>NW_023425529.1:157185113-157893863 GCF_014108245.1 Pipistrellus kuhlii
TATGTTTTCTGGCTTTCTGTCCCTGGGGTCCATTGGTCTAGCTGACCAATGGATGAGCAAGTCCACTTCTCTTCCAGTACAAGCTTTGCCTAGAACTCTTACTTCAAGTCTCCAATGTCACCTACTAATGACATTATGATGCGAGAATCACATTAATGAAACTTGAGCAGTTGAGAAAGAGTTCATTAAATTAGCTCAACTTTCCTGAAACACAAGAAACACAAATCCTCCTCAGGGAAACTTCAGAGCAGAAAAATATCAGCAGCACGTGCCTTCATTACAGGGAGGTAAGAAACGGAAGAGATGCTTATCTAGGGCAGTTTTACTGAAGTTTTCTCAGACACTGGAGCTGACCTTGATCAGCAGACCTTGAAAGCCCACTTTTACTTTATTTCAATTCACCATGGACCTACACAGAGAGGACAGATGTGGTTAGTCACTGGTGTTCCAGTGTGTTTGGATGGAAGGGCTATTTTAACCTCTGACATCACAGCGACCATTTCTTCCATATCCTTTAGAATAGATAACTGAGTATAAAGGATAACTACATTTGAAAACAAAAGTGCCATTTTTTTGGGGAAAAGGCACATGACCTAAAATAAAAGCTGTAAATTCAGGTAACACATAAGAGACTATATCTCATTCTGTAGTAAATTCACTGGTCTGGTAATCTACCTGTATTCGTTGTGGCCCACTAGCATCAGAAAAGGATAACTACATTTGAAAACAAAAGTGCCATTTTTTTTGGGAAAAGGCACATGACCTAAAATAAAAGCTGTAAATTCAGGTAACACATAAGAGACTATATCTCATTCTGTAGTAAATTCACTGGTCTGGTAATCTACCTGTATTCGTTGTGGCCCACTAGCATCAGAAAAAGGAATGGATATAGAGTACTGCTGAAACTCAGCTCTCAGACTAGGATTAGTGTAGTGTAGTTGTTTTGGGTGCTTTTTTTTTTTTTTTTTTTTTTTTTTTAAGTTGAACAGTTTTGATCAATGAAGTTATTATTGCTTCTCAAGTATTCCCAATGGGAATAAAAATTGCTTTAGTTAATCTTTCTGGTGTTTAATAAACAAGTGGACTATAAGTATTTTACTAGGTTTTCAAACATTCATGACCAAGATACAGGTATGTGCTATATAAAGTAACAGGAGGCCTGGTGCACAAAATTCGTACACTCGGCGGTCCCCCAGCCCAGCCTGTGCTCTCTCACAGGCCGGGTGCCCTTGGGGGATGTTCAACTGACAGCTTAGGCCTACCCCCCACCTAAGCCAGCAGTCAGACATTCTTAGCACTCCCGCCACTCCCGTTGTGCTGGCAGCAATGAGCCTGGCTTTTGGCTGAGCGGCACTCCCCCTATGGGAGCTCACTGACCACCAGGGGGCAGCTCCAGTGTTGAGCATCTGCCCCCTGGTGGTCAGTGCATGTTATAGTGACTGGTCATTCCACTGTTAGTTCGATTTGCATATTAACCTCTTATTATTACAGGATAGCACACAAAGACCATTTGAATAAGTTATCAATGGGACCAGTATATTACTGTGACCAGTTCATGTTTCAAAATAGTCCCACATACACCCAATGAAGAAATAGAATTAGAGGGACTGCTATCTGCTTTACGATACAAAGAAAATTGGTTGGAAGAGAAGCAATTTGTTTAATTAAAATGTTTCCTTGATAATTTTGTGTAAATAATTAAATCCTACCTGTGTCTGAACCATTCACTACACAGCATCTTTCATGCTCAGCTAGATTACTAAGAACACATGTCAATGCTCCAACTCATTAACAAAAGCATAATTTTAACAAGGATAATGAAAATGTAAAGCATTAGACAGGATGCAACTATCCAAATTTTATTAACTTATTCTAAAATTGTAAACTTTTATAGACATATCTTTATTTCTTTTAATTAAAAAGTTCACTTGTACTTTTATATATTTGGATATTAAGTTTTTAAGTAGAGTAACCACTAAGTAGAGCAAATTCATCTGATAATGCTCCTTTGAAATTTCCTAAAAAGTCCAAAGGAATTTTCAGCTCATAATTGAGGTTCTATAAGGGTGTGGTAAAAAAAAAAATTAAAATTCAGCAACAAATCAGGTGACAAAATTAAGCTAGTTATTAAACATTTTTTATTTATACTTATCAATATATCATAAACATTTGAGGAATATCTAATGTTAAAGCATATCTAAAACAGAGCAATTAAAATACAAAGATACAAAATGAAGTTAAAAAAATAAATAGATCATCTATATATATAAAAGGCTAATATGTAAAGTGTCCCCTCAGGAGTTTGACTGGGAGACCGGGAGTTCCATCACTTGCTAAGATGTGTGCTGACCACTAGGGGATGCCATGGAATGAAGGAAGGCCTTGACCAGCAGCTGGAAGACCCTGATTAGCCCTGATAGCCAGCCAGGGCTAGTGACTCTACCTGTGCATAAATTTCATGCACCAGGCCTCTAGTATTTTAATAATGGTGAGCAATAAATTTAGCTGTAAGTTCCTAGAAAATTTTTAAAAAGGATTAGATGAAATTAGATTTGGTCCTTGTCAGATGAAAAAAAAAAAAAAATAGACCCACCACAATCTATAATGTAACATATTTTAAATTGACTTAATTCTATAAAGATTGCTCCATACATGGATTGTAACAAAAATACATAGCTGTTTATATTCTGCAGGATTATTTTTGGTCATGGTTTTGCAGGAGAATTTCCTTATCAGGTCAAACTCCATTATGATTCACCCTCAGAGCATCATATTTCTCTCCTTCAAAGTACTTAGCAGAGTTGTAATTAGTATGAGATTATTATCTGTAACTTGCACTAAATAAATCTAAGTTCAATGAGAGTAGACGCCAAATCTACTTTTATTCCACATTGTATTGCAGACACAGGGCTAGCATAAGAAAGCACTCAGTAAAGATTTGAATGAGTACATTCTTCTAATGAATGCCTTTTATACCATCTCTTCAAACCCCAGGAGATTACATTAAATTTCAACCTGCATAATGAATTTCCACTTAGAGAGTGAAGATAATATAATCTATCCAGCTGTCTGGATTTTGATGGTATCATTGTTCAGGAATATGGTTAGAACTCTAGAGGAATGGGTACATCCAAAGCCCTTTAGATTGGCCCTTCATATATTGAGTTCTTCGGTAAATTTTGGCAAATGTAGCCAATAGGATTTCAGTTAAATTTTGTGAAAACAAAATACTACTTTTACTGTAACTCATTAAATGTTAAATACCAACATTGATATGGAATGGAACCCTTCCTTCTGTAAGAATTCAGGTCTGTATTCTTGCCTAAATGGAGAACCACGTCCTTTTCCCTGGAAGTCAATGTGGTATGGTGAATGGGGAGGGGCTTGGGGGCCAGTCAGACCTGAGTTTCAGTCCCAGCTCTGCCTCTTTATCTCTGAGTCATGGGACAGAATCTCCTGCCTAAGACACAGGTTTGTTCATTGTATAAAGTGGAGCAATGATCTGCAACTTCTAAGAATTGTTGTTGAACTAAGTGACAATGAATGAAAAGTATCCAGTACATAATAGTATAATATATAGAAAATTTTTTTTTAATGAATGGTTTCTTGGAAGCTATCTAGTTAATGAAGCTGAATAATGCCATTTATTGAATAGCTTACCAAAGGTACACTTAATGCTCTGGGTGGAATTCTGGAACCAAGATGACTTTTGGAGTCAATAATATGTTAATGACAGTTTTCCAGAAGTTTCTATAATACCATCACATACTAGGGCTACATCAATAGTTGCTGAATTAGGAGTGAATAAATAAATCAATAAATTTGGATCTGAAATCTCGTGATTCTGCTTTACTCTGGCTGGAATAAAAATTCTAGGGCAAGTAAAAGGAATTTGTTTTAGTTTTTACATGATTTTTTTTCCATCTATGGATTTACTCTTTTGAAATCTGGGCTTTTCAATGCCCTTGAAGATTAGTACATTTGTGAGTGTTTTAAAAGTCAAAAATGCATCCCATCTCTTTGCCATCATATAGCACATCTTAAAACAGTCTCCCTATATGTCTGGGCGACAGCAACACACCATAAGGCTTATTTGACTACAAATTATTTAATGGAAAGAAGAAGTGTTATTTATTTTTACAGCATATTTCCTGGCAAATCTGAAAGCGAGCAGGCATGCAATGAACTTGGTAAATAAACGAATGAGTTCTTCCTATTTAACTCCATTTAAAAGAAACCTTAATTTTACTATAGTTTAGGTGTCCCTAACCTCAGTTACTACTGTTTCAGTTACTACAACTGGAATATCAAAGATTTCCTTTTTGAGAAATCTATATTTAATTGAGAGGTAAACAATTCTTTTTCTGAGGGGGACAGATTTAGATTTTAATAAACTACACTCTAACATCTGCTACTGCTATGAAATGTACATTCAATTTATCATCATGACAGGATGATGCCAGGTTAGAATCACTGGGCAGGAACAGCGTCTGGGCTGGACTCTCTTCTGAAAAACTAGCCCTGCTCTTTGTCACTCAGCGCGGTTCATTCTGTTAGTCTGGAGAGCCAAGTGTGATACAGAGAAGAGGGCAGATACTTCCAACAGACCTCAGAAACAGTGTGCTAATTTAAGAAAGATTAAAAAAAATGCAATTATACCATTATATCAATTCTACAAGCTATTCAAGCAAATGAAATAATTCAGGTTTAGAAATTAAAGATTTTGTATAAAGAGACAGTAAAAACACACACACTTGCGTGTCTGTACCATTATTTCCAAACCTTTGGAAAGAAACATCTATAATAATAAAAGTGTAATATGTTAATTAGACCAGATGTCCTTCTGGATGACCTTCCGATGAAGCCCAGGCTGTGAGGGAAGCCTGGGTCCCAGGTGCCAGAGCGAAGCCGGTACCAGCAGCTGGGGGATGAAAAGCAAATTTTGTGCATTAGGCCTCTAGTGGATTGATAAAAATAGGAAACTTGGGCCGAAACCGGTTTCGCTCAGTGGATAGAGCATTGACCTGTGGACTGAAAGTTCCCGGGTTTGATTCCAGTCAGGGGCAGGTACCTTGGTTGCAGGCACATCCCCAGGAGGGGGTGTGCAGGAGGCAGCTGAATCGGTGTCTCTCTCATCGATGTTTCTAACTCTCTACCCCTCTCTCTTCCTCTCTGTAAAAATTCAATAAAATATATATATTTTTAAAAATAGAAAACTTGGATTCTACCTTCCATGAAAAAAATAGTAAATGACAAGTAGGTCTTTCTTTTTTTCTTATTTTTTTATCTATCATTTTTATTTTTAATGTTGATTTTTTTCCATAAAAGATTGCTTGGAAAATGAAGAAAAGCAGAAAAAAGAAAAGAAAAAGAAAAAAAGTTACCCCCAGTCTTACCACCCAAACAGAAGTACTAAAATGTTGGTCTATTTTTGTCTAGCCTTTTCTCCTATTTTTTTTATTATGGTAAAATACACATAACATAAAACTTACCACCCTAACCATTTTAAGCGTATAGTTCAATAGTTTTAAATACATTCATCATGTTGTGCAACCATCACCATCATCCATCTCTATAGCTCTTTTCATCTTGTAAAATTGAAACTCTATATCCATTAAATAAGAACTCCCCATTCCCTCCCCTCCCAGCCTCTGGCAGCCAACATCCTACTGTCTGTCTCTATTATGATTTTGATGGCTCTAAGTACCTCATATAAATGAAATAAGCCAGTCACAAAAAAAAAAAAAATACTATATGATTCCAGAAGTAGGCTTTTAAAAATTTTTAATAAAAAAACTCAATGACTTTGTACCTTTAAGGAAAACAGGCCAGAGTCAGCCCTGCCAGGGAAACATCAGGTGTTTTGAGATTCTCCTGGGGACTTTGGAGTAATCTATCCTGCTGTGCTTTACACCTGCAGTTGTTACCATTTGCTTACTGATGGTGATAAAATACGAGGTGCATTAAGTTACTATACTTTTTAATCTACTGAAGATTGTGAGTGCCACTGCAGAAACAAGAAAATCTGAATGGCTCTTTCATAGATGACTACAGGGGCCCTCAGGTTTATGGAACAATTTCCCTGATGTTCTTGCAAATAGGAGCCCACTGCTGTAAGTATAGTTACCGCTGCACAGGCTACCTACTTTTATTTTTAAATCCAGTTTCTGAAGCTTAAAGCTGTAGGATAAAAATGGTAGAATCTGGTCCTTCAACCCTTCTGTTGCCCTTGAATACTCTACCTGTTCCCAGCAACTTCCCAATATGATGACAAGCCCAAACCCAGAAGTTGACTACATGAAGGTGAGACCAAGGTGTGCATGACTGCAGAGTGGGTCTCTCTGTTTTGTTGACATGCCTTATGGACATTTCTTGCCAAAAAATTCTTTCCTTGATTTCTTTCAAATGAGAGCCAGAGCCCCATGATGACAGTATGGTGCAGTGGTCAGCAGCTCAGGCCCTGCCCTTGGGCTGGGGTCTGAGTTTCAATCAGAGCTTTGCCTCTCTGGGTTTCAATTTTCTCATCCCACCATACCTGTCTTTTGTGGTTTTGGGGGATTTATTGAGTGAGCTCAGGAAAAGCATTTGGAAGCTGCTAGGTGTGTAGCTAGGTGTGGGGTCTGGCATGGGCCTTATTCACCCTAGAAGAGGTTCACAGAGAGGTTCACAGAGGCCCAAAGAAGTAAAGTGGTTAGCTGAAGTCATGCTGACCTAGCCAGAATGGGGACCCAGGGCTCCCAGTTATTTTAAATATTTTAAAATATATATTTTTATTGATTTCAGAGATGAAAGGAGAGGGAGAGATAGAAACATCAATGATGAGAGAGAATCATTGATTGGCTGCCTCCTGCACACCCCCTGCACATGCTCAGGGTTTCAGATTGAGCCTGAAACCCTGAGCATGTGCCCCTGAACAAAATCAAACCCGGACTCTTCAGGCCAATGCTTTATCCACTGAGCTAAATCAGGCAGGGCCCCTGTTACTGTTTTGAGTTTTCTCTACCCTCAGAACTCTTATAAAAAATTATTTTTAAGCCTTTGGACTCCCTTAATTATTATTACAGAGGACACAAACTATTTTCAAGGGGGGTTTTTTAAAAAAACTTCCAGGACATATTTGCATTAGTAAAATTTTTATTTATTTTAAATATAAAGGTTAGCAGATAAATCACCTTGCATCTTTTATTTTCCAGTTACAGATTTATATTGCCATTAAAGTCATTATCAAATTTTTTTATGCTCAGATATGGAATCTGTGTAAATTATTAAATGCTACATGATACCATAAGCACTATATCTGAGCTGTCTTAGTAGAAAATGTATTTATACCCATAGATCTCAGTGATGACATCTCCTCATGAGCTTTGAAGAAATATTAACCACGCCGTATGATTTAAAAAGATGGGACAACAGGTATATTAAAAGAATAGTAACTTTTAAAAATATTTAAATAGATTTTTAGAGAGAGAAAGGGAGAGGGAGAAAGTAAAATAACGATTGGTTGCCTCCTGCACTTCCGTAGGGATCAGGCCCTCAACCTGGACATGCACCCTGACCTGGATTGGAACCTGCAACCTTTCAGTACACAGGAAGAGAGAGGGAGAGAAAGATAGAACCATCAATGATGAGAGAGAATCATTGATCAGCCGCCTCCTGCATGTTCCCTACTGGAGATTGAGCCTGCAGCCTGGGCATGTGCCCTGACCTGACCAGGAATTAAACCATGACCTTCTGGTTCACAGGTCAACACTCAACCACTGAGCCTCACCAAGTGGGCTATATTTTAATTTTTGTCACAAAAGTAAGAAAATGATTTTAACCAAATAGGTACAATATGTACTACTTGTGACATGTAATATGTCTCAGGGGGTGAATTTGAGTAAAGGATTCATACTGAATGTGATTTTTTTAGTGGTAGCAAACTCTTTAAGGGTTGTCAATTACAGGTTTACTATATTCATTCCAATATGTGTATGATCATATTTTATATTTCCCTATTGTATCAAAATGTACTAAATATTCTCTGGTTATCCCTTATGAATGATTATCTCATAGTATTATTCTTTGTTTTAGAATTTAGATTCTTTTACTGTGTTTTTATACTGAATCGTAAGAATGTAAACTTAACCTGGTCTTTCCCCGGCTACCAGTTAGCATGGACAAATATCCATGCCATTCACCATGGATAAGTATATCTCCCTTCTCACACCCAGGCAGGATTTAAAAACAAAGAATAATAAATCTACTCATTTCAAATAACCCCCTTATGCAATTCCTTTGCTGAATTACATGATTTCCTTCCATCCAGAAGAAAATCCAGCTGAGTAAGTCGAGGCAGGTCTTATGAACATGAATGATCATTTCCCACCAGGGAGAGTGTGTGAAGAGTTTGTACGTAGAGCCTGGACTGGTGGGAAATCAGAAATTAGATTTATGAGAAACCGATGCTGATTCTTAACTTTTCTCAATTTACAGCCTATTGTTTTCAGGGGAGTATCCATTTCCCACAAGCAAAGAAGAGAATACAGAGTAAGAGGCTCCAGGAAAGTGTGAAGTCCTAGGCTGGCAGGGTTTCAACACGTATGCTCAAGTAGAGGATTTACAAGCATATGGCCAAGTTTGAACTGTTTCAACGGCAGCACAGAGACACATTGTCAGAGCTGTAAAAAGCTCAGGGGGTAGCAAGTGGGCAAACGTTTCAGGACACTGGAGCTGCAAGCAGACTAACAGCTGGGTCAAAGTAAAACAGTCCTCCTACCCTGTTTGGGTGGTTTCTGGGGTACCAGTGGGAAGGCCCATAACAGAGTTATTGTGTTCCTCTGACCCGGGGGAGGAAATCCAACACCCCACTGCACTCCCCCACCCCACAGCTTCATTTTATTCCGGGGGAAACGCACTGAAATTTCAGCGCAGGCGAGACGGCTGTATCTGATGCAGAAACACCGAGCATATCCCTAACAGAGTGTAACTCTTAATCAGGCTTGTTTATCCGCGAGGAGGGCCACCGCAGGTCACGCTGCTGGGCTGGTGCCATTTGGTCTGCTCTGACGCCTTTCTGGACAGGAAGTCCTTTAAGATGAAAGATTTTTTACGGGCTCAGGCCTGCCTACTCCAAGCTATTAATTGAAGAGAAATGTAACTAGAAGCCAATTTCGAGAAAGGATATTCACAAGCATTTGTGTGTGCGTGTCAGGATGAAAAATAGGAAGAAATCAAGGTGGCATAATTGAAGGAAGAGACACTCCGTAGAAAGCAGCCACGCAATTTGAATATTGGAAATGAAGTTATTGATATTTCTGGGTTGAAGTGGAATTCTCTTGTTTGAGATCAGTATTTAAAATACCGTAATTAAAACAAACTTGCTAAAGAACTTAGAATATTGGGATATTAACAGATAGTCCAAATAAAAGATTTCATCTGACTTGCCACAGCTGCGTTTAGCAAAGGGTTTTTTTTTTTTTTCATCCAAAACATTATCTTGGCAAATGGAAACAAGTACATATTTGAAGGAAGTAAAACTGCATGTGAGTGAGAAAGGGGCCAGTTGCTCTTCGTCAGCCCGCCCTGATGGTGTGGCTCCTTCTTTAGCTGTTTAAACGGAACACATCTTGAAAGTCTAGTTTCTTCATTCAAACCTAATAGTTCTGTGTTTCATGTCCAGGCCATGTGGGCTTAGATTTTTACACATGGCTTTTGCTGAGGCAAGGTAACAAGCTGCTACAGATGATTCAATTATACTTGAAAAAAAAAATGTTTTCGCTTTCCAGAATGCATAATTGTTCATATGATAGGACATTCATATTTATTTCCCATACATGTTGCATTTATGATGGCTTTAAAACTCATAACTTTGACTATAAATTTTTAGAGATGACTTCAATTTTTGGAATTTTGGCTGCATGTGTATGTATACATGTTGGGGTGTTCACTACAGCGTAAAAATGAAACAGTATGAACACTGTACATGAAGAAAGTTTTAAAACATTTCTTTCTAGTTTCCTGTTCAACTTCAATGAAAACCAAAACACACCTAATAAATTGTCTTCAGATCGAGTCACAAAAATATTACAATAATCCGTAATATGGAAAATAAGTTAATTAAAAATTTTATTATCCATAAGCAACTGCTTATTAATATATAACAATAATTATGTACATTAATTTAATGTGATTTGAAAACTGGAAGAGTAGAAATTTGTCATAAATAAAAGTAATCTTTGCCAAAACCAGTTTGGTTCAGTGGATAGATCATCGGCCTATGGACTGAAAGGTCCTGGGTTCGATTCTGGTCAAAACATGTACCTTGGTTGCGGGCACAGCCCCAGTGGGGGGGGTGCAAGAGGCTGCTGATAGATGTTTCTCTCTTGTTGATGTTTCTAACTCTCTATCCCTCTCTCTTCCTCTCTGTAAAAAACCAATAAAATATATTAAAAAAATAAAAGTAATCTTTTTTTTTTTTTTTTTTTTTTAAAGGAATAGCAATAACAGCAGCTTTATGTTTTGGGAGTACAAATACACTAGAAATTTTAAAGATAGTACTTGTTGTGTAGTCAATTTAGAAAATTAAAAATAAGGAAAAAATTCAAAGAATCAAATAACAGTCATCTGTAATCTCCTTATCCATTGATAACTGCTCTTAACATTTTTGTTTGCCTAATTTTAGTTCCTTTCCTTTGCATATGCACATGTATAAGTAGCTCCATATTGACCTATCAATGCCAGTATTTCTAGAAATGGGATTCTGTTTTACAATTTGATTTTACCTACTACAACAAGAATGTTTTCTGACTTCATTATTTTTTTTTCACAACTCACATTGTGATTTATTTATTTAATCAATCTCCTAGTGTTGGCCTTTTAGTTTAGTTACAATTTTTTAGTGGCCTTTCATTTAATTGGGAAGTTGGCCTCAGCTGTGTGTGAGGGGTGGGTAGGTTTTGAGGGCAATGCATTTATAACCTTTCCTTGAGTAAGCTTCTTCATGCTCTCCTTCCAGCATTGCTACCTCGGTGTATTTATTGAGTTCCCCAGCGGAGAACTCTCACTGTGCTTTTCTATTAGCTAACATCAGACTGCCGCATTTATTTTGGACTTTAACTGTAGCTAAAACAATTCTAAACAGTTGTCTCGGAGGTTCCCACTCAGGTCGTGTGGGTTTTCCAGGCCCTGGATGTTATTGCACCTATTTTAGGGGCACGGCCTCCATACGTCAACACGAAAATAGATCGTCCTTGTGCAGACTTCCTCAGACACCCTGCATGCCGCTTCCTTCCAGGTGGCAAAAGCCAATTTTGCACTTATCTGACAGGGCTGAGGATGCTTGCTTTCCTGTTATTTTCCTCCTTTTTGTCTTTATATAGATAATATTTTATAAACAGAAGGTGACATTTCACACTGGGGGCTGAGATGTCCGGTTGCTTAGGAACGGGGTCTGTCTTCATGTGAAAGTGTGATGGACGCTGCACTAGCTCCCTGGGAACGAGTTCTGCAGGTGGACTTTCTCTCTGGTGCTCAGGTAGACCCACTGCTAGATGCACCTCCATCCCAATACTTTCACGGAAAGGAAAGTTTCTCATAGTTCATGCACGAAGCCAATGGAATGGAATTGTGAGGAGCACCGATGCCTTCAGACGTGATTGGTTATGCCTATAGGTTGGATGCATGGCTGTGATCACACTAGGACAGTGGTCGGCAAACTGAGGCTCTGTTGACTAATGAGTTTGCCGACCACTGACCTAGACTCTCCATTTCAATAATTACAGGCTATTGTTGTTCCTTGTGATTAAGCCCCTATCCCAGTGGTTGGCAAACACATTAGTCAACAGAGTGGCAAGCCATGGCTTGTGAGCCACATGTGACTGATGAGCTGCTGTTTGCCAACCTCTGCACTAGGAAATGCACAGACATAGGAGCCCAAGGTGAGCTAAAACTCCAGGAGTTCTGCCTGGCCAGTGTGGCTCAGTAGTTGAGCGTCAACCTATGAGCTAAGAGGTCATAGTTTGACTCCTGGTCAGGCCACATGCCCTGGCTGGGAGCTCAATTCCCAGTGTGGGATGTGCAGGAGGCAGCTGATCAGTGATTCTTTCTCACCATTGATGTTTCTATCTCTCTCTCCCTTTCCCTGCCTCTCTGAAATCAATAATATCTACACTAATGAAAGAGAAAAATGCTAATTGACCATACCTTTACTACGCCCATAGCCAATCAGAGCGAGTATACAAATTAACTCAACAAAGATGGTGGTTAATTTGCATATACAGACACACTGAGCTGCCTGGGTCCCAGGAACATCCATGAGAGCCAGGCTGCTCCTAGCCGTAGGCCCTGAGTGGCAGGGGTCCCAGAAAGCCCCCTGGCACTCTCAGCCTATGGGTGCAGGCGACAAGTGGCTGGGGGAGGGATGGGGCAGAAATATCCCCACATTGCCATACCCTCGTGGGGATGTTCCCACCCCAATTGCAGCTGCTTGCAAATGCTCCAGCACCAAGGGGTGGTTTGGGTCCATGCCCCCAGCCCAGCACCCAAGACAGGGGGCTGGCTGCTGGCCTCTGGGGTGTGCGGATACCACAGTGGCCACTGCTGTGTGTGGCCCAGGGGTCCCTGCATGCCCCCCAGCCTAGTGCCAATGGCAGGGCTGGCTGCTGGCCTCAGGAGCATTGGGAGATGGGGATGTTCCTGCTCAGCCCCCAGTGGCTTGCAGGAGCTCAGGCACCAAATGGCGGTTTGAATCCACACCCCCAGCCCAGAGCCCTGTACTTACTGGGGGGATGGTGACCACCATTGGGTGGCAGGGACACACCCTTAGCCCAGTGGACACAACGCAGGGGCTGCAGAGGAAACATCTTTTTAAAAAAAAAAAAAAAAAAAAAAAAAATATATATATATATATATATATATATATATATATATATATATATATATATTTGTTTTTTACAGAGAAGAGAGGAGAGGGGTGGACAGTTGGAAATATCAATGAGAAACATCAATTAGCTGCCTCCTGCATGCTCCCCAAAGGGGATGTACCTCCAACCAAGATGTATGCCCCTAACAGGAATCAAACCTGGGACCCTTCAGTCTGCAGGCCCATGGTCTATCCACCGAGCCAAACCAGTTTGAGAGTAAATACCTTTTCTGACAGCTCATTGGCTAAGCTCCCTGTAGACTGCCACTTTCAGTGTTCTTGGTAACTTGGGTTATAAGAATCCAAGAAGGTGATCTAAAGTTTTTCTACCACACTCCTGGAGGAAAAAATGAAGGTCTGCTGCTGGAGGGCTAAGAAATGTCATATCTTGCCCTAGCTGGTTTGGCTCAGTGGATAGAGCCTTGGCCTACTGACTTCAGGGTCTGGATTTGATTCTGATCAAAGATATGTACCAAGGTTACAGGCTCCTCCCTGGCCGGGACACAGGTCAGGGCTCATGCAGGATGCCTCCAATCAAAGTGTCCCTTTCACATTGATGTTTCTCTCTGTCCCTCCCTCTCTCTTCCACACTCTCTAAAAATCAATGGAAACATATCCTCAGGTGAATTAAAAAATAAATAAGTAAAGAAAGAAAGAAAGAAAGGAAGGAAGAAAGAAATGCATATACTATGAAAGACACATCTTGAAAAGAAAGTTGTCATTTTTTCATAGTGAAGGGACTAGAGTCTGGGTTGATGAAAATACCTTGGAGGCTGCAGTGGCTGGCAGTGGCTGCAGCAGCTGGGTAATGGGGCTGGTGCCTTCCCTTAAGGGGTCCCAGATTGGAGAGGGTGCAGGCTGTGCTGAGGGACACCCTCCTCCCTCCCCTGTGCACGAATTTCATGCACTGGACCTTTAGTATATATTAATATATATTAATATATATTAATATATATTAATATATATTAATATATATATATATATATATATATATATATATATATATATATATATCCTATCTAATAAAAGAGTAATGTGCAAATTGACCATCACTCCAACATACAAGATGGCTGCCCCCATGTGGACACAAGATGGCCACCACAAGATGGCCATCAGGGGAGGGCAGTTGTGGGCAGTTGTGAGGGACCAGGCCAGCAAGGGAAGGCAGTTGTGGGTGATCAGGCCAGCAGGGGAGGGCAGTTTGGGATGACCAGGCCTGCAGGGGGGGGGGGGGCAATTAGGGCCAATCAGGCTGGCAGGGGAACAGTTAGGCATCAATCAGGCTGACAGGGGAGTAGTTAGGGGGTGATCAGGCTGGCAGGCAGAAGCAGTTTGGGGCAATCAGGAAGGTAGGCAGGCGAGCAGACTGGTAGGATTGGGCCTAAATGTGCAGTCGGATATCCCTCGAGGGGTCCCAGATTGGAGAGGGTGCAGGCTGGGCTGAGGGACACCCTACCCACCTCATGCTCGAATTTTGTGCACCAGGCCTCTAATGATATAAATAATATAAATATAAATATAAATATAAATATAAATATAAATATAAATAGTATAAATTATAAATATAAATATAAATATTAATAGTATAAATATAAATATAAATATAAATAGTATAAATATAAATATAAATATAAATATAAATGAGTTTTTTAGAGTTCCTTCCATAAAAGTTCTTCCCATGTTCTCTGCATCAACTAAGAAGAACACAGAAGCAATCCTGAAGGAATTATTCTTCTTATGTGTATACTTTCTACCCATTTTTTGGATCACTTGTATTTTGTTTTGTTTTGTTGTTTTACTGACATAAAATGAAGAATCACATTACTTTTGGTTACTTACCCACGATTGTTTTTCTTCAAAACCGAGCTCATTAGTGAATTGGTCACAGAGCACAGGAAGAAAGCACAGTGCCCAGCTGGCTGAGGTTCTGATGACTATTCCTCATGTGCAATCTGTGAGCTCAGTAAATGCGTTCTCACAGGTATCAATACATGCATGAGCTAGTGCCAGGAAACTGGGAATCTACACCCAAGATCTGAGATTATTGCCAGGGACACTAAAATATAGAATAAAAAGGCCCAGTGATAAAAGGTCTGGGGGATTTTGTTCACCTAAATGTAGTAAATTTACCAAAAAACACTAGAGTGATAACAGAGTGAAAAAAAAAAAAAACAAACAAAAACACACACAAAAAAACACCACACTAATTAAAATTTTAACACTCCCCCCAACAGCTTTGATTGACACTTAATAGTTAAGCTAGTCCATTTGCTTTTAAGGCCGGAGTTCCCACCATATAAAAATCCCACAATAGGCCTTGCTTGGCAGCTTGTGGACAAGTGCAAGGGTCACGGAGAAGCCCGAGGAGTCTATTGAAAAAGCAGCTGTTTACGCCTCACTTCTGACCCACAGGGACCTAGGGCTGGCTCTTCCCAAAGTCCTGTCCCTCTCCACTCCAAGCCACTTGCTATTCACGGAATAGAAGCCAGGAGTTTACTGGTTTCAATGACTTCAAGAAACAGATGCTGCAATTGCCTTCAGAAGCAGGAACGAGATGGCCTTTGAGTGGTGGCCAGCTTTCAGGATGGTGCTCCATCCAAGGGTGACTTTTATTGCTGCTAATCCTTTAGGGTCTTCGGCATCAATTGATCACTTTTACTTCCAGTCATTGTCAACACAGATGGCACTGGGCTTGGAGTCCTGCTTGTATTTACAGCTTAGATGTTCGTATTGAGATCTAACTATGAATGCCAGCAAAGAACAGAGGATAGTTGTCATATTTTATTTGCAGAAGACCTACACAGACTCAGAGGGAGGCTATGTTAAATGATTTTATATACATACATACATATGTAGAGAGATAGGTACATAGATATTTTCATAAATGCGTATGTATAGTGTATCCATACATACCTGTATTGCTACATGAAAGAGAAGTTTTAAAAATTGGATTGTTTTTGTAATAAATTGCTCACCACTTTATATAGTAGTTGCATTTAAAAGAAATGAAAAGTATGCATGGTTGCATTATTCTTACAGAATATTAGAGCGGCAGTTATAAAACTTTGTGCATTTGACATTCACAGGACAGAGTTGTGAGGGGCACCGATGCCCTCAGACGTGATTGGCCGTGCCTGTGGGTTGGATGCAGGGCTGTGATCACACCAGGAGATGCACAGACACAGGGGCCCCAGGAAATTCTCAGCTGGTTTCTTCTTACCTGAGCCTTTGACGTTCACAGCCAGTCCTGCCCACACCTACCACCTTCCCAGACGTTCACTCTGCTCAGCCAGCTCTTTTTAGGCATTCAGTCAGTCACTCTTTCCTCCCACAGAACCTCAGGCTGCATTCCTTCCTTTGGTTGCAGGATGCTGCTTTGTATACATCTCCACCAAAGCCCTTAGACCCTTTCAACACTTCCTATTTGTCTATCAGTCTTTGAGCTACTTGAGGGCAATGACTGCTTCAGTCATCACTGCCATGCCCACAGCCTGACATGGTCCAGGACAATAGCTCCATAACAGTGTGTTGCATGAAAGATAGATACTAATGAGGGACAGAGAACAGAACCTCCATTATAAAGGAGATGCACTGAAGAAAACTTGTGTTTGTGGTGTGGTGGATGCTGAGATATACCTCTCAACCCCCCCCCCCACGACCCCCCCTTTCAAAAGCAAGGTGTTTGCTGCCGGGCTGCTGGCCGTGTGGCCTGCTGAGAGCTCACCCTCAGTGCTTCTCAGTGTATTTGTTTCCCGGGATGGCCGACATTTGTTACGACAACAAACATTTGCAACAGAAAATAAACAACAGAAATGTATCCTCTCATGGTTCTGGAGGGCAGGAGTCCAAAATCAAAGTGTTGGCAAGGATGTGCTCCCTCTGGAGGCTCTAAGGGAGAATCCTTCCATGCCTCTAGCTGCATCTGGGAGCTCCTGCCATTTGCTCATTTGTGGCTACATCACTCTGACCTCGGTTTCCATGGCCACATAGCCTTCACCTCCTCTTTCTGTGTCTTCCATATATTTTCTATCTTTTATTTCCATCCTTGAGGGCTAATTGCATGTTACCATTGAATTATGTAACATACATTATTTATTACAATTAATTATAATTAAAAAAAAACACACACACAACTCTATGAGGTAGTCAAGAGAAGGGGAAAATAAGGCTCATGAATATTTAATTATCTGCCTCAATTCATAAGAAGTGGTGACTTGGAATTTGGACATGGGCCCATTGATCATAGAGACCAATTACGTATGCTGTTTCCAGTTTTGCCCAGTAATTCAGATATTAAACAAAACCTGTAATAGAATGTGAAAGCAGAGTTATTATAGGTTACTAGATCCTAGTGCACAAAATTCATGCATGGGGTGAGGGTTCTCCCCTCAGCCTAGCCTGCACCCTCTCCAATCTAGAACCCCTCTCACAATCCTGGACCACTGGCTCCTCATCGCTCACCTGCCTGCCTGCTTGGTCATCCCTATCTGTCCTCCACCTGCAGGCCTGATCGCCCCTCACTGCCTCTGCATGCCAGCCTGATCACCCTAACTGCCCTCCCACCAGCCTGGTCACCCCTACCTGCCCCCTGCTGCCATTCAGGTTGCCTCCAAGCGTGGGCCCCTCATGGTCCCTCTGCTGGCCTGGTCACCCCATTCAGCCTGCTGTTCAGTGGTTTGGTTGTCTCTCACTAACCCCCCAGCCAGCCTGGTCATAAGCAGCCATCTTGTGAGGGTGAGAGGATTAATTGTATATTACCTCTTTATTATTTAGGATAAGAAGAATTATTTTCTAATTATGATCTTTCTTCTATATGAGACCTTGAACTCAAGGTGAATTGGTATTTAACAGATCTATAATAAGAATACAATCATGATACCTAAGCAACAGTATTTTAAGTACTACAATATTTTAAATGTGTTATCTTCTTTAATCACCATGACACAACTTTCAGAGGTAAACGCTAATTAATACCCTTCCTATCTTAAGGAAGCAGAAGCACAGAGTCACTAAATAACTTGTCCAAGGTCACAGAGCTAGTACCTGGTGCTTTCTGGATTTTAACCCAGAGCTTGTACTCCTGAGAACTGCACTAGATAATTTTTTTCTTTTCTGTGACATTTCAAAAAGCTATGAATCATATAATTAAAAAGAAAAAAAATTAAATATCCAATGACAGTTGATTTATAATTTTTTTAGCATAAATTACATTTTATTTTATTATATAATTACTAGAGGACTGATGCATGAAATTTGTGCAAGAGTAGGCCTTCCTTCTCCCAGCTGCCAGCACTGGCTTCCCTCTGGCACCTGGGACTAAGGCTTCCCTATCAGCCCTGGCTTTTTCCAGAAGATCATCCAGAAGGACTTCAGGAAGGATATACAGTCTAATTAGCATATTATGCTTTTATTATTATATAATAGATCATCTAGACTTGCAAAAACTATTTATTAGGAGAATCATATCTTTCAGCTTTCCTAGTAATGTCGATAAGTGAGTCCTAGAAATATAAGGTTTAAGTTACCATCTCAGGATTAATGTTATGTTTATCATCAAGCAGACCCTAGCAGAATTTAGGAATCTTAATCAGAAATATTCCCCAAGAGACTGTCCCAGAAATCTGGGAAGCAGCTGATGAATGGATGCTCTGACAAAGGGTATGAATAGAGGTTTATGAAAGGCAATGTTTCCTGAGCAGTATGTTGGGTAACACCAAGACATCGTGCTAAGTCAAGTTCATGTCTTTTCAGTACATATTTGAACCATTATTTCCTGAGTCCATTTGATGAATGACCTTGTCTTGTTTCTCATGGCACTGCATCTCTCTTGGACCTGGACATTTTAACATCTGAACTCAAACATCACAACCTCAGCATATCTGTGAATGTGTCTTCTAAGTTTGCATGTCTACACACAAAAGTTTCACAGGTGTATGCCTTGCCCCTCAAATTATTTTTCTCAAATGAAACATTTCTCCACACAAAGTTATTTGTGTGTATTGAAGGTGAGGACCAGCCTCCAATTATTCCTCAATTATATCAAAGCAAATTAGAAATAATAGGAAGCTAAATCTGCACGAGTATCCATTTATATACAATTCCCATTTTAACTAAAGCTTCTAAACTTATGTTGACCACTTACTGAGACTCAATTACCCAACTTGCTGAGTGTTAATTACTCCTGTGGCTCTGATTGACACGGTGAAGATACTGATTTAAAAGAGAGTATGCTAGGGTCAGAGCAATAAACACAGCTCCAGCTGCTTCTTTCAGTCTTTTCTAATCAGTTTAATATTTATTACTTTTCTATTCACACACATCTACCTACAGATCCATCCCCTCTACCACACTCACAAATAGTTGGTGACCTTTAAGATGAACACCTGAACTGCTATTGACTGAATGTTTGTGTCCATATGCTGAAGTTCTTGCTTCAAAGATGATGATGCTATTAGCACGTTAGAACTTTGGAAGGTGCTTAAGTTATGAGGGTGGATTCCTCTTGAAGGGTAATTATCCATACATATAATTACCCCTCAGGGGCCATCATGACTGAAACAACCAGACAGATGACCAAACAGGCTGCATGAAGCAACAAGGCCATCAAGGGGGTTAGTGAGGAATGACCAAAGGACTAAACAGCAGACTGCATGGGGTGACCAGGCAGGCAGGGGTGCAGTTGGGGAAGACCAGGCCAATGTCGGGGACAGTTGGAGGCAAGTGGGGTGGGAAATAAGGGGTGACCAGTTCAACGGAGGGGGGACAGTTAGGGGCGACCCTGCCAGCTGGGGTGGGGCAGTTGGGAATGACCAAGCTGGTAGGGGGGGCAGTTAGGGGTGACCAGATTGGTGGAGGGGGCAGGGAGCAACCAAGCTGGAAGGGGAAGCCAGTAAGGGGCAAGCAGCCTGGCAGGGGAGGGTAAGTAGGGGTAACCAGACCAGCAGGTGTGTGTGGTGGGGGTGGGGGGGGCAGTTGGGGGTGATCAGGCCAGCCTCTATTTTCTTATAAAAATGAAATGTACATTTTTTTTTTTAAATTCTCTTAGTCACTTTTGGGTGACTATGACAGGACAAGAGACAAATACTGTCTTGTCATTTGTCTTACAAATTGGAAGTCATACTAGGTCTTAAATCAATTAACAAGGCAATGCTACATATTAAGGGATAAGTAAGAACAAATTAGACATTCTTTCTCATCTTAATAAGTTCCCATTTTATTAATGTGCCCAAGGAATACAAATGTGAATACAAAACTAACTCAATAATAGGCAACCAATGATTGCTACCCAAAGTGAGCATGAATTATGGGGATTTGGACAAGGGGAAAACCACAGGGGGCTGCCTTGGTCGTGCCTGGAAGTGACTCTCCATTTCCTGCTTGTCTCTCCTTGAGAAGGCTGCCAGAAGTCAGAATGAGCCAAGCTCTCCCCTCCCTGTGCTCCCTGCTCTTCCAGCCAAGGCATCCACTGCAGATGGTGAAAGAGAATCCCCCTTTGAGAAAAAGGGATAAAGCATCCAATTGTCATGAAGTGTTTCCCAAACAATGCCTGGTCCTACAGATCACCTGGGAAGGTTATTGCAACTGACTCGGAGTCTCCGGAAAAGACCTGGGCTGTGTATTTTTCACAAGGGCCCACAGTAATTTGGGTAATCAGGCAATTTTGGAAATCCCTGGTGGAGGGGATAGAGCATGAGGCTGGATGGTGAAAGGTCTGTGTTTTATTTCAGCCTTTGCCACTAACTAGGTGTAGGATTTGGATAAGTTTCAATGTATCTGAGTCTGAGCTTTCCTGTCTATAAAAGGAAGGAACTGACTTGATGTCTAAAATCTCTTCCAACTTCAATATCCCATGGTTCTCTAAAATATACAAAGTGTTTATAAAACTCTCTAAATCCTGTATAAAATGGAAAGGGAAAGCAAGGAGGATTGGTGGCAGGGGGCCAAGGAAGGAAAGTTTTAGTTTTAGATGACCAAATTGGCCCAGAAGACGATGCACCTGAGTTAGACATGATTTGTATTTATTATTTTGTGTTGAGCTATGCATTTATAGAATATTAATTCTTTTCAAATAAAATCCTAAAGCACTACGAAGGTGTTTTCCCTTTCCTTGAGCATGTAAATATATTGATTTCTACCTTAGTGAAACTCCCCAAGTTTTCCCTCAGATGCTTTTTTAGTAAAAATGGTTATTTTCTTACTTTAGGAGTTTGATTGACAGGTCCCTGCTAAGGAGAGAAAATGCATTTCAAAGACAGACCTAAGAAAAACTGTTTTATTCCTGCTCTCTCTGGACTTTTGTTGCTCCAGGTGTTACAGGGAAAACAAATTTCTCCACTAGACTCATCCTTAATAACAGTATTATTAAGATCCCCGAGCACATCTGATATTGTGCTTCTTGAGTGTGGGGGAGGGCCGTTCCTTTATTGATGCAGCAGCCACAAAGGGATCACATTTTGCTTTGTTTGAAGGACCTGAGTGCCCTTATTATTTTTGTTTGTAGAGACACCGGCATACACTTGAAAGCAGGGGAGGGCAGGGAGTCGCACAGAAGAAAACAGCCCAGAGTCTGCCTACGGGTTGCCTTTTCTATTCGCTTGAAAAGACTCTGGGTTGATTGATTTGTGATGTGGATGCTAATTCTCTCTCATCTTCACTCAGGCCTCTGAAGTCTGGTCTGCGTGCACTGCTGACATTCAGCGGTGCACTCTGAAGGTACAAGATCATGATGTGGATACCGGTTAGTTTGTTCAGCCACAAATTCCTTGGAGGAGCAGCCAAACTGCAATTTTCCGTGGCCACAGGGGACCGGAACTGCGTGTATAAGTTATGCCACTTTCCTGAATTGTTTCAAGGTTCTCCTGGATCAAGAGCAGACTCATCCTGAAAGGTGGGCGAGATTGGCCATGGGTACAGGTGAGGAGCAGGATGCCAACATGTTGTGCTAGGAGCTGAAGGTGAGAGGCTGGAGAAGACCTGGTTGCTCAGCCTCCGCGGTATAATTATAGATGTTTAAACCACTCAGGTCAGGGCAGACTTGGAAAGGCCATACTTTTGAGGAAATTACACTTCTGGAAAACTCAACCTTAGGCAAATGTAATGACCTTACCTAAATGAGCCCTGGGGAGCATAAGCAACCACTGTCATTAAGTCAATTGCACTTCATTGCAAAGAAAAATGTCATGTAATTCTGGATCTCTCTCTCTCTCTCTCTCTCTCTCTCTCTCTCTCTCTCTCTCTCTCTTTCTCTCTCTCTTTCCTCTCACAGCAATGAGTAGCAAGCTGTGAAGGCACACTCATAGCAAGGAGAACACCATTCAGAGACTGGCATTGGCTAGAGTAGGAGAAATTGTCATGAGTTATAAAATGACACAGAGGAGAACTCTACTGTAGCAGAGGGAGATGATTGGGGTTACCTAGGATAAGAGGAACTACATTTAGTATTGTTCAAATTGACTTGGTCACCTTCATGATTCCCTTTTACAATGCTCTGGTGTGAATGAAGTCCCATTCAGGAAAGCTGATTCTGGGAGCAGAGCCCTCAGCATTCATTCCTGATGTCAGCCTTGTTGGACCCAATGCCCAAGGCTTACTGGCTTCCCCACCGCAGTTCCCCTTCTTCAGCGTCCATGGCTGCACAGCCCCCTTGATTGATTATTTGTGATTCTTTGTTTAGACTGTTTCTATGGCTCCCAACTCTTCCTCCTGGATGATTCCTTCTGTCCTTCCTTTGTTCCCAACCCATCACTATGGGCAACCCTGACCCTGGCACCTTGGGGCCTCTGATTGCCAGGAAGTTTGGACAAGCAGACTCTATACAAGTAAGCTGCAAAATGTAGAAGGATGTATTGGTGGCACTGCTTTCCACAAATGTTGCAAGCTCAGAGCTTCAATGAATAGTGCAAAACCACCATAGATTTTACTTCTCCCACTGTCACCACTATTATGCATAGTCTTCATCAGAGCTCCACAGGTTTTGCTTTGTTTTCATTTCATAGTCATAAACTAAACTCTGCAATCCAGCTATCCAGACTGGGAAGGGGTAAGGAAAATATGGAACCCAGTGAACTGAGGCAAGAACACCAAGATTATAGAACATTCCAAGCAGATGGGGGTAAAGTGTGCTCTCCTGAGGGATAGAGGAATGGTCTGGTACCAGTTAAGATGAAATACAAGTGAAATTTATTAGAGTTGTCCACAGCCAGCAATGGTTATCTTCTTGCTGGTCTTGCCATTTCTGGACCCAAAGCTCTCCATGGCTGTAACACTATCCATGCCTTCTTTCACCTGGCCAAAGACTACATGCTTCCCATCCAACCACTCAGACTTGGCAGTGCAGATGAAAACTGGGAACCATTGTGTTGGGTCCAGCATTTGCCATGGACAAGATGACAGGACCTGTATGATTCAGGATGAAATTCTTATCAACACATTTTCCCCCATAGACGGACTTCCCTCCTCTGCCATCATGGCCTATGATGTCACCACTTGGCACATAAATCCTAGAATGATTCTGTGAAAGCAGGAACCTTTATAACCACATCCTTTCTCTCCAGTGTTCAGGGCATGACCGTTTTCTGCTGTCTTTGGAACTTTATCTGCAAATGGTTAGAAGGAGATGGAGCCCAAGGGTTCGCCGCCAATGGCAATGTCAAAGAACACAATGGGGCTCACCATTGTTGGGCATGGGCAGCTCCCGGGTGGCAAGGCCAGACCTCCATAGGTTTATCAGAAGTTTAAGAGAGTGGAAAAGGTTCAGGGTCAGGTGGACCTGGGTTCGAATCCCAGCACTACCCCTTACTATCTGGCAAATCATAAAACATTTCTGGGCCCAGTGTTTCATCATTTGATGGTAAAGGTTGGGTGTAGCATGTTAATAATAACACAATTGGGGCAGTTTGTTAGGATCCTCATGCTTGGTACATTGTAGGCTCTCAAAAATGTAATTTTTTCATTAATTAAGTCCTCAAATATTTGCATAACTACTCTGTGACAGGAACTGCTGTTCTATTCACCAAAGTTACAAGAGTGAAGAAAAAGATTTCCTCTCTGAAAGCTTCTATTTTCCCAGGCACCTAGCCCCTTCTGCTTCAATGACATGGAAGCAGTCATTGCAACTCCGCTGTATCTCTAAGAATCCCTCTGCTTTTTAGTTTTGGCCAATCCTGCTATAGTAAGCTGTGCACTGAAGAAAGCCCTCCCTCCACGTCCTTCAGCAGCTCCTAATCCAGTTTTGCAGAAATCTGTTGGAAAGTCTCTGTCTCAGTTTCTGTCTCTCTGTGTGTATCTCTCTTTCTCTAGTTTTTTTTTTTTATTTCTCTCTCTCTCTCTCTCTCTCTCTCTCTCTCTCTCTCTCTCTCTCTCTCTCTCTCTCTCTCTCTCTCTCTCTCCCCCTCTCTCTCTCTCTCCCTTTCTCATACACACACAGATACACACATACTCACATTCACACTCGCACGTACATACCACCTCCTGACTGACCGGGTCAAATTCATGTTCCTCAGTGGAGCTTAAACCCCCTTGTGGCCTCCCATGAGATTCCCCCATGCATTCCCGGCAACAGCTGTTGAGCAGATTTTTCACAGCCAAGCCCAGTCCTACATCCTTACACTCCGCCGAGGACTTGACTCTTTGGGTTCCTGGTGAAATTTCTCACCAAAGCCTCCAGGGTTTCAGTTCAATCAGGATTCCATATAGTCTCCCGTGTTTCTAAAATGTATGATCACACACATTCCATCTGTTTAAAGTTTTAAAACTCCTTTTTTGGCTTATACCTTTACCCAAAGATTTCCAAGTATCTCTTTCCACCCCCTTCTCCTTGGTGCCCTGGAGAGCAGCAAGGCTCCATCTTGCTTATTCAGTGAACCCTTCTCCTGGGGGTCTTGATGCCAACCTCCCTGCTGACTCAAGGCTGGTGTGTCACTCATGATCTTTCCCATCCCTCCAGTTTCTTCAATTTCTCTCCTTTCCATCTTTGTCTACATTTTCATCTCCCTCCCCCCTTAATCAAAGGGGGAAATCACCTTTTTTCTCTCTTAATCAATATCATAAGACTCTTTATTTTTACCTTGCAATACTACTATACTCCTACCCTACATTTTCCTTTAACTGTGTACATGAATTTCTCAAAATATACTTTCAAGCAAATATATTTTACCAATTAATATGTAATTAATATATACATGCATATATATATATATATATGTATATATTTACATAGGATAATTAATATATTTTATTAGGCAAGTAGCACAATACTTTACTAATTCATTTTGTTAGCAACTTCTTTGTAATACTTGTTTTCTACATTCAACATTTTATTTTTATTGATAATATATTTTATTGATTCTGTACAGAGAGGAAGAGAGAGAGACAGAGAGCTAGAAACATCGATGAGAGAGAGTCATCGACCAGCTGCCTCCTGCACACCCCCCACAGGAGATATGCCCGGAACCAAGGCACATGCCCTTGACCAGAATCGAACCCAGGACCCCTCAGTCCCCAAGCCAATGCTCTATCCATTGAGCCAAACCGGTCTCGGCTACATTCAACATTTTAATAAAATATTTTTACCCTAAACTATCAAGATCTCACTGTAAAATCCAATGGCATTTTGTAGGTTTTTCTCCTACTGACCCTGTTCACATATGACCATTGATCAATTGTGAATGTAAACCTTGTCATCTTCCTGGAATGATTCCGTCCCATTCTTGGTCAAATCGAAGGATTGGCAAACTTTTTCTGTAACAGACTAGGTAGTAAATGTTTCAGTCTTGAGGACCATATGGTTACTGTCGCAACTACTCCACTCTGCCCTTTGTATCAGGAAAGCAGCAAAAAATGACATGGAAAGACATTGGCATGGCTGTGTTCACATAAAACTTTGTTTGTGAACAACAGGCACTGGCCTGCAGGATGTTTCTGTAGACCCCTGGTCTCACCTAATTCTAGCTCTTTCCTAGGAGCACTGCTGCTACATGTACCTCACCATCTGTGGTGGGCCAAACAAAAACACCCTCAAAGATCAAAGCCCAAAGGTCTGTGTGTGTGTGTGTGTGTGTGTGTGTGTGTGTGTGTGTGTGAGAGAGAGAGAGAGAGAGAGAGAGAGAGAGAGAGAGAGAGGGAGAGGGAGAGAAAAGAGACAGAGTTTTTTGCAAGTGTGGTTAAATAAGATCTTGAGATGGGTATATTATTCTGTTATCCAGGTAGATTCCAAATGCAGTTACATTTATTCTTATAAGAACTTGTAAGAGTGAGGCAGAGGGCAATGTGATGGCACGTGTAGAGAGAAGAAGAGAAGGCAATATGACCAGCAGGTAGAGATTGGAGTTATGAGGCTGTAGAGCAAGGAATGCCAGAAACAAGGAGACAACAGTAGATTCTGCTCCACTTGCTCCTGATATTATCTCCAAAGACTCATTTTGAACCTCTAGCCTCCAGAACTGTTGCAAAATAAATGTATATTGTTAGAAGCCGCCACATTTATGGTAATTTGTTATAACATCCCTAGGAAACAAACATACTGTTGCTACTGGTTGACCGTTATCTCACTTTAAAAACATATTTTTCCTTAGAGGTTCCTGCCTTTAGCTTATACCCTCATGTACCTTTTCTTTATATTTTTAATGATCAAATTCTTTTTTATATATTTATTTGTTGATTTCAGAGAAGAAGGGAGAGCGAGAGGGTGAGAGAGAATCATTGATCAACTTTCTTCTGCATGCCCCCCACTGAGGATTGAGCCCACAATCCAGGTATGTGCCCTGACTGAGAATCAAACTGTGATCTCCTGGTTCATAGGTTGATACTCAATCACTGATCCATGCAGGCTGAGCTTAATAATCAAACTCTTGAACATACCCTCAAATCATTGTGGACTTTAGTTCCTGACTCATATTTCTTCAACTTGAATCCAATAATTGTCCTGTCACTTTAGAACCAAGGAAGATATCCAGTCCAATACCTAACATTCAAGTTTCTTAGCCAACCTGATTCCAACACTTTTTTTCTTTTCAGTCTGCCTCACCAATACCACATTCCTTGTCTGTTATGGAGTGAAAGTCTGTGTCCTCTCAAAATTCATATGTTGAAATTATTTCCCCTTAATGTATTGGTGAAATCCTAACCCCCATGGAATTTGAAGGTGGGGCCTTTGGCAAATGATAAGCCATGAGAATGGAGCCTTACAAAATGGACTCCAGAAAGTTCTCTCATCCTTTTTGCCATGTAAAGACACAGCCAGAAGACAACTATCTATGAACCAGAAAATGGGATCTTACCAGCTACTGAATGTACCAGCACCTTGATCTTGGATGTGTGAGAAATAAATGTATTTTTTATAAGCCTCCAAGTCTATAGTATTTCTGTTATAGCAGCCCAAATTAACTAAGACAGACAAAAATGTTTGTACATGTGGAACTCAAACTTAGAAATCTCCAATTTTCCCTGCCAAACCTTCTTTTTCCCATGCCCTACCTCCCATGACTTTGAGACTTTGGCCTCATTCAGGGATAATTGCCTCAGTTCTTCCTTTCTCCTCCTGGGCTCAGTCCCTTCCATATAAATAACAAGGAAGCACGCTGGCCATTCTTCTGTGTTTCCCTTGATTCTCTTGCCCGCTTGTCATTCCAAAGCACTTGTAATAAAAGCTTACAACCTTAGATCAGTTTCATACCTTCCCAAACTCATGGTCCCTAGCTGCAGTTGGCTACTTAGCAATTGTCTTCCTCTCTAAGGACATCTCCACGAGTCATCCTGCCATTCTTCTCTGCATGAGTTCCAGCTTACAGAAGTCTGAGAAAGAGTTTGAGGCTTCCCCTGCCCAGCTCTGTATCTAGATCTTCTTTTGTTCTTGTGTTTCTGTTTCTGTTTTTGTTGGTTTTATTATTTTTGTTATTCTTTGTAGCCACAACACACAGCAGATTCCACTGATTCAGTTCACAGTCATGAAAACTTTCCTCCTTTTATGTATGTGTTTAGCTGTAAAGCTGCATTTCTTTCCTTTTTATGTTTTACACTATTTTATTTTGGATCCAAATATAGAACTTCACATTGAACGCTATTAAGAGTCTAAAGAATGAAGTACACTGCTGTGTTCATGGTTTTTAATCTGTCTTTTTTTTAAAAAAGTATCTTTATTGTTGAAAGTATTACAGATGTTCCCTTTGTTCACCATTCACCCCCTCCATCTGCTCTCTCCTCCTCCCCAGGCCTTCACTGCACTATTGCCTATGTCCATGGATAATGCAGACATATAAGGTCTTTGGTTAATCCCTTCCCCTGCCTCCGCCTTTCCTCTGAGATTCCTCAGTCTATTGTATGCATCCATGTCTCTGGATCTATTTTGTTCATCAGTTTATTTGGTTCCTTAGCTTCCATTAATCTGTCATTTTATTTGCTCCCCTCCCTTCTTTTGTCAACCACACCCTCCTTTCTTGTTCACAGTCATTCCATGTGGTTTGGCTGTTGTTTGATTTCTTTCTTACTTTCTTCATCTTCAACTGCAGAGGTGGTCCCCAGCTCTCTGGCTAGGAAACTGAGTGTCCAATTATACCATCCTCATTGATGAAATGGACTGGGGCCCAAATCAGGCCAATCAATGCCTTTCCTCAGGATTTTTTGCTGTAACTATCAAGAGAACCACTTCATTCTCTGGAACTGTGGATAGTGAAGCCCAAATTAACTAAGGTAATGCTAGTCTAGGACTGCAAAAAAGCAAACATGGCTGACTGATAGAGATAGAAATGAAATCCCAATAATATATTTCAAGTCCCATGGGTCACTCTGGAACTTTCAATTTACATAGGTCAATAAGTTTCCTTCCTTAAGTGTTTTCCTCTGTGGATTGAATTTCTATAATAAAATGATATCTAAATAAACATTATCTAAGTTTGCTTTTTAAACATTTCATCACCCAGAGTTCACCAGGCAAAGAGGAGGAAAGGATACTAAAAAAAGGAAAATGATCACAAGGGCACACAGGTCATTCTATGTGACTAAGCCTCCATTACGTATATTGGTCAGTACAAGAGTTGAGTTAGGAGGTAAGGTGTGTGAGTGACTTTTGTCCTAATGAGGAGTTTGCATTTATGTCTACAAGGAAGGCATTGACATGTGAATAAATATGATTTCTGAGAAAGTAATTAAAAGTGACCAGTGTTAATTTAGCAAACATTTTCAACAGAAAGAACAAATATGCTCAAAATAGGGATTGCTACAATTGTTAACATGTAAGAACATCCAAATACTAATGTAAGTGGTTGGCCACAATGAAAATGTTTAAGTCAGACATGTTTAATTCAAATTAGAATTTTTCAAAGTGTTTGCTAAAAGGTACATAAGGTTTATCAAATTCCATTTATGTGTCCTAGTAAGAATATGAAGAAAATTATCTGAATGATAAGTTAATTTTCTAAATGCTTATGTATAATTATTTTAATAATCTATTTTGAGATTTGATATTTAGTTCTCTTGTCTATAGTTAATGGGTTCCCTTTCTCTTCTTCCTTCAGTATTCATAATTCTGTAAGAATTATAGCAATAATGCAGAAATTTATTTTTAGTTAATTTAGTCAGAATTATGTAATATATATATTCAGAATTTAGTATATATTTATATATGGATATCCATAATGTATTCAGTAATTATTTATATAATTATAATTGTAACACATATACTTATATATTATATAAGTTATAATATCAATATATGATTATATGTATTTATGTTAGTCTATATATAACTTTATATAAATGAGTATATATATATTCATTTGGAGTACCTGGATGCTACCTTACAATGTCTTCATCTGCCTGAGGGTTTGATTTCCTCTCATGAATATTAGTTCTGCCTTTTACATTGTGAAAACTAGTCTCATTGAGAATCACACAAGATTTGAGATGCTTGTTTTTCTCAGCTCTTATTACTGATGCATTCTCCAAGCCCAAGATCTTATTTTCTGTTTTTCCAAATATAGTCAGTCAAGTTTACCACATAGATAGTCTTAAAATTGCTTGCTGTGGCATTCTTTTATTTATTCAATTTCATACAGCAGTATTTCCCAAAGAATAAAACGCTCGATCTGCAAGCAGTTATGAAGGTACCATGTGACAAGATGTTTCCTGCATTAGGGCTTTTGCAACATTATTATACTTTTTGACTCAAATTAAAATGAAATGTTTCCAAACATAGCTTACTATTCCCATCTCACTCATCACTTTCCCTTACATTATATTAGTTTTCTTCAAATATAGTTAAGTCATAAACTATATGAATTATGTTATTTCTCATTATGACAGAAACACCTTTCTATATGCTCAAAACGTACATACAGATGGTTCATATTTCACATCCTTTTACATTGTTACATAAACAATTTTCTGGCAAGTACAATAATTTTAAATGAGGTAGCAAAATATAAGTGCCAGTGGGTTACAAAATTAAGTAATCTTATCTTTATTCAATTGCGCATTTTCAAAAGACATCTAGTGATACGTCTTAATGAACTTGCTGGTTCCAGTGCAGAGAACATTTGGCAGATATTAGAAGTCAGAAGAATCCGGAACTGAAATTCACCTTTGATGCCGCTCCTCAGCATGGGGGTGTCAAGTCAGGAGGCAGCATGTCCGAGCCATTCGTGGACACTGATGTCGGTTTATTTGTTTTCTCCCAGTTAGGTTTGCTTCAACAGAACAGGAAGTAATGTCTCCCAAGTAAATGAAATAATTGTATAAATTAAAGCCCCTTGTACAAGTAGATCAAGAAACTTTATTTTATAATTGGGCATGTGGAGGGGACATTTAACTCTTAGCAAATTGGAATGCAGAAAAAAACAAACAAACCCTGAAATAGTTTGTTATTTATCTGCAAATGACTCAGACTTCCTTGTGAATTCCTACTGGACAATGAAGGGAAAATATCTGAATCACCAATGAAAGTGATAATTTTTTAAAATTTTGAATTAGCTTCATTTTTGTTAATTCAGATGCTTCTGTTTAAATGCTCAGGTTTGACCTTTTAGTTTTTTTAAAATTATTTTTCTTTTAGCGTTTGTACGTGATCTTTCTCCTAAGACGGGGTTTGGATAGAAAGACCAACTAACTGTGTGTCCTTACGGGACTGAAAGGAGCTTCAGGGCCTGATGTGGCTTTTCTATTCCTCTCTGCATCCTTGGATGCTCTGTGCCACCCTGGACCATCTCCTGCCCTGCTGGGTCATTCACAAGCCTGCTGCCCCACACTGCTCAATAGGTTCCATAATCAATGTTTTCAATTCCCCTTCGCCTCAATTCATCTTTCTCTTACTGGTACTTACGAGTACTATTTGTGATCTCCGCTAGCCCTGCCACTGGCCTCCAGCTTGGTCACTCCACTCATGGGTGTCTGAGGGCAATTTCAACCCCTGATGTTGGAAACTTTTTTACAGGCCTTCTGGCTCTTGACTCAGTTATTTTCCATGTTCCCCATTGAAGATGTTCACTAACTTCCAGGTCCCAGTAGATGCTACCCTCTTGTTCCTACATTGGTGCAAGGACAGCTCCTTGTAGGTGCAGTGGCATTAGGTCAAGCTGTTGCCTCTCAGAGTCCAAAATGGGAATCAGGACAAGAGATCTTCTTTATTCAGCATCCTTCTCAACGTACGTGGGGTGTTTCTATCTCCTTCCCTCCAGATTGGACCTATGTGGGACCCATGTATGAGGCTTCTTGTTTTCTTTTTCTATTTCCCCCATTCTTTCTCCCTTCTGCCTCCCCACCTCATGCCCCCCTTCTTCTCCCTGTGTACCATCTTGACTTTAGAAGGTGCCCTTTGTTTTCTAGGGCACTGGGTTTCAGAGCTTAGTCTTGATGACATAGGAAATTGACATATAAGGAGAATTAAAGCACACTGTTTTCATATTCTCAAAATATAATAACCTGGGTTGCACTGTGAATCAGCATGCTTTAGTGGTTTGTCTGTGCTCATCACACAGGAGTGTAAGTGCCTGGAGCCAATCTTTGAATTCATTGTTCCAGAGTATCTGTGCCTTCCATTCATAAGGTGACTTTTTTTCCCCCCCACACACCCTTCTGGAGATCATCCCACTTCTCTACCTTATTATTCCCTTTTCCAGGCAAGACCTTGCCCATTTTGGACTCACATCTGTCATGTGATGATGAGAGGCACAATAAAATCCTGGGCTCTGAAAGAAGGTCTTCTGGTATCAACCTCTTACTAATTGTGTGAACTAAGGTGAATTATTTAATGTCTCTGTGCTTCAGTTTTCTTCTCTTTAATCACAGGTGTAATAATAGTTGTTGTGACAATGGAATTGTATAATACATGTAAAATGCTTAGGACAGGATGTGGCATGCGATGAATGATCTACCGTTTAGCTATTACTCTGATAAAATCCAAGAACCTTGGGTGTGAAAGGTGCTAGATCCAACCTTACAGTGTTTGAAATCTCCTGTAAGTTTCCTATTAAATGTCTATACAAGTTCTTGAATGCCTCACGTGAACAGAGACTCAGTACCTTCACAGGGAATTCATGCTATTATCTCAAAGTTCCAGGTATTGTAATGCTCATCTTCACCTTAAGTAAATCTTCTCAAGTATTTATTCATTATTTCTAGAAAGGTATTTTGGGACCAGTTAGGATAAACTTAATTCCTCTCCTTATCAGAGAACCTTTTTAATATTTGAAGATGTCCAGGATGCCTGTTTTTCTTTCATGTAACATTCTCTAATGAGCTAAACAGCCACCTCTCCCTGGTTGGTCCCTCTATGTTATGGTTTAAGTCCCCTGACCATCTGGCCATGGGAGGTCATATATTTGACATTACTCTAGCGAGATCCCATTATCCCAACAACAAATGGATCAGGAGCATCTATTTTTGTTTTTTAAGATCAGAGAATAGGACACTTCTCTTTTAGCTCTTTGGAAATCATGGTCCACAACCAAGAATGGCAATTCTCTCTTTATCTAATGCTGTGCAGGAATAAGAAGCTCTACACTTAAGAATTTTTCAAACAATTTAATGTTAACGTTTTAAGAGTCAACATTTTTTGAGGGGGGAGGGGATGACCATTCATTTTGCAAGTGTAATCTGAATACTTCCCAAATTCTTCAATGTTATGGTAGGTGCTGCTAGTGCATACTGACCCCTTACTGCCTGAGTTTTATATACTTATATTATATATACTTTATAATATAAGTATATAAAACTCAGAGGTAACAATGCATGCATACAAGTCATCATGAAGCTTGGCAGTAGTGATAAAGGTCAGTTGGAACAACACACTTTTAGAGGAGAGGAAAACCATCTCAAACAGAAGTGATCAGGGGAGACTTTGTGGTCAAGGGGGAATAGAGATTGGTGCTTCAAAATGGCTAGAGTTTTAATAGGTGGATATGTAAATATGCCGTTACAGAAGAAATGGCATTGAAGTGGTAGGTAGTGGGAGGCATACAAGAAATGAGGGAACCTAAAGTTAAGTCAGGGACCAGTAGAATAGCAAGATAGCATTGATTAATAAAAAGGAAAGTACACTTGTTAAGATTCTGGTACTGTGTATGCTGTGGCTATAGTTCTGAAGAGTAACATGGTTTCAGGCTTGTTGGTGCTTAGATACTTTTGAGACAGAGAGAATAACAACAAATGTTGCACAAAAAAATAAATTAGTTATAAATCTGATAGTAGAATAAAAGAAAAATACAAGCTGCTGTGAGAATGTATAACAGAAAGTTTTGCAGAATTGAGGAAGGCCTCCTGGGGTTGCCATTTTATCTGGGAAGTCATGGAGGTGAGCTGAGTGATATACCAATAGAAAGATAGAAATGAGGATACTTTGCAAACACCAGGAATGCTAGAGATAATGGCCCTGAGGCAGAATGAAGTGTGTCTTATGGGAGGAACTTGGAGTGGTTACATTCAGAGAGTGAAGAGGGGACAAGCAGGAGATGGGGTGCTGGGGATCAGAGTTTGGATATTAATCCCAGCAGCAACAGAATTGATAGGCTATTGGGCAGTTGCTGTCAGAATCAGATTTATATGTTTTCAAATGTATTATTGGCAATAAATTGAAGAGACATGATACATGTACCATCTGAAAAGAGCTTGCCTAGGAAATGAGTGTTGCATCAAGAAGATAGCCCAACACTGAACCCCTGAAACACTAATGTTTAAAAGTCAGAGAGTGGAAGGAGAGCCAACTAAACAAGTCCTGAAAGACTGGGGACCATGGAGGACCATGAAGGTAGTTACATTTTGATATATTCTTCCAACCGAAATACAACCTTCCTAACAAGGACTTTAGATCCACCAAAACTGAAAGTCATCTCTTCATCTCCTAAACTTCTCACAATATTTCCTTTTCTCTTAAGGTTTTTATCACTTTCTACCTTTGGATTATTGTTTGTTTCTTTTTCATTTTCTTTTTACAAACCTGTTCTTTCTACACTATACACTCCTAATATCAGAATCTATTTCTTATTCATCTTTGAGTCACCAAAGCACCTAACTGGGACATTTGCACATAATGAGTACTCAGTTTTTATTGAATAAAAGAATGATCTAATTTGTGTAACAGGATGATAAATTGTATAGTTATGAACAAGAAAGACTGCTGAGGAGAGAGAGACCTCACACCAGGTATGGAAGCACTGCAGTGGGCTTCTGAGAAACAAAGATTAATGGCAGCAGAAATAAGAGCAAGAGATAAATTTGAGGGGCTTTCTAAGAGAAATTAATAGAATTAGATGATCTCATCTCATAATGTGGTTTAAATACTTTTATATATTGATGACTCCCTTATTTACATGTCAAGCCTTTGCCTTTCCTCCAGCTTCAAATTCATTTGTTCCACTGTTGACTTGATATCTCCACATGTTCTTCCATTTCTCAATTCCACCCTTCCTCTCATATTCCCCATATCCTTTAATGACATCACAACCATGAATTGCTCAGAAATAACTTTTGATTCATGTCTTCCTCTAATCTCATCTCCCCTCACCTGGCCCATAAGCAAGTCTGGCTCTGCATTAAAATGATATTCTAAAATTGACATTTCTCATCATCTCCCACTCCAGCCGTTCTCCTCTTGTCATCTTTCATCTAGAATAACACAGAAGCCTCCTGACTGAGTGCCTTTTCTCTTGGCTTTCTGTAGTCCATTTTCAAAGCAGCAGCCCGGGATGTTTTACAATAAGTCAAACATAGCATTCCACTGCTTGAAAGCTTCCAGTGCTCGCTATTGCACATAGAATGAAACCCCAAATACTTTCTTGGCTGCTGCCTACCATCCTGACTTCATCTAGTCTCTCTCCAACATCCCACCCTGCAGCTAGTCCTTCTCAATTGGTATTCAGAAAGAGAATCAGCCATCATTCCTTAGGCAGGCACACCCGTGACTTTTCTCCTGGGCAGCTGGAATGGTACCAAACTTGAGAGAACTGAGAAAGTTGTCACTCACATCATTTCTGGTAGGGCTAATTCTCTTGGCAATTCTGGTTGAGAAATCTTTCTAGAAAGAAGCGTAGTTGTAGAGATATCCTTCTAGTCACATGCACACTAACCTGCCTGCAGGCCTTTGCACATGCTCTTTCCTTTGCCAGGATTTCAGCTTCCCTGGAACCTCAAAAAGCTTCCTATCATCAGGACTCAGCTCAAAAGTTAAAAAATAGTGAAAGTGTTAATTCCCAAAGAGGCCTTCCAGAACCACCCTGTATAAGGTAGCTCCATCTTCCCAGCATTCTCTGTCCATTGTCCTAGTACTTTCTCCTCGTCATCTTTTATACTGTTTCCTTAACTAGAAGATGTTTAAAATTATAGCATAAACCATATATGCACACATGCAGATTTCTACATTTCTCATGAGTTTTAATTTGCATCTATAGTAGACAAGTCTAATTCAAGGAAATATCATCCACCATAGTTTAATAGCATCAGATATGATTTTGATAGAAATGCTCAGCCTTTCCTGTTGCTGCCTCTCCCTTTATGAATTCCTGCTTTTGAGATGTCACCTGGGACTCACATCCCTGTAGCACCCATGGAAAGGCCTCTTGCTGATGCCTTTTGCAGAGGGGTTCTGCTGTCTTTAGTCTTTGAGTTTTGCATTTGCATTAGCTGCAGTTACCAATTGTCTCCGTTGCAATCTATAGTCATTAACACCACAAATTAAAAAAAAAAATCTTTTTTTTGAATTCATAATTTGCTTCTTCAAGGTTATCTGTCCTCTTTGTTTTTCCCTTGTCCTTGAGATGCTCTAACGTTATGTTGGTGATGAAACTCAGCCTGAGATGTATGTAGGATCATCAACCACAGTGGTGGGATGGTCTGGACAGTGTGCATAATTGGTCCTTGGACCCCTTGTGATAGTCAGGATTGGCTAGATTATGCTGTGGTAACAAGCAATTCCCAAAGATCAGTGGCTTAAGGAAGTAATGGTTTATTTCTTGCTCATGTAACATATCCTTCAAGAACCCACTGGACCTGTGCTCCATATCCTCCCCCAGACGCAGCAGATGTCCTCTTGAACATGAAACATGGCATTTCCTCTCACATTCTATTGGCCAAAACAAATCAGATAGCCACACCTAACTTTTAGGATAAGGCAAATGTAATCCCACTGCAGGCCCAGGAAGGGAACAGGAAGTATTTGGGGAAGAGTGCTCAGTATTAAAGACTTTCATGTTGCTTGACATAGTTACTCCACTGCTGTGGGTCTTGAGCCACAGTATGGATCAGAGCCACCAGGGGGCCTTGCTAAACAGATTGCTGAGTCTTGGCCCAAAGTTTCTGACTCAGTGGGCCTGGGGTGGGGCCCTAAACCTGCATTTCTCAGATGAAGGTGATGATGTTGGTGGGGGTGCCACCCTTGGAGAAAGTGGCTACTATAGAGTTCAGAGCCTCTGCTGGTCACGAGGCTTCTCCAAAAAGCCAGAGCCTCCTCAGATTACATTCTGGGAAATGAAGCATATACCCTGCATTCCCTTAAGGAAATCTGGGGTTCCCCTTAGTGATCCTGTTATCATCATGCTTTCTACCAAAGGTCGATGCTCCAGGCATAACGTACTGATCCCTTTTCTAAGTCCAGTCACAAGACCTTCGTCACATCCAATCTTCTTTTTAATATATTTAAAAAAATAAATGTCAACAATTAGTTTCTGTTATGCAAAGTATACACACAAGGTTTGATTCTCTTTCCTCTTGATCTTTAAAGAGGTTTAGATAGCAACTAATGTCTCTCTCAACCCTTTATATGGTCATGCTATGATTCTAATGTGAAAGTTTTATGTAAATTAACCACTGTTAAAAAACTATGCTATATTTGAATGGAAACCCACAATTTATTATTGCAAAGTACTTATAATTCAAGTTAGGTAAAGCAGTATTCCATAAGGAACTTGCTTTAATAAATAAAAAAGTGATGTTTGAAATATATTTCATGAAATTTAAACATTAGCCCTGTAATTCATGTGCAATGTGAAGAAAGGTTTTACTAAGACAATAATTTGGCTCTTTCCAAATGTTTATAAGGGTCACATTATTGGAGTACACATCAGGGAAGTTTAGCACATTGAATAAATTTGAGTTGGGTTATAGAGGCATAATTTTTATGATGGTAGGTCTAATTCAACAGAATAAGTTCCCACCCAAATGATTCATCAGACCCTGAAATGCCAGGCTATTTCTGCAACATTCGCTTAAGCCAGCTGATATTTTTAAATAGATGTAATCATCTCTCTTCTCAGTCCACAGAATATACTTGCCTCCATCCAAGAGAGGAGAGGGCTAGGGGATAAAAGGGTGCAAATAAGATTCACCGTGATAGTATTTTCTGCTCTAAGATAGCATTTTTTTTTTTTTTTTTGTCTAGAATGTTCACCAATTCTTCATCATTAAGACACAATATCCTTTATTGTTATAATAGGTTTTTGTTCCCCATTATAAATATAATATTTATTCATCACAGATTTAAAAACATAAGAAATAGAGAGAAAAGCCACTTTTATTTTATCTACGAGCAATACTACTAATATGTCTATCTTATTTTTCACAAGCTTATACATGTGTTTTTACTTAAAAATGATTATTTATATAGATAAGTAATTTACTTTCTTTAAGACCAATATATCACAAACTTTTCCCAAACCTATTAAATATTATTCTACACAATATTATTCACTGCATTGTATTCTATTTTAATTAACATTTAATCTTAAAAGAAAGAATGAACTAGGAGCTTTCTTATTTAAGTCACTCATTGGGAAAGCATTTTCAGGATAATTTGTGATTTATAGCACAGGACATTTAATAAATCAATGGTCATATTGGACTTTTTAAATGCTTTATCTATTGCTAGTTTCTATGATATCCACCTAATTGTTTTATAGTAGTGACCGCCTATGCGGAAAGTAGCTATAAAAAGTGTCCTCAATAATTGAATTTGGAGTCCAGTTCCTAAGATTTTCAGAAACTTTGAGATAAGTCCAAGTGCCATATTTGCATCATAAATTCTTTGCAGTACTATGAGGTAAAAAGAATATCAAAAATCACCTAGTCCACTCAGTTCACCCTAATTTGTTCACTTTCATCCATATATATTAATTTGAAACATCAATGTGCATGCATCTCCATAGATTTTGTCCCTGACTTTTTAACATCTTTAAAGAAGATCCTACAGTTGCCTTTGCTAGTACCTGACTCTTTTTAATCATTTCTACTATCCACGATGAGTTCATCCTATCTCCCATATAACTTACATCCCTTCTGCTGCATTTCAGCTACATTTCCTTTCTCATCTTAATGTACCGGAGGAACAGCTGGTCACCAATTCTCTCTTTCAAAAACTCTCTCCCCTGCCCGCACCAAAAAAAAGCTTCCCAACATGTTGATGAGTATAACTTGTAGAGGGAGAGTAGACATCCAGTTGGGCTTCCATGCATTCCAGCTGAGATGACTGTCAACACGTCCAACACATGATACTTGAGGTATCAGTATCATTTCCATTTAATATTTATTTTCTCCCACTGGGTGTATGGCCCTCCAAACAAAGTGTTTACTGTGAAAGTGATCTTTAGATTTGGTGAGACCAGTGTCACTTAACATGCTACTTAAGCCTTAATCATAATGTATTTGACACCACGGAAAGCGATAAAATGAAAAACCATTTAGAAGGTACTACTTCCCCATCTGTGTTTACTCAGCCAGGGAGGACTAATTGTTTTGACAACCCAGGGCTTCCACTTCATTGGTGAATGCTGTGGTCACTTGAAAAGTTAATTGTTGTTGTTGCCATGATGCCATGGTTTCTCTTTACATATGTTAGGTTAAAATGGATACCTTAACTTTATCTTTTGGGGATGGCTTACCCTTGCTGAAAAGAATTTTGTGGTTTATTTGCTTGTGAGATTTTATACTTCCTGGAGAGGAGTCCTCTGTCAAGGACACATGCAATGGTATCCCCTCAACTCTCACAATGCCGTTAGCTACCATACTGAAGCAACCAGAGCATAATTCACATTTTCGTTCTTGACATCTCACTACAGTTCTTCATCTCTGCCATCTTGTTATTGAATTTAGAATGACTTTAGAAAAGTTTACAAAATAACTATTTGTTCTTAATTTGCAAATTGAGTTTTTCGTCTATTAGTTTGCTTCTCCCTTCCCAATCAGGTATAATTAATTAATTATATTAACTGACATTACAGAGTTATAAGTGTTTGCATAGAAATCTCAGTTAATCTGACTCCCCTCCTTTAAAAAATGTCTGTTAGGTTTAACCTGTTTTTATCCCCTCATTACAGACAAGGACATTTTTTAATTAGAGTTAATAATGCAGCTAAAATTCAAAACTAGGCTGTCCATGTTATATTCATTAGCTTAAAATAAGGTTATATTAGAGGGAAAAAAACAAAAACAAAACCAATACAACTTCATGGGGATGTAGAAGAGATAATGCTTAGCCAAAATGATTGGGAAAATGATCAAGACAGAGAATGGGATAGAGTTCCCCTCTCTCCCTGTCTCTTAGAGCTATGTAGAATGGCTGAGAAGAAGGAGATGAGGTGAGAGCAGGATGTTCTACAACTTCATTTCCCTGGAATTTTGGGAGGTGGCAAAGCCCAAGGAAGATGAGAACAAAGGAATGGCCTCAAAGATGCCAGGGTTCTCACCTGAGTAGAAATTGCAAGAAGATTCTCAGGGAACTCAGAGTACAGGAGTCAATTGCAAGAGCTGAGCAGTTTCATAGCCAGAGGTGGATTAATAACCCACAATCAGACAGGCCCATGCACATCTCAGCAGATACTTGCAGAGACAGACGACCTGAGAAGAACTTGGAAACTCTGCCTGGATTTCCAACCACAGAGATCCTCAGACTTAGACCCAACCTTCAGGAAACATAAATCTACTGAGATTAAGATTCTATTGCTCTGCATATTAACTCAAAATTAAAAATTAGCTGAGGCATTGAGAGATAGAGATAGGTAGATTTCTTATATACCTGATACTAAAAATGGGGGTTAGCAGACCTGAATGCATGCGATTCATTCCTTTAAAAAGTTCCCACTGCTGTAGAATCACTGCTTATAAACAAACTTGCATTTTTTTTTTATTTTTTTTTTATTTTTTTTTTCTGTAGGAGAGGAAAACATTTTTCTAGTTTTCTTAGATCCCCTGACTGGGTCTAAAATTAAGTTGAGAAAGACAGATTTTTAACAGGAGTAAAGCTCACAAATTTATTTACTATGCATTTTATGTGTCATAGGAGACTTGATACAACAATAAACCCACAAAGAAATGGTTAAAATGAATGTCTTTATGCTAAGTTTTTGGAAGAGTGGGCAGTTGTGGAAAGATATGATAGGTTGAGAAGTATGCGGGAAGTGTGGTAGACTCGGAGAACCTTAACAAGACCTGTTCATTTAGTTTCTTCTTGTCATCTTTCCCTCTTGGAGAAAAGGTGTTCCTTTCCTCTGGGTGCAGGGAGGGCACCTCTAACAAGGGGGTCTTATGATCTATTTCAGAGAAGGGTAAGGTAAAGTCAATTTCTCAAACTCCTTCAGCTTAAGATATTTAGTATTCCAAGGGGCCTTATTTTGGTGGTAGCATGTTCTGAATTCTCACCTCTCTTTTATATTAATTGCTAATAATTTTGTGATAGGTTCACTGATTCTTAAAACTACATGTTGATTAAATAACTGATTGTTGGTAAGTAATATCAACATTGGGGTCAGTTCAAACACACTGAAAAACAACAACAAAAAAAACCACACACCATTATTAACATTTGGAAGCCACTTTGAAAAATCATAGTATAGGCCAAAGGGTTGATATGTATCTTAACTAATAATAGAGAAACATGTAAATTGACCATATCTCTGCTGTGCCCACAGCCAATCAGAGTGAGTATGAAAATTAACCCAACAAAAATGGCAGTTAATTTGCATGCATATCTGAGTCCTAGGCACCCAGGTTACTCCCAGCTGGCCATGGGAGGTGGGGGCAGGGGGGTGTAGGACTTGATCAACGAGAACCAATCTGGGTGCTGTGGGGACTCAATGGCTGCCTATGAGGTGGAGCTTTTGATGCTGATTGGCATGAGAACCGACCAATCAGAATCAAAGGTGGGTGCTGTGGGTACCCAATGGCTGTCTAGGAGGCAGAGCTTTTGACACTGAATGGCATAGGCCCCCCTGACCAATCAGAACCAAATCTGGGTGCTGTGGAGAACCAATGGCTGCCTAGAAGGTGGGGCTTCTGACACTGACTGGCATAGGAACGAATCAATCAGAACTAAATTGGCCAGCAGAGGAGGGCAGTTGGGGGTGACATCAGGCCTGCAGGAGAGGGCAGTTAGGAGTGATCAGGCTGGCAGGCAGAGGCAGCTAGGGGCAATCAGGCAGGCAGGCAGGTGAGCAGTTAGGAACCAGTGGTCCCAGATTGCCTAAATGGCAGTCAGACATCCTGCAAAGGGTCCCCAATTGGAGAGGCTGCAGGCTGAGTTGAGGGAACCCCTCCTCTGTGCACAAATTTCATGCACTGGGCCGCTAGTGTTTTAAATAAAGCCTCCAAACAAATTTATTTTGTCAGAAGTTGGGATAGCAGCTGTCCTTGGAGTGGAGGTGTGTGACTGGAAGGGAGGATGTGAGGGTGTCTGGAACACTGATTGTTATGGGTTGAATTGTGAACCCCCAAAAATATGTTTAAGTGCTAATTCCCAGTACCTGTGAATGTGACCTATTTAAAAATAGGCTCTTAGTAGATGTCATCAGGTTAAGGTCTATCATTAGAATAAACACTTCACCCCACATTGCTGGTATTTTTATAAGATGGAGGACACATGGGGGAGAAGGCTGTAAGAAGATGGGATCAGAGATTGGAATGACAATATCTGCAAGCCAAGCAACACCAAGTATTGTTGGCTGTCACCAGAACCTAAGAGAGAGTCATGGAAATGATTCTCCCTCAGAGATTCTAGAAAGAACCAACTCTGCTGACACCTTGATTTCAGACTTTTGGCTCCCAGAATACATTTCTGTTGCTTTGAGCCACCTCGTTTGGGAAACTTTGTTTGGGCAGCCCTGGAAACCGATATGCTGGTCAGGTCCTGCTCTCAGTCTGAGTGCTGATCATATGGGAGGTTTCGGTTTGTGAAAATTCGGAGAGCCGTGCCTTTATGAGTTCGGCACTTTCCTCTTGTATACGATACTCCAACAAAAAGGTAAAAATCAGTATCACAAAGCATATGCTTGGATGAAGTCAAGGAAAAGGTCCTTTGTTGAGCTCAGCTGACAGAAGGAATTTCACTTCTCTGTGACCACTTCCTTTATATGTGTTTTGGAAGAGAACATATGGGAAAATGATATATAAGAAAATGGTCAAAAGAGAAGCGGGCAGAGAAAGGGTGTGTGAAGGAGAGGACTCACATCCCAGCAAAGACCTCTTTTTAGAGGATAAACAAAAGAAAATAATAGTTTGCAAATTTAAAGGACACTTGATTTCTCTCTTCAAGAGCTTATCGATTCACGTGGCCATCACTTTAAAGTCCGTTGTCCTTAGAACTACTTCTTTGTCAGACCCTCCATTAATGAGGCTCTGGCCCTTCTATTCGCTGCTGGTTTTGTTTCCTAATAAATGCTCTTGTTTGTCATGGAAGCTCCCACAGATAAGAAGAGAGTGGAAGGAAAGGCAGAGAAGTCAGAGCCACAGGGGGCCTCTCCAGGCACTGGAAACACTTGGTAACTTTTCTTAGAACTGTCACTGGTATTCACTTCTAACCCATTACACTCACTTACAGGACAGCTTTAGTCAATGAAGCAGGATATGGCCTTTGCTCGGCCTCTCCATTTCCAATTCCAGCAAAATGAATGAAACACAAAAAGTTCACAGGGGAAAGGGCTGCGGAGGCCCTGTTGGGAACTGGTGTTGGACAGAGCTTTTAACTTGTCTTAACATTACCGTCCTTTCCCATTTCAACTTTTATCTGCCCATTAACTCCCTAAAGTTTGCTCATCCGCCTATCAAGAGGAAAAAAACTGAATGATGTGTGAAAAGATCTTCTAGGTGTTGCTAGGTCCAGAATGTCATCTTCTAAATTTGTCTAAACATGATTGGCTTCTTGTCAGGACATAGGGGTTCCTTTTTATGAACAGTTAATAGTCGTTCACAATTTTTAAAAGCACTTATCTTTGAAATTCCATTAGAAGTATGCCAAATCATTTCTGTTTCTGACCAAAGGAAGGGGTCACTCACTATCCCCAAATGTTGCAGGATTAAGGTTTTACAAATGATGACGCTTGTTTAAGATGAGTCTTGGTGATTGTACAGAAGAAAGATGTCACAAATCATGAAAAGCTGCCCACCCAACCCCACATACCTTTTCTTTGCAGTAAGTCATGTTAATGATTCTGTTTACAACTTCAGTACAAAATATTTAATAAAGGATCTGGATCTTTGATTATAAAATAATACAAGTTTATTGGTCATAGGAATATGTATCTATTTCCTAAATTTTTATGTTAGGACCCTTCTCAGATCTTTGCAAACTCAATCCTGGTAACTTCTAAAAGGAAACCTCACTCTTTAGAGGCAAATAGTTCATACTGATAAGGCAGATTTCATTCAATTTGACTAAGGATCAAATGCGGGGGTGGGTAGTAGGGGAGTTAGTGCTAGAAGATTCAAATAGAACTAGTACTTAATCCAGATCACAGATATTATGTATTCCACCATTAAGATAACAGTTAATGAGGATATTAACATAGTATATTAAAGATTAAGACCCCTCCCAAAAATCTTCAGTCCTAGAAGAAAGATGAACATACACTTAAGCCAACTTAAATACACTTCAAGACAGAATATAAAACTGTTGTAATCTGTAAATATGAATTTCTCAGATGTAATATAAATAAAATCTCCATAAACCAGAGACAGATGATTTTACTTGATTATTGTATAGAGACTGTGTCATCCTCCCTGTTTGTCATCATTAGCCCATCTGATCACCTATTCGGGCTCAGTGTGACCGGCCATAAAATAATAAAGTAACTAGATAATCTCTTTCCATCTTTCATCTACTTTAATGACTAATGTTGTGATTGTTCTTTAGATATTGCGAATGTATTCTAGTATTGAAATTAAAGAAGCACTGTTTGCTCACATATCTTTAGGACAGATCACTTTTAGAACAATGCTCATTTTTTTTTTTTATACAGAACATCTATTTTCAATATTGGTAAACTGACAATAAGGTAGGCCAAGGCCACATATTATGTGAGTAGCAGGAAGTAGACAAGAGTCCAAATCTAAATTCAACTTTAGATACAACCACCCTGTTTATTTAATTCTGTTTAGCAACCATAGTTCTCAATCTGTGTCAAGTGCTGCACTAAGTCTTGGGTTTATAGGAACAAAGAGTCCAGTTGCTTGACCTACCAATGAAATCTAGTATCTTCTACATATATTTCTACATCCCCAAGACGGCTAATAATTGCTGCATACATCTCTGTTACTTAACTCTGATCTCCCTTAGAGCAGAGAAAATGGCATTGCTTGAATGAATGGGTGAACAGAGGAAGGAGGCCTGGCCCCTGCTTTGGAGCAGTCCACAGTCTGACAGAGGAGACAAGCCCATACACAAACTAAGTGCATTCACAAACATGTAAATGTGTCACCTGGGTCCAGAGATGGATTAATTAACTCTGACTCCCGCAGTAGGAAGGAGAAGATGAATATTAGATTAAGTGGGGAGGGATCTTTCATGTAGAGAATTATGATAAACAGATGCCCCCTGCCAAAATAATTACCTTAGAAACTCCTAAAAGTGTGTAGTAAACCCCTCATCCCAGTTCCATACACGTTTATAGCTGCCCTTTTAAACAAGCAAGGTAATCTTTGCATTTCTATAACACTTGTTCCTGAGTTAAAGAGGCGTGATTTGTTCAGTTGCCTCAAATCGGCTCTTCTGTTGGTTTGCTGTAACAGCATCCTCTCCTAGAACAGGTGTGACATTCCCTCTATGAAGGTTCCATTTCTTTTACCGCCAATCTGCACATGGTTATCTGTTAAGCTCACCTTGAGTGCTCAGAGAGCCTAGGTTTGAGAGGAAAAGTGGAGGGAATTCTCAGTATCAGTCAAGTATAATACATGAACTTGAGGATGCTATGGGAGGAAGGTGGTCCTTGGGGATAACCACATTCCTCTCCTCCCCTCCTCTCCCCTCCCATCCTCTCCTCTCCCCTCCCATCCTCTCCTCTCCCCTCCTGTCCTCTGGAATCCAGGATTCCAGCAGGTAGCTATCACTTGGGAGATTTTGCCTGAGAAATTTCTGCAGAACTACAAAGTGGAGGCTTGAAGCTGAGCCTTCCTTTCACAGGAGAGGAAATGCATGCAGAAGATTATATCTGATGGGCAAGGAGCTGATTTAGTGTTCACAGGGGGAAGAGGTCTTGGGTCCCTCCTCACAAAGGAACCTGAAGAAGCTTGGCTGTGAAGAAGCCACAGAGCCTCTGGGCATGCAAGGAGCCTGTGGGGAGGGTCTCTGCAGGCCCTGGGGACATGAGATGACACAGTAGTAGGTGAGGTTGCATCTTCCATAACCTTGGAACCAGGGGGTAGGGAAACCAGAGCAACCAATCTACAGAAAGTAAAGTAACACAGCCCACATACTTCATTTTGTTGGGTAAAGGCATTTCTTCTGCAATAATGATACTATATTTACTGTTTTATATAAAACACACTGAATTCAATTGATAAATTCCAAATTTACCAATTTAATAAAATAAACATGCATATACTGATTTTAGTTGAGGTCTTGTTATTGTGGAAAGTTGAAATATATATAGGCACCAATAAATGTCTATTTCTCCCCTTATTATTTAATTTATTTAACAATGTTAATTTATATTTTATAATAAAAAGGGAAAAAAACATGTTTTAATGCAGAATGTTGTAGTTTTAAAAAAGGAAGAATTTCACTCAAGAATAGTTTTTAAGTTAAAAATGTAAGAATTTCTTTTTAAAATTCTCTTGTAACCTATCTGATTTTGATAATAGAAACTTTTACAACACTAACTGGGATATAAAAGGTTTTCTATAAATATTTTTGTTGAATGTCTGATCTAATTAATGAAGGGGCCTTCCATACACACTCACAGTTAGTTTACTGGAGTATACAAACTTCAGAGGGTGATATGGCAACTTTTATTTTTGTCTTAAAATTATTCATAGTTTTTGACTCAGACATTCATTCCTAGGTCTTTATGCTAAGGAAATAATTCCAGACATATGCAACAATTAATTGAAAGAATGCCCGACGAAGTGGAATTGTAAAAAATAACATTAAAAGATTGTAAAGAATGTTAATGTCCCCAAATAATGCACTGCCCAAATATAAAAGTGGTCCATCATATACTAAAATACTATGCAGCTGTTGTAAATTATGTATGTATAAATTATGTAATCTTTGTATATTTTCAAGATAAATTCAGGGGTTCAGACTTGTAAAATAACCTTTCACTACTAGATCTATCTCACTTATACGTGCTTATGTGATTTTAATGTTCTTCTTTTTACCTATATCCTCTTTATTCTTTAAAAAGAACAATCATTACTCCTAGATTAAGAAAAAAAATCAAGTAAATTATTTAAGACAATTAGCTTAAAAGAGTGTGACTATAGGTTGTTGCATTTTTTATTCAATAAAAAGAAAAACATTTTAAAAGAATGATTATCATATATCAACCAATTGTTTATCTTGCTTAAGATTTAGTAACAGGCTTTAATCTCAATTATATAGGTTTTTCAGTTTTAAATATACTTTAGTTTTTAGAACAGTTTGCAAGTACCAAAACATTAAGAAGAGACTGCAGAGAGTTCCTATATATCCTTTATTAGTTCTCCTGTTATTAACATCTTAGATAGTGTGATACATTTATTACAATTAATGAACTAATATTGGTAGATTATTTTCATTGAAAGTCCATAGTGAATTTAGAGAATTTAGAGTTCACTAGTTTTCACACAATGTCCCTTTTCTGTTTAAGCATCCCATCCAGACACCTCTCTGCATTTAGTTGTCACATTTCCTAGACCCCTAGGCCCCTCCTGGCTGTGACAGGTTCTCAAAACTCTCCTTGTTTTGACATCCTTGACAAGGATGACTTGTCAGGTGTTCTGAAGGATGTCCCTTAATTGGAATTTGTCTGATGTTTTTCTCATGATTAAATGGGGTTTCAATACACATTTAAAAAAATCTTTCCTCCAGCTCCCCCTTCAAAACCAGAATTTATACCCTCAAACAGCACAAAATCTCCAAGTCTAAACCCTGGACAGTGTTTCCTGCTTTCTAATTTATTGACAAATATGCAAAACGACACTAAATACCCAGGCTACAGGCCTCCCCATTAGTAACCTAACCCCTAGGTGCGAATAAACATCATTTAATGGAAGTCACATCAAGGGAAGAGCCTGGTCTCTGGCCATCTGGGTTATAGGATACTCTTGTTAGTTCCCTTCCCAGCTACCCACCAGTCGAGGTTTAATGAGGCTGTGAAACTTGTAGGTTAGAAGTGCATTGTTGTTGTTTCCTGTTTCTGTTTCAATTAGCCTCCCTGCTTTCTGATTTGACAGGTGTTCCAAGCCTGAATGTAATGTAAACAACTGAAGATAAACACCCAATTATTTACTTCTTCCTAAAAATTGTAACTTGTACAAGAAAGTACAACTTTGAAAGTAGAAAAAATGATCATCTCATAAAGAAGAAAAATTTGTATGAAACTTATCAAAATGTGCTAAGAAGCTAAATCATGTGATGCTGGTTTTTCAGTAAGCACTCAGTTGGTAGGCTCAAGTCAGGGGTCTCTAGGCTTACCCTTTACCAGATGAGCAAATACTTTTTCTGATCCACAGGTGTCTTAGGTCCCTCGGAAAACTCCAGATCTCTCTTTTATTTTTAAAATTATTGTTAGGGTTATTACAGATGTCTCCTATTTCCCCCCACCCTTTACCCCTCTCTGCCCAGCTCCTACTCTCTACCCCCAGTTCTTCACCACCCTATTGTTTATGTCCTTGGGCTATGGATATCTACAATATATATATATATATATATATATATATATATATATATATATATATATATATATATATATATATATATATAAACCTAAGCAACTGAACAACCGGTTGCTATGACGCACTGACCACCAAAGGGAAGATGTTCAACTCAGGAGCTGTCCCCTGGTGGTCAGTGCTCTGCCCCAGTGGAAGCACTGCTCAACTGAGACCCATCCAGGAAGTCCACCAGCCTGGCAGCAGCCACTCCCTCCCTCAGTAGTCCTGCAGGTCCAATCTCCAGAGAATGGGCCAAGCACCAAAGGACTGTTCACTGCTGGCACATTCCGGACAGCACCACAGGCACCATGGCTCCTTCCCTTCTCAATGGGAAAGGCTTCCGAAGCAAAGTGGTGTGAGTGCCCATGGGTCCCAGGTGTCTGCCCCCTGAAGCTGCCCAGCTTGCCTTGGGTGGCTGTGCTGGGGGGATCTTACATTTCTATCATTCATCCCTCTAACAACATGTGTCTGTCACCTATAGTTGTCTTCTCTTCTGCAAATAAATGGTTTCATATTTGGGGGACAGGTTTTAATAGTGAGTAAGAGCCAGATAACTTTCCCACACACCACCTGTGACGTGAATTCCTTAAGCTTCAGTTTCCTCATCTGCAAAATAGGGGCAATACTAGATAAGATTTGTTTACCACCTACTATGTGCCTCCTCCTATTCTGTGCCTTTGCAGTAAATTAGTTAGTACTCCTAACAGCTCTATGAGGTCTGCACATTTTTTTATCCTCATTTTACAATCAGGAAATGGAGGTAACTGACTTGCCTAAGTCTCAACAGCTAATAATGGCAGAGTCGGGATTAAAACCTGGATTTTGATGGTTCCAAAGTCCAAAATCTTTTTTTTTTTTTTTACATTTAAAAGTTGGATTATTTTATTGGTATACATAGTATGAGTACTAGTTTTAAGAGTTCTTAGTATACTCTGACTACAAGTCTTTTAGCAGATGCATATATTTGGAATATTTTCTCTCAGCTTGCCTTTCTTTTTGATGCTTAAACTTGAAAAACAACAGTGTTTTTTTTCCCCCCTCTTTTATTTTATTGATTATAGTATCACATAATTGTCCTCATCCCGCCCCATTCCCACCAAAGTCCAAAATCTTAATCACAGTGCTGCTCTGTCTCTTTGGCACGGCAAACAGCTGCCACCTTAGAGAACTGATGTGAAGATCAAAAGAGATGCTACATGGCAAATACTGTACTCCCTGAGCATTCAATAAACCTTAATTTCCTAACAGGAAAGCTAAGTGTGGTGAAAGGTGAGAATCTATGTATATTTCCCCTTTTCTACAGTCCCTTTGCTCATGGATCTTCTTTCCAAAGGGAATACAGATTCGCAGAGTCACTCCCTACAGGGCACATGTGACAGGAGATAAAGAGGTACAGGAGGCTGGGACCATGTAGCAGGCTCTCCAGTCAGATCTGGGGGTTAGCAAAGGCTTCCCTGAGGACAGGGGGACTTGATTTGTATTTGCTATTATTAGAGGAAATGAAGCCAACATTAAAAGGCCAGTTGTTGAAGGTCTTATTTATATTCTAAGCAAGTTATGCTAAGTATTCTGACTAAGGATTCAGTTTTATATTTTAATCTATTTCGTTTAGTTTAACATTGTTGTTACCTAGAATCTTGAGAAACTTGAGTGTGTGACATTACAAATTATCTTTAAAAAGAGAGTTAAACAATTACAGTTCAGAATTATCTAAACAAAACGTATGCACCAGAAATGCACTGCTTTATAAATTGTGTTCATTTCAACTTAATTGATGTAAAGATGATACCCATGAAAATAATTTAAATAAAATCAAATATGACCTCACTAATGGAATTCAAAGAAATCTTTTACAAACATATTTACGTTTCTAATGCACTTATCAATACATTAAAAATGATGCTTCTTTGAAGAAAATGGTGTCCTATTTGCTTTCAAACTCATTTTATTAAGCAATACAAATTTTAAAAAATGGTAAATACATTTTCAAATAGCATTTACACTTTATCATAATTTTTATATTACCTCTTTAGGTGGAGATATCATTTTTAAAATTCTATGTAAGTTTAGTACTCTTTTGTAAGAAGGTAGTTTCATATTCCATAATATGTTCCCATATTAACATTTCAAATTTGGAAAGGGGAATGAAAATTGCCATTAAGATAAATCGTTCTCTTAGGAATAGGAGCGATAACATGAAATACTTTGTTGGGTTTAGGACAATCCTGAGTTAACATTCTGACAGTAACACTCTTTCCTTCACTTCCTGCCCATTCTCTGAAAGGGTGTGATGTTCCCTTTCTTGGGGTCTTCTTTACTTTGTTTTCAGATTTTCCCATTCATTCAAATGTGAAGCCTAGTGTAATTGCTGACGGTTTATACAATGGAGTCTCAGATCTAATCTGTGGGGATTTACATGTAAACCTAATGATGTGTTTTAAAACATGCTATTGAATTGAAAGAATATAGTTAGTTTCAAAAATATTAATTTGATTTCAATATCCCCCTTCCCCAGGTTATGGTGGGTTTCTTACCTTGGGAATAGCCTACGTGAATTTAATTCACTCATATCTTGAAAAGTTTGCACATTCAGCTTTGTGAGGCAAAATTTTTGCAAATAAATGCAGAGAATCATACCCTTAAATTAAACCCTTTGGACACAATCTCATGTATCTGACTTGGTATGTCAGATAAAATAATGCAAATAATGCAATTTTTAAATAAACGATTGTTTAAAAGCACTTTATTTAAGCAATCAATCAAGGCTGCTTTATCTTTTAACCTTTGGAACAGTAAATTGAAATGGCATTTCTTCTCTGTCTTGCAAAATAATATGATTGTAGCATCTGTTAAATATACCGTTTGGCTCTGAGAGATGTTTTGGTCTTGGGTCAAAAATCTGTGTCTTCTTAAATAGGTGTATTGTTCTACTTCTTTTATTTTGTTGTTTGAGAAGAAAAAAGAAGATCTTAACATCATTTATTATGGAAACCAGTGTCCAAGGGTGTTTAACAAGAAAAATCAAGGATGTAGCTTCTGCCCCACTGGTTTGAAAAATCCAATAGCTTCTTTGCAAATAGAGTCATTCATTGGGCACAACTGGATCAAAAAGTAACAAGTCTTGTCTCAGTCTTTAGCCTAAAGCCTCCCCTAGGCTCTTCCAGATTAGCTCTGTTGTGCCTGGATTAACCTCTCAGAGCCCTGGTATTGTTTCTCTTCATTACATTTATCCTCATGTCTGCTATTGTCTTTGCTTTTCATTAGAAGGAATAAACAGAGCAGGGTTTAAGCCATGATAAACTCCTCCAGCTCGGAGTACCTCTTTGAGCTTCGTATTTGACACTTGTTTCCCCTTTCAATGTAAACATTCATTTTGAATCCAATAACCTTGCCATAGAAATCGTTAACGTGAAGTGCTGAGCAGAATGTGCGAGCAAATACCAGCGAAGTCTCATTAGTTTTTACAGAACCTAAAGCCAGGGATGACAGTTTTGCAACCGAATTAATGGTCCGTTGACCCATTTTGTTGTAAACAAATTGGAACGAGTATTAGCATATGAGAACCATATCCATTTTAATATGATGAATTTAAAAGAAGTACAGTATGTCCCTGCAGCCTGTCAACAGGCAGTTATTCATAATACACCCTCTTTCTTCATTTTATACCAAATCCTTTAAACAGATTGGAATATTACATGCATTTAACATAAATTTGTTGGCAGGGCACTGGATTGAAAGAAACAAAGTAAGCATAACTTTTTTGCTTGGCTGTGGGATAGAAATAAATTTATTCTGATCTCCAGTTATTGTTTCAGTTAAGACAGCTATTCCTGACCTGGTCCCAAAGGAAAACTGACATTGATTATAAAGGCTAGGAGCATAAGCTTCTGAACTAAATCCCGGGGAGAGACGAGAGCGATGTTATTATTTTACAAATGGCATTACAAAGGATTAATACTGGGATCATTCAATGATGTCATAATTTGATTTACTATCTGACCAGCCCACCAATCAATGACTGGTTAAGATCCAAGAGAGCCTCATTGGGCTCATCATGTAAGCTTTGCTCTTACATAACTTTAGAACACCACTCCCCAAGATTAGTCACCCTGTCATGTTTAAGTAAAAATATTTACAAAACTGGAATCTTGAGATCATGGATTAGCTCTGGTTTTCCATTATTTATAAGTTCTCTATTGCATTCTTCTGATAACAATGCAGAGAACCCAGGGTTCTTACCTCACCCCTGAAAACAACTCTCAAATGCAAATCTATAGTTACGTGCCAAAGGTAAATAGTCAAGGGGCTTTGGGAGAAAGGAAGACAGTTCTTACTATTATTTATATTAATAGACAATCCAAAAGGAAAGAGACACTCTGTGTTCTTTTCCCCAATATGCAGAATAAATCTATATGTGATTTTTACTTTGCTACTTTTTTCCTTTCTTTTCTTCCAGAAAAGACATTCAGTGGTTGGGGCGACATGATTTGGGGGAGTGGAGGAGTAGTGCCTTCAGTTCAATAATTATTAAAAATTTTAGGACGCAACAGCAGAACAGTGACCAAGCTCAGGGCCATTCTTGGTGTGGGGCTCCTGATGACAGTCCGAGTTGGGACAAAATCTTCAAGTTTTTCAATGGCATTTGCATTAGGGACTGAGGAATGCCTGAATCCTACCTCAAATCCCAGAGACCCCCCACTTAAGAGGCTCCAGAGGGAGTTTCAGGCAGAAGAGACTGGGAGAAAAATAAAAATCGACATACTTTCCTATTATTGGGTGGGCTTGTGCACAAAGTCTGCAGAGCACTTTGGTAAACAGGACTGGCAAATGTTGCCTAATTCTAAGTCATAATCTCCTCTTTATTGCACTAAACCCAAACCCAGTTTTGGAATCTCAGCATTCTCCCTCCAAGGCTAATTTATTTAGAGAGCAGAGGCAATGAAAGAATCCAAGCCCAAGCAATAGAACAGGGGGACAGACAAAGCATGGCTTTCAGCATAGGAGGGGGCCTTAGTTCAATAAATCATTTTAGCCAAAAAGAAGTAGGAGAAATTAAAAAGAAAATGGAAACCACATTTATGAGCATGATGTTTGGGTGTATAGCAATCCCACTCATGATGCAGTTGGTTATGGAGCATGACCAAATGGATTGGCTAACCCTTCTATACGGGGCTGGATGGGGTAGGACAAGACAGAGAATAGAAAAGGAGATGGTCCTTTCTTCTCTGTTGAATGTAGCAAGAAAAAAAAAGGAGGGAAAAAAGTAATTTCTATTAAGCATTTTTCCAATTAAACACAACTACATGAAAATTGCAGATATTCTCTGAAGAAAACATAAAAAAAATAATTAAAAGCAAAAGGCAATGATAGTTCAAAAGAAAAACCAAATTAAATCTCCCATTGAGTTATAAGTCCAATAAGTAATGCTAACATTTTGAGGTGTGTCTATTCTTACATTTTCCCATGTATTTCTGGTAATAAATGTACATTAATAAAAATTGGAATTATGCTATATGTAGTCTGCTCCTTTTGCTTAGCAATTTATCATGTCTTTCTATGCCAACAATTATTTCTCTACATTTGTATTTAAAATAACTGCCTAGCGTTCTTTCATAGGTATTTCCGTATATTATTTCTTTTATGAATATTTATGCTGTTGATAAACTTTAGCTTTTACAAAGGACTTGATATAAATGTTCTTGTCTGTACAGCTTTCTAACATTTTTGGTTATTGACACAGATTAGGTTGCTAAAAACAAAATTACTTCATCAAAGACTTTCTTTCATATTGAATGGCATGGTGATTTGTAATCCCACCAGCAGAGTTAGCAAACTCTGCTCTGGCAATTGCTGGACATGGTCACTCTTTTTCAATTTTTTCCGGTCTATTAGTTGACAATCTTATCTTTTCATTATAATCTCATTTTTAAAAACTCTTAGTGAGATTGTTCTCATTCCCCAGTTCTTAATTAGATAGTATGCACAAAATATAAATTACTTTTCTATTGAAAAAATTAACTTGATTATCATGATGCCTACATTTCAAAGAAAAATTTAATTTATTGAGTTTCTAAAATAAGTTAACAAAATATTTTTATTTCAGGGAGTTCAGCTGTGTATGTCAACTTCATTTTTAAAAGAATACTTCAGAACTTTGATTATAAAAACATATACTTTAAAAACTATAAAAGATAAATAAGAGTAAGGTAGCAGACTGAAATGAAATTGAAAGTTTATTTTGGGTGAAAGTATAACATGAAAATATGGAAAGTAAGTCAAGCCTAATTAATGTCAAAAATATATATTGAGTACATATGCAAGTAAGTAGGTTAGGCTAGATATAAAAAGTTAATCAAATTAGGAATCTCTGCATATCTACAATAAGTCAATTAAATCTAAATTACAGATAATAAAGTGAACCTATAGTCTACAAATAATTACACTTAATGCAAATTTATCTGTCACAACATTATTTAAGCTCAAGGACAGAGCGATTCAATAGCCATGCAGTAGAACTATGGCATGACTCTTCTCATTAGTCATATTCTATCATGACCTTGAAGAGGAATTCTTCCTTTCCTCTTGAAGTGGTATTGCATTACTATATGTCACTTATTTAAATTAATAATCTAATTTTTAGAAGAGTGATGCCTGGAAATTATTGGTGCATGTTCAAGTTAAGACCCTTCCTTTTATGAAGCAAAGTGCTGTGAGGAGGTGGAATCAGATGGCAGAGGTGTGGATGACTGAGTCTTTGCATCTCGTGGAGTGTCACTGAGATACTGCTTTCAGCACACACGATCTTTTAAACAAGGTCTAGTAATAAGTTTTTCCTCTGGGCATGAGCTTTTACAGTCTGGAAGATGTAAGGGCTCAAGATTTTCTGCTCTCGTTGTTATGATCTGATGTTTACAAAGACACTGTCATGTGAACCCTGAATCCAAAACAGAAGAAACAAAGTAAGGGAGGATGTCCCTAGGTAAGTCATGTAGACAAATATTCATGGGAAGTCAGGATCTATCTCTGAACAAAGGTAGCTATCATTATATTTATTATCAAACATGTGCACTATTTGCTAACATTATTTATATTTATTATCGAACATGTGCACTATTCAATAAATGTTGCCTTCATTAGTATAGAAATTGACTAACAAAGATCCAAATAGGAGGGGGATTATTCTTTGGTACTATGGGATAAAAAATATTTTAAGCCGAAACCGGTTTGGCTCAGTGGATAAGAGAGTCGGGATGCGGATTGAAAGGTCCCAGGTTCGATTCCGGTCAAGGGCATGTACATTGGTTGCAGGCACATTCCTGGTAGGGGTTGTGCAGGAGGCAGCTGGTCCATGTTTCTCTCTCATTGATGTTTCTAGCTCTCTATCCCTCTCCCTTCCTCTCTGTAAAAAATCAATAAAATATTTAAAAAATATATTTTAAGCCATATGTCCTGGGGAAAAAAATCCTCACCTGAGGATATTTTTCCATTGATTTTTAGAGAACGGAAGAGAGAGAGAAAGATAGAGAGAAGTATCAATTGAGAGAAGCATATGTATTGGTTGCCTCCTGCCTGAGCCCAACCAGGGCCTGGACCAGGGAAGAGCCTGCAACCAAGGTATGTGCCATTGACTGGAATTGAACCCAGAATCATTTGGTCCATAGGCCCACAATCTATCTGCTGATCTAAACTGGCTAGGGCATGAAGTACACTTTTTAACGGTCTCTCTCCTCTCTCTCTCTCTCTCTCTCTCTCTCTCTCTCTCTCTCTCTCACACACACACACACACACACACACACACACACACACACATTATGACTATTTGGGGCATTATATTATGTTGGCAGACAAAATATGTTGAATGATTGAAAAATTAGGAGGACATGCTTTTCTCAGTGCGATACTTGGAGAGGCAGCAAGAATGCAGGTGTTCAAAGAAGAGTCTGAAAAGTTTGGTTTCCTTGTGATCCACAGAAGGATCTAGAGTAAAACTCTATGGTTTGTGCATAAAACAAGAACTGAAGTCATGTTGCAAAGAGTGTGGGTTGTGAGAAGAAAACACACTGAAAAAGCATTCCTGAGATGCTTTGCCATTGGCTACCCTGCCATTTCTTTCTTTAGTATGATATTCAGACAACATAATCTATGTGTAATTTTACCTTGATTATCCCTAGTCTTACAAACCCTGGAACATTTTCCATTTCTCTTTGGAAATGTTAATATCTCTACCTGGCATGTCAAAAAGTGGTAGAAAGAGCAGTTTGACCTAATCAGTTTCATTTTGCACAATAAAGAAATCTCAAAGGAGAATGTTTAATTTATTACCTTTGTGAAGAACAAAGTTCTGCATTATAGATTATAATTATTTTTATGTGATTTCTTTCTGAAGGTTTTAAAGGTCAATTTGCTTGGTGACTCTTTATCCAGAAAACATGTGAAAGTAAATCTAAGGCATTTCTATTAAATTACTTAATATAGAGCATTATAGCTTAGACAGTTATACAGATAATGTTACAGTATAGAGTTTTAAAATAGATATTATTTTTTTTGCATATAGATACATGGATAAATAGCACATATGCTTCTGAGTTGGGATTATGAGGAATTGCAGCACAGTTTTCATAATGCAAGGGTGATGCTCAGAAAGACCCTGGAGTGGTGAGTCTAAAGGTCAAGGGTTGAAATTGGGCTACACCGCTCTGGCTGCCCAAAGTAATCACATAGCTTGTTACCATCGAAGATATATATCCAGTCCCCCAAGTTTGAAATTACCTAAGCTAAATAAGTAATGAACGCATTTCTACATTAATAATGACTAAAATAAAAATAATTTAGTCTGGAAGTAAGCATTAAATTTTCCTTAAAAATATATGTAGCTCTGTCATTCTCTCTCTCTCTCTCTCTCTCTCTCTCTCTCTCTCTCTCTCTCTCTCTCTCTTTTTCTCTCTCTATCTCTCTCCCCTAAGATCTATCACCTAACATATATATGTGTAGAAAGGAATTAACATACATCTCTATCTGTCATTTTATGCATGTGTACATAAGCACATACATAGGCACATACCTATGCATATGTTTATGTAAATTCACATATAGAAAGGAGATTTTAATTGTTGTCAAGGATGACATGACCACTGTATACATTGTTCCAGCTCAAAAATCTGTTGCTTTTGGATATCTACAACTAAGGACAATCTCTCTACAACAACCTTCCATATAGGAAAAGAGAAAATCAATGAATGGGAATATGCAGACATAAATATGGATACATATATTTCTTTCTCCCATTTCATTCTGCAACCTGAAGAAAGGAGGCAAATGATTACATTAGAAAAACATATCTGGGAGTGAAACAGTCTTTCCTAAGAGATTTAAGAATAAAAAATGAAGTCAGGATTTGTTAGCAGGTATATCATGTACTATTAAAAAAAATTCTTCCACACACAGACGAATTGGAAAGGTCAAAAAATGCTCACTGTATATTTTGGGGATGAGGCGGTACATTTGAGTTGACCTAAGTGTGACCTCAGAAATAGATTGTATCTGGGTGTGAACTCAGTTCCACCAACTTACTGACCTTGGGCAATTCCCCCATTCTGTCTATGTCTCAGTTTCCTCCCCTATAAAATGTGAAATATTATATAAAATGGGCTAAAACAGTGTCTGGTATACAGTAAGTGCTCAATGAAAGTTAGCTTTTATTTATATGGAGGAGAGAGAACTGGACGATGCTTGGTGAGAACATTGCTCCTTTCCCGAGTTCTGTATTGAATGGGGGGCAGTTTGCCTGAGAAAGTTTAGTTCACATTTTTTGAAATTCTCCAAATTCCTTTTCTCTCAGTTTTTCTCATGACAACATGAGATCTGAAATTCTTTGACTCTAGTCTAGATCACTTATTTTAGAAAGCATAAAAATACCTGAAAAAATATATCCAGTCTTTATTTAACCCAATCCTGATCTTCAGTCTTGTTTCTGTGGCTAGTACTGCTGTTCTGGCCTAGCAAAAAGGCTGGCTATGGACGGATTCACCTAATGGACCATGAAATCATTCACTCACCAATTCTGATCTCTCTCCTTTTTTAGTCAGATAGATTTGGGCAAATAACTCCTACATCTCAATTTTATCAGTACCACAGGGGAAAATAGTATCTACTTCATAAAATTACTAAGAGAATTCTACTGCTAGTAGAAAACTATTTAACAGAGTGCCCAAAAAGTGTTCCATAAATGTTAGTCATTATTGAATGTAATATTAGAAAATATTTATTTTCATTTCTCTACATTCAATATTAAACCGTGATACTGATATTATTGACCTACACGCAGTGTTTCCCAAACTTTTGACATATGTGTACCCCTTCTATAATTTTTGTAATGCTGAGTACCCCTCGTATTCATGAGAACGTAGAATTAGGCACAGCTAAGCACAGTGCAGTGCATATCCGGTGCAACGTGTACCCCCACCAAACTCTTCCCGTACCCCTGGGGATACGCGCACCACACTTTGGGAAACACTGGCCTATGGGCTATTCATTAACAACCAGAAATCATAGTTGTCACTTACACTGGACATCCTAAAGGATAGGTACTTTAGAATTTGTTATCTTTAAGTGTTTTCTATTTTCTTGTGGTACTCTATCCGGCTTATTTTTTCATTGTATCTTTGCAGAGTCCCTTAGCAAAGCAAACCGTTCCTTTTGAGTGGACTTTCCTCTTCATTTCACGCTGCAACGGTAACTGTCTTTGAAAGAAACACCCTTCAAGGTTAAGGACTATGTCTATATCTTCTGTAACTTCCCAGACAGTATATCTGGGGCCTGAAACTGCAGACGATTGCTTTATTTTATTTACTAAAGGAATTAGATAATTAGGTTGTATATTTGAATGGACCGTACCCAATGGTTTACTACCCCAGCTGTGCAGAGGTAATGTTAAATTCCAAAGAAACATATATTTTTAGTGTTCAGTTAACTGCAATGTATAATGACTTTCACCAGAAAAGCTTTGAGTATCTAGAGAACTCTTAGGAGATATATAACATTTTATAGGTAGATTATTCCTATCTTCTATATTTCTGTTGCTTTTACCTGCAGATCATTAAGCAGAAATAGCTCTTGTTTCAGACCTATGTAAATCTTCCAGTGGGAAGCTAAGGCAGTCTGGTATAAAATGTTATACTACTATATTTAATGCTATTACCTTCTAGGGTATAAGTGAGAAATAAATTATTTGGGGAAAACTAATCAATGATTCTATAAAAATTAATTGCAAAAGACTGGGCTCATTTAACTTTTGTTCCATAAAAATGGTCAATGAAGAAAAATATAGTTAGTGCTAGTGCAGGATAAATCTGTCAATAATTGTCAGGCAGTATATAATACTGCTTCAAAGAACAAAAGGAAACTTGCTTCAGTTTACTAATATAAGAACATACAAGTGTGAAATCATTTTGCATAATGATAACTTTAATTAATATTTTTGCTATCCATCTTTTGTACATTTCCCCCAATACTTTATTGTGAAATATTCATATACATCCTTATACTCACCACCTAGATTCTAGCATTAACATTTAACTAAAGTTTCTTTATCACATGTCTATCCATTTTTCCATTCATCTATTCACAAATTGATAATACCAGAGTTTGATACATTTCAAGTAAGTTATGGGTATTATAATTAAGCATACATGCCTGAATTAGAATTTAATACTTACTTATATTATTTTGATGTAAAATTCACATAAGATAGAATGCACAAATTATAAGTGTACATTCTCTGAATTTTGGCAAATACTTTACACCTGTATCACTCAATGTCCTATAAAAGTATAGAACATCACCATCATCCCAAAACTTTTCCTCATGCCTCTTCCTAGTCAATCCTCATCCTACTTTCCTGAGGCAAGCACTCTTATTATTTTCTTTCACCACAGATAATATTTCCTCATTTAGAATTTCATATGAATACAGTATATATCATACTATTTTTTCATAAGTTATATAATGCATTTGGAATACATTCATGTTGTTGCTATGTCAGTAGTAGTTATTTTTCCTTTTCATTGTTCAGCAGTATTCCATTGTGTGGTTATACCACAGGTTGTTCCTCCGCTCTCCTGCTGATGGCTAATCTACCTGGGCTCTTTCCAGCTGGTGCTCTCATGAATAAAGCTGTTATAAACCTTTGGTACCTGTCTGTTAGTGAACATATATATTTTGGTAAATCCCTAGGAATAAGCTTGCATAATCACACTGTAGGTGAGTATCTAGTTTTTGTTTTTTCCCCCATAAGCACTTTACACACAATAAAATACTTATTTCTCAAAATACAGTTTATGAGGTGCATACTATTCTACAAAGTAATGGACACACAGATAATATGTGATAAAACCAAAGTTTGAACTCAGTAATTTCGTTCCAAAATTCATGCTTACAACATGAAAGGGAGATACGTCTGGAGATATGTCCAGGAGGCAGATCATTAAAAGCCTTGTAGTTGGGGGGTGGAGATGGGGGCCAAGAATGAAAATGGGGAAGGGATTAAGAGATACAAATTATAACTATAAAAACAGTCATGGGGATGTAAAGTATAGCATAAGCAGTATACCAATAATATTGTAATTACTACCTGCAGTGTTAGATGGGTAGTAGACTAATTGTTGTGATCACTTCTTAAGTTATATGTTGTACACATGAAACTGAAATAATATTGCATATCAACTGTAATGGAAAAATAAAAAAATATTTAATAAATAAGTAAATAAGTAAGTAAGTAAGTAAATAAATAAATATAAAAGCCTTGTAAACCAGTTTTAGTAATTTAGGTTTTATCTTACATGAGGTTTTATCATATGACATTGCCATTTTTGCATTGATATATTCAATTTTGCAATACTATGGTCAAATTACTTCATTCTCAACCCCTTCTCTACATTCTGCCTTTTCTATTGAGGTAAACATTAGGCATTATTTCTCTTTTCTGAACTGCTTTCACAATCTAATAAAATATAAAACGACTCTGTAGCTGATCTCCATAGCCAAGGCATGCAGGATACCTTCTAAGATTTGGTTTACCAATGTAATTATGAAAGATATTTTTAAAAATATATTTTTATTGATTTTCTAGAGAGGAAGGGAGAGGGATAGAGAGCCAGTAACATCGATGAGAGAGAAACATCTATCAGTTGCCTCTTGCACACCCCCCACTGGAGATGTGCCCACAACCAAGGTACATGCCCTTCACTGGAATCGAACCCAGAACCCTTCAGTTCACAGGCTCTATCCACTGAGCCAAACCAGTTTTGGCCAAACTTATTTTTAATAAGTCACATATCTTACACTGTGTCACCCAGAAGTAGACCTTTCTGGGAGAAATTCTATAGTCCAGATTTGGTAGCAGAATTTCACTTGTCTCTGGTTTGATGAAGATGACCCTAATATCTAGTGGCTTTTAAAAGTGACACACTTCAGAGAGCAAACAGTGCGATTTTTCTCCTTTTCAACTGAACATACTTGCAACACATCTTCTGTAACAACTGTTTTCTCCAATTAGCGGATCTACAGAAAATTTTCAGCATCAACCTGTTTTCACTCATATTTTATTTTGAGTTTTCCCTGGGCTCTCTCCCTCACTTAGTCTCACATCCACCTTTCCACTGGAAGCGATCGCTTGAAACGCCACCGTCTGTTTTTGTCAGTGAGAGAACTCATGTGAGGCATGCAGAAGCAAAGTCCAGGAAGCTCAGATGCTAGCAGCTCCCTCTTTGGAAGCCTGGACACATTCCAGAATGTAGGACACAGGAGAGAGAAACTGAAGTGACAGGTTACAGGTGGGGCAGAGTCAGAGCTCAGTGGCTGGTAGGTGTTATTCTTCCTCTCTCTCCTAGAAAGCAGTGGATCACCCCCAAGGGAATTAGTCAAATGCCTTGCAAAAGACAGTCTAAAAAGGTTGACGCAATCCCCAAAGAGACAGCTCTATCAAAGGTAAGGAACGGGTCCCCCAGATGGATAAGAGGAAGCAGCCGGAGGCTCCTACAGCACAGGTGTGTTTCCTTTGTTCTTTTAGGAAATGCTCTCTAGGAGGAAGAAAGATCCTATATTTTTAAAGGCTCCTGTTGTTCCACTAATCAACAGAAGAGTGGAAACCAGAAAAAATAAAAATAAAAATGTGTGCTTTAATATTCCTTCATGCTCTTGGCCTATTTTTTCCCCTGTTTGTCAGCTCATTTGTCAGCAGACACGACTTCCCTGCCATATAGCTCTTAACTCACACTTATGTGCCAGAGCACAAAAATGCAGACTTATGAAGTGGCAAAGGGATTGATTAAAAACTCTAAATTTTTATCTTTCTGGAGGTGTAATAGTTTAAATGTAACCCATGGTAATATCTATTCTAAAAACTCTTACTTTTGATACCAACGTAGCTGACTAGAACTTGCTGTAGTGAATGCAGAGAGGATTTTTTAAATTACATTTTAAACACCACAAGAACAGTATGTATATAAATCTAATTAAAAAACAAATGGCAATGCTTAAAAACAAGGATGATTTATTATTATGATTTCCCTGTTTTATTTCTAGATTTTACATTTTATTCCCAATCTACATTCGGACCAGTGTGCATTAAAACAGTACATGTAATTAAAAAAATAAATGAAAAATGCTCCAATTTCACATCTTTTCAGTAATCAATAGAGGCTATGGCATAGCCTATGTTTGGCTACATTCTTTAAACTTGTCTTTTTTTTTTCTTCTTTTTTTTTTCTTTTTCCTTTTTTTCTTTCTCTAAGGTGGTAGCCTGCTTTCCAGACTGATCTGCTCCTGCCCCCTTCATTCATCTGCTCATTTGAGCTGCATTGCCTGTCACCTTGGAGCCCTTCATATCTCCTCCCACACCCCAGCCATTAATCATTCAGCAACAAATACCTTGGGAACACTGGTTGAAAAATGAGTTAGAGTTTCTTAATTCATGTTTTAATTGAACTTCAGTAAAACTACTTATGTACAACTTTCTTATCATTTTGCTTTTTTTTAGGGGAAAAAAGTAAACCCTAACCTACCTAATAAAGAGGGAATATGCTAATTGACCATCACACCCTCACAAAGTTGGCAGCACCCACAGCCAATAAGGAGGGAATATGTTAATTGTTGCCAAGCCTTCAAAGATGGTGGCACCCACAGCCACAAGATGGCAGTGCCTAGTCCCCTCTACCCTGCCAGGGTGGAAGGTGTGCGGGAGAGCCCAGCTGCTCCACACACCTGCCTCCAGAGTTCCCCAGTCCCCTCGGCCACCCAGCCGACCAGGACTGCCTGAGGTGCAGGTAACCAGGGCTGATCGAGGCTTGTGCTGCCAGCAGTGGTAGCAGTGGAGGTGTGATGGGAACGACATCTTTGCCTGATCGCAGGGTCGCCTCCTATCCCTGAAGGCTTCTGGACTGTGAGAGGTGGCAGGCTAGGCTGAGGGACCCTCCTTACAGTGCATGAGTTTTCATGCGCTGGGCCTCTAGTCATAAAAATAAATACAAAAGGGTAGTGTTCAAAAGAGGAAGCTATTTGCCTACCTTTCCTGGGCTGTCAGAATCTGAGACAGCTGCAGGGAGGATGGCCCAGGTCTTTGCTCTACCCCACATTGGGTGTGAGAGGCCTGGCACTTCTGGAAGGCTGGAAGAACCAGCTCCACACAGGTTCTGATTCTGGAGAAAAATGAGGATCAAAGGAGAAAATGAGTGAAACTTGTTTTTATTTTTCTGACCTATTTTTTGTTGTTGTTAATCCTCCCCCCAGGATATTTTTTTCATTGATTTAAAAAAACATATATATTATTGATTTTTTTACAGAGAGGAAGAGAGAGGGATAGAGAGTTAGAAACATCGATGAGAGAGAATCATCGACTAGCTGCCTCTTGCACACCCTTTACTGGGTATGTGCCCACAACCAAGCTACATGCCCTTAACCGGAATCAAACCTAGGACCTTTCAGTCCACAAGCCAAAGCTCTATCCACTGAGCCAAACTGGTCTCAACTGATTTTTTTTTTAACTTTTTTTTTTTTTTTTTTTTTAGAGATAGTGGAAGGGACATGGGGAGACAGACAGAAAGAAACATCCATATGAGAGAGTCACATTGATTGGTAGTCTCCCGAGGAACTAGCCTGCAACCCATCTGAAGTATGTGCATTGACCAGAATAGAACCTGTGACCCTTCAGCCCATGGGCTGACATTCTATCTATGGAGCCAAACCAGCGAGGGCTTTTCTGTCATATTTCTGTTTCATAGGATTTGTTAACCGTCTGTCAATCTTTTGGAAGGGCAATGACTCTAAATTCTCTTGTTTTGGAATGTGAAGCCATGATTCCTTTCTCTTTTACTTTCTATGTGTGGATTTAAAGAATGAGCCGTGATTCTTTGTCATTGCTATAATTTAATGGGAGGATTTAAATAGTGTTCATACTTGCATTTCCAAATATTTTTCTTCATTTTGTTTTAATCAAATCTGTTCTACCCTTTGCTTGTATTTTGTTTTCAGATATTAATATAGTAACTTCTCACAGCTAGTCTGGGAGATATTAATTTGCTTTTAAGATCAATAAATGTTCACATATATTAAAATGGAGGGAGGGGGAACAGTTAATAATGGTTCATGAAACACAGACCTGATTGTGTGATTTCTGTCCTTAAAAATCTGCCACTGTTGTCCTTTGCCTTCAACAGAGCCCAGGTTGGTTAGTCAAGGGTTCACCCAAATCTAGTCTCAACCTAAGTCAGACCTCATCCTCTCTCCCTGCACCATCCATTTTATATTCTGGTCCCATGAGCCCTTGGGCTCTTCTGAAACACACCTTGTGCTTGCTGCTACATCCAATGCTTTTGCTCAATTGTTTCCTCCACCAAGATTGTCTTTCTTCTTGAAGGAACATTTTATTTATCACTTAAGATTGAGGTTTCTGAGAAATGTTCTGATGCTATTGATTAAAATAAATATTTTCCCACTTCAGTCTTTCATAGCACTTTATTAGTTTCTCTGTTTTGAATATGATGATAATTAGCTTTGTATTACAGACAGCTGCACATATTTGTGCTTTCTCCATGATATTTTAAACTCCTTGAAGACCACACTTAAAGTTTACATAATTAAAATAGCTATTACTTGTCAAATGTGTTTGCATATTGCCCTATGAGTAGATGTTTCCCAATATTCATATTTACTGTAAATTTTATATAAAATATTTATGAGCTCCAACTTCTTTCTTTCTAGCTCATACAAGAAGAACCCACCAAATTACCCAGTAATCCACCCTAACTGTATCAAAAAGAAATACTGCATATTAACAAGAATATATATGAAGGCGTATTGCAAATTAATCATGATAGTTAAACTAATTGGTTTTGCACAGAGAACTTATTAACCCCCAAAACATATCTACATCTCCCTCTTCTCCAACCATAGCAATAATTTTATTTCATGAGCTTCAGGGGTGAGAATTCTTTTTTAGTGTTTCTGAGATCAGGTCTCCTGACAGGTAAACAAATGCTCTTGACTCTTTCTGGACAAGACATATGCATTGATCAATCAGCTGCAAAGCTAAGAGATAAAACGAGGTCCCATGTTCAAATTTGCAAACTGACTTTATAAACCCTGACTCTACTGACTTGTCTTCTAGATTAACTTGGAACTGAAATAAATATGTCTAATGCCTTGATTTAAGGATACTGTTCTTGTTCATTCTAAAAATGATGGAAGATTTCTGGGGAATTCTGGAGGTATCTCCAGGAATCCTGGTTTACTTGGAGTTTCAGAGACATATTGTGTTTCTTTATGTCCACAAAATCTTTGTAAATTCTCCTTCAAAAGGTGTAGACTAACTCTTCTCACCTTTAATGTGGGCCTGAGTTAGTGATTTGATTCTAACAAATGCAATATACCTGAAGTGACAGTGAATTCCAAAACTAGGTCATAAAAGGTGATACCACTTCTGCCGTAATCTGTCTTAGATCACTAGCCAGCCCATAAAGTTTATCTCCTAGCTTTGGAGAGGCTATTACAGAATGAAATAGAGATTTTTGCCAACAATCAGCACCAAGTTCCAAGCCATGTAAGTGAACCAACTTGAAGAGGACACTCCAGCCCCAGTTAAATTCTCAGATGATTGTAGTCTTGGTTAACATCTTAATTATGACCGCATGAGAGACCCTGACTAAACTGAGCTAGAACCTACCCATCTATAGAGTCTCAGGTTCCTGATTCACTAAATAAACAATAAAATGATAAAACAATAGAAGAAAATAAAAGAGAGTCTCAGAATCCAAGATAGAGAAGGCATATCTTAAAGACATTGTGGCTGTGGCTTTTGTCTAATGGAGTGAATGCCAACAAGAACCATAAAAGACCCACAAAGGTTTTAAGAAAATTTTATTAGTAAAAACATTATTTGCTTAAACTATAAGGGACAGAGTAGAAATGAAGGTCTTTGGAACAAAAATTTCTACAAGTAAGAATTAGGCTGAGGAAAGTATTTAGCTGAAAAGACAATCTGCTATATATGGAAAGAAAGAATGACTCAGGGGAAAATTCTAATTGCTTAGAGGGCAAAACATGTGCTATGGAGAATAATTCCCAGGACTTGACCCTTAATCAAGAAAGTATCAATATATCCTCTGCTAGACTTCAGAATTGCCATGGACCAGTGCCTCCTGTGTGTTCTCTGTTTTACCATTTTTAAAAGGGACTGTTTACTGGATATTTCCTCTTGTTTCACCATGATAAGTAGGTGTGTAACACGGATAACTGTCTTTTCAGTTGACAGGTCTTCAGATAAGGAGCAGCTGTACTCAAGGTACCATAACATTTGAGGAGCTTCATTTGTAGCAGGATTCGATTTAGGTGCCAAGATTTTCCAACTTGAGTCTAAGTTGCTGCTGTAATAATTGAGATTTGTGGCCAATTTTGAGGTATGTGTGTGTGTGTGTGTGTGTGTGCATATTTTGCATATTGGAAGAAGGGGCAGACTCTGATGGGTTTATAATGCATCCAAAAAGTCTGTGACATTTTTTATTTTGAAAGGTAGAGCTTGAAACCACTACCTTAGAATATGGCTCAGACTTGGCAACTTAATTCTAACAAATAGAATGTTACAGAGTGACAGTATGCATCATTTGATGCTAGATCATAAAGTCATGATTACTTCCTCCTGGGTGTCTTTCTCAGACAACTTGCCCTGGGTAAAATGATGCTTATATTAAGAGGACACTCGGGCAGGCTGTAGAGAAGTCATTAGAATGAGAAACTGAGGCTTCCTGTCAAAAGCCAGCACCAGCTTACCAGCCATGTGAGTGAGCCATCTCCAAAACATATCCTTCAGACCTAGTCCAGCCTTTGAATAACTGCAACTCTGGCCAACATTTTGATTGTAACCTTGAAGGAACCTCCTGAACCAATACCCCTCAGATAAGCCTCTCCCAAGTTCCTAACACATAGTAGTAGTTATTTATTGACGCATAACTAATTATTCCCAAATTTGGTGACTTTAAAAATCAAAAGTTTATATTCTCAGTTTCTGTGAAGCAAGAATTTATGGTTGGATTACTGGGTGTTTCTGACTCATGGTCTCTTATGCCGTTGTAGTCAAGGTACTGTCTGGGGCTGTATAAAACTGGAGGCTTGACTGGGTTGAAGGACCCACTTCTAGGATGGCTATCCCATGAAGCAGGTCCCTGTTCCTCACTGGCCATTGGCAAGATGCCTCAGCTCCTCCTCCTGCAGACCTCTCCACAGTCTGCCTGAGTGTCCTCACAACATGGTGGTGGGCTTCCCTCATAGAGTGATTCAAGAGATGAGGCGACATGGAAACACCACAGTGTCCTTGATGACCTGGCCTTGGAGGTCACACATTGTCTTTTCCACAAAATCCTCTTAGTTACACAGGTTGGTCTTATTCAGTGAGGCATGGATTACACAAGGACATGGAAATCAGGCAGTGGTGATCTCTGTGGGTCATTTTGGAAGCTGGCTACCACATACCACAGTGAAGTAACAAGTGGTGATTATTAATGCCACTAATTTCTGGGGTAATTTATTATACAACAATAGATAAGTAGTATACAAAGAGTCTGAAGTGGGATATTTCAGTTATTCCTCATGGTTCCAAGTGAAGATGTTAGTGCTGCCTGCCTCCTCAGATCCTGAAGCACAGGGGCTGTCATGGTCCAGAAAGGCACCAACTTGCTCCTGATTTAATACAACCTCTTAGCTGGAGAGGTGTCCTAGTATCCGGGAATCTTTGGAATCCACCTGATATCCTCACAGCTGGTGCCAGAGCATACTTCTTGGCAATTCATTAGCCAGATTCATTTATCCATTTTCTAATTTTAAGTCAGATTTTACATTTTTACTTAAGTTTCTACCTTAGATTCTAAAACCTTTGTATTCCTTCCACATATGCCTTTAGAACAAGCTTTTTACACTATACCTTTCCAGATGTAAAAGATATTGGGTTTGTTTCTTATCCAGGCTTTTCTTTTTCGTTTTCTTTTTTCAGAACAAAATAATGTAAATCATTCTCCCCAGACAGAAGCATAGAAATAGAGATCAGGGAAGTACAGCATGCTGTTTCCATCCAGGTGAAAAATTCATCTAAAATGACAGAAATCCTGGGTAATGATGAATCTCTAAGGACTCAAGTGTCACAGCAAACTAGCTGATTGGTATGTGCAATTGAGCTATAGCTTAATATCAATACTTACACTCCCCTTTGAATTGAAAATGAGGCAATTAAAAGTTACTATATTCTTGTTTTGAATTGCTTCTTGTCCCTTTGGGTGTGCCATAGCCCAGTTTTGTGGCTCTTATGTTGAGAAGCCCTGTCTTGCAAATTTGAAAGTTCGTGGACTCTATTTTGAAATGGCCTTCATTCTACAAATAGGCTTTACTTTATTATTTTCTACTCCCTCTGGGGACGTCTTGACGAAAATAGCAAGACCCAAAGACTTCCTGAAGGCTAATCTTTTTCTGGGTCATATGATTTTCAGTTTTTATCGGGAGAGGGTTTTCTGATAACAACAGGTTTGGCTGGCAGTGAACTGGAGAAAATCCCGTTGCTTTAGCATTAACAATGAGTGGAATTTCAGTGCAGCATGGTTATTTGCTTAGCACAATAGAAATTGGTTCAGACTGGACTTGCAAGTGTCAAATAGATTGTGTGGGAAAATCTGTATTTGTGCAACTGAGTCAACAAACACTTCTGAATGCAGAAACGCTGATAAAACTGTAGCAAATAATTTGGCCAACTTCAATTCATATCCACAGATTATACTGGATTAAAAATACACCTATGAAGAAACAGTTAAATATTGAAAACAGCAAGGATCTGCAAATTCTGGGGCTGAGGAAAGAAGAGTCAGTGAAATGAAACATTAGGAATATAAAACAGTATGCAATTAATACCTGTTTCAGAGGCAGCTTGATAGAGGCGGAAATCACAGACGAACAAATTATCTAAGAAAATGCTGAAGTCGTCAAGCCCACTACTCACTCGCATCACGAAGTATAAAACAAACAGCGATTATATTACATGGAGATGCTCTATCTTCTGATATATTTTGGCTCTTATTGGGTAAACAGTCTCCAAGTGGATAGGAATATACTTGAACTTGGTGTATCCAAGTTTATGGGCCAGACACAGCTTTTTATATATGACCTGAATAAATCACTGCTTTACATCATGCAGGTTTCTGGTTCAGAAAGTCTTACAAGGTTACCAGGTCAAGAGCAAGTCCTGGACTAGGAGTTCTGAGCTATAGGAACAATTTGAAACAGGTCAGTTTAATACTACAAGTCCCGAGTTCCTTATTGACAAAACCCAAGTTTCAGTTCTTCAGCTGTCTGCTCCACAACATTGTTGAGAAAGTATCAAATGTAATTATAAACACGCACACTCACACATTTGTGTGCACACTCACAGGCTCACATACACTTACATGTGCACGTGCATACACAAAAGCACGTTAGAGTCATCTTCTTTTTACTACTCCAGTCAATGAAGGGAAAATTCGATGGGGGCCCCAGGGCCATGGGGCTTGGGCTGGTGGCCACCCTGCACAGGAAGGAGTCGATGAGGGGACAGCACACTGTAGTTGATCAAAACAAAAACAAACATAATAAATTTGAATACTTAATAAATTTAATAGGTTAAGTACTATTATTGTCCTCATTATTCAAAAGACCTTACTGATCTCATTATGTTCAATGATGTAACTTTCCCTCAGGCAAGCAGAAAGAAAGCAGTAGATCCTAGGTTTTGGGATTCCAAATCACAGGCTAAATTCTAAAACATGGGGAAAGGAGAAAGAGAGGGGTGGTAGACTCCGCAATCTGAGGTGTGATGATCTTGTTAACTCCTAAGCATATAGATAATTTTTCTTAGTAGAATTCTTAAGAGACACTTGGGAATGAGCAATGCAAGGACAACTCTACAATGCGCACTAAATGTTCTCATTTAAAATTATAATCAACATGCGTTCTGTGTACTTCAGTTCTTGTCTTGAATAAAAACCAGTCACAGCGAAACTGAAGCCTGAGTTTTGGGGCAGTAATTTGCGGGCAATTAATATTTTGTTTCATTGCCAGAGATTTCAAAAATAGACATCACTGATCATAAAAGGAATAAAAAGAAAGTTGAAACAACACCAATTCTTCAGTACAGCTCTGAAAAAGCGTTTCTCAGACTTGGAACTATTGACATTTTGGGCAGGACAGTTCTTTGTGGGAGGCTGGCCAGTGCATTGCAGGATGTTTAGAGCATCCCTGGTCTCTACTCATCAGATGGCAGCGATAAACAGCTTTCTTCCCTGAGTTGTGATAACCAAGAAGTGTTTTCAGACATTGCTGCGTGTCCCCTGGCATACTAAATTGCTTCAATTTGAAAATCATTGCCCCAAAAACTTCTCACAAAACAAAACATGGATTTCTAATAACTTAGGAAATATTTTGGCAGAGCCCAAGTTGTGTATGCAGACTATATTAGTAGATAGTCACTAGGATGTTAAATTATTGTTAAAGCACTTTTCAGAATTTTATATGCTTCAAATAGTAATGTGTTTTTGAAATTGATAAGACTGTTGCTTTCTTACAAATACACTGTTTTGTTTTAACCAATAAACAAAGCCATTTACTAATTCTGTTACTCTCTTTTTAATTCTACCTGCTTTATTCCAAATAAGGTTCTGAAAATAGTGTAATCAAAACATAAAGTTATACTATGATAAAGTCAAATAGTATATTAAAATGCAGTCACTACTTTTCTTCAAACTTCATGCATTTGAATTTTTTAAATCACCATGCTACCAAGATGTTTAAAAAATATATTTTGAGTCTCCATACACCTTCAATAACAGAAATATACCTACTGCATGCATACATATGTGATGGTTAATTTTATATGTCAACTTGACTAGACCAATGGAGTTCCAGATAGCTGGTTAAACATTATTTATGGGTTTGTCTGTGAGGTTTTCCAGAAAAGATTAGCATTTGAATGAGTGGACTGAGTCCAGCAGAATGACTTCTTCAATGTGGGTGGGCACATCTAATCCACTGAGGGACAGGATAGAACTCAAAGGTGAAGAAAGATTAGATTCATTCTCTGCCTGACTGTCTATCCAGGCATCAGTCTTCTCCTGTCCTTAGTATTACTGGTTCTCAGACCTTCAGACCTAGACTGGAATCATACCATCTCAAGGCTCCCAGATCTTGAAACTGGTTTGCAGCAATGGTTTCCTGGGTCTCCAGATTGCAGATGGCAGATGGTGGACTTCTCAGCAACCATAATTGCACAAGCCAATACCATATAATAAATATCTTCATGTGTAAATTTTGTGAGCCTATATCTATATCTATCTATACCTATATCTATATCTATATCTATATCTATATCCATATCCATATCCATATCTATATCTATATCTATATCTATATCTATATCTATATCTATATATCTATTTCTATGTAAAGATATATACACTGAGTGGTCAGATTATTATGATTTCTGAACATATAATAATCTGGCCACTCAGTATATATCTTATATAATAAAAGGCTAATATGCAAATTGTTCCCTCCATCAGGAGTTCGACCAGCTGGCAGATTGGCCAGCCGCCCATATCCCCTTCCCCTGGCCAGGCTGGTTGGACCCCATCCATGCACAAACTCATGCACTAGGCATTCAGAGATCATAATAATATGGCCACTCATTGTATATATGTAAAGGTATGTGTGAGCTATATGAATATATGTAAATTTTCTCTTTTTCTATATCTATCTATATTGATCTTTTGTATCAGTTCTGCTTCTGGGAGAATACAGTGTTACTAATACAGTTGAATATTATTCCCCCAAAATTTATGTCCACTTTGAACTTCAAAATGTGACATTATTTGAAAATAGGTTTGTGTAGATGTAATTAAATTAATGATCTGAAGATTAGATTGTCCTGGATTAAGGGTGGATCCTAAAGCTACTAACTGGTGTCCTTATAAGAAGAAAAACTGTCCAATCAGCATGGGTCAGTGATTGAGTGTCAACCTATGAACCAGGAAGTCATGGTTTGATTCCTGGTCAGGGCATATGCCTGGTCAGGACATATGCAACTTGGTTATTTGCTTAACACAATAGAAATTGGTACAGACTGGACTTGCAAGTGTCAAATAGATTGTGCGGGAAAATCTATATTCATGCAACTGAGTCAACAAACAGGCTCCATCACCAGTGGAGTGTGCAGAAGGCAGCCAATCAATGATTCTCTCTCATCATTGATATTTCTGTCTCTCTTTATCTTTCCATTACTCTCTGAAATCAATAAAAATATATTTTTTTGTGAAGAAGAAGAAGAAGAAGAAGAAGAAGAAGAAGAAGAAGAAGAAGAAGAGGAAGAAGAAATACAGACATGGGGACAGAGTCATGTGAGGCTGGAAACAAAGATTGGAGTGATGTATCTATAGCCAAGGAAGGCAAAGAATTGCCTTCAACTAGAGAGAGACATGGGCTAAATTCTCTATCAGAGCCTCCAGATAGAACCATCCCTGTGGAAACCTGATTTCAAATTTCTGTCTTCCTGAACTGTGAAGGAATGTATTTCTTTCCTTTTAAGCCACCCACTTTGTGGTAATTTGCTACAGCAGCTCTAGGAAACTAATTTAGTATGTACACATTGGTATGGGTCATTGTCTTAGGGCTGTCATAACAGAATACCATAGACTGGTGGCTTATAAACAATGTTGATTTACTTCCCACAGTTCTCGAGGCTTGTGTTGTTGAAGACGTGCAGTTGAAGCCCTATAATTGTGGGATAGATGGAAGACTCGCCAAACAAAAGTAGCCAGTGCCTAATAAAGAAGACCTGAAAATAAGGAAGGACTATAAACAGGACTCAGAGCAGATGGACTCAGAGTTGACGATGAGACAACAGAGTCTAGCACAAAACTCAGGGTCTTTAGGGTTCAATAGAGAAGAATTCAGATCCTCTTTCTGCATCTTCCTTTGCTTTGGGCAGGTGATGTTTCAGGTTTCACATCTATTGAAAAGGATACTCTGAGTTTCTTGTTGAAGTGGCACATAATGGGTACTCACATTGGAAGGGGCAAAAACATTTGGGATAGTTCCTCTGGATTATCCCTCTATTTTGTGAGGAAATAAATCAGAAAAACAATTGTCATGAAGTATGTTTAACCCCCTTTAAGTCAATCGTTTAAAAGGCCCAGATGCCTGAGGTGTGATAAGCCTTCCTCTAGTAATGCCAAGCTGACTTTGCATGAGAAAGAATGTTTCTGAGCCCTGACCAGTTTGCACAGTGAGTGGAGCATTGGCCTGCAGATTGTAGAATGTAGAATCACTGGTTCAATTCCCAGTCAAGGAAGAGCATGTACCTCAGTTGCAGGTTTCCCAACCCAGGTAGTACATGTGCAAAAGCCAACCAACTGATCTATCTCTCACCTCTCTCGCTCTCGCTCTCGCTCTCGCTCTCGCTCTCGCTCTCTCTTCCCCCTTCCTCCCTTCAACTTTCGACTTTCTCTAGAAATCAATGAGAAAAGAAAATGCTCGGGTGAGGATTAAAAAAAAAATTAAAAAAAGAATAAAAAAAGAATGTCATGAAAAAACTCATCTAACTGTCTCTCTTATGAGGAAATTAGTTTTGATTAAGAGAATTGAGGGGAAGACATCACAAAATTTTAATTTATAAAGTAATACTTTTCCTTTTAATTTATTTGTGATATTTAGAAAATTTAATGTGTTTATTCTTTTGACAACTGCCAGTAAGAATTAGTTAAAGTAGTATAATTTAAAATGATAATGTATGGCTGTATTCTGTTCTCCAGAAATTGAAAGAAAATTCCAAAAGAAAAAATAAAATAAAATAAGTAAAAGGTCCTTTATTGCCATATTCCCTTTTGATATGGAAGAGAGCTTAGCTGCAAAGCAGAATCAGCTTAACTTTCTGAGGTGTGTATGTATTGATTTTTAAAGCTTAGACTACAATGGATCTACAGAAAACCCAGCAACTTGTATAACATGACAACTATAGCGCAAACATCAAAGTAGGTTGGGTTATATTAGATTAAGTTGTATTTCCCAACTCTTTTGTCAATAAAAGTATACCCCCAAAACCTGTGTTATCTAGTAAAAAAAAATAAGATCAAGCAATTTCAATGTTGTAGAGATGAAAATGTTTTCAAACAAGAGGCTCTGTGTATCTCTGAAAAGAGATTTTTAAAAAAGCACAACCCAATTGCTTATTTTCGGTACAAAGTTTATTTTTGAATAGCAAACTTGTCTTGAATATTAAGGAGAGTCTGTTAGGAATGCTGCTGAAATTCACAAGGGGGAACCTAAGTTCAGTCCTGTCCTCTTTCTCCCTATTGGAAAAAATATAACATGTTCTTAATTAGCTTATTTTTGGCACACAAAGAACACTCTTCGTTTCTTTTCTTTTTCATTCCATTAGTTGACAGGACCTCCAGGTAAAAGAAATGATTTTAATAAAAATATATTCCCTCACACCGTGTGAAGTGGAAGGTAGCTAAGCAGGAATAAAGAGCAGGGAATAAAGATGTTAGTGCTGGCTCCTCTGAGACATATATGATGTTCGCACTAATGTATTTGATCGTTCCTGAATTGCTGAATACAGCTCTTTTCTCTCCAAGGCACAAAAGGGAAGCTTAATATATTTATATATCTACATACGCAGAATATACAGCCTGTTATTTGCTTTCTCTTTTTACCACTCTCTGTTTCTGCCTTTCTTCTCACTGTGAGCTGAAAAATGGAAGCAATTTGCTGGAGCCATTCCTGAAGTTCTCCTACCCTGCATCCTGAGCTTTATAATTGCTGTGATATTTCATCCATGCCAGCTGAGATGACTGAAAACTGTTAGTGGGCTATAGTAGGGGTGCCAGTATGCTGATATGTCATGGGCAGTAACCTACAAATCTCTGTGTCTCATTTCTCGTCTCACACAGAGAAGCTACTCCTGTGGCCATGCAGGGGTTCCTGGGTTTGGTTACATGGTTCCCTATTTCCTCTGAGACATGAAACATTAGTGGTCATTGTTGAAATCACTCTTGAGACAAGGGGAGCATCTTGGGTAATAACACTTTATCTCCTCCGCTGCTCCATAAAGATACCTGACCCTTGTTATAAAAATTAAGGGCCCGAATATCCATCAACTTTTAGGACAACAGGTTGATTTATGGTTTTAAAAAATGTTGTAGTTAAAACCTCATCTTTGTGTGAGCAATGTCTGACTTGGGTGTTCGATTTTAATTTCACAGTCTTTCTCATGCTAGCCTGGACCCATGGTCCTTCAACAGCCTCCCCTACATGCCTTTGCCCAAGACAGATTTATCTTCTAACTTCCAGATGAATGATTTCTTTCACTGTATTTTTCTTTATAGATAATTCATTGTCCCATTGTTACTCTATTATATGTCAATATATTTACCACAAAAGATTGATCATAATTTATAGTGATTATCACGTTAATGCTGGAGTCAAGGACAACAGAGCAAGGTCATGTACGTTTATCAGCCCCTAACCTCAATCATTTCCCAAATTTCCATTTTCTGGTTCCTGGGATTTAGTTATACTTTGTGTCTCTAACACTCAAAACACGTGTGGATGTAATCATCCATGATTGCATGTGGCATAGTCTTTGTTCAAATGACGATGAACTGATAGTAACTATAAGAACATGAAGCCCCAGATTCACCTGCACTTTCAAGTCATTGCCATTAATTCAATGACAGATAGTTTCATTCCGTCATCCTGTCCATGACAAGAACCATATTGGCATTAAAAAAAAGAAAAGGCAGGGATGAATAAACTTCTGCTTCAAGGAGCTCAGAATCTGAGAGAGGACAAGTAAGTGCAATCCCTGTGTGCCTAGCTTGTTGGATAGCAAGTTCCTCTGTTCTGCTAGCAGCTCTGCAGGTCTTGCTGGCTTCAGGGCACACAGTGCTTCCCTGCGGTGTGTGTTGTGTACCCCCAGCATCACCCCTTTCTGGTCTCTGATCTGCGGGCTCCATGCTCAGGGCTCAGATGTTAGTGGACGTCCTGCCAGAGCAGACCTTAATGAAATGGAGACATTTCTTTCTGCTTCTATGTGTGGGAGCCTCCGTCTGAGGCAATGAAGTAAGGTCATCCATACAACAACCCAAAAGACCAAGAGGACAGGTTACACAGACAAGAGCCCTATAGGAAAAACCTATCCATTATTGCTCTTCAAATTATGCTTGGATGTGTAATAAGTGTATTATAACACTAATAAGATTTAACAAACCATATATATTTATTTGATCTTTTTTGATATTAAAATATCAGTTCTTTGGTATTTCATTAATTTGATTGGGATTAAAAAGATATGCTCATATTCATAAACAAAGACATGTATAATATATATCACACATCATTTCATTTGCTAAAGTTTTCTCATTAGATAGATATAAAGTAGGTTTCAATCACATTGGGTTTTTACAATAATATGTTCTATGTGTTTGTTTTTAATTTAGTTTTGCAGATGAAGCTTAGACTTAGGATGAGCTTTTATACCTACCTTTATTTCTCAGGTTCCAGTTAATAAAGCAGAGAGCATTTCCAAAATGAAGCTCAAAGATTCCATGACTTATGTAATAAAGTGGGGCACATTTATGAGTGTTTATCATGTTTATAGTTTTTGGAAGATAATCAAATGTACCTTAAAGTAAAACGAATCTAATTCCAAGGTTGCTTTGTACACTTCCTGGCTGTGTGGTCTGAGGTTTTTCACTAACCTTCTGATTTTAAGTTTTGTAATTCCTAAGGGAGTATGGCTACTTCATAGATTTATTGGGAGGATTAAATTAGATACAAACAAAACACATTCAGAAGCAACATAGTACATGGCATATGTTTTTTTAGGGATAGGCAACTCTATAACATATTAAAACTAGCAGAGAGACAGGACAAACACCATTTGAAAGCTTTTATCAAGAGCTGTCTGAAGCATTAGATTTTTCTAGGATAACATCCTAGCAGAGTACTGAGAACATATTGCACAGACAGAATCTCTTCATATCTAGCAATTTCCCAACTTAATTATTTAAAATTTCTGTAACACTCCTTTATTGAGAGAAAAGAGTCAACTTAGGAAAGAAGGGAGAAGAAGAAAAGAACAAAGAAGAAATATGGGAAGACAAAGACAATGGTTGATATCATAAGATAAATAACAAAAATATAAAGATAAAATCAGATGTTTATAGAAGATAAAGAAAATACGATAATTCTATGAATTCACTGAGTGTGACTTCATCTTAACTAATTGCATCTTTAATGACACTATTTCCAAAAATGGTCACATTCTGAGAGTCTAGGAAAGACATGAATTTTTTTGAGGGGGAAGGACATTAGTTGACTCTGTACAGATATTACAAATAAAGCTCCAGAGATTAGATTGCATACAAACGTATCTGATTGATTAAAAAAATAAAATTGATAACTTGAAGTGTATAGCATTTTCAAGGCTATAATACTTATTTTTCAGATTTTTCTTCTGAAAGATTACATATCCAGAGTGGTGTCTGGTTTTTCCATATGCGTGTCAACACCGGACCCTGTTATATTTACTAAACTACTAGGTTTAAAAGAAGATATTTTATTGTACTATTTTGTACTCTCTTGATTATTAGTAGGCTGAGCATTAAAACAAAAAATATTTATGGTCATTTGAATTCCTTCACAAGTTACCATTTTGGTTCTTCAACATTATTCAATTGTGGTGATTATTTACTTTTTAATATTTTTAAAAACACTTTTTATACATTAAAAGTAGCAAGCTTTTATCTGCTTTCTGTGTTGTAAAAATAATCTTGCTTGTTGTTATTTTTGTCGTTTGTATTGAGAGTTTTTAACAACTTTATTTTTGCCTCACAGAAGTATGTATGTATGTATGTATTATATGTATTTATTTATTTATTTATTTATTTATTTATTATGAAGTAAATATATAGGCCTTTTATTCATGGATCCCTCTCATTAAAATTATAAAAGCTCCCGCACCAAAAGATTTTATAGGAGAAATATGGGGTTTGTTGCCAAAAACATTCAGCCTTTTGTGCCTTCCTTGCCCTGCCTTGTTTTAACTCCTGGGATGTTCCACCCTGATTGAGCCTCTTTCTTTTTAATCACAGATGCCCCATGTCAGTCAGAAATTCTTCAAAATCTCTGGCCTGTTCATGGACCTATACTCTGCTTTCAGGGTGTTGCAATTTTTTTTTCCTCTTGTTTTTCTATGTCTGTAGTCCTTGCCATAGAAAGGATTTGGGGAAAGATTTGAATCTTACCATAGGCTCAGTTCATCATTTGACAAACAAAGGCCACTCCACTCCTCTTTAAATGATAGATGTTAAGATAATGCTTGATGACTAGAAAAAATAAACACACATACAAACTGTAGGTTTTATGTGCTCCAAAAGAATTAAATAAATTCCTTTTTTTTTCCATTTGTAGTTTCAAAATGGCTTAATGAGGCCTTATAAATCTGGACTCCCCTTAAAAATAAAACATAAACTTAATAAACAAACACTGGGAAGATGAGGGCAATATTACAGGTTTTCAGTTGGCAAACATCAGCTCTTATTTAGTACTTAAAATAATAGTTGATTTTTCATAAAGTATGCTAGTTCCTTGTCCTATTTTAGTCCCTAATAAAAGTAGTTAACTGCCTACCAAAATGCTACTATCATGTGCTTTCAATATTAACGGGCTTAACCACTCTGCAGCTCAAAGTCAGAGGGTTTATAGACTAAGCTAAGCAATTTTTGCTTTTACTTTCCTTGCAAATAGATTATGTCATACCCTGCTTCACCCTTCAGTGGCCTCCTATTGCTCATATGCTAAAGTGAAAATACCCAGACTTGGCCTGTGAGAGCCCTGATGAGGTGGTAACAACCTACTTTTTCCAGCTTTCAAAGCTCCCAACCCACTGGTCTTCTTTCAGTTCTGCTGACTCCTTCTGCCTCAGAATTTTTTTTAAAACATATTTTTTTATTGATTTCAGAAAGGAAGAGAGAGATAGAAACATCAATGATGAGAGAGAATCACTCATCAGTTGCCTCCTGCACACCCTACACTGGAAACCAAGCCCACAACCTGAGCATGTGCCCCGATTGGAATTGAACCTATGACATTTTGGTTCATAGGTCACCGCTCAACCACCGAACCACACCTGCCTCAGAATCTTTAAGCATGTGGTTCCCTTCATGTGAAATGTTTTTCTCCTCAATGTTGTACTTCATCTAGACAACTCCTATGCTTCCTTTACTTAAAATATTTTTTCTTAGGGAGCTCTTTTAGGGAAACCTTGCCCAATGCTCCCAGGCTATGTCAGATAGTTCATTACTCACCACCACGCATTTTTCTTTTTTCCTTCATAGCATTTACTAGCATTTACTTGTATCAGAGATGTGAAGAAAGAATGACTTGAATACCAGCATATGAGCTCCAAGACCAGAGAAAATATTTAATACATTAGCACCCCATCCCCTTATCTGTGGCTTCATTTTCTGTGGTTTCAGTTACCCAAAACGAACCAAAATCCAAAAATAGTAAATGAAAAATTACAGAAATAAACAATTCACAAATTTTAAATCACATGCTGTTCTGGGTAGCATGATGAAAATCTCCTGTGGCCCCACACCATCTCCCAGGACATGAATCATCCCTTAGTTCAGAGTATCTACCCTGTATATGAGCACCCTCCCATCGGTCACTTACTAGCTATCTAGGTTATCAAATCAACTGTTGTGTTCAAGGAACCCTTATTTTATGTAATAATGTCCCCAAAGCTAACAATTTAAACATATCAAAGTGAAGCTATAAAGAGTTTCCTTTAAGTGAAAAGGTATATATGCATAGAAAAAGTCATGAATATATAAGGTTAGATGCCATCTACAGTTTCAGACATTTACTGGGGTCTTGGAATATACTCTCTATGCTTTTTCCCCTCTATAGAGATACATTTACTTCAATATGATTATCATATTTAATTTTTAAAAATTTATAACTTATTTAGAAAAATTCCAAACACATAGATGGCATGTCTGGATCCTTCTGCTTGAATTCCTCCTATCTGTGTCCAATGGCATTTCTTTCTGTGTAAATATGAACAGTTCACAATGTAAGCCAGAAAAAAAAAATCAAGTTTCAATACCATTTTAAGTGGGCCTCTATAGAAAATTGACTGGTCATGTGGATCAATCCTGCACAAATGAGTTCTCTTCATGCATTATCTTCTTTATGTTTGCAAAAGTATTAAATGCATAAATATAAGGCATGTTATGAAGTTTTCCCACCTAGTTTTCATACTTCATCTCCTTTTAAAGAATATATTTTTCTGAGGCTCTTTCCACTGAGCCAAACTGGCTAGGGCTTTTATTGATTTCAGAGAGGGAGAAGAAGAGAGATATAGAGACATCAATGATAATAGAGAATCATTGAACATCTGCCTCCTACATACCCCTGCTGGGGATCGAGTCCACAACCTGGGCATGTGCCCTGACTGGGAAAGAACCATGACCTCCTGGTTCATAAGTCGATGCTTAACCACTGAGCCATTCTGGCTGGGCCTCTGCCTCCTTTTTAAAAATAGGATGACATGCTGTTGTAATGACAATTCAGTGGTGTGCTAGAGTCTGCTCGTACCTGCTCAAGAGTTAATCATTAAATTTTTAGGAAAGTTGAGAGGCTTTTGGTAGTTCAATATCCACTATGGTAGGTGCATTTCACCATGGCAATAGGCAAGTGCTCCAACTCAGGGCTCTGCTAAACTCCCTCTGGAGAGCCAGATATTAACTTTTACCAGCACTCCATTGAATGATATAGGAAAAGCTTCCCCTCTTCAGAGGTTTATATGCTTTTTTATACTATATTCTCAAAAGCCACATCCGTACATGCATAGTTTCTTTATCCCAAATTATGCTGTTCTAAGTAAGTTTGCATCTTGACTGTGTCTTTCCAATCCTGGTGACCTGGGAACCTAAATTATTTTTTGAATATGTGTCTTTAATACCCCACAAGGATCATTATTATCCTGGTTATTATTAAAAGTGAGTAAAGAGCCAAGACCGGTTTGGCTCAATGGATAAAGTGTCAGCCTGCAGACTGAGGGGTCCCAGGTTTGAATCCGGCCGAGAGCATGTACCTTGGTTGCGGGCACATCCCCGGTGGGGGTATGTGCAGGAGGCAGCTGATAGATGTTTCTCTCTCATCGATGTTTCTGACTCTCTATCTCTTTCCCTCTCTGTAAAAAATCAATAAAATATATTTTTACAAAATAAATAAAAGTGAGTAAAGTACTCTGGGGGAAGTTCAGAAGATCCTTGGAGCTACCTGGTCCTGACATCTCCCAGATGTGTGGAGCAAGTACCTAACCATGCTGTGCCCCAGTGCCCCCTTCAGTAATATGAAGATAACATTCTGTGTCTTTTTGGACTTTGGAATGATAAAATGGAACTAGGGAAGTCAACTGACTCTGGCAGATTCCACCAAGAGGTAAAATACAAAGTGGAGGAGGACAGAGGACCTCTCTTCTGTGTGGAAAAGTGGCTATCCTTTGGCCTGAGCACATCTATATATACAAAATCCCAATGACCAGAACAGCACAGTGGGACAACCAGAACAACCAGAATGACCAATGGCTATGATGCATACTGTCCTGGTCAACCAGCCTTAGCCAGGCCCCAATCACACCTTCCCTGAGTGGTCCTGCCTCCAGTTGGTCCCCAACAAGCCCTATTGAGGGCAGGGCCAGCTGGCCAACTACCTGAGGCCCCTTCTGGGTCAGCAGGACCCCACCCATGCACGAATTTGTGCCCTGGGCCTCTAGTATGTTAATTAAAGTCTAGGTATTAGTGTGGCAAGAGGTTGATCAGAGACAGGGTCAGAAGTTGTTGGTGCCTGAAAACCCTAGTTGAGCTGCACTGTACTCCAGAAATAACTAATAGAAGAGTGATTTGCTGTTGTCAGCAAGAGATGCTCCAGTTGAATCCAATGTCAGCATCTTGGATGAAAGGAAAGTGCTTCTACCTTTCTCCCTTGGGGAGTGCGTTTGGTGTATTGCCTTCACTTGAGTTATAGATTGGCTTTCCATAGCTGTACAAACCTGTTTATTAAGTAAACCCTTTGATTCCTTGGCGACAAATGACAGAAATAAAGTCACCATAAAATATTTATTGTGCATTACATAAAATATATGTGTCATTATCTACATAGAACAATGATGTGAGCATTTGAGGCATTAGAGTGTGTATCATATTTTTGAGGAGAAAAAAATTATCTATGCATCCATTTTTGTTTATAATATCTTTTCAGCATAATCTAAACCCTTCAGGCTCTACTTCAACTTTCTAGTTCACTTAAAAATAAACTAAGATGTCATCAACTCAGTCGGTGGCCCCAAAATTTGCTTTTCCAATGGTTTGATGATTCCAATTCTCCTCCTCTTCCTATTAGATAAATAAAGGTCATGCTGATTTAAATACTGGTGGACAGTTTTATAGCTTCTGGACACCACCATAATTAAGACACCATCTGCATGTCTGTGCAATTTGTGCACAAAAAACCCTGACAGTATCAGTTTATTTATTTATTTATTTATTTATTTATTTATTTATTTATTTTTTAATAAAAAGAATGGGTTAGGCACATTCATACCAAAACTAAATATCAATAGTCCTGGCTGGGTAGCTCTGAGCATTGTACCCATGAACCAAGGATGGGGTTCAACCTCCGGTTGGGGCACATACAAGAATCAGCCAATGAGTGCATGGCTAAGGGCACATACCCAGATTTTGGGTTTGATCAGGGCTTGTGAGTGCCTGACACAACTGATCAATGTTTCTCACATCGATGTTTATCTCTCTCCTTCTCCCTTTCTCTCTAGAATCATTGAAAAACATATCCTCGGATAAAGATTAAAACGAAAAGCAAAACACATCAATGTACAAATAAACAAAATGTTTTGGTAAAATATGAGCCATCCGAGCTTCAGTTCCATTTGAGCTCATTATACTTTTTCAAGTGCGAGAAAGGGGTCCATTTAATATTGGAGTATTTTTAACTTCAATGTCTGGAAGAAGTGTTTCACAGAAACACAAAAATTCCAGGAGAGAAGCTCCTACATCTCATCAATCTTCCAGCCCAGGATCACCAGCCAACAGTGAAGTGGAAGGTATGCTATATTTCACAGCAGCAAAGCTTTCAGTACAGAAGGAACTTAAGAAATAATTTTCATCCTCTCTATTACAGATACACACAGACACACATGCACACACATAGAAACACTGGCACAGAGAAGACCAGAGTGGGGTTTGAACAGGTAAAACAAGAATTCCCCAGCTTCAGTACATTATTCTGTACAAGATTTCCTGCCAAGTACTGCATGCAGCTCTGGAAGGGTTAGAAAGTCTGCAGAAGATTCCAAGAAATGTGTAAACTTGACATCTTTTATTTGTTCTCTGCCTTCAAACTTCCCATCCCTTGTGGGTCTCCCTCCATCACTAATCAGAACAAGAGCTCCGTTTGGTCCTGCAATCTTCCTATTACGATCTCTCCAATTAAAAGTGAAAAATTGTGCTTCCACTGTGAAAAGGTTCCAGCTTCTAAAGAAGGTAAACTGGAATGAAAAATCTCCTTTGTTCATTTTCTTTTCTCTGGGAAAAGCTACCTTTAAGGGTCACAAGAATACAGCATGCAATTATTCCAGAAAAATTTGCTTTGATATGTTTAATTCATTTTAATCTTCTTTCTATTATAAAAGCTATACCTCTTTTAAAGAATTTCAGACAACCAGCTTAATTTTTAATTCTGGGACAAAACAAAACTTTGTATAAACTGAATGGAAAATGACTCTTTTGTGGTGAGGAATCTGTGCTTGCCTTTAATTATAATGCATGGAAATGTTCCTTTCTAATTAAACATTGAAATGAGAAGGCAGTATAAATAGAAATCTTGAAAAGCAATTGAGCACGACATAGTTCATCCATCCCAAGATGAAGGTCCTCATCAGTTCTTATTTGTCACTATACCCAAAGCTGACGTGATTTTCCGTGGTTTCTAATATGTGTGTGAACATTTTAGAGGAACATTTTTCAGTGCATATGATGATTACTAAATTAGCAATATTCTTCACTTACACAGACTTATCAAGGAGGTGCTTCAAAGTGCTTTATTATCTAATTAAACCTCACAACATGTTGCAATTTTATTAATACATAAATGAGATACAGTACAGTTGAGTGTCGGGCTTTATTGTATAAAGCAGAAAAAGGGGTAGAAATAGAAATCTGAGTTTGGAAATAGAACACATTTTAGCCCCAGGACCATCCAGACTGCTACAGTTTCAGAGAACTGTACATTTCTGTTTATCAGAAAATGTGGGCAAAATATAGAATTCTCTTTACATAGAGATACTCAGTTTCCATATTTATAAAATAAAAAATAGCTGCCTTATTTTATGAAGCCACTTTGTAGATTATGTACTATGTGACCTTATTTTTTTCCTGTCTTTTTCTTCTGCTTTTACAATACTTTTATTTCCAACCACATCTTTATAAGTCATGGCGCTATTCTGCCTTTGGTTTATGGAATAATTTTTGTTTTGTTCTAGGAGACTGTAAACTTTAAAAATTTTTCTTTATTTCAAAGGTACTCAGTATATGCAGCGATGTTAGAACGTATGTGATCCCAGTATGCATTTCATGCTCATCCTTTGATCTGTTGTATAACTAAATATGCAGTCATGCATGTAGAGAGTGTGGAATAGATACTTACTGAAAGAAACAAAAAGTGTTTAATGGCTAAGAATAGTACTGGTAACATACCAAACAGGACAATTATTCATTATACTTCACATTGGACATGGCTGAAATTTGATAGAAAATCCCCAAATAGTAATATCAAAATAGATGCAAGAACCTACATAACACTATAAAATTCTGTTATATATGTATGTATGTATGAAAAATTGTGTGTGTGTGTATGTATGTATTTGAGTTGGGTATATGTATCAATTATCTACTGTTGTTTAATAAAATCTCAGGGATTGAGAATAATAATCATCTGGAGTCATTCATGACTCTACAAGCCAGCTAGGCAGTTCTTTTGGGCTGAGCTGGGCTCTCTTGCACTTTTGAGGGTTGGCTGGCAGTAGACTAGTTCACAATCACTAGGCTGGGGAACGTGTGCTTTTCTTTGCCTGGTCTCTCATCCTAACGGCTTCACCCAGGAGTGGTTGAGATAGAGAGCATAGGCATGTGTGGCCTCTTGACACTGGCACATCATTTTACCAAAGCAACAGGTGGGTCCAGATCAGAGATAGAGAAATATTTCAATTCTTATGGGAGGTGAGGGACCTGCATGCAAGGGGACTATTTAGTAATCAATACAAATCACTCTTCCACCAAATGACTGTCCAATTGGCATTTCAACTTCGTGCAGAGAGGACTGTGTATTCAATGGGGAAAATAACTAAACATCTAGACCTAAGTAAATAAAGCCATAAGGCTAACAGGAAAAAAGAGAATATTATCTTTATAAACTGAGATGAAGAAGGGATTAAGAAAGATACAAATCTCAGAATTTATACTGGAAGATAGAGTTGTTACATGGAAAGTTCAAGCTTCTATTAAAAATATATCATAGCATAAAAATAGTTACATGATCCATTTCAAATTGATTAAAAAAAGGAAATTATATCAACAAATTAACATCTTTTGTTTAAAGAATTCCTACAAATCAATTTCTTTGAAAGACTACTGACATTATAGAAAAAAATGTAAGGGATATGCAAAGGACAATATGTTGAAGAAGAAACAAATTGCCAGTTAATGCATGAAAAAAGAAATTATGTTTAAAATAATAATGACTCAAAATTTGTAATCATTGCATTACTGAAATTTTAACAATGCCAAAAGTTGCAGGATATTAATTCATGTACTATTGGAGGAAGTGTAAATTGAAACAGATTTTTAAAATCTATAAATCATATAGGTAAAAGACTATTACTTTATTAATAACTGGGATATTATAACTTATTAAATCTTCTTCTTGCATTAACCTTTTTTTTGTTTGCTTACCCTTTATATCATTTCTAAACACTTCTTTACAGATGATAAAATAAAAGTAGATTAAAAATTTTGCAAAATGGTGATGGTAAGTTGTGCCTTTAATTTATGCACCTGCTCTTAGAGACTTTAATTGACTTGTGAAAGGTACTTGAACTTTTTAGCTTCACTATTTTCGGATGTAAAATGAAAAGCTTTACAATATTTTCCTCTTAAAAGTTTAAGATGAATTTATTTGCCCAAATAAATGCATTTTTGTTATCCTCTGGTCCAGGCTATTGTTTACTAATAGTGGATGGCCATATAGTGATCCAAAATTATATGGAAAAAAAATAATACATCCTTCTAATAATGGCTTTTTTTTTTAAAAGAAATGTTTCAGACACAGTATCTGATAATTAGCAGGTTTACTACTTGTTTTATTGATTGATTACCTCACTTAATTCTCATTAGAGTTAGGTTTTGTAAACCCAGTGTTTTATAAGAGTTAATTGAATCTCAAAGCTAAACACCTAGAAAATGGTAGGATTCACCCTGGGACCTTCCTTCTCAATGATTGGTGCTTGTAGCCATGTTCAAACTGAATTCAAACCCTGAGTTCTTGCCTTGCTTTCACCTGTACCTGGTGATATACATAGGAATTCAGAACTATATTTTTAATCAAAATCCATATTTTAATGAAATTTAAATACAATAAAATTTTTGCACTCGCCTTTAAAATCCCAGGGATGATGTTGAAATTATTTACAACCCCATCTTTATTTAGAAAACCACATACAAGTCTTGGGGGGCTTTTTTAAATGGTTAAATGAAAGAAATTCTAGTATGAGATTCAGGTAAACCTTTCCCTAGACTTGTTTAGAGCAAACTATTAAAATAAAAATGCAGAGGGAAGATTATTTTTCCATCACACACACACACACACACACACACACACACACACACACACAAATGTATATTTCCATAATCAATGTATATTTCCATTATATATATATATATATATATATATATATATATATATATATATATCTCCTATTTGTGTATTAAGTCTTTATCCAAAAAATCCTCCTGTGTTTCACCGTGCATGTGGGAATTAGGTTGCTCTAGGAACATTTCCTGAATTACTCCTGCACAATCTGATGAGCAGAATCAGGCTCATCAGAAAACTCTCTCTGAATATATATGTATTTAAATGATTATTTGAAATGGAATAAACCAACTTTATCCTTAAATGATAATACAACTAATTGTGGCACCTTATCAAATTAGAAACCATATTTCTTGCATGGTCGAGAGTAAGTCAGAAGTCATTACAATTGCTGCTTCTTTGCTGATGTTCTAGTATATCTGAGGATGGTTTTCCAAAGGTCTCTGTATTCCATCATGGCCCCCACAAAACTGAGTCCAGCAACCTTTACCCATAAGAGGGATCTCAAGTTGTTACATCTCTTTCTCGAAGCATAAACTATTATAGGACTTCCTTCTGTTAATATTTCAAGTACATGAATGACAGAGAGGACAGAAAGTTGCCTGAACCTTTGTTTTCCCCTTGCTTCCTTTTCTTTGGAGCTATATTTGGAAGAAACACTGGGGACTTTTAAGTTTTAAATCCACTGAGTAGTATTAGGTTCACTGAATGATTTTTAAAATACTGGATTACACTTTGCTTCTTTGTTTAAGTGGAGATGTGATGACTCTGAAGGCTCAGATCTGCTACAGGCACAAATAATATAGTTATTTATTTTCCAAAGCTCAGTGCAGTAGGGTATCAAAGCCATTTTAGAATTATCCAAATAAATATCCATTTGGAGATTTCCAGGCTAGGAGGGGCGAAATGTTTTCATTAGGAGGAAGGGACTCATTCATCCCTAAATCTGTTTCTAGGTTGTAAAAAAAATAAAATTCTGACCATTTGCATAAATAACCGTTAAAGAAATGCAAATGACAAAGGGGGATTTCATTATCATAAAGCTCTCAACTACCTGAAGGGCTTAGCAGGAAGATATATCTGGTTCCAAGTATCGTCTTACCTTTACAAAACAATTATCTTAGGCATTTCTGGAGAGAGAAGAATCCCACCATGTTCCTGGCAACAGTTCCTCACATATTAACTCCCTGGATCCTCAAAATAAAATGCAATTGAAAGGCTCCTCTTGCCTATTTGTGCATTAAGTCTCTATCCGAAAAATCCTCCCGTGTTTCATCGTGCATATGGGAATTAGGTTGCGCTGAGAACATTTCCTGAATTACTCCTGCACAATCAATGATTGCAGCAGGACCAGGCTAATCAGAAAGCTCTCTCTGTAGCACAGTACATTTTGCAAATCACCAGCACACAGATTTTAATTTGTGCACATCATGGAAAAGGAAACCGGAGGGTTTTAAAAGGGAGGATGTCGGATCCATGGTGGCAGCACTGACTGATGCAGAACATCAGCCCCAGGAGGTTGAAAACGAGAAGGCATTCTCTTTCAGCTCCGTGTATACAGGCTCAAGGTGTTTAGCAAATACAGAATTTGCAAAGGGTAAGATTGTGCAGCTGATTAGCATGCTAGGATTTCACCCTTGGGCTCTGCCACAAGGCCTGCTCAGGTTTCAAGGGCTGGAGGTCTGAGCTTCACAGACCTGCTTCAGGAGATTAGTTCATGTTAGTTCATTTTGGAAAGGATCCTGGTCATTCTCAACTCAATAGCCTGTGTGTGTGTGTGTGTGTGTGTGTGTGTGTGTGTGTGTGTGTGTATGAGGATGTGAAGATTGTACATATGTTATTGCATTTACCTCCACAATGAAGCTTCTTTCTCCTGTAAATTTCCAAGAATTTCACTCCCTGCCCTCCCCCCTCCAACACACACCACCACCACCATGATCCTTCTCCTCCATTGTTTTCATTGGTTTGCTCAATTCCTGCAATAGTTTCCTAAAGGCAGGCTGCTGATTTGATTGCCATTCATTCCATCTACTTTCTTTTCTCCTGCTTTCCTTTCATTCTAAATAATAAGGCATATCCATTCTGGCTACAGCAGAGAATGTATTGCCTTCCCCCCCCACTCCCAACCCCCCCCCCCCCTTTTTAGAAAAGAAGTGAAAAAATAAAGTGAAATGCTAAAAAAAAAATCAGGTGTTTTTAAGCCAGCGTGGGAGAGGAAGCAGCTTTCCTCTACCTTCTTACGTTCTCCTGGCAGGTCTAATAATTAAATCAACATCAGGAAGATTTTCAAGGACAAATAAGCCAGTATAATACATATGCATGAGAACCCCATATACATGAGAGAGTGAGAAATCTCACACACATGAGAGGTTCAGAGACAGAAGGGGAAATGAAGTGTATATGACATTCTTAACTGAGGGTGAGGTAAGCTGCCTTGGGGCTTCACAGGGAAGGAAGGTCATTGCAGGATGATAAGAAGAGCAGATGTTCAGTAATTAGTAGTTTTCCCTGCTAGGAAGATAGGTTAAAAAGTTCTATCTGGTGATAACTCTTATTATAGGCAAGGCCCTTAATTTAAATTCTTTAAGGGACAGGTAAAACTTTCTCCTGAGCTTGCAGGTCTTGATTGCCTTTAGCTCAAAACAATTCACAGGCTAAAGGGGCACCGTTTAGAACTGGCTTTTGGGGTGGCCAGAAAACTACTCGGCTCTGTTTTCTGGAAAAATTCTTACTTAATCGCATTGTTTCTGGTATTTCATAAATGTTCATCTTGTTTTCTTCACTGTGCGAGGTGACTAATGTGGGTCAGTTTTATAGTTTTAAGTGGAACACTTGGTACCTTTATATGAGAATGTATGTTAAGGTAGATGGCAATTAACTTTCTATTCCATAAACCTATAAAAATAAATAGTGATATGTAATACAGTTATAGAGAACTATAGAATTCTAACAACATTTATTATTATTATTATTTTAAATATATTTTATTGATTTTTACAGAGAGGAAGGGAGAGGGATAGAGAGTTAAAAACATCGATGAGAGAGATACATTGATCAGCTGCCTCCTGCACACCTCCAACGGGGGATGTGCCCGCAACCAAGGTACATGCCCTTGACCGAAATCAAACCTGGGATCTTTCAATCCGCAGGCTGATGCTCTATCCAGTGAGCCAAACTGGTTAGGGCACAACATTTATTATTTATTTGATTTAGAATGGTAATAAAATAATAGATGACATTTCTTGGTTCTAAATATATGACATTGTGTAAGCTGTTTATATATATTATCTCATTAAATTCTTCAATCAACACTATAATGTGGGTTTGGTTATTGTCAATATTTTATTAAAAAAAAAAAAAGGTCGAAAGAATTTTAACAATTTCTCCAAAGTCTCATAGTTAGTAAGTGGTAGAGCTGGTCTGGTCTTTTTGGTGTCTATCCATCATTTGATGGTAACATACTGCTTAATAGTTGCAAAAGTAAAATAATAGTAGAAGCAAAGACTGTGTACCTAGAAAGTTGTCTAGATATTTGTAACTCTTAAAAATTGTTGTGGAATGACTTGGGAGGAGGTGAGTTGATATTAAGCAGAGGTATAGAAATGGTCTGAGATCATGTTATTAGGAAACAGTCCTAAAAAGCTATGCACCAGGCAGGATGATGTAAGTCAGTGTGCTTCCTCTCTGATTCTCCTCTGCGGCAATCTAAGGTCCAATTGGGGAGAGAGCCACTTAATGAAGAACAGACTGCTATGCTGTTAGTGCTTTGATCCTGTGGAAGGCAATGTGCCTTGGCATTGACTCAATGACATCCTTGGACACAAGAGTAGGATGGGACAAACGCTTTTAGAATCTTCCTCCAGCAGCCAGGCCTCCATCTTTTACTCTATTGAGACAAAGTGGCCTAAACCAACCTGGGCAGGTCAGGTTTCTTGGGCATCTCTTTAATTAATTTATTTATCCGCATCCTATGTTTACCTGCATCTACTGCCCTTACTTTTCTTTCAAGGCACAGGGCCTGAGCAATTCAGTTTAGTAAAATTAACAAGACTAAGAGTTATACACATGTGAGATTGAACCCTGATTCAACCCCTTAATAGTTGTATGGTAGTGAACGAATTTTTCTAATTTCTTTGAGCCATCAACTAGTAAGTGTGGCTAAATTATTAAGAGACCTCATTAGATAATGTATGCAAATTATGAGGACTCAAATTTTTTTTATCTCTTTGAGCCTCTGTTTCCTCAACTAATGTGTGGGAGTAAGCTACTATAAATGAAAACTCAATTAGATAAGATATATGTATTATAAGATGCCTGGCAAAGAGATGGTCACCAATAAATACTATTCATTATCCGCCTCACATACCCTGCTCCAGGTCATTATTGCTGTAGCTTATTTTATTTTATTTTTTTTGTCTTTTCAGGAAAATTTGTCAAAGACTTGGAAATGGGGAAAAAGTATTACTGGGTACCCTTTTAGTTGTGTTCTGGTCATTGTGTAGTGCAGTTGGACTGTTGATGGTAATGTTTAGCATCTTCCTGTCCCATATGGTAGCCACATGTGGCTAGTGCCATGACATTAACAGTGTAGGTCTAGCCAACTCCCTGGGAGCATATTTTATAGGCGTTTGAACTTTTTAAAATAATTATTTAGGGGAGAGAATTAAGTTGTAGAAAACTGATATTAAGCCTAATTATTCTTGTCCATAGAAAAGCAAATGAATTTTGTCCAATACATCTAATTGATTTCTGCTTTACATTAAGATAACCCAAAACATTGCATTTTATTTCCCTACTAGAGGCCCAATGCACAAAACTCATGAAAGGGGCTCAGCCCTTGCAGCCTCTCGCAGCCTTGGCAGGCACTCACTGCCCTGGCTTCCACCAGGAAGGTTGTCCAGACGGTTGTTCTGCTGTTAGGTCTAATTAGCATATTAGCTCTTTATTATATTGGATTGAATATGAATCATTTTGACATCAATTTGTACATTCATTTTAGAATCGCCTTATCTATGTCTAATCTTTAAATTATTTTTGAACTTATTTTAACACCTTATTGCTTCCCTTTTTTATTAATGAGTTAAATAAAATCTTCATATAAGTTCATTTTTACATGAAAAAGATGACATTACCTTGAAAAAAATCAAGTATCCTCACTCATTTCCCCCCTCCCCCCAATAATGCTTATATTGCAGAGCAATTAAATAGGAATATGGGACTTTTTTTCAATGTAACCTGTATTTGTAGTTGCTTATATTACTGTATTTTTTACTTGAGGGTAGGAGTTGTAGGAAATTACTTAATGTGAATAATGCAGGGTTGAGAGATAATATTGGGGGGAGGGGCAGAAAAATAACAAATTCTGAGCTTGGTGTATGATTTAGCCATTTCTCCCCCTTCTAGAAACCTGCCTTCACGGATTAGCGATTGCAGGGCTTTAGCTACAATGTCACTGCTCATTTTGTTGGTTTATATTTCATTGCCATAAGAAAGCAACAACTTGTGTCTTTAGTTTGCTCATATCAGCAGAAACTTGAGTGCATTATTAGATAGCAAGGCACGGCACCTGGAAGCACAGGAAATATGGGCCCACGATGAGAGGAGGAGATAAAATGCTTATCACAAGGCTCAGTTTATTCTTCTTCGGCCTGCTGTTTCTAGGCCAGTTGTACAAATAAATATAAGTGCAGTTGCACTTAACTAAAAAAATTAGAAACGTTTCTGCAGATCAAGACAAAACACGAGTTGAATTATGGCAGGAAAGTTCTGAAAGCAAAGAGAAAGTTTGAGGAATGCTAAGGGCTTTTGAAAATAACTGACAAGCACTACCCGTTTTCTGTATTAGGCAAGGCATGAGGAACTATATACCTTATCACCCTCCACCTGGAATAATTTTGTGAATGAAAAGTAGTAACCCCTGGGTTCTCAAATAGTGATTAAGGTTAGAGAAAGTACTGGCTTTATGTTTATCACAAAAGACTGATACTCCTCAAAATGTCACAAAAAGCTTGTGAATAGAAATAGGTGAATTTCATTCACAGTTAAAATCTGCTCCAACACACAACTCGGTGAAAGTTACTCTAGAATTTTCTACTACTGTTACTATGGCCAATGTAATACTCCTCTATAGCAGAGCTAATTAAAACAGATTCTTGAGTATGCAAAAAAAAAACACACCAAACACACACACTCACACACACACACACACACAACAAACAAACAAACAAACAAAAAAAGAGGCAAGAAAAACAAAGAGGTGCAGGAACATAACAGAATGTCACCTAATTATTAAAGAAATCACTTTGATAAAATGATGGGAAAGGGGAAAGATTTCACAAGAGAATGTTGAATGAAAAGGTAGAACACGGTTTCATTGACATTTTACAGACACCAGGGCAACGAAAGATGTAAGACTGATATATTTCTATGGATTAAAAATCAGAAGGAAACATAAAAAGGGTTATTTCTTTCAACTTAACATATTTTCTTTGATTACCCATTAAACTTGATTGAACAGTGCATTACTTATATTTGCAAACAAAGTGAAACGTGAAAAACGGGAGGGGAGGAAAGATGAAAAGAAGACACTTGAAGAATAAGGGAGACCAAGTGAAAAGATGAAAGCTTAAATCAGAAACCAAAGTCAGAGAAAGAGCAGAAAGGAGGCCCCAGCCTGGAGAAGCTGCTTCCTCTTTGAAGGCTGAAGCATTAAGGCTTCTGTGTGACCAGGGCGTGTCCCTCCTATTTCCCCTCTCCGCTCACTTTAAAGGCCTGCTTGCCTGACCAGGATGCCATGCCTGTCCCATAGACTCTCTGTGTTTTTGTTTCCTCCCTCCCAGCAGCAGTGGTGACACAAAATCCCTTTGCTTCTTGCAGGGAAGGGGAGTTAGTGTTCCTCAGGCAACCTTTGTCTTAGTAAATTAAATTGTCTCAGCAGACACAGGGAGCAGTGGGCCCTGCTGGAGTGCTGGTGAGAGGCCCAGTCATCAAAGGCGCTGAAGCAAGGGGAGGAGCTGCAAAGGCCCAGGCTTGCATTCTTTTATGGAGAATAAGTTTTGGGAAAACTGTTGCACCCTCTCTGCAGTTGGATAGCAAAGATCCCCCTTAAGAAGTTTTCAAACACAATGAGAAAAAAAAGGGGTGTGTGTGTGGTTTAGACAAATTGAAGACAAAAGGGAGAAGTTTGTTGAATTTTTACTTTGGGAGGCAGAAGCCAGAGATGAGCACACCCTGAAGATTTTGGATGACAGCAGTATGTTAGAGTTCTACTCCAAGCAGACAGATCCATATTTATGTGGGGGCAACAGATTTTAGCTCCTTCCAGAACACGTGGAAAGAATGACAAATTACTTGTACAATAGTTGATAATGTAGTATTTACGGCTCTTCAATACAGCTCTCATTTTACTGATTCGAATTCATCTTGGCAGAGCTGATTCTTAACTTTTTTATGCTTCTTTAGGGCAGTAGTCAAAACTATAATCTCCCTAACCCTTGCACTTTGCATGAAAGTGTTTTGCGAGTTGTAGATGCTCCATTGGAAAACAATGTAATGCAAAGATGTCTTTTTTTTATTTAAATATATTTTATTGATTTTGTACAGAGAGGAAGGGAGAGAGATAGAGAGTTAGAAACAAGATAAGAGAGAGTCATCGATCAGCTGCTTCTTGCACACCCCCTAGTAGGGATATGCCTGCAACCAAGGAACATGCCCTTGACCAGAATCGAACCTTGGGTCCCTTCAGTCCCCAAGCTGACGCTCTATCCATTGAGCAAAACCGGTTTCGGCAAAGATGTCTTTGAAGTCCGAAAAAACTCAGCTCCAAGCTCAGCCTCTTACCAGTTTACGACCTTGAGTGAGATACCCTCTCTAACCCTGTTTCTTCACCTGTAAACAGGACATTGAGTAGGATTCAGTAAGATGATGCACAGAGTGGGATGTCCAACCCATTGCAAGCGTGTAATGGTTGGGAGTTAGCCTGTGCAGGCATTTTAACAATGGTGTGTTCAAAGTGAAACTCTTCCATGACATTTTGTAGACCAGATTTTAATGGTCATGTATCAGATACAGGTATCTATAATCAGGTATCAATGAGTAGAATAGAATAGAATATGATTAGACTGTATTAGTAGAACTGTATAGTCAGTCTTCTTAAACCTACATAGAAAAAAATAGTATTTGACAAAGACATTGAGAGCCCAAACTTAAAGAAATTGGTGCTAAGTAATTAACATGAGTTATTTAATCCTCATATTAATTTCAGGAGAAAAAGTGCTACTATTGTACTTTCTCAGTTTGTCAACAAGAAACTGAGTTATGAGATAAATTGCCCATAGTAACATACCACTGAGAAAGTGGAGAGATTCTGGAATTAGGACTCCCACTGTCTGAGTGTAGATTCCAAGATTTCATAAATAACAGACTTTTTGGAATTGTGCAGGGAAGAGAGATCACATGGGTACATTAATCATGCACAGCTCAAAGCTTACTAGTGGAAATGGAGAAATAACGTTCTATGAGTTTTCATTCATGCAGTACTCTGAAGAAGTGGCGTTAGAAGAAGTTTAAGTTTAAAAAATTTGGCTCTCAAAAGAAATTTCAATTGTTGTACTGTTGATACTTGGCTCTGTTGACTAATGAGTTTGCAGATCACTGGATTAGGGCATGGAAGGATGGCACTTAAAAAGAAAAGGGGTTGGAAAGGAGTGGGAAAGAGGATTAGTCAACATTTAAAGTAGAAAGGGGAGTGACCAGGAGGCCCACTTTGGCAGTGAGTCTAGCAATGCACCATGATAACAGGTTGGGCAGTATAATAAAGGGGTTATGTGCCAAATTGTGGGAAAAGTACAGGAAAACCACAACAGTAATATAGACCCTCAAGAAATAGAGAAGTGGAGTTTTACCTGGTTTGGCTCTGTGGATAGTGAGTCAGCCTGCAGACTGGAGGGTCCCATGTTTGATTCCTGGTCAAGGCACATGGCCAGGTTGTGGGCTTGATCCCGATTAGGGAGCCTGCAGAAGGCAGCCAATCAATGATTCTCTCTCATCATTTATGTTTCTATCTCTCTCCCTCTCTTCTCCTCTCTGAAATAAAGAATATATATAAAGAAATAGAGAAGTAGAAACACTGCTTTGTGGAGAAGGCACTCTGACAGGAGCAGGGGCCATCATTGAGGAAGGTGAGGTGAGAATGCAGGGAGGGAGCTGGGCCAGAGGTCTCTGGCCTCACTCTCCTCCCTTCCTTTAACTTGCCTGTTCTCCATATAGGCAGGACCCAACTAGAAACAAGGAGTCCATTGAGAAAATGCACAGATCAGCCTCCAGATGGGACAAAGGGAAGATACTCAGGCACAGATCATGGAAGATTTCATATAGGTTGTCAAAGAGTTGGGATCTTATTTTATAGGTGATTGGCTCATCACCACTGTACCCTTATGGCAAATCTAGCCAGGATCCTCTGTGATCACAAACTTGCTTCTCTGGCTCGGAATCAGTGGACTATGATTTGAAGGAGATGAAATTAAGGAGGGCTAAGCTGGATGTGGAGGGGTAGTGAGGATGTTAATGCAATGTTAACAGGCTGAGAGCTTGAACCAGAGAAGTGTTGGTGGGGATACAGAGGATGACTCTGACAAATATTTGGTGGTGAGATACAGAGATTGAAGGAGAGAAGTCAAGGATGAGTCCTTGCTTATTTCTTGAGAGTATGAGTAGTTGTACCACAAAAAGAGATAAAGATTACAGGCTTACAAGGAAATTTAGTGATGAATATAATCAATTTAATAGATTTAAGTTTGTTAAATATAATTATAAGAGTCTTATACCAATTTAAAGTCATCTTGATTTTAATTAACATCAAGACTCATAATTGTTAATTTCCACTTCAAGATTATTCATGATCTGTTTTTTCTTTCTTTCTTACTAGTATGGCATCTAAAATATAGACTTTGAAGCATATTGAAAGTACCATAAATATTTTCACCTCATGCTTTTTTTGTCTTCTCCCCCTAATATGGATTGTTATTACAATCCATATGCCATTTTATTAATGGTTGGAGAGTAGCTCAAATTTAATTACAAAGGTTTGGCTATAGGTAATCATAATTAAATCACAAAATAATATATATTTGAATTTACTATAAATGTTATCCCAATAATTTTTAAAAATTAATAGTATAGTTCTCTTGGATTTTTCTTCTTTCTAGAACTGTTATTATGAGTGGCCTTAGGCAAGCTACTCCTTACACAGTTTCAATAATACATAACCCCTTGCAGTGTTAGAAATGAGTTTTCACAAAACACTCCCTTCCTATAGGCAAAATAGAAATAATAATACTTTTCAAAATAAGGTCACAGGCATTAATTATTTTATGTTCTGAGCAGGGATGCAGCAGACATTTGTTTCTGGACAGGATGTTAGCTTGTTGCGATGCTTTGTTCTCCTGTGTAATTATAGATCACTTACAAAGCATATTTAAAATATGACTTTATGTTTAAATCTTCCAAATAACATGTTCAAAGGATAACAATTTAATTATGGAAACATTATTTCCTTTATTATATTCTCTCATATAAATAGTGGATTCTAAGTACCTTAAATTCGTGTATGAATACACTATGCACATTTATTCCTGCTTTGTTCTACTTAATCACTTGTGACTTTGTCAGTTAATGTAATAGGATTTTATTTGCAAGACATACCTCTAGAAAGTACTTCTTATTTTTTAAGGGAACTATGTTGTTAATTTCATTGCCAAAATTAATTAAGGTGCCAGCAAGTTAGGTTAACTGAAAGTACTGGGTTATTTTAATAGATACAAACCTAACTTGCTGGTTATAAACAGCTTAGAATATTTTTTAGCTGATTCACCTGTTACTTTTAAAAGTAATTAAAGTCTTTACTAATTAGTGCCATTTGTGCACAATCAGTTTCTTAACAGAGCAATGCTTTACTATGTAAAGGGAGATGTCTTAAATAAAAAATACCTTGATATATGGATGTAAAGAACATCTTGCTCTATACTCAGACATGATTGTCACACTTTGGGACCTGGTGGTGGCTTAGCCTTCGTAGGGGCACCGTCCACCTTCTCCTGGGATTGCCTTCTTGACACAGGTATTGCTCTGGGATCTAGAAAAATATTCTGAGATGTGTAGACTCCCTCACTTCTGGCAAGAAATCCTTTAATGGGATGTTTACCTCAATTACCCCAAATAGAACTTAACATATTCTTGCTAGTTTTAGGGGCCTTAAGCCCTTTTTAGGGCCTGGCAAAATCCTTCTAAAAGCTCTTACTTCCTGTCCTGTCTTATCTTGTCACTCAGTAACACAGTGGGAGCAGACAACATGGAGTCACAGCATCCCACGAACTTGCAAAACAGAATTTTCCCCTAACCAGCAAAAGTTTGCATAGTTACTCTGCTAATATCCCATCCTTTGATTTTGCTGCAGGTATTTGAGGAGAAAGACTTTTATCTAATGGCTTTTGAGTATGGCCATCAGAAAGGAAAGGCTATCACATTTTGAATGGTTAACATACGATCTGGCTATTTTTCTGGCAAACAGGGTTGTATGTAAGAAAATAAAGAAGATAATGATTTCCTTATCACCGTGATTCAGAGAGTGCAGCCTAGATATTGGAGGCATATTCCTGGCCAGTTTATTTGCCTCACAGTTTATAGCTATTTCCTCTGGCTAGGCTACAGTGTGTGATTACAAATGAGGTGGAACATAAGGAGTTCTAAGCTCTAGACAATTCTCTTGTGTGGGGGAGTCAGCTACAAAGATATAATTAAAATTAATTTTAAAGAACTATATGAAGGAAAATAAAAAACACACACCAAAAAAGGATTGAAAGAGCCACAAGCTTTAAGAGGGTTTAACAGGAAGTAGAGTTGGGAGGCTCATTTACTAAAATAGCCTTCATGCAGTCTTGCCTTCAGGGAAATGAACCAGCTTAACCATGATTTTTACTAATAGCTAATTTAAAAGGGATTTTAGGAAACTGATTATGGTTTCTGCTATGAACTGTATGTTTGTGTCCCCCCAAAATTCATATGCTGAGGCCCTATCTCCAAATGTGATGGTTTATAGGTAAGAGCTTTGGGAAGTAATAAGGTTTAGATGAGATCACGAGGGTGGAGCTTCCATGATGGGATTAGTATTCTTGCAAGAGGAGGAGACATACCAGAGCATGCTTTTTTTTTTTTTTTTTTTTTTTTTTTTTTTTTTTTTTTTTTTTTACAGAGAGGAAGAGAAAGGGATAGAGAGTTAGAAACATCAATGAGAGAGAATCATGGATCACACCCCCTACTGGGGATGTGCCCGCAACCAAGGTACATGCCCTTTACAGGAATCGAACCAGAAACCTTTCAGTCCCTAGGCCAATGCTCTATCCACTGAGCCAAACCGGTTTCGGCCCAGAGCATGCTCTTGCTCTCCCTCTCTCTCCCTTTCTCCCCCTCTCCTTCTCTCCCTTCTTCCTCTATCATAGGAACACTCTGCCAATTAGGAGGGGTATCCTCACCAAGAACCAAATTTGCTGGCACCTTAATCTTGGACTTCCCAGCCTCCAGAACTGTGAAAAATAAATGTTGTTTATGTCACCTGTTCTCTCATTTGTTACAGCAATCTGAGCTGACTTAGGAAATCCAAAATCCCATGGTTATTAAGCTATTATAGATCTAATGAATGAAATTGAGGTCAGATGTGTCCTACATATCCTTCTTCTGTTGTAATATAGTTTATTTAAGCATCAAGCAGCGACAATAGCTGAAAATCAAGCATCCCTCCTTTTACGATATAAGTTCAGACAGTTTGAGCTGCAATGGGAACATATTATAATGGAAGTTCTGCTGATTGCTTTGGCTATGACTTCATCATCATTTGGGTTTGAAGGAAGAGAAAAAGTAAAGAAAAGGTGAAGTTTGATATGCACAGCTAGCTTAGTTACTCAGGTCAACTGAGTTTTGCAGGAATGCACTGTGAGGCTTGCATTTTGATTTTATTGTGAAGTAATCTAAGAGGAAAAGGAAAGATCTAAAGCAGCAAAGAGAAGAGGGCTATGAATTAGGGAACCGTGATGAGCCAACCAGACACAACAGTAGACTCTCTGTGAATACTGCCTCTGGAATCCTTTCCTCCCCAACCATCAAACCTGCAGCCAAGAGAGACAGAGTTAATTGGCTGAAATTTCTTTCTTTCTTTCTTTCTTTCTTTCTTTCTTTCTTTCTTTCTTTCTTTCTTTCTTTCTTTCTTTCTTCCTTCCTTCCTTCCTTCCTTCCTTCCTTCCTTCCTTCCTTCCTTCCTTCCTTCCTTCCTTCCTTTCTTTCTTTCTTTCTTTCTTTCTTTCTTTCTTTCTTTCTTTCTTTTTTTAATATATTTTATTGATTTTTCACAGAGAGGAAGAGAGAGGGATAGAGAGTTAGAAACATCGATGAGAGAGAATCATCAATCAGCTGCCTCTTGCACACCCCCTACTGGAGATGTGCCCGCAACCAAGGTACATGCCCTTGACCGAAACCGAAGCCAGGACCTCTCAGTCCACAGGCCGATGCTCTATCCACTGAGCCAAACCAGTTTCGGCTAATTGGCTGAACTTTCTACATCTGCCCCAGCACTTACCTCTACCTCCCTCTGGGCTCCTCCCCTAATTCTATCAGCTCCAAATAAGAATAAGCCAGTCTGAAGTCCTTCCATTTAAGAGATGCCAAAATTCCTTATCAAAGCTTGATCTCCCCCACACACACTGGTGTTTTTTTTTTTTTTTTTTTTTTTTTTTTTTAAGCACTGACATTAAGCCTGATTTTGTTGGTGACTCTCTTGAAAGAACCAGAGAACTGTGGAAGAACATTCTGGATTTGGAAAAGCAGTGCTGAGCCTGGTTATGGAATTCTTGGGACCAAGCAGTTTCTCTTGGTGGAGGGATGGAGTGGGGAAGGATGCACGTGGCTCTATTTACAGGATCATCTCTTGACTGACTTTCATTGCCAATTGAAAACAACCAGAGGAGGCTTCCAATCGCGCTGCTTTAATTCCAGGCTGTTTTTAATTTTAGGAGAATGAAAATTCTTTATTTGGTCATTTCCTTTCTTGCTCAAGGTTTGTGCTTTTATAAGGCTTTCCTTCTTATCAGCTTGGCCACCGCTGCAGCTATTGTAACTCAAATGTCGACAAAGGTTAAAAAGAATTAAAAAAATCCCCGAAACCCCTCCAAAAACAAAACCAGAAAAACAAATATATGTAAAAAAATTTTTTTGGCATGATGCCTTCAAAAGGGTTCAGTCTGGCAACAAAGATACAAGAAGTCTCAGGAGACTGAAATGGAAGGAGCCCACTTTAATCTTTTTGGAAAATAAATAATTTGAAGATAACCCCACATGTTTTCAAAGGAATGACAAAATTTTGAGGTCTTTGCATTATTTCCTCACAACTCTTTAAACCTTCCGCTTCAAATATTTTCAAGTGCATTTCTTAGCCATCTACCAAAATGTCACAAAGTGACACTGGCGAGTGTCTACGTGGACTTACATTGTAGCCTATACACAATATCTATGGCCATATCTTACAGTCCCTGTTATATTAATAGGTCCGGGTGTAACATAAGAACCAAAATAACTTCAAGAAAAAGCTTGGTTGATATCCAGGTTGCCTTTTCTAGGAAACATGATTTATTTGGGAGACTCATTACCTTTGCCTAATGTCAACTGTTGAGTATTTTCTTAGGGGTCAGAAACTAGGCTGGGCTCCGACAATATAAAAAAGGATAGGACAAAGCATCTGCCTTTAGAGTCTGTAGAGGAGAGACAGGTAAACAGGACAACCAGGGACACCTAAGCTGAAAGATAGGGACCACAAGGTGACCACTATATCTGAACATAGAGAAATCACTCATTCGCTTGACACATGGAGTAGTAGCGTTGGTCTTGTCTGTTGAGTTGCTCAGAGAAAAGGGTACAAAACATATGGAGAGACCTGGCTGGTGTGGTTTAGAGTTTGAGCAACTAGGAACCTAGGAACCAGGTGATCATGGTTCAACTCCAGGTCAGGGCACATGCCAGATTTGTGGGCTCTGCCCCAAGTGGGGGGTGTGCAGGAAGCACCTGATCAATGAGTCTCTCTTCATTGATATTTTCATACACACACACACACACACACACACACACACACACACACACATATCTATCTATCTATATCTATATCTATCTATCTATCTATCTATCTATCTATCTATCTATCTATCTACACACAAGAGGCCCAGTGCATGAAATTTGTGTGTGGGTACAGTCTCTAGGCCTAGCCTATGATCAGGGACATCTTCCCTGGCTGCTGGCAGCTGGCTCTCTCCCACCCCCAGCCCGGGTTTCCAGTTTTCCATCAGGTAATCAGAGCCTGATGGCGTGGGTAGGGTATGGAGAGAGACTGAGAGGTTGGCCGGTCCCACCTGTTCATGGCCCTACCCTTACTGCAGGTTGCCCTCTGTGTGTGGGGCAACCGGTGGAACAGGAGCCTTGGCCTGGCACTGCCCACATCTCCTGACACCCATTCCCAGGTCCCTGTTTAGCATCAGGCAATGGAAACCTGCCACCTGGGGAAAGGGATGGAGAGTTGGTCAGTGCACCTCATAGTGACTGGTTGAGTAGTTGTTCTGCCATTATGGTCGCTGGGCTTTTATTATGTAGGATACTAGAGGCCCAGCAAATGAATTTGTGCAAGGTTGGGGTCCCTCAAGGTGGCCTGCAGAGATCGGGATGCTTACACTCCAAGCCTTGTAGCCCCAGCCTCACAGCTCCACAGCACCTCCTGGCACTCCACTTTTGACTAGTGCCACCCCCTCACCTGTTCCACTTTTTTGCCTTCAGGGTGATTGATTGGAGCCAGGCCCTGGCCTGGCTCCCTCAGAGCTTGGGAGCTGGGCAGTGGCCCCACTCCATGCTGCTGCCACTAGTCACTGTCTGTGGGGCAATCAGGTCCCTGCTCACACCTGCCTTGGCCTGGTGCTGCCTGCTCACCTACTCCACCATCTCATTGCAGTTCCACTCTCATTGGGGCCTATCGGGGCCAGCAGTGCTTCCATTCTCGTCCACTTCCAGTTCTGTGTCACTGATGCCAGTCATGTTCTGTGCTGTACTTTGGTGGTCAGCACACATCACGGCAAGTGGTCAAACTCCCTTTGAAGTTCTGATCAAGGGGAAAATTTGCATATTAGGCTTTTATTATAAAGGGCTAGAGGCCTTGTGCACAAAATTCATTTAGTTGGGGGAGGGAAGTTCCTTGGCCTGGCCTGTGCCCTCATGCAGTCTGAAAGCCATTGGGCGATGTCTGACTGACAGCTTAGGTCCACTCCCCACCACCACTGCTGGGCTCCTCAGTTGTGAGCCTGGCTTCTGGCAGAGTGGTGCTCCCCCTGTGGGAGCACACTGACCACCAGGGGACAGTTCCTATATTGAGTGTCTGGCCCTTGGTGGTCAGTGCATGTCAAAGCAACTGGTTGTTCCACTGTTCAGCCAATTTGCATACTAGCCTTTTATTATATAGGATAGAGGAAAAAAGTGTTTTTCCCCTAAAATGACTTTAATGGCGGTGAAGAGCAAATGCAAAATCCCAATGCTGTTCAGTCACCACTCACAAAACCCTTTGCAAGCAGGAAAGTATATGTGAGGAAAATTTGTTTTGTAGTCTCTTCCATAACATTAGATTAGATCCTACAAAACTGCTCATTTTGTAGGTCAAAGGCATTTAGATAATAACTCCATAGAGTGCGGACATCTGAAAAGAACACTCTGAATGATTTGCCCTTTGTATCTTGTCTTGGTGTTTCACACATCTGTGGCACTTCTGTCTTGGGGGACGGGCATAAGTGACAGCACCAAAATGTCCACCAGGCAGTTGGGAGCAGGGATTGTTTGGAATGGCTGAAGTCAGTTTCCATGGCGGGAGCTAGACCATGTGGACAGGTAAGCAGGGATAGGGCATCAGCTATAGATCTCTCCTGAGTTGTTATTCTAACAGTGTGAGCAAGAGGAAACACTGGAGGACTGGGAGCAGGGATAAAACTGAATTATGCCCCATAAGCTCATTCTAGTGGACAGCTGAAGAGCACTGAGAAATGCAATGCAATAAAAGGTAAGAGATATACAGTATAAGGAGGACAAGTGATATTTGAGGGTTGTTTTTTTTTTAAGGGTTAAAAGCAGAAAAACTTGGTAAATAATTAGTAATGGGAAAAAGAAGGAGGAAAAGTCCAAGATATTATTAGTCATTCTTATCTTTACTTAACCCTGAACTATGCATTCCACTTTGGTTGTTTCACTAAATGCACATTGGAAATATCTGTAATGCTCATTTTCCAAATGAGAAAATTGAGGCTCTCAAAGAGGTGATATTACTTGTCCAAGGTCACTGAAATTGTACAAAGTTGGTCCAAGAGTTAGATACAGGTTTATGCTTATATCACTGGGCAAATTCTGGTACCATGGATTGAAACAGAGGAGAATAATAACCACAAGAGAATATGATATTTATTGAGAGCTTCTCATGTGTCAGGCAGTATTTTAAGAAATTAACTGGCTCCATCCACAGATAACTCTCCGACAGTGTTATGATGTCTCTCATTTTAAAAATGAAAAAACTAAGGCCCAAAGAGGCTAGGTAATTTAACCAAGGTCACACAGCTTGCATAGTAGAAGATTCAGATTTGAACTAGGCAGTCTGGCTTTACAGCCCATGGTTTTAAATTTTTCTCTATGTCAGAAGTTTGCAAATGTGGTTAAAGCAACTGTCCATATCCAAAGAAAAATGTCCTCAAGAGACTTAGATTTATTGGTTGGAACTCAGAATAGCGATCAAGTCGAGGGGTGTAGATTTGGAAGTCAATGCCTTGTAGCTGGAATTTAACATCTTGGAAGAATATGAGATCACCTACAGACCACCATAAACTGCACATATTATAGTGATGGAATGATCATACCCCTGATTACTGGGTTCCTTAATCTCCCCCAGGTGGCAGAGCATTATTTAAATACATGTTCCACAGCATGAAGCACTGTACACCACTCTTTTCTATCAGAGTTGTCACTGTCACCACTGATACATTAATCCCATATACATGAACATTTGTTTACATGTAAAGATGTATATTATTTGAGGACCTTGTCAATGCATTTATTTTGTCACAGGTTTTCTATTTTGTCTACCTCTCAGTTTTCCTGTGGTGGAACAGTCATAGTATTTAGCTCTCTCTGAGAATGTGGTATTTCTCAGTGTTTCAATCAGAGTGAAATGAAGAACTGAGGCAATTACTCACATAATTAAGAGAAAAAATATCATTTGATATAGAGCAATAGTGGAGGGAAGAGTAATTATTTTTAATACTGAATTATCTCCCAAGTTGTCTCAATTATTCAGTCTGTCTGACTATGCAGAAACAATATAATTATTACGAACAAAATTTAACTACTTGCTGCCATGCTACAGTGGAAATGGAATTCATGTAAATTCTTTCCAAAAGTCAGTTTCTTTTCAGAAGGGGAAAATTCAAGAATATGTTGAAAATAACAAAAATACTACCAGAGGATGTTTCTGAAATTTAAAGGTAAACATTTGCTAGTCTTTGGATTCTCCATGAGTGTGTCTAAACAATGTCAAAATAATTAGTTAGGAAGGTATGCATCCAGTAAAGTAATTATTTAGTTTGTGGGAAATTACATCTGGTAAACCAACTGAATCCCATTCTGTTTTCTTTCTCTTGTGGAAGAATTTACATTGTTTTAATGTGTAGAAAGATTCTAAATAAAAGTGAGAATCTCAAAATTTTATCTAGGTTCCCATGATATACTAAAATGGCCTCCATAAGCTCTTTTTTTACTTGGTTTATCTCATGTAATGTTTACACCCACTGGTTAGGATAGATATTATTCTCATTATGAAGAAGAGACACCAGGTTTCGAACGGTGAGATGACTTTCTCAAGGCCATGCCTCCCTCAGGGGCACAGACAAGATTTTAAGTGAAGTCTTCCACTTAAAAGTAGGAGAAAGCCAACTTTATTCTTACATTATATTCTTCTAGGTTTTAGGTTTTTATTTACAAGTTTGATTATATCTTTGCGACCATAAATATGCCAAACTTAACTCTTGTTTATGTCAATTGTCCTATAATGAAATTGGTTTCCATATGCATTGTTTTTGCTTAAAATTGCAGTTTCCAAGAACCTACTGACAACATTAAGCAAGGATTTACTGTACTCAGGTCATGGTGAGATGTCTATAATAGAAAAGAAAATACTTTTTGGGGGGTGGGGGGGAGGGAGGGCCTGTCATTTAATCAGAAAATTCAGAAACTCCCTTCTGAAGCAGGTTACAGCTACTTAAAAAGAAATAGATCCCTATGTGTAGCACACATCGAGTGACATGCCACACCTGTGACAGAGGAAGAACCAACCTTTAGGACTTCTGAGGTCATTGGTCGCCTTGTATTCAGATGACCTGTTTCTTTTAAGCCTATTTAGTTATCATCTGCAACAGGAGTCCATAGGTTTAAATCTATAGTGATGTTCTTGACTTTTTTCTTTCTGCCACTGAAAAGACATTGAACTTGTATCAAATTCAGCTGCTTTGATTCAGTCTGCCGTAACAGTTAAAAATAAAGACATCAGAAGGTTTTTGGATGGTATCTATGTTTCTGAAAAAAGGAACAGTCAGTATAGGTGGGTGAATAAGATCTAAGTTGTCCAGCTGCAGAAACAGCAAGATGGTAGATGATTCCTCAGACATATTTGTGATATTTTAAAAAATGCAGTAAAAACTGTGTATTAAAAAAATAAAAAGAAAGACTTTTAAAGAAACAAAAAGATGTATCTCAACTAAGCAAACTCAGCCTTAAACATAGCTAAGTTTAAATCTAGAATTTGTGTCATGAAAGGACACCAATGAGAGTAGCAGGACTGATACTATACACAGAAACCTTTAAATCAATGAATTCATGGTTCAGTATGTAGAAATCAACTTATGGCCTATTATGATGATTACTGTTTACCATTTCCTCCACACTCTGCCATGTGTTAAAAAATCATGGAAGGAAAAATATAAACATGTCTGGCAATAATATCCATGTTATTGTTGAAGACTTTGTTCTGATTGAGAAAAACAAATTGTCTTCCAAATTCAATTATCTATTTTAAAGTTGTTTTATTTTCTGCTTAACAAAGTCCTCAGTGCCTGAACTGTGATCCCTTTTGATTCTTCTTTTGAGTTCTTTTCATCATGAGTTCTTGTCTCTAGGATAGCTTAGTCAGCTACTCTCTCACAGATTTTGTGCATATACAGTCACTATTGTATAGGAGCAGACATTTGTTCATGTCTATTCTCTGATGGGAAAATGTATAATAAATCAGCATTCAGGAAAAAAAGTTTTAAATCTTGACTTTATTTTATTTTATTTTTTGGATTTTGTGGGATGATGACTTGTATGCATAGCAGATTTGGAATAGACAATGCTGATTTTAGTGCAGACTGGGTCAGGGAAATAAAGACAAACAGAAGCCAAGTCTCCTCCAAGACTCTGTAAACCAAAATTAATTTTAGACTGTAATAAAGAATAAGAAAACATTTATTTAAGCAAAAGGAGTTAACAGCCCAGGAGACAGAGATTCAGGTAACAACCTAATTGTGTTCCACTGAGACAAAGGGAAGGGGCTTTTTATAATGAAAGTTTCCAATGTTATGCAGATGAGGTTTCCAAATTGTGTCATTCTCATTGGTTGGTACAGATTCAAGAGAGGATACCATTTAAGTAGTTCTGATTGAACCGGGCAGGTCACAGCCTTGGTAGAAAAATAAAACCAGGGTTTTCCTGCAGTGGTTGACTCAGATAATGTAGGACAAACAAGTAGGGCACAGTGAGGAAAACTGAGAACTCAGGTCTGAGGTTCTTCCTGGTATTCAGAATTCATAAGGAACCCCTGTCAGCAAATGGCCACGAAACTCATTATTTGTAAAATTCGGGTCCTCAGTTAATCATAGGAGTCCATATTAGTAGACAAATCCATTCTCAGTTCATATCAAGAGAATCTTTCTTCTTTGGGTCCACAACTCTCATGCCCTTTTCTGAAGTTCTAGAAGCTCTGGGTTTTCATAATATAAAATGCAATGTGGATGCAAATAAAGCCAAAGGTTGGCTACACCTGGGCCTCTGCATCCACATTTGTTTGAATGTGTGCAGACAGGTCATTTCATACATCCACTGTTGTTTTTCCTGCTTAAACTGTATTATAAAATATGCCAGGGAAAAAAATATCATTGTTGTGTTGGTACTCAAATCAAAACTATTTAGGCTTTGCCATATCTGGAGCCTGATGAGTGTATTTTAAGATCATATAAATAATCCCAAGGTTTCCAAGAATAAGTACTGGAAACTACTAAGCAAACCCAGCTATTTTAATTCTCATCCATCTACACTTTTTATATTTCTAAAACCATGCTCTCCTCCCCCACCCCAACATTTCTTATTAAAGATGGCATTACTCTTTTGTAGGTTCACATGGATAAAATGCTATGCTTTTTATTTTAAAAAGCTTATTACTTTGTAAATGAAGAAAATAGCATGATTGTTGCTCGCATATACTAATTTAGGCTATATTGAAGTTTAAGTTAAAACCTTGGCCCAAATCCTGGAGACCATTAGCAAACACAAACAAGCGGTGGCTTATGTGTATTTGTACTCAATCCAGTGCTAGTTGTCTGTTTACAAAATATTCTCGGTTCCTTAAGACACTTCCTGGAGCCTTTGCATTGGTGTTGGGTTTCTTAGCCAGCACATACAATGCCCTGGAATTTAAAAAGTCCCGGATTATCCAGTCAGCCAAGCAAAAGGCTAGGAGTGGAAACAAAATAGAAAAAGGATCCTTTTCAACCAGGGTCCTTTGGTTGTCTGTGCCCAGAACTTCCCTGAAGGACTGCTAGATGCACCTTATTATTTGGAAGGGCCAAAGGTCACATTCTTAGTGGTTAAGGCAATACAAATAACAGTTGATTATGGAAGACATATCCCTCTGGTTTCAAAATAACTTTTAAACTTTTTTTTTTTTAAATTGGTGTTCAGTAAACTGGGCTGTGCCCGCAGGACAGGGCTGGAATAGGATCTACATGAGGTCTTCAATGGCTTCTCTCAGACTTTTTTTTCACCAGGTGGAAATCAATTGATAAAGCCAAGCTCTTATGATTCAAGGCAACAATAGGATGAATATTGTTACTTAGTGATAGGAAGATAATGAGCAGAAAAATGAAGGACATGAAATGTGCAGCAGTGATTATCTTTGGAAATCAGGACTGCTGGGGGGAGCATAGATCATATATATATATATATATATATATATATATATATATATATAAACATTTAAGTACCTGTTTTTTGTTTGTTCTTATTATTAAAGACATTATATATGTTGTTTTAATTTTAAAAAAGCATTTTAAGTTAAACAATTTGGTTTGGTTTCTAAAAATATTTCCATATAACTCATTCCATTTTTAAATGCAATATAATATTTACCCGTAGCATAAATGTCCAGATCAAAGTATTTTCCCCATTAATAAATGTTTAGTATCTGGGCCCCAGAGGGGGAATGAAAAGGTCAAAAGTACTTTGTTATAATAGCAAAGCGATAGCTGAATGAAGGAGAAAAGGGAGTCTGTGATAAGATACAAAGAAAAACACTGAGCTTTTCAAGTTTGATTTTTAAAAATTTTACTACTATAGAAGGAATTCAGAACACAGCTTAATAGAGTTATTCGTATATGTCTTCCCCCTACTTTTATTGTTTCTTTTGAGCATTGTAACATTTTTTGGCTTCACCTATGTCATATCATAAACCTGGTTCAGAGTACACACTAGAAGACAAAGGAACTTGGGTTTACACACTGACTCTTCCCATTCAACTCTGTAAGCTCATTCCCCTACAGCACATCACACAATAGCACCTATCTGCCAGTGTTGTCATAAGAATTAAATCGATGATCTATTTAAAGGGCTTAGCACATAATAAGCATGCAATACACATTTTAATATTGATAAAAGCAAATCATTTAATAATGATGTTTCACAGGCATAGAACAAGTATAGAAAGTATAAGTGGCATTATTATAACGTGAGTCAGGCGCATTTCTATATATTGCCCAGTGTCAAGGAGGAAAACATTTTATCACTGCTGAATGGATACAGTACTCACAAATTTTATGCCCATATCAATAGTTGAAACCTACTACGGCAAAATGGTTTAGTGATGGATGTTAGTTTCTCTCCAAGTAACATCATCAAAGCGTTTTCTCCTGCATTCTAGTTTTACAGGGATGATTTTATTTTCTCACAAAGTTGAGCATTCTTGGTCATTGTCCAAATAAGTGTCTAGTAAATCAGTTAGAAATTTTGTCCCTAAGGACAAGAAATTCCAAAAATTAGGGCTCAAGGGAAGATCATTTTCTCTCTGATTTACTTTTTATATTTCAGTTTCATAGGAAATAGCTCCATGTTCCCTGTGGCCAGAGAGAAAGCAGGGGAAGAAAAGCCATTTCTCTTGGATCCTCTGTTTGAACTGGTTCAAGACTTAGCTGTCCTCTTTTCCACCTCAGGCAAAGCAACATGCAATTTCAAGTGTGTTCTCTGCAGAGAAGAGGCCTGGGATGAGACAGGTCTGTAACTACAGTGACTGTGCCTGTGTCACCACATCCCCACCACACACACACACACACACACACACACACACACACACTTATAACAATAAAGTACGTGCACATTGGTACTCAACTTTGAGACAAGAAGTCTAATTTTGGCATTTTTTACTTTGCTTTTGTGCTTTTTTGTGATAGAAATTTTATATATTTATTTATTAGAAGAAAACAGTAATTAGAAAAGTCAGGGGAAAGAACAGTGGGTTATCACTTGAGGAAATGGAGATCATCCACACATTTCTTATGTTTTCTTTAAAATGCGGAAACATTTATTCCCAATAAGCCTGTAGTGAAAACTTGATTGTATCTTTACCTGTTTACTTGTCAATGGTGCTTTAAGAATCTGAATACCAGTAACACAGAAAGTAACTCTCACACCTGCAAACAGAAAATATTTCTATACTCCTGATTGTTTATATGGATGTGTTCAAGAGGATTCCTGTAGCACTGGTTTCCTAAGCCCTCTTCCTACTGCATCTTCTGTCTTCATCCTTTGCATGGTTACCACTCCCTCAGACTGGCAGGCTCTCCTTAGCTCCCACTACACCAATCCTCACACTTGGATCATTGTCACCATTCACACCCTAGTTTTCTGTGTGTGTGTGTGTGTGTGTGTGTGTGTGTGTGTGTGTGTGTGTGTTTGGGGGGGAGAATAGGGAGAAGAGTAAAGAGTGAACACAATGAGCTGTAATTTCACTCTTAATAGGGATAGCTACATCATTTGTGGGGATCCAATATAAAATAAAAATTCAAGGTCCCAGTGGGAGTGTTAAGTTTTCCACTGTAAGATTATCACACATCTACAAAGGTACTCGTACATGGTCAGCTATACCAAAGCTACCTAAGAGTACGAGGGGCACTTGAAATCTGGGTGGGCATTTTCCACACCTCCTGAGAGTGAGCTCATGCTTCTTTTCCTTTATAAGTGCTTGAGTTGAAAGGCTGAGAACGGTTATAGTGTTCCCTCATTGTCCTTACCTTGAAACCAAGACTGGTGAGAAAGGCATTTGGAGCTCTGGCACAACCAAGATTTATGTTATCATAAGAATCTACACTAATAAAAGAGAAAGATGCAAATTGATCATACCTCTATGACATCCACCAGCCAATCAGGAGTGAGTATGCAAATTAATCCAACAAAATGGTGGGTTAATTTTCATATACAGGCTCAAGCAAAGGCTTTGCCTGAGCGAAACTGAAGACTGAAGGCTCTACTGTGGCCTGGGTCCCAGATGCCAGAAAAAAACCAGTGCTGGCAGCCAGGGGGAGAAAGGCCTATTGTATGAATCTTCATGCAATGGGCCTCTAGTTTATTATGAGTATTCAGACTTAAGGGGGCACACCTAGAACAGAACAAAGAAGGAAAGAAAAGGATGGGGGGCGGGCAGAGAAAACTGATCTATATGGAGCTAAAGGAGTGAGACTGTGGTGAAATGCTAACCAGGCAGGTCAATGATGTTGAGAAGGGGGCCAGCACACTTAGCCTTCACATATATTTACATGTGGTTAGATTCTCCTGCAAACACACCCTCTGCTGGGGGAGGGTTGGTTCTTTAGAGGAACTGGATTGGACGTCTGAGAGCCCCAGAGAATGACTTAGTACTCTTCAATTATCTTTGCCCAAACTGCTCTTCTAGGAGTTTCTGCAGTTTCCCTCTGCCATCCTCAACTGCTTCTCCACATTTTTTTTTAATAAACCTCTCAGGACAGTTTGTTCCACTTAAGCGTGCAAAGAATATAGACCCTGTCCTTTCCTCCAAAGCTAACATAGGCAATCATGAGTAATATATTTTTAACTGAAAAATCTTTAAATAATAGTAAAGGATTAAAACACTTGACAGTTAATTCCTCCTAAGTCCAGTATCACTGTCCTTGACTTATGTAGGTCATAGGCATGGGCAGAGACTCTCATATATGCCCAGTGTTTCCTAGTCATAGATTACTTATCTATTTCTGAGGATGCATTTTTTTTTTCTGAGGTTGGTGCCTTATTTCTAAATCCTTTAATATTCCATTTAACTTATCACATGTTAGAGTTGAACACTTGAATCACATGGTGCCCTGTTGTGTGAAGAAGATTCCTCTTCAATCCAGGACAGGCAAGCTTTGATGGCAATAGGCTTTACTGCAGGAGGGAAGTCATGGACAGAGAAAGGCAGGATGCCTCACAACTTCTGCAACCAGGGATTTTTGGGAAAAAGAAGATTCTGAGAGGAATGAAGTGATTAGACATGTGTCTCAAAGCTCTCCTCTTTCAAGATGTCAGCTCAGGGAGGGACATGGGCTAGCTGGGTAAGAAAGAGCTAAATAGAAAAAGACCTTCTGCTTCATTCCTGCTTGGGACTCAGAAATCATTTGTACATTGTCTTCTTAGGACCAATGTGGAGGGCATCCACATCAAAGTAAACTGATGCTGCAGAAAGAGACTGTATTAGATTCCTAGGGCTGCTGTAACAAAGTACCACAAATGCATGCCCTAAAACAATAGATATTTATTATTTCATGGTTCTGAAGTTAAGAAGTTTGAAATAAAGGTATTTGCAGTACCTGTATTATCTGATAACTGAAGGAGTTCATCTTTCCTTGCCTCTTCAAGATTCTGGTGTTTGCCAACAATCTTCAATGTCTGTTGGCTTGTAGATATGTCACTCCAATCTCTGCCTTCATTGTCACTTACCCTTCTCTCTGTCTCCTTTTTTTATGATAATACTAGTCATATTTAATTAAGGGTCCATTGTATAACCTCATTTTAGTTGAATTAGTTATATCTTCAACAACCCTATTTTCAAATGAGGTCCCATTCTGAGATACTGGGGATTAAGAATTTAATATATTTATTTTGAAGGGAGCAGTGGGGACACAATTCAACCGTGACAGAGTTCTTGAAATTAAGATTTGCTATGTGGAGTAAAAAAAAAAAAAAAAAAAACACCAAAAATTTCCTCACAGGGACTTAGAAGATAGCAGAAACCAGTCAAGGGCCATCTATGCTAAGAAATGGGATCACTTTCCAGCTAAGACTGTGTAAGGACTTCTTGACAAGACATGATTGAAAAACGGTATCATCGGTGACACCAGTGAGAACCATGGTAAGATTCTGTGACTCAGGGAAGACACAGACTCTGTCAGTGAAAGAGACCAGATACCATGCTAAACCCCAAAGGCCTTGAATGCCAGATGCACATGGACATCACTCTGGAGACCAGAGGAGGCCAATCCCAAGGGCCCTGACTCTCAATCCTTTGCCAAAAAGTTGTAAATGGTCAGCCTTTTCTTTTCTATTTACCCAAATGCTACTAAGAAAACTAAGGGGATCTGAAGTTTGTAAGGGACTGCTGCAATTATTCTTGGCATTGTATTCAAGATTACCTCATATAGTTTTCCACTGTAAGATTACACCACATCTACATAGGTACCAGTCACATGGTCAGCTATACTAACCTACATGAGAGTGTGAGGGGCACTTGCAGTCTGGGTGGGCATATTCCACACCTCCTGAGAGTGAGCTCATGCTTCTTTTCCTTTTCAAGTGCTTGAGTGGAAAGGCTGAGAGCAGTTACAGTGTCCCTCAGTGTCCTTACCTTGAAATCAGACTAGAAAGGCACCTAGAGCTCTAGCGCAACCAAAATTTGTGTTATCACAAGAATTTATTGTGAGTATCTGGACTTAAGGGGGCACAACCAGAACAGAATTAAGAGGCAAATAAAAGGATGGGGGCCAGAGAAAACTGATCAGTATGGAGTTGAAGGAGTGTGACTGTGTTGAAATGCTAACCAGGCAGCATGGAGAAAGGGACCAGCAAATTTAGCCTTCAGGTGCATTTATATGTGGTTAGATGCTCCCATACATAGATTCTTTGCTTGAGGAGGGTTGGTTCCTTAAAGGAACTGGACGGGACCACACTTCATAATAATACATATTCTGTGCACTGAGAACCAAGAAATTAAAATGTCCCAAGGAAGTTACAATAGAAGAGTTAATAACTGTTGTGGACTATCATTGGGGAAAATCTAATCCAATGGATTGAATCACAATTCATTAATGTTCTTTAAGTTTATTATATTCTTTTCATTAGAATTATTTTCAAATGTATCATAAATGGACTGAGACTTATTTATAGGCTGAATTTAAAAGTTTTAAATCTCCTTACATATTAGGCATAATCTCAGAAATTTTATCCTTAAAAAATGTAAAAACCTACACGTGTCTTTAAATGGAGAATTGAAACAGAAAGCATTTTATATTCTTAATTATAGCATTTTCTGCCACGTGTACTTCCTGGGTAGGGTTTGTCTCTAATACACATTGTTATGGAAATACTTCTCTTCCCTCATATCTTATCCTTAGTGATGTTCTTTTTGTTCAAACATTTAAATTTGAGCTAGATTGGGGAAGAAGAGAATTATTATTTCTGACAAATGTTATCTGGAAAGAATATTTTCCCCCAAGTGTATATAGGGAGTAAATTTATTTTTATAAAAGGGATAAAGGTACACCTAGGCTTAGTGATAAGAATATTTAAAATTTTCTCACATCCATTGTAGTTTGTTATTTAAATTTACTCATTCCTCTTAATATCCTAGAAATATTAGGAATATTTCTTTGCACAGGAGGAAATATCAACAGACTATTCACATCTGGATTTTAAACTGTTTCCCATAGAGTAATCCTGGGGCCTTTTTGTTACAGTATTACCCAATACTGTATGCTTATTAAAAATTCAGATTCCTTGTCTTCTAATGAGATCTACATAGTCAGAACCTCTGGAATAGAACCAGAAAACATGCATTTAAAAAAAAAAAAACAACCTCTCATCTCTGTGCTCCCATGCACAAACACACTCTAATTCTGGGGCTGGCAACCATTTTCTGAACAGGACTAGATAGTAATTATTTTGGGCTGTATGGACCACACTTTCTCTGCTGCAACTACTCAGTTCTATCACTGCAGATGAAAAACAGCTTATAGACACTATATAAATCACTGGGCATGGCTACATTCCTATAAAACTTTATTCATGTACATTGAAATTTGAATTCCATAAATATATCATATCACAAATTATTGTTCTTTTTTTGCCTTAAAAAATCCATTTTAAAAATGTAAAGCCATTCTTAGCTCTGGTAGTGGTCCAGGATTGTTCCTTAAACTGCAATTTGCTGACCCTTAAAGTTTGAAGATATAATAGTGGAAAATGATATTATAATGATAGGCATTTATAAATATTTGTCTAGAGCACAAGATAGTATGGTTTCTATTACTTCAAAGGAAAAAGCACACTTGTTCTTGCTATTTAGTCATGCTACATTTTTACCAAAAGGTTCATAATTTCTACTAATAATCTTTATATATTCAATTCTTGCAGCTATCAATATAATAAATGAATGCTAATATCTCCTCAACTTCTTCATCATGCAGATTAAAATAAGTATCTACAGCCCTAACCGGTTTGGCTCAGTGGATAGAGTGTCGGCCTGTGAACTGAAAGGTCCCAGATTCGATTCCGGTCAAGGGCATGTACTTTGGTTGCAGGCACATTCCCAGTAGAAGGTGTGCAGGAGGCAGCTGAATCAGTGTCTCTCTCATTGATGTTTCTAACTCTCTATCCCTCTCTCTTCCTCTCTGTAAAAAAAAATCAATAAAATGTATTTTTTTAAAAAGTGTCTACATCTCACATCTTAAACCTGTTGTAAGCCAAGAATTAACAGACAATGATGCACCATGTGAAGACAAAATGATTTCTGGACAGATGATCTGGACCAATTCATCCTCTGGATGGTCAGAGGAACATTAGTGAGGAAGCATTATTCCATACTAATGATGTTTCCCTCCTCATTTGCTTTCAAATCCTTTCTGCTCCTATAGCTTCAAAAAGCTATAGCAAACCATCCTTTTCGTATGGATTCCTGGGTAACAGGATGGCAATGAAATATTAATTTGTACTGTTTCCCTGAATTTTCCTCATCTCTCCTGAAAAAAAAACCCTCTTGTTTCTATTAGGAGCTGAAGTACAAGTCACCTGTGTGCACCTTAATCCTGGTCTAATATTCTAAAACCTCTGGTTTCTGAGAGGATGATGTTGGTCTGTTCCAGAAGGGAGAAGAAAGGAGAACCTGCCTTTGCACCCAGAAGAAACTAAAGCAAAGGAAGATGAGAGATTTGTAGGACTAGAAGGGTGGGTTTATCTGGACCATCATCTCTTCTCTCTTGTAGGATGAAGGAAAAGGGGAAGGCCTGGAGGGGAATGGACATAGTGAGCATCTCAAGAGAATGACTATAACACCAAGCCTTGACCAAAATCCCAGAACCCAAGCTTGGCTCCAAAACAGTAGCCAAGGAATCCTGTTGTGATGGGCAATGAGCCCATCCTTTGTGACCACATTGGACAGATGACCAAGGGCCCTCTTAGAATGTTTGACCTCTATTAGCCCTTGTATCTTCACATGAATCTGGGAGCAGAGAGATAATGATAGAGCATCACTACTTTGGTGAATGGGATTAGGAATAGATTTAATAATATAGAAATAAAATTGTTTTTTTACTCAACAAGTATTTGTTTACCAATTGAGTACAATTTAGATTTTGATTACCTATTTTCTTTTAACAATTATTTTTACAGAAGTTATATTGACATCATTAATAACAGAAACATCAACAATAACAGAAATTTAGCAATTAATATTCAATTGCAATTAGAGTGAATTACTTTAATTATTGAAGAAAATAGTGTTTAGGCAGCAAGGCTTAGTAATATGAAAAACTCAGAATAAGAAATAGATTCTTATCAGATTCTTATATTTCAATGACTCTGCATACTATGAGGCACAACTGTTAAAAAGAAAAATAAGTAGCTGGCAGTTTAGTAGGGATGATGATCTCTCTGCAATGAAGCTAGTATATATTATAAGATTCCTGTACAGTTCAAGCACCAATGAAGTTGAATAAATGGTAAATTATTTAAAAAGCAATTAGACCACAATAATTTTTTTCATTTTGTTTCATTAAGTTGGCAATTGCCCTATCACATTGGCTAATGTTTGACTTTGGGGAAATTAAACTTGACTCATAGAGATTTACCAGGGCAGGGTTGAGTTTGTTCATAAAATAGATAATGGTGCTAATTGAATTATTCCTGAGTATTCTCTACAGAGCATACCTTGGAAATCTTTACTACTACTGAATTATAAGACCATAAAGAATTCAGCAATGTTTTCATATAAATTTATAGTTTCTTAATTGTTACAACATTTGAATAAGTTTCACCTGACTATTCAATCGATAGACAATGGATGAGAGAGTGGGTGAGAGAGAACCTTCAGTAATCCAAGTAAGCCCCCAAATTCCAGACTTGGCTCCCATCTTACTATAAACATGATCATTTTTTTTTATTACCACATAAACAAGTCCTTTAATTTCTTAGGTCTTCAAATTTTTCATCTGTAAATAAAGGCTAAGGGTTTTAACTGCATCAATGGTTTCCAAGCCTGGCTAATTAGGATTGCCCCAAGAAGCTTTTAAAAAAACATGGATTCTTGTCCTGGTTGGTGTGCTTCAGTTGGTTGGGTGTCATTCTGTGCACCTGAGGATTAACAGTTCAATTCCTAGTCAGGGCACATGTCCAGGTTGCAGCCTGGTCCCCAATTAAAGGTGTGCAAGAGGCAGTCAATCACTGTTTCACTCTCACATCAATGATTCTCTCTTCTCTCCTCTTTCTAAAAATCAATACAAAACCTTTTAAAAATAAAATAAAAACATGGATTCACTCTTTGACTCTCTAGTATTCTTACTGAGCTCCGACCATTGTCTTCAGCTGCTGGGAGATGCTCTCTAAGCCCCAAAATGTCCTGCCTGCTTGGAGAGTCTTTGTTTGCCTGGGACTTTGGCCACTGAGCAATCTAACATTGTGATTTAGGACGGGGCTTATGGTGGGTACACAGTATTCAGTATTCATTTCAACTTTTAGAGAAGCTAGAGACAAAACCTCCAGCCCAAACCTTCAAAAGGGGCTGGAGAATCTAAGTCAGATATGCAGGTAGTATGTGATGGAGCCTTTGAAACAGCCTTGGACCACAAAGGTCTGGGTGAGCTTCCCTGGTGGGCAATAATACTCTGCAGATCAACCATCCTTAGATGCCAGCCAGTCAAGCACCCTGATCCCACCTCACCTGTTTCTTCCACTGGCTGACCATGTCTAGAAGAGCCTTCCATGAATTCTGTGCATATCTCTAGTGAATTACTGGACCTAAGAGGAGATGTAGAGACCCTCAAATTTGTAGGTCCCTGGTCTGAAGTAAAGGTGGTCCCTGAACTTGTGAGTGATGTCTGAAATGAGGGCAGTCTTGTAGGGACTGTTTTTTCTTTGACTTCTCAGTTTTGCCTAATTGATTGCATTCAGTTTATTTGAAAGGAGCTGGGAATAGTCAAAAACAGAAATTTGATGGGTACTGCTGGGCTATAGTATAACTAAGAGTTCTTTCCAAATCTAAACTTTATTGCTTTATATATATTTTTTCTATATGGATTAAGTTTTTGTTTTTTATTTGGACCTCAAATGCAGACAGCTGCATGATTCATGTTCCTTAATTCATGGAACATTATCATTCTTGGTTTTGGTATAATTCTCTATTTCATTGATTTATTCTCATGTCTATATTATTTCTTTCCATCTTGCTCCTTGGAGTTTATTATCTTGCTCTTTTTTCAACTGCTTAAGTGGAATGCTTAGCTCATTTATTTTCCAACTTTCTTGTTCACCAAATAATTCATCTTAAGCTACATGGTGTTTTAGCTGCTCTGCACACTTTTTGACATGTAGTATTTTATTGTTCAGTTAAAGATTCCACATTTTGCCATGTAATTTACTCTTGAACGCAAAAGTCATTTAGTAATAATTTATGTAGTTTCCAGGTATGTGGAATATTTTTGTTCTTCTTTTGTTGTTTACCTCAGATTTTACTAAACTGAAAAGTAAGAGATCTTGGGTCATTGTTGCCTAAATTTATTATTTCATTAGAAAAGGCAAAATGGTGATTTTATAATTCAGCCATTCCTTCTCATTTAATGGCTGAAATTCCTCCATAAAGAAGAACTATCCCTCAGCAGCCATTTTCTTACCCTAAAATAGAGTTGGTAAAAGAATTCAGAGTGAGTGTTTGATTTACTTGCTTTTATCAGTTTTCAAAATCACGGGCTCATGTCTTAGCAACTCCAAATGTGGCCAACGTGTGTATTTTAGTATCAACGACACATGAGCTATTATATGCTTAAAGTGTTTCCATTTCATTTTTTTGTGCTCAGACTTCCCCCTCTAAGGCCAACCGAAGTACCTTTAGGTGATTTCCTGTGTGGTTTTAATAGGACCCTGTTGATCTTTGACAACTTCCTTACTTTCTGTCATAACAAGAATGCAATGCCAAAAAGATTTAATTTATAAACTTTTTACTCCAGACCTGGTATCAGCTTTATCGCTATGTGTCCAGGTCCCTTTTATGGGAACTGGTTTTGGAGACCACAGGTTAGTGCTAGCAGTGCCAATAAGTTCATTGATTCTAATCTGCAAAATACATATAGCTGTTAAAGCAAAAACATATCATGAAATTGTCCTAGTATTTCCAAATAAAATTTAATACTATTAAAGCTTAACATACTAATTTTATTTGCTCAAAAATTTTATTTCTTTCCTTTTCCCATAGGTACCTTTACTATTTATCCTACAGTGCTTCTTTTGAAAAACAATTATATTGCCCTCCTCACATTTACTCAAGAGTTTGAGTACATTAGCCACGGTCTCCAGGTTGTGTCTTTCATAACTTAGAGATCCATATTATAAAGTTTCTCTTTAGTGCTTTATAAAAAATTTTTTTAATTGATTTCAGAGAGGAAAGGGAGATATAGAAACATCAATGATGAGAGAGAATCATTGGTTGGCTGCTTCCTGCATGCCCCCATTGGGGTTTGATCCCAAAACCTGGGAATGTGCCCTTGACTGGAATCAAACCTAGAACCCTTCAGTCCAAGACCAATGCTCTATCCACTGAGCCAAACCAGCTAAGGCTCTTTAATGCTTTTTATAGCTAACTGTATATATTCTATCATATGGAAATATCAAAATTTTCAACCAGTCTCTTGTTGATGGCATTTGGGTTGTTTCTAATCTTTTGTTATTAGATCTGTATGTGTTTTTAATAGAACAATATTTTCTTTGTTTTAAAAAGTACACATTTTATTTATAAGCTTATGGTTAGTATCCTTAATTTTTTAAAGACCTCTGATTATTTACGTTGATTTTTAAGCTTACCAATATCTATATTTTCAACCTTAAATAAAATAAAACAGAACCAAACACACCTAGAAAACAATCGAACACTACACCCTTACCTGTTTTTTTCTTCAATGTTGTTATTATAAATAAATGCTGAAAGGGTACCCTGTGCAAATTTCTTTTTGTATTTTTGTCAGTGTATCTTTTGAAATAGATTTTATGAAGTAGGACTGCTGGATATGGAACTTTTCTCTATACAGCCAAATTCCTCTCCATAAGTGTTGAGTGATTTTGTATTCCCACCAGCAATGTATGAGCATGCATATTTCCCGATGGTCTCACCAATAGAATATCCTGTCAAATATTTGGATTTTTTTACTGGGCTTTAAATATGAACAGAATCTCAACAAAGTTTAATATACTTTCATTTCCCTATGAGCAAGACTAACTTTTTTGAATTATCTCTTTCTTATAATTTTGTTAGTTGTTTCCTTATGCGTTGTGAGGCAATATTGTTGTCAATAAATGTTTATAATAATAAAATACTAAGATCTATTGCTATTTTATTACATAATGTTAGCTATAACATTTTTACCTAGCATTTTTCTTTTGTGCAATCATAAAACCACTATCTTGGCTTCTTTTTGGCTTTACATTTGTCTGGTATATCTTTCTCAATCCCTTGATTTACAAACTTCCTGGACCCCTCCCCACTCCCTTGATTGTTTCTTTGTGTTTTTTTTTTACCTTTATTGTTGAAAGTATTATAAATGTCCGTCTTTTTATTTTTCCTTATTGGTCTCCTCTACTCCCCTCTCCCCCCGACAGGCCTTCACCACTCTATTGTCTGTGTCCATGGGTTACATATATATGCATATATGTTCTCTGGTTCATCTCTTCCCACACCCCACAACCCCTCCCCACATCCCTACCTTCCCTCTGAGAAGTGTTAGTCTGTTCCATGCTTCTATGTCTGTGAATTTATTTTGTTCATCAGTTTGTTATATTCATAAACTGTCTCTTATAGACAATATATTACTCAATCTGTTTCATTTGAAGATACAAGTCTGAAAATGTCTTAATCACTGAGAATGTGATAATTTACACAAGCCCATGAGTCTTAGAATCAGTTTTATTATGCCATTATTTTATGTATTTTTAAACCATATTTTAAAATGTTTCTCCTTTTCTATTAAAAAAAACAATAAATTACTAATTTTTGGTTTAAAATTTACAGGCTTTATTTTTATGCATATGGTGAGTACCCCTGATTTTTAAAAGGCTTATTATTATTTACATTTTATTCATTAATTTTTAAACATAAATACCTATGTCTTCATTTCTACACAAAACAGAACCAAACACACAATTTTAAAAAAGAAAACACCTAGCCTTGTTCCAATTTTATCCCAAACTCACCTTTTCCATGAAGTTGTTTTTTGCCTATTCCCAAAACAACAAACAATAATATGTTACTAACTCACCTATAATTATATGACCTAAATTTATTTTTCTTCATTTCTGAGCTGTTTACTTTAAGAGAGTTTATCTATAAAACTTCTGTGGCTGTATGATTGAGAATATAATTGAAAAAATCTAGTTTCAATGTTATTATCAACACTGAAAATATTGACTCCATCATCTTCTAGCATCTTGCATTGCTGGTGAGAAGTCTGATGTCTACCAGATACTTATTCCATGAACCATGGTCTGTTTTTGTGTTTATTTTCCTTCTAGAAGCTTTTAACTTGATGGGCAGCAATAATCTGCCCTGCGTTATGACTCAGAAAGAAAATATCCCAAAGAAAATACTCTCCACCAACTTATCTCCATTCATACTCCTGGCTCACTTTGGTCCAGGGCCACCATTTTCCCACAGACCTTAAGAAATAATCACCTTCTCTCTTCCCAGGATTGTCAAATGGCTCTAATGTCAGTTTCTCATATCCATCAACTTATTCTCACTTTTCTGGATCTCCATAGTTGGTACTGGGGAGAGAGCAGACAGCCTTGCTAGTTCGTCATTTTGACAGGAACTGGAAGAGCCCTGATTTCATATAAACCTGAAGCAAATAGTGTATTTTGTGTATGTGGCTTTATATAACATCCAAGTTATATCTTTCAATAGATATAACTATTATTTAACACTATTATTTAATCTTTCAATATTCCAAAACCCTATATTTCCTGGATACATAATAATTATGTATTTATAACATAGATGATCCAAATTTTGTTTTTATTATTAAATACATTTTCACCAATTTGGCTGTTTTCTTTATCATTATACTAGATATCAAGCTACATTCAGTATATTAAATCTGATTTCAAAAAATTATAATTTTGGTCATGCGATCTGGATATATATTTTTTATGTCATCAATAAGCAAAGGAAAACCTTTTAGTGGTTTTGGTGAAAGGAGAATTTATTCCCTCTTCATCCAGATCAGAATGATTCTCCATGGAGCTATGCATGCACTCCCAAATATTTCCTCCAAGCAAGCCTATGGCTGGAACATTATGCTCCATAATTTTTTAAGTGATGACAGAGCTAGATGTTTCATAAACTAAAGGCCCAAAGAGAGAATCTGCTCTGAAATCCAGCATGGAGTGGAAAATGTTTGAAGCCACTGATCTTCTACCTTCTCCTCCATATGTAAGGACCATAGATGTGAGAGAAAAGCAGCAAGTCTATGCTTATACATAAATTATTGGGGTAATTGCTAGTTTTTGAAATTTTGATTTAGATACCCCTTATTTTGAACTCTCTTATACTTTCTATCCATCTGGTCAGCTCTAATTGAAAAGATAACTTTGACTAAAGAGAACCTAGGTTGAGAGAAAGAATGATGTGACAGATGGAACCATGGTACCTGAGAGAGAAAAGTTGTAAATGTCTTGAGAATACTAAAATCAAAACATCCGTTTGAGAGCAGATGGAAAATCCAGTCATATGAATAAGGGTGTGTATGAAGCAGGCAGGATGAAATGGGGAATTCAAACTTGGTCTCTACAAAAATAAAGCAAAAATTTTAGCCTATTAATCTTCATACCTTTCGGGGTGTGTGTGTGTGTGTGTGTGTGTGTGTGTGTGTGTGTGTGTGTGTCTTTGTGTGCACATGCATTACCAAGACTTTCATATAATCTTGGCTTTTCTTACTAAATCAGGTTGTGTTGATAAACTTAATCATGGGAAGACTGAGGGCCTAGGAAACCCACCCGGAAGCATCCTGCTTGGTCAGCACACACGTCTACAATCAAACACTTGACCAGAACTAGTCCACAACAGGAACAATTGTGGAACACCAAGAGCTCATAACAGAATGTATCCAGTTTCCATAATGACTGTATGCCCCTAAGATGAGCGTTTCCCTATTTTAATATAAAAATATTAACAGTATTTGACAGACAATAAATAATCAAAGCAATTAATTTTATTGTTTATAAATAATTTCAAGTGTACAAAAATACATAATAGCTGTAGAAATTTAGAAAAAGAATTCCTCTCTACCCAGAAATAAATAAGTTATGATTTGTGGGCATTTTTCCTAATATTTTGTCTATAGTTTACAAATGAACTTCTCTATCCTGTTTTTATTAATTACATATCATTTTTCCCTTTGCACTAATTGCTTTATAAAGTAATTTTCAAAACTGTATAATATTCCACTTTATGAATGAATTATAATTTACTTTTCCCAAAGCTTCTTAATTTTGAGACATTATGGTTTGGGGAGTTTCAGCTAGGAATAAAGTTAGAAGGCATAATTAATTTAACTGGTTTTTGATATATCATTTAAAATATTTTGGTTTGTCACTTCTTAAAAGGATGTTAACTTATGGCATCTACCAAGATATCAAAAGCTGCTCAGGAGAAATGGAGGACATAATTAATATAACCAGGTGAGATTACTTTAATTATTTTATCTGACAGTAAACTAAACTATAGTTTCATTTATTTAAAAAAATTTCAATATTCTTAAGACTTGTCAGGACATATGTCTCATATTTTGCTTTGGTAGGGTATGTGTGTCTGTGTGTCTGTGTGTTCATGAGAGATTTTTATGTTATGGATGGAGGGAATAACACCTTAAGAATAGAAGGTGTTTTTTTATCCACACCCAATGCCCTAGGCCAAGCATGTCAAATTTGGGGCCCAAGGGCCATATGCGGCCACAGGGAAAGTTTTTGTGGCCCAGCCAATATAGCGGTATGTAAGAAACATTTTAATAAAAATTTCATAACTTAATTTTTACAATATCCTGTCATACATAATTATTAATAATGAACTACAACCTTTGCTAATGACTGATTATTATAATCATGTTGCATTCATTTCCCTTACTTGCCTTATACGCAGGTGCACCATTTCTCTCCACTAATACTAGCAGCGAATATTTTAGCAGCCGATTGCCACATCATTACCAGTCTTGGACTGACTTGTTTGGTGTGTGCAACAGGAAATATTTTGCTTTCATGGAACAAGAAAAATAGGTTTATTTGCATTAAACTTTTTAATTTGTGCAGTTATTCAGTGTCTGGTAAGTTAATGTTAGCATTAATATTAATATTTAATACAATTATGGCTAATATTATCCTCTGAATGATTTTATATAATAATAGAAAAATATTAATTTTTATTAAAATGTTCTATTATTTTATGTTAACAATTACTTATTTCAGCCCTTTGTATTCAGCTTGTCTCTATTGAAATTAACTTACATTCTATGAAAATTGAAGCTTTTGTTTTTTTGTAGCCCACATCAAACTTAAACCTAGTTTATTTGGCCTGGGTTAGCCTTTGAATTTGACATGCTTGCCCTAGGCTGTTTCCAAAACTTTACTTTAAGCCTTTATTTTTAGGACCCAATGATTTATTGTGTTTAGAATTTTATTTGAAATCCAATTAAAAAGTCTTTGAAAACTCATCTATCTTGAGTAGTGATATCTTTCAAAATCAATGACAGATTATATTACTTACAATGGTAGCAAAACTAAACAATTGTTTTCCTTAACATGTTATGGGTACAAAATAAATCTATATGTTTAGAATACATTTTTCTACCTATAGAAGTCCAACAACCCATATCATGTTTCCTGAAAAATCTAATATTTATGTCAGAGTTCAACCAGAGAAACAGAACCAATAGGAGGGTGAAAGAGACAGAGAGAGAGAAAGAGAGAGAGAGAGAGAGAGAGAGAGAGAGAGAGAGAGAGAGAGAGTGAGAGAGAGGGAGAGAGAAGAGGAGCAGAGAGAAATAGAGATAGGGAATAGACATTTCCTTTTATTTCAAGAATTGGCTTACATAATTATGGGGGCTGGCTAAAAGTCAGGAAGGGAAGATGATGAGAAGACCGTTACCCCTACAAGTCTCAACTAAATAATGGAGTTTTCAGGCTCAGCGATCCCTTAAACCTTCTTTTAAAGGGCTCACCTGGTGAGGTAAAGCCCATCTAGCATAATCTCCCTTTTGATTAGTTTAGAGCACATGTGTCAAACACATGGCCCTCGGGCCAAATCCGTCCCGCCAGGCCTTGCAATGTGGCCCGCACCGCGCTGTCATCACTGCACTCTGCTGCGTTTCCATCACAATGACAGTTTATGACTGTTCAGTAAACCATTCGGTCCACGATTTAGGCTGGATTTTAGATTTTGGCCCCTTCTCTGATTGAGTTCGACACCCCTAGTTTAGAGCCAACTGAGTAGGGATTCTAATCACATCCACAAAATCCCTAGATTTGAGTTCCATAGAATGACTGAGGACTACAGTTTTGCCTAGCTAAGTGGCAACATCAAAAGAACTTGTATGCATATATGCATAACCCATGAACACAGACAATAGGGTGGTGAAGGCCTGGGTGGGGGCAGGGGTGAACTAGAAGAGGTCAATGAGGGGAAAAAGGTGACATATGCAATACTTTCAACAATAAAGATTTATATCCCAAAAAAGCCATCATGAAGTAAATTGAGATTAAAGTCTGGTTTAATGCTGATTGTAAAAAGTTTAATAACCTTGGTTTTACATTTTTAAAAATTATTTTAGCAGAAGGAGTTAATAAAGATGGGCAGCGTGATTACTATCAATTCATTATTAGACCTGTTTGTTAGTTTGTTGGGTTTTTGTGCTATGCATAGTTAGAAAACCCCTCATTTTGTATACTTTTGCTTCAGTTGTTATTGACTTCCACAGTTCTTCTTTAAGCTCTTAGCCACCATTTGCATTAATATTAATATTTAATACAATTATGGCTAATATTATCCTCTGAATGCTTTTATATAATAATAGCTTTGCATTTACACAATACTGCTTTTCCAAAGAGCTGTGAGTGCTTTGTCGACAGTGAGCCAGATTTCTTCCCCTGCGTAAGCTGTTCTCCACCTACCCCTAGAGAAATATTAACTCTTTACAACAGAACCTCCATTTGTACTTGTAACAGAAAGAGAATAATCGGTGTTCTTATAGCGTTAAGATACTTCTCCAATAGGTCTTAAGAGGATTATTGTGTTCTAAGCACTTCACAAAAATCTCATATGGAATAAGTTATCCCTTACCGTTATGAACATAGAACACTGGACATTGAGGAAGTATTTTTGAATGAGGGATAAACTGTAGCTAGAACAAAACATTTTTCAGGACAGTGGGGTTTTCTAATGCTTTTAAGAAAGAAGCAGATGGAGTTTGATTAGGGTAGCAGTCTTATTATATACTCAGGAGAGAATTTTCATAACCAGGAAGAGAAATATTCTTAGCTGTGAAGATTAGAAAAACTTAAATGCTTTCTCTTTGGCTTGAAAAAAATAAGAAGTATCTATTGTGTTCATATTAAGACTATAATTGATATGTCCCAAGGAACAATATCATCCCATTAAGCAATAAGGCAAGCTGCTGTAGACAAAACACTCAGTTGGGAGGGTCATGAAATTTCTTGCTGGTTTTGTTCCTAAATAGCTATGCGGTTTGAGCAAATCACTTAACTCCTCTGTTTCTATATAGTTATTCATATAGTTAGAGAATTGGTCTAATGGCATTTCTCAACCATTTTGTATCTAAAACTCTAGAAAAGAGCAGACCTGTTGACTAGCAAAAATTATCCAGAAAAAGGGTATGAATATTCCCATTTCATATTAGAAATCCTTCACATTTCTTACCCTTACATGCCAACTATTTTCTCTACCATATGGAGGCAAAGACATAGAGCATAAAACAACAGAAACTGACAAATTTAATATTTGTTCTGGAAAGCAGGCTTCACATACTTTAATATATTTTAAGTCTTAGTAAATTTATTTTTTTTAATTTTCATCTTAATTCCAAGTCTAAATCAGTCACTCAATTACATTTAGAAAATTGTAATCTCAAGGTAATCTTTTGGATTATCTAGGATGTTAATTTTTTTTTAAAACATTACAGGTACTTTAATATCAAATATGCAGATTGTTATTCCCAAACTTAACTCAAAAGTCTTCATACTATAAATTTGATTTATGTCACCAATAAACTTACCTCTAAACCTTTCTAGGTTATTTATAGCCACCTCTTCTTTTTTTATGGAAATAATTTTCTATTCCAAGTAAATTGGGTTACATCATTAAAAGGCTGAGTTTTGTGTATTCAGAGATTTTGGCTGGAGTATTTGAGATCGAAGAGTGGTATATATCCAGGGCAATTTTTCTCAAAACGATGGGAGGCTGATTGAGCTTTCTGGTATAATCTCTTGGTCAAACTGGGCTCCAAGTCCAAAACTTATCCGAAGGGATGGATATCACTTTGATTTGAATACTAGCTTCTATTTTGTATATGGAGAGGGACAAGAAGAAAAAAAAAAAAGAAAAAAAAAAAAAAGAAGCCATGAGTTATTGCTATGCTCTGGCTGCATAATTTACAATGCAAATTCATAGGGGAGACTGAGATCCATTGTCCCCAACTCTCAGCTTTTCATTAGGGTGGTACTGATTTTCCTCTGTCAGTCAGCTGGGTAAATATATTTAGAGATGCAGCTGATTATTGTTGTTTTTATTATTGTTGTTTCAGTTTGAATAAATTGAATTAAAAAAAATAGAAACACAATTGAACTCATTTGAAATGTATCTGCTTTAATGAGTAAATGATGGGAACCTTATTTACCCAAGAGGTAGGTCAGATGATTAGGTGAAAAATAGAATAAGGAATACATTACCTGGAATTTAAATCCTTTTTCAGTTTGGTTTTAGAAACTGCTGCTCTGTGTAATATGATATAGCCCTTTTCACTGAGTAAGTAAAACGTAAAGATTATAAGAGAGTTAATAAGAAAAGGCATTGCTTGGAAAATAAAGATTTGCTCAGGAAAGGGGGGAAAAACATGGAGAGAAATGTCTTAAAAAGAAAAACAAACAAACAAAAAAAGAGGCAGTGAGTACAGAAAAATCCCTGGAGGCAGTCAGGTGTGGAAGGGTCTTCTAGATAAAAAGCAGAGTGGTTTCTTGTTACCGTAATTGCTTCCTTCCTGTTTGGGTCCCTAGTAGAGAGTGGAGCCAAGAGATCAGAGGAAAGAGAAAACACATTCTAGAATGATAAGGACAAGTCCACTGAGAGACCTCCCATTTAATTAGCACAGGTGGCCTCCATTTCTGAATGGATCTAGGGTGGGTGGTGTGGAAACCTTGACAGATGTAAGGAGCTGCAACGGCTGGAGATAACAAATTGGGTCTCATGTCCCATGGCTCAGGTTCCAAAAGTACATGCGAGTACTGGAAGGGATATGACGCTAAAATCCAACTTCACACCTGGTTAGGGGAGATGCTTCCCACGGAGGGATAGGAAATACCCCAATGATGACATGAAGCTCAAGTAGGCAAAGCATGAAAAGTTAACATTTGCTTAAGCATTTAGAAGTATCTTGGTCTTTCAATGCATTTCGTGCAGTGTTCTTTGATTGTGAGTCTCTGTAATGATCATGCTAGGTATAAAAGATTAATGAGTAAAGATCTGTACTAGTTTAGTTCTTTATCACTCACCAGTTAAAAGCTTGGTTGTCAGGCCCATTCCATAAAGGCAGTGTCTACTATTATTCTCTAGGGAAAGCTTGTCCTTTGATGAGGGGACATTAACTCTCAAGAGCCAAAACCACTACCTCAGCTATGAATGTGGCCATTACAAATGTCTTTTTGCAGCCATTTAGAGAAGATGGCTTCATTCATTTGACCAATAATTGAGTCTACTGTGTGCCATACACTTGCTGAGAACTGACGATCAAGAGATACAGGACACCCTGCACGTTGGGACCCCAGCTAGAGGCACAATAAGCTGCTACCATGTGCTGTGCAAAGGGTCCACTCAAGACGCCATTTCAGCAAGAAATGGTTTGTGGTCCAGACTGAGACACAAGGTGGAAGTTATGGGAAGAGGTTTGGCTGCTTTCCTCATGAATGTGAACTTATTTACCGTCTGTCAGATTAATTTACAGTGTTATAGATTTTTAGGAGAAACATTCTCTCAAGTACATGTGACTTAAAGAGAGTGGGTTTTAGAGTCACTCTGGGGCTAAGCCTGATAGGGGACTGAGCTCCAGGTCTGTAACACAGAGACATTAGATTGTACTAAAGAGGGAATGAGAGACTGCAAGTGGAACAGTTAGCATATGGGGAGTAATTAATAGTTTGTAGCTTTTATCATAATACTAGAGGCCCAGTGCATGAAATTCATGTACTGGGGGGGGGGGGCAGTGAAGACTTTATCTCCTACTTATCCCCTGCCACTTTGAACTTTCTCCTCTACCAAGACACCAAGACCGAAGACCATGCAGGGCCCTGATCACAGTGTGTCTGCCACTCCATGGCCCTCTTCCTTTGCACCTGCTTTTTCTCCTGTTAAAATGTCTCATCTTCCTTTTTTTTTTTTTTTTTTTTTTTAAATACTGAGCATTTATGGAAATTAAATGGCCAAAGCCCTTACATGATAACATGTGAATACTCTGCATCTAACACATGCAATTGCTTGTATATTATAAATAATTTATTGTTTTCATTGTCCTTTTCCCTGTCTCTACTGCAGACTCAGTGTCTCATATTTGCCTTTATGTCTCCAATTCCCAGCCCAGTGCCTGGCATTAGTTGGTCTTCACTAATGTTTATTAAAAAAGATTTAATGGTAGCATCTCTCTCTCTCTCTCTCTCTCTCTCTCTCTCTCTCTCTCTCTCTCTATATATATATATATATATATATATATATTTAGTGTCCCTAAAAATTTATACACACTTTAACAGCTGAAGGCCCAATTTTGAAAATGAAATGTATTTTCATAAACACTACCTTTACAATTATTTAAAGTGTGTGCATAAATTTTTTGGGACACCCTAAAGACATTTTCTTTTTTTCTGATTTGGTTTAATATTTGTATATTTACAAATTCTTGTTTCCCTCAAGATCAAAAGATAAACTCCTAACAATGGCTGCAATTTGTTGTTCGCACTGCTGATAACTAAAAACCTTGTTTCAGGCAGTTTATCTCCATTATTGCATAACTTAGAATTGATTTGCTATGCATCATAATTTGAGTCTGGCTCTTTTCTGTGTCCTTGCATTGTCTGCGTGACCTATGAGCATCTCGAACGCAGTGTTGTCATTATTCTCTTTCCTTGGCCCCATTGAACCCCCCTGTGTCCTCTGACACCTCTGACCGTTAGCTTTAATTGCACAGCATCTTCCTTATGATTTGCTCTATATTGTTTTGAGTTCCCCTGTCTCCAGTGTCATCTGGTGTCCTTTGATGATATATTCTGGAACCAATTCAGCGTGTCTGGAATATGCATCTGTTCGTCAGAACAACCTGCGCTCATCCCCTACACTGTAACACTAATGGCACTTGGGGATATTTATGGGTCTTTGCAAATACCACAATGGCTCCTGCTGCATCTGATGATTGTTTTTCTGGTACTAATGTTTGGGTGTTTGCTAATTTCCTTAAGCATAATGCTGATAAAATAGAGCTATTATAGAAAAGTCCTCTCCACAGAAATACCTTTTAGCTCCTTCATCCTGCATGGTTTCCTGGGTCTTTTTTTTTTTTTTTTTTTTTTTTTTTTTTTTTTTTTTTTTTTTTTTTTTTTTTTTTTTTTTTTTTTCCCCAGACTTGCTAATGTTTGCATCACCTTTGACTTTGAGTTTCCTTGTAAGATGGATTTGCAAAAAATCGTTGTTTCCCTGATTATCTTTCTGTCACTGTCTTAAATTTAAGTCATCCATACTATTTGATTTAATTGCAAATAAAAGGAAAACACCATGGGTATTAACTCTCATATCCACAAATAAAAGGTGGATTGATATACTGATCATCACCTTTGACTTTTCCATTTGTTCTCTGCTGCCATTAAAGTCGATGATATACTTTCTGTTCTCAATTTAATAGTCAGTTCCATACTTCTCTTAAATACTCATATTTTGATGTCACCCCTTTCATTTTACTTGAATAATTTGAATCTCTGATTTCTTCAATTAACTTCCTAGTTTTCTAGCTGAGCCTTTTCTTATGCCCCTTTTCTTCCTGATTATTTTACTTTGTCTTGTATTATTAGAAAATATCATAAATTAACACTTTGAAAACTTGGGAATTGTGCCAATTCAGAGCATTGTAGGTGAAAGTATGACATCCTCTCCCCGCCCCCCACCCTGTGACTTAAAGACATACCAAGCCCAGAGTCCACCCAAATCACTCTGTTGCAACCAAAACCCACTGTACTTCTTTTCCTTGTCTTCATTGGTCATTTTCTCCTCCCCTTAGGAGTCGTCATGTCCTTCATGCCCAGGTTTCCAACTTCTATCCCCCTCACAATGTTTTCTTTAATGCAAATGACTTGTGTCCTCATTTTTCTCTCTCTGTCCTGTTCTCTTCAGCTTTTTGCATTATTATCTGGTTCTCACCTGGGACCATAACCTCTTCCATAGTCCACAAATAGTTTTTTTGTATTTTCTCACACATCATGTACTTCAGACACAGCACAAGGCATTGACTTTTTTCTCACTCCCCATTGGTGCTATCATATCACAACTTCTTTGCTTCTCCAACTGTAAAAACAAAATCAAGCGACAACAACAAACCCTGTCTATTTTAAAACACAAAACCTTTCACCCAAATCACCATCTCTTTCTCCCTGTCGATACAATCTACTTTCTAACCTCAAAAATAGCATAGATTTTGTGAGTGATCTAGAGTCTTTCACCCAAGGCCTAATCAGTGGGGGTAACTTCTGTATCTGTGAGCATTTATCCATCCTTGGCTCTCTCACCTCTGTCAGCCTTCACCCTACTTGTCACTCCCACGTCACACTGGCAAAGCTTGCTATAAAACGCAACTGTAAATACCTCCACAGTCATTAAAACAGCGATTGTGGACCACATTTTCTCTTTCTTTGGCTAACTTGATAAATGATTTCCACATCACATTTCTTGTGCCTTGCTGAAACTTCTAACCATTGGCCTTTCTATTTTTTTTTTTTTTTTTTTTTGCCACCAGCCTTCTTCACTTCTCTGATCATCCAACTTACGTTTAATGATACATCTTCGTAATAATCCTTGTCAACACCTAAAGCCCTCTTCCCTCTCTCCCCACCTCTCTTTTTCCCCCTCCCCCTCTCTCTTTTCAATTCCAACTGCTCTGACAAAAAACCCAGCTTAGAAGGGCCCAATTATCTCTTTCTTCTTCGTTGGCATGTAAGCTGTAGAGTGCTTCTAGAGAAAGCCACACATCAGGGGAGAGTGGATCTACTTTAAATTCATGATCAGTCACCTGCAATGCTGTTTGGCAATCCTACTATCGATAGATTCCTTTAGTCAACCATTACTCCACTTTGCACAAGAGAATGTTTTCAACATCTTTCCAATTTCCATAAATATCTGAGCACTTTTGGTCCTATACTCCTGGCCAATGACCTCATGTACTACTTCACAAAGGAAAAACTAGCAATCAGATGGGGATGCTATCATCTTCTGGAAAACATACAAACAAACCTACCTTCAGTGCTGTTCACTCTATCTCCCCTTCCTCCTGACATACTAAGGCAATCTGCCCATTTATCCTCTGAACTCTATATTCTTTTTCTCTGAGAAGTTCTTTTTCTCTGGGATGACTTTTAAAAATATTTCCACTGTACAGAAATAATCAGTTAAAAATCAGCCCTCGCTGGTTTTGCTCTGTGGTTACAGCACTGGCCCATGCACTGAAAGGTCGAAGGTTCAATTACTGGTCAAGGACACGTACCTGGGTTGCAAGTGATCTAGCAGGCGTCTTCAAACTACGGCCCGCGGGCCACATGCGGCCCGCAGAGGAGTCTGATCCGGCCCGCCAGGTTTTTTGGGCAGTGAGCGCAGCCGAGGTGTTACAGTAGGAATTAGTAGTTCATATAGTCCGGCCCTCCAGCTCTCTGAGGGACCGTGATCTGGTCCCCAACTTTAAAAAGTTTGAGGACGCCTGATCTAGAGTCTTCATTATTTTCCTTTCTCAGTTTTTGAGGTATGTTATTTGAACACGATGGCACCTTGTTCCATCCTTGCCCCAACGGGTGAGGCACCCAATCTCTCTCACCTCAATGTTTCTTCTCTCTTTCTCCCCCACCTTCCTCCTGATGTGGAACAAGGATGGCACCTTGTTCCATCCTTGCCCCAACGGGTGAGAGGCATCCAATCTCTCTCACCTCAATGTTTCTTCTCTCTTTCTCCCCCACCTTCCTCCCCTTCCATTCTCTCTAAAAGAATCAATGGAAAAAATATCCTTAGATGAGTATTAACAAAAACAAAACACACAAAAAAATCAATATAGACGTCATCCACTTTAGATGGGCAATAGAACACAGTAGTTTAAGGGCATTAAAACCTAGAGTGATATTTCTGGGGCTGACGTCCAGCCTTGATACACATTAGCTTTGGGACTTTGTTGAGTTACTTAAAGTGTTTATGCTTCAGTTCATCTCTAAAATATGGATGATATTCATTTATTTGTAAGACAAAATTAATCAGTGTACACAAGATAATTGTGTTTGACATATAGTAAGCTTTATATAAGTATTTGCTATTATTATTATTATTATTATTATTATTATTTTGTTTTTTAGTTGGACCCCTATTCACTGTACAATATTTTTTTCTTTGTCCTGAAGGCTATAATTACATGCCTTTCCCTCAAGGGTCCAAGCTGGACCATTTTCTTTCTAGATCTGCTCTACACTTGTCCTACTCTCATCCTGGGACTTGACTTTAGCTTCTTTTGATTTGGATTCACTGTTTCCTGAACTACACAGTTTATCTTTTTGTGTTTCTTTTCCACATCAGCATTTGCTGGGTTATATTTGCAACCATTTTCAGAGCAGGGTGTATGAGAGGTAAACTTTATAGATTTCTGAATGTTTGGTTTATAAGTAGAATCCGAATAATTTCCCATTAGGTTTCACAGGCATTTCTCCATGGTCTCCTTTCCACCAGTGTTGCTGATAAGGTATCTGACAGCAGTTTCACTCTTGTTCTTGTAAGCCTTATAGACACCTTTAAGACTTTTAACTTTGTTGTTGTGAAAACTTTGCATGAGGCTATAGTTCAGTGTGAATTTTTTTTGCATTTATTTTGCTTTATACTCATTGGATACTTTTGATCTGAAGACAGGTGACTTTTTGTGAATTGGAGAATTATTTTTCTATTATATCTTTATAAACCCTTCTTCATTATTTTCCTTTCTCAGTTTTTGAGGTATATTATTTGAACACGATGGCACCTGGATTTGTGCTCTATGCTGCATATATTCTTTTATATTTTCCATTTCTGTTATATTGTCTCACATTCCAGAAGATTTCCCAGATTTAATCCTATCTCTTTTATTTTTATTTTTTATCAATTTCATCAATGATATAACATTTCTCTTCTGTCCTCATTGTAATTCCCTCTCCCCCTAAAATTTAGTTTCTGCTTTAGAAATAGAATGCTTTTTCAAATCTCTCTAAATTTATCAATGAGAAGTTGTCTTTTTTGAGGTCTCTTTATTCTCTGCATTGTGTCTTTCTGTGTTTCGTTTTTCTGTTTTGTTCTCCCTCCAACCCCTTCTTGTTTAATGAAGTTGCTCCTTAACAGTTGGATTCTTCTTAAAACAGAAAGACTGGGGAGCAGGAGGGGATTTTCTGCCCACATACACACCTTCAGGCTTTTCCCTTTGTGAGGTGCCTTCACAGGGAACCCCTTAAAGGTGGGAGTAGCCCCATAGTTTCCTCTTTAGCAAAAATGGGCAGAGAGCCTGCTGGCAACCTAAGCTTCTCCAGCCACCAGAAAGACAATGTCAGAACAAGTAGAGCTTTCCTCTGGACTGCCAGTATACACATTGTGTTTTTGATAATGCATCCCTATTGTTATTATACTGAAAATACATCCCTGGTGACCTGTGCATGGAAGATCTTCAGTGAAAGAAAATATTCACATGGTCCCCTACCTGTGAGCCTTACTGTTTCTGCTCATTCTTTTCTGTTCCTGCTAATTCTCTATTGTTCCACAGCCTCTGGGTGCAGAAGTACAGAAAGGCTCCGCCTTCCCCGAGGCCTCTCCCCAGAGGACTGTATTCTGGGCTGTGTTCCCTTATTTCTGCTCCATATGTTCAGCTTAGCTTTCTGTTTTCTAGTAACTCGTTGATAACATATATCTCATGATGATTTCCTCTTTTTTTTCTTTTTCTTTTCATTTCCCCAGTTTTTGTTAACTGATGACTACATTTAATTTTTTTAAATTTATTTTTCAATTACAGTTGACACACACTATTGCATTAGTTTCAGGGGGAAGAACACAGTGATGAAGCATGTGAATACCTTATTAAGTAATCACCTTGGTAGGTCTAGTACCCATCTGACACCATGCGTCTCCTTTTTCCTTCATGGATACGGGTTTATTTCTTTTTATACTTTTGATGACTTCTGAGATGTAGAAAGTGATCCATGAGCTTATTTCTGCCCATTTGAACTTGAGGCTCTCATAACTAGTTATAAATTGATGAATGAATAATTACTTTCTTGAAGAGTTATTAAGCACAAGGCTTGAGACTTTATTTCTGCATATCTTATTAATTTATCATAATGGCACTAAGAATCTCCATTTTACAAGTGAGGAAATTGAGATTTAAAGAAGTCCATTAGTTGCCTGCGTTTGGACCTCTCATAAAAAGAAGGGCCAGTATTTGAACTCAGACTTTCTGATTTTAAGCTGTGTGTGCTTTTATTTATGCTCTAGCTCAGTGGTCGGCAAACTCATTAGTCAACAGAGCCAAAAATCAACGACTTAAATTTCTTTTGAGAGGCAATTTTTTTTTAACTTAAACTTCTTCTAAAGCCACTTCTTCAAAATAGACTAGCCCAGGCCTTGGTATTTTGTGGAAGAGCCACACTTGAGGGGCCAATGGCCACAGGTGGCTCGCGAGCTGTAGTTTGCAGACCATGGCTCTAGCTGAAAGCAAACTAGCCATCCTGGACTTCGGGGAAGGCTGGAGATAGTGGATGAAAGATGGAAACTTTGTACATAAGCACTTGTGTAAGATACAAGTGGTGAGCAAACATCAACTCTAAGCCTGTCCCTGGGGATTTACATAAATAGGGAATATGGACTTGATAGTCAGAAACAGGAATAGTGTTTGTCAAGATCAAAAATATTTGAAGATAATTAGGATCCAAAATGGTTACAGCAGGCAAAACTAGAAAAATCAAACCTAACCACAGTAAAGTCTGATAAGTTTAGGATTATCAGATTTTTGTAAATAAAAATAAAGGAGACCAAGTTAAATCTGAATTTCAGATGGAAAATAAATACTTTTCTTTAGTGTAAGTATGTCCCTAAGAAATTATTTATTGTTTATCTGAAATTCAAATTCAACTGGGCTTCCTGTGTTTTATTTGGCAACGCTACATAGGGATAAATGCATTTTCATGAATGTCAGCTTTAAAACTTAGTTATACAATAGCAGGATGGGGGACTCTGATAGGGGTTTGTGTGAGAAAACTTATTGTTTAGGTTCATTGTAATAACAATATGAGTTGATAGTGTGGTTAAAAAATAAAGATTTGAAGCGAGATTAAATATATATATATATATATATATATATATATATATATCCCCTAATGCAATGTTTCTCATTATATATTCTGAGGAATACCTCTTCATAAAACCTGGGTTTTTATTTGTTGTTTTTTAATGCAGCTTTCTTGGACCCTAGAACCTTGAGTGCCTCAGAAGTATTTAGAGTGACCATTTTTAATAAGTTCCCTAGGTAACTGTTATACACACAAACATTAAAGAATTACTGAGGAAGAAAGAAAGGCGAGACATGCCACCAGGTGCTGGTTGGGCCATACCCAATAGATAGAGATCATTTTCTAGTGATACATTTTTTGAGCATGCATCCTCAGAAATGAGCCTGGGATGCTGACAGGGTTTGGCTATGATGCTCTATGCAAAATGACAGAGAAGCCAGCATTGTTTGGCCTAGAGAATCTTCAATAGAATATGAGAACTATATTTGGATACAGTGCTGAACAATGTTCCAATTTTTTCCACAGTGTGTGCTCAAAAGTCGGGGTTAGGATCAATGAATAGAAATTATGAGCAAAGTTGGGTTATGTGTGAGGATGAATTGTCTTAGTACTATTAGACTCTCTACAAAAGGAATGAACCTCCCTTCCAGATAGTGAGTTCTTCATCACTGGGGTGTTTTGAAAATGAATGAAGTCCTGCCAGGGATCCTGTTGATGGGATTCCTCAGAGGCTGGCCTGGAGGTCAATTCTCTGAGTCAGGGCCAGACATTTCCTAAGGCTCCTGCCCGTAAAACTCAGACTCAACATTGAGAAGCAGTATAATTCACTGAGATGGATGGAAATAATTGTGTTTAAATTTTTAAAAACTGAAATAATCAGGCCTTATGAACATGGATCAGAGTAGAAAATGTTGGTAGGGATATAATGATTTGCAAAACCACCTTGGATACACTTGAATGCAAATTTAGGCTCTTCACTTTGGAGATAAAGAGCAGAAATGTTATTCTCAACAGAGGCCTTTTATTTATTTATTTGTTTGTTTGTTTGTTTATTTATTTATTTATTTATTTTTCCTACAGTAGGATCTGTATATGGAGTAAACTATGGGATTTCCTTTTTCATAGTAAAATGTTTCTGCTAAGACTGAGTCAAGTTCAACTGGGGTGTGGACAGTGGGATGTAGGAACTGTGAAGATTCTCTATTATCCTTGGAAATCATGTGATCCTTTATTAGCTTTTTAAAACATTCTTTTCTTTAGAATTCAACATGAATAATCCAGATGACAACATGTATTTCTTTAATAATAAGCATTTATTACATTTATTTTTTTTTCTAATTTGAAATATTTGAAAATACTGGGTATATTTCATTTCTCAGTACAAATCAATGTGCCATCCAGCAAATCCATGCCCTGTATGTAAAAAGAAAAGTTCTAAATTCTCTTGGGAGAGGAAGGAAACACCTTTGAGCTAAGCACTCACAGCTCATGTCCATTGCAGTGGGAGATGCAGCTGCTTAGGAGCTAACTTTTTTTTCTTTTCTTCTCATAATACAATGAATTTTAAAAAGTGAACCCACTCATTACTCAAATTACCAAGGTCTTACTCACCCAAGTGAGGTTGACTGACTGGAGTTCTGGGAGTTACGCAACGGCTGGGCTGACTTTTCGTTCAGACCCTGCATAGTGTGCGCAGATTATTTTAATAACCAGCATTTGCCTTTGTTCTTTGCTTTCCTAAGGAAAAAACAAAAAAGTTAAAAAAAAAAAAAAGTGAGCAGTAAATGAGCTATGTGAATAGGGGAGTAAGCAGCCAGGGAAGTGCTGGGGATAGGTCACAGAAGAACTATGAGAAGTCAGGGTCCAGTAGACCCCCTATGGTTATTAACTCCATTCCATAAGAATATGAAGGGGGGAAGGGCGTGGTGATGGTGATTGTGCTGGGGGTGGAGATAGGTCGAAGGAAGGGTGGGGCTGGTGTGGGAGGGAGGGAACCCAGGAAAATGTGGCCTTGGACACACTGAAGGAGGAGAGACAGGAGGGCCAACGCCTGCCTTCCAACTGAAAGCATGCTATTTTTAATTTCAATGACTCTATTAAAAGATGGACAAGACCCAGAGGACCACATTCGAGATTCCGCCTGGGGATTGGGGTTTTCCTTCAAATCTTTTCCTACCACTCAGCATAGTCTGGTGTTTGGAGGCACCAAATGGAGATGTGAAACCTAAGGCGTGGAGAAGGAAGACTGGCGGAGAGATGAGGGAGAAGGCCACACCAGGGGGCCAGCGTGTGCTACTCCCTCCTGCAGGGACGCAGATGTCCAGTCAGGCCCGCAGCTCTGCGTGGGGGCGGCAGCCGGCTTCCCTCTCGGCCAGCCAGGCCTCTGGCAGCAGTGCTTGTTACCATTTACTGAAAGCACCATGGGCTCTCTGCAGAACATAGCGGTGGACATGTTTGCTGCTCAGTGGGATCGGATCTAAATTAAACAGAAAGCTGAGATGTAAAAGTCCATTACTATTTTTGGCTCATTTAGGGGCAAAATGGAGTGAGCAGTGTGAGGGGTAGGCTTCCTGAGGGACACCACCGAATCCCAGGGGGTTTTCCAGTAAGCCAGGGGGTCCTCCTACTGCATTCTCACAGATAAGGTTTGTGCCAGAATTTTTATTTCTTTGGTCAGGAATTGCTTTATGTAAAAACGATCATTTTTTCTTTTCTTTTTTGGGGGGTCTGGTAGAACAAATAGGATTTAGCTTTCAAATAAACAGACTATTTCTACTGTTATATATTGCCCTCTACTGGCTACTTTACCAGCTACTGAACTGAATGTTGAAGGACCAGTTTGGATTAGTTGACACAAATAAATAAATGTGACTTTATTTTCCCGGGGAAGCCTAAAATAACTACAATGACAACAGAAAAGAAAAAAAAAAAAGCTAGATGGTAACTACATTTGAAATAATACATTGAAAAAAGTTATTTCTTAGCCTTTGTGTAGCATCCTGAAAATACAGTGGACACTTTATCTTAAAGTAAAACACCTCTCTGGTACTATCTTAAGACTGTTCTTTTTTTTTTTTTTTTTTTTTTAATATATTTTATTGATTTTTTTACAGAGATGAAGGGAGAGAGATAGAGAGCCAGAAACGTCGATGAGAGAGAAACATCGACCAGCTGCCTCTTGCACACCCCCCACAGGGGATGTGCCCGCAACCAAGGTACATGCCCTTGACCAGAATCGAACCCGGGACCTTTCAGTCCACAGACCCATGCTCTACCACTGAGCAAACCGGCTTCGGCTAGACTGTTCTTAAGAAACTCAAAATTCTTGGGTTAATTCTGCTTATTAGAAACTAAGTCATATAAGTTTCCAAAAATATTAGACCCTATGAGGAACCTTTGTTATGTAAAGAAAGCATCTAAGTCCAAAACGAAAGCGAATTGTCTTTGAAACCCAAACAAGACCTGCAAGGCAAAGGAAATACAGCGTCTAGATATTCGCTAATGCAGAGCTGCTCACTCACAGCCCTCACCGGATCACTTCATGCGTTGTAACAACTTATTGTAGAACAAATGTTCATGAACTCCCTTGCAGATTTCTGCTCAATTGCCAAAGGAACTGTGATGGAATGAAAGTTAGTTGCAGAGCCCGGGTAAGAATTAATTGTCTCAAGGTCCTCAGCTATTGCTTTTCCTACTGAAAAACAACTCTGGCTTTAATAGGAATGAGGAGAAAGAATTTGGTGTGTCAAACACTTTATTGCAAAACCAAGGCTCAGTGGTGAATTCTAATTAAAGTCACTTTATTATTTAAAAAAAAAAAAAACTTCAAATTTTTAAACTGTAAGAAGGGAAGCTAGCATGGCCTGGAAATGCATCGATCATTGTTTGTGTAGCTGAAGTCTCTTGTAGCGTTATTTCTGTTCTGTTATTTGTAATTATTTGGGGGTTTGGAGGAGTCTCGCTTTCCCTTGGGCTCTTGAAATTAAACAGCCGAGCTGCACGCATCCCCATTCCGTTCTGGTCGAGTAAACTTCTCCAGTGTATCGGGGTGTCACACCACTTCCTAGATGAACAGTTGGTTGCTGAGAGCAGGTTCATTTAAAGCAAGAAACTCGCCTAAATTGGTCACGCCGCCGAGGGGGTGAGCAACGACTCTACATGCATGGGGACGTTTAAAAAGGACCTCTGGTTCTCTGGCGGTGCAGGTCCTGAGGAAGCCTCCTTTGTACACCGAAGACTCTCTGTTCCTCTTATTACACACAGTCTTAATTTGAGTCTGAAAAAAAAAAAAGGAGCTCCAGGGCAGACATCACATTAACTTCTCTTTCACTGCCCTAACCTCTTGGTTTTAATTTATTCACTTGTCAATCCCATGAATGCCTCCTGAACCCCAGCCATTGATTTCCGTGGCCAAGGCTATTTTTCCTGTTTATTATAATATATTGTCCCATTGTTGCTGGGCCCGTTTGCACTGAGTTGAATTTCCCACACAGCGGACAGGAAGGGCTCCATGGCATCAGACTTCCTGGGATTGATTTGCAGGGAGGCAGGGAGGCAGGGAGGGCCCAGCCCGCCTCTGGGCTCTTTGTGCTGGGCCTGCCCCCGGGTCCCCCATAAACCTCCCTCCGGACACTTCCTTCCAGGCACCCAGCATGGACAGCGGAGAGGGGACCCTCCCAGGCTGTCCCACGCAGCCCCTGGGAAAAGTGCCCCTTATCAGCGCTGAATCTGCATATTATGTCATTTCTTTTACTTACCGTGTTTATTGTCTTTGCAGCCGGCTCTGTGGGAATGTTCTCTCCAAGGGCAACAATGGGGAACTGCAGAACAGACCTGCTGAAATCACTCAGCCCTGGAGCGGCCAGCCCTTCCAGTGGCTTCATAATTAACAAACCAAACATTGGGCTCCCACACAAATGATGTTTTTACACTCTCTGGCTACTGCATTATTTATTAATAAAATGCTTTATCACAGTGCATGATCCGCATATTTTTAAATTCAGGTTATAAAAAATACTGAGAACTCGTTTTGAGATGAATCAGAAGACCTAAAATGCTCTTTCTTTTTTGTTGCTTTTTTTTCTTTTTTAAAGTCAACCTTTATGTTACTATTTTGAGTTTCACCAACCATGCTCTTAAGCTCTCCGAAGCAAAGTCAGCATATACCCCCGATGAGTTAGGGTTTGAAGGCACACCTGCCCTACATAAACTCAGCCCTCAAGTCTGAAATACTTTTAAATTCAACAAGCTGTCTTAGGAAACGCACATGGGTGTTTCATATTTTAGAAAAGTATGTCACCACCCTTGTTGATTTGCTTCCCCGTGTACCATCCGACTCAAAGTTTTTTCTTTTACTTTTTGTAAATTTTGCCTTTTCGGGATTACTTTGTTGCGGCATAGAACACACAATGTAGTAGATAACTTATTAAAAACCAGGTGCTGTCCATGGCCAGATGATTATTAATTTACACTCTGGAATCATGTTCCCCCAAGGAGCTTATTATCAACGAGAAAACCTCCCACAGTAAGTAGCTGACAGATGAAGCCAGTCCCTCAACCACAACCGCAAGCCCATGGAAGGCACTGGTGTGTGAAAGACACTTTGGGCTTTTGGGTTCTTATCTTTTTCTTCAGCTTAGAAGATTTTAGAGGTCACAGAGAGAAAGATGTAAATTTATGGAGACTTTACCAAGGGAACCCAGTCAGACTTGTCAAAAGAGATGAATCTATGGGGACAAAACTCAATTTCTATTTCGTAGTTGTAATTGCACAGTGTGAGTCATTTCCCCCCGGGGAAAATTGATGACTGATTTATAGATCTAATGAGTGAATTAATGATTTTGGTCGGTTAAAAACTAAATTCTGTTCCTTTGCATCAACAATGGGCAGTACTCGTGGTGTTTGTGTTTCATTCAATCATTTCAAATGTTTGAACTTAGTGGAATTAGTCAAATCACAAATAGGTACTCAGACCAGAAAGTTTAAGACATACACATTTCTATTTTACTGATTTGGATACTGAAATCCACAAATATCGTGTATTCAATTAAACCTTATTTATATATCTGGAATGAGTCATTTGGAACTCGTCTTTTTGCTATTCTAAATTGTTCAGTTATACTGTTCTCTTCTTTTTTTTTCTGGTGGGGCTTGGGGTGGGGGAGAATTATTTTATAGTGAATATGAGGAATTAAAATCCTGGCTAGAGGAATGTGGGGTTATGAGGCTTGACCTAATATATTCTGCATAGACAATTTATATATATCAATTGAATAATAAGAAGGAACTACAAACATAGGGATGTTCTCCATTCTGTGTCTGTTGGTCTAGCCTTGAAAATTCTTTGCATGCTTGTTCTTCCTACTATTTTGTTACAGCATAGAGGGCCCCAAAAGACACAAAAAAAGGTTGCAATGCCATCACAGCACTGAGTAATCTCAAAAATGAAAGAGGGAGGCTGGTGGCCTCATGAAGGCAGAGCATTTATTAGGTCTAGGTTGTAGGGATTAACTGTGGATAAATTCCTTCAGTTGCTTTCCCTCCCTCCCCCCCATCTAAATTATGAATTAGTTCAAGGGCAGCTATATAATCAGCAAAAGGCAGGGGAAACTGTAAGCATGTAAGTATTTCCATGGAATTGGCTAAAAAACAAATGAACACAACGTTTCTGTTTGAGATCTCTCTTCGAGGCTTTCGAACCCATCCATCACTGCCTTAATTAAAAACAAACAAACTAATACATGTGTACTTTGGAAAGGAGAAGGGGCTCCCCCTTGATATTTGGCCAAGGGAACTTCTAACATGCTGAGTGATCAGAGAGATCCAGGAAGATAACGGTGGAAAAGTGTCTCAGAGCTCCGGCGAGCATCTCTGCTCCCCTTTGCCAGAGCCATTTCTGTGGAGTCCTGGAGGCAGAGAGCAGATGGCAGTTGGTAGCAAAATGCATGGGAGGTGAGGACGGGGAAGAAGGGAACGAATGTCACTTTTATCATTTTCAAGCAACTTGGTTGAGAAGAAAAAGAACGCTAAAAGGGTGGGAGCCAGTCAATGATGTGGAGTCAAATAGATTTTATTTTTTTAATTTTGAGAAATAAATGAGGATGCATAGAAGTTGAGAGAGGAGAGAGAGAGAGAGAGAGAGAGAGAGAGAGAGAGAGAGAGAGAGAGAGAAAAGAGCATTTTTCTCTTCTCACTTTTCGATTTTTAACCAACCGTGTCTGTTTTATTTTCAGGCCAGATATCTCAGCCTAGTTCTAAAAGGTACCATCTCAGGATGTTCCCTCCTGAAGCTATGGGTCCTTGGTCCTCATTCACTGTACAAAGAAGATAATTAGACTTGATGAATTTTAGGGGATATTTTTTTGGACTTGTGCCCTCTTGACTTCTCCATTGCAAATGTCCTCTAATTGCTCGCCCTCCCAATCTGCATGTGTTGCCAGTGCAATTTTTTAAAACACATTTAATTCCCTTTATTTAAAATTATTTAATGGCTCTTCATCAACCACATTTGGATCAACTCCAAGACCCTTAGCTTGGAAGATGGGACAAGGCATCTCATAAAAGTCTCTTTATGAAGCTGCTCATACCCTTCCTTTATATATATCTAATTTCTGGTCATGCCAGCTTGTCGCTCATTAAGCACATTGTATGGGCCACGGAGAGTGTCAACACAGGTCAAATTTCTCATTTGCTACTTATAAGTTTTTTAAACTTAGACAAGTGACTATATTTCTTCCAGCTTGCTTATTTGCCAAGTGGGGTAAATAGTGTTTATCGTATTGGGTTGTTGAGATAATTAAATAAGGAAATATTTAAAGTCCTTAGACTAGGGTCTAGATAAAAGTTTTAGTTATAATTGTTACAAACATTCATTTTTTTTCTTCTTCTTGGTGACTGTTTTGTTTTCCCACATTTCTACCAGGGAAATATTCCTATCTTTCCAAGATTCAGTCTAAATGCTAACTCTTCAATCAAGCTCTCCCAAATGTCTTCAAGCAATTAGCCTGGTCTGTACTTGCTTTCTATGTTCTCCTTTTCTCCCTTGTTTCACCTATTTCTTTTTCTATGAACATAGAGCTCCAGGACAGCCCTTTGCAGCCATAGAATTATCTATTTTCTTGTTGGTCTTCTCAAGCATATTACAAAATCTTCACAGGAGCAAAAGTCAAGTTGTACTCACCACTGTACTCTGTAAAAAATGTTTTCTTTTCATTAAACTTAATATAATACAAACTAGGAGCCCAGTGCATGAATTCTTGCACCTTGAAAGGAACTGTGGGCCAAGGTGGGAATGGGGGAAGGGGCGGTGTCTTGGCTCATCCTCCATGCCCCAACCTGGCCCTTCCTTCCACACCCCCGTCCCCTGTCTGCAGGCAGCCCCACTCCCGCCTCCTCCTCCACTGACAGCGTGAAGCAATTGGGGCCAGTGCCAGAAGCAGGTGCAAGCACTGGGTGGGACCATGGCATGTGGGAGCAAAGAATTTTCAGAAACTACCAATGACTCCTCCCAATGACAGTGAACAGCACCCTGCCTTAGTCTGGCGACCCTGCTCACCTGTTCCACCATTCCACCACAGCTGACATCCGCCATGTTCCGCACTCTGCTGCCTGTTGCCAATGCCCTCCATGTTCCGCATGCAACTCTTGGTGGCCAGTGCACATCATAGCAACTAATTGTTTGGTTGTTCTGCCATTCAGTCTATTTGCATATTAGGGTTTTATATATTTATATATAAAGGATATATAAAGGATATATATATATATATATATATATATATATATATATATATATATATATATAATACCTGTGTTCCAGGTAGTATTATATAGACAAATAAGATATCAAACCAAGTCATCGAACCTTAATTTTGGGGGGCCTAAAAAATACCAATAGCAGAATTTTTAGACCATGTGATGAAACCAAAACCAAACTAAAAATGTGGTGAATCTTAAAGACTAATAGCTTAATTGTTAAGAGAAAAAATAATTTGGCACTGTGTTGGGTATGTGTCAAAAATTTAGGAATTAAGGTTATAATTAGGAGTTTCTAACTCTGAATGTATAAGGTAGAGAGATTGAAGTAGTCACCCCTCATGCTAACTTACTATAATTTATGACTGTGATTTCATAAACCTGTCACTTTTTTAAAATCCTCATCTGAAGATATATTTTGTTTTTATTTCTTTAAGAGAGAGAGGAAGGGAAAGAAAGAGAGACACAGAGAGAAAAAGAGAAACATTAATAGGGTGCTCCCATAAGCACCCTGACTGGGGATAGACTCTGCAATCTATTTACGTGTCCTGAGCGGCAATTGAACCCACTGCTTATTGGTGTATGGGATGATGCTTCAACCAGCTGAGCCATTGAGCCAAAACATATCACCTTTCAAACAAGCTGATTTGACTGTCATTTCTATCCAAATATTCAGACGTTGCCACCCCATTTTCTTCACCCTGAATATTAAGATCTCACAGTCACTATTTGGTGTTTAAGAAAGATGTAGAGCAAATGGTTAATATTGCACAGACAACATGATGAACCCTTGGAGGAGTGTATTAGACACAATAGGCTATTTGCAGTGTAAGGGTGATTTTCATACTATCTAGACTTTGTGAGGTGACAAAAAATCAACATTGGACTTTAAACGTTTAAACTAAAACTAAAAACTAGAAATCAGATTGCTCTTATTTGAGAACTAGAGGCCCAGTGCACAAAATTTGTGCACAGGTGGAGAGGGTGGTTTCCCTCAGCCCAGCCTGAACTCTCTTGCAATCCTGGACTACTGACTCTCTTAACTGCTCACCTGCCTGCCTTCCTGATCACCCTCAACCCCTCTGCCTGCCTGCCTGATCACCTCTAATTGCTCCCCTGCTGGCCTGATTGCCCCTAACTGCCTCTGCCTCGGCCCCAGCCACCATGGCTTTGTCTGAAAGGACATCCAGAAGATGTCCAGTCTATCTAGTCTAATTAGCATATTACCCTTTTATTAGTATAATAATGAGATGCCAATAGTAGATCAAATAAAAATTTCAAATAGATTAAAATTTTAACTAAATTTAATTAAAACTTTCTGTATTTTTAATTTGTTTGCTGTTGGCGTGTGATGCCAGAGTTATCTCAGGCTACGATAAGACTTGAGGAGTGATGTGGACTTCTCTCATTCCTTGCTCAGTTTTCTTTCAGCTTTATCAGGACCCAGATCTGTTCTGTCTCTTTTCCCACAAGGAGATATGTCTAACCTCTTCTGGGGTCACCAGGGCCACTGTCCTCATCTCCTGGCTAGACAGCTCACAGGGGTTGGCCAAGTAGATGTGGAGACATCTTTTTTTCTGTGTCCAAACTCTAGTCCCATGAAACCTGTGCCACATCTTAAAACAATGTGTCCTTGTGGGTTTTCTTTGATTCTTATTACTAATGGTGCTGACAGCAATCAATTACTACTACTATTATTATTATTCTATCATTATTATTTTATCTAAGTAATATGTTTTGAGAAACAATGTTTAGTCCTAATGGGAAACCTATTTTTTTGTGTGGTTTATTAAGTTATCTGTCACACTGTTATCTGCAATGTATTAGTAATATTTCCTCTCTTAACTATAATATATTTTCTCTCAAATATAATCTTTTAAAGTACTGTAGTAAGTAAAAACTTGGGCTTTGTCACAAACAATACACTAATTTTAAATGTATGACTCTGGGATTCAGTTCTACCTAAGGGCCCAGGGAAATAATCACTGTTTCATGGACCACTTACAGCATGAAAATGAGAAAACTGTCATTAGCATTGAATTCATCAGACAATTAATGCTCCATCCTGGCATGTCACCTGATCTAAATGATACCTGTGGAAACCTCTACACATAAGAATATTCTGTATGGACAAAACTATTATTTTACCTTAGTTGAATCCAGTGAGTCTCTGTTAAAAACTCTTCCTCTGCTGTGCCTTCTGTTTGTTGTATGTAAGGGCCAGACAAATTTTCTTTTGGAGAAGCTATGCAAATAAATTTGTAGCCTCCAGTTACCATCAATGAGTTACTTCATTCACAGCATATGTTCTATAAATTTGAATTAGAAATTGGACTATTCATAAATGTAATTGCTTGCTTATTAGTATTTATATACATGTAAATAAGTGAAAATATGTGAGTTTATGTAAGTACACATTCTGCCCAATAAGATTATATACCCATCCATATGTCCCTTCCTCTATTTCTACTTTTAATCCTTATTTGCTCAGGTCATAAGCAAAGTAATAAGAAAAAATGTGAGGCATACTGTGTCAGGCTCTGAATTCCACCCAGAAAATACTTTGGCCCTTACTTAAGATTTTACTGTCTTATTTTTCTTACAAGACATTTTACTGTGGAGATCATACTTTATTCTACCACCTGGGGTCTCAATGTAACTTGCTTTACTTTCAGATATTTCAAACCCAGAAAGGAATCTTGCCATTGCATTTCCCCCTTCTCCCTATCTTTTTTCCCCTCTGTCTTCCTTCTCCCCCTATTTCATTGGCAAAAGGGGAAAGCTTTTCTCCCAACATATTTTACATTACAGTGTAGATTATCAAATCACCACATGGTTCATGGTTAACATGGTCCTTCCAATGTTTGTCGCAATTCCTTTTTCTTAATCCACAGATTTCCTAAAGACCTTAGGAAAAATCCTCATGGGATTGAATAAAAAGAGTTAGAGTACAACTAACATGTGTTTTTAGAACATGCAGAATCAATATCCAAGGAGGGTTCAGCCATCTCAAATATCTTCTGGCTCATTGTCCATGTGGGGGCAGTCCATATGTCCATGTAACCATGCTTCTCTTGTCTTCTGTAGAGTTTTATGAGAGCTTTGTTCTACTCTCATTTTATTAGACTAGAGTTTTAAACTTCCACAGTGCTGGGATATGTCACCTTCAGAGTGTCTTCTCTGCTTGTCTCAGGAAACCATACAAATAGGACTCTGGCAACCTTTTCATGGGTAATTCATACCAGCAGCCTTTATACTTGAACTTATCAGCATTTCTTTATTATCAGCATAATTATACTGAGGCAGGTAGAAACTTACAAATCACATACAGTAAATACAATGTTGCATCTTATAAAGGGATAATTTAATAACACTATAAAAAAAAGTGAAATAACAAGTTTGGAGGGGTTAACAAGTTTGAGGAAATGAATGTCATGAGATAAAGCATTTTTTTTCTTCAATGGTCATGGTTACTCCAAATTTCTGACATATAGTTACCTCTTCAAAATTGGCCATTGTATTAGGAAAGGAATCAGGGAGGGGCATGATATTATAAAACCGAGAGGAATAAGAAAGCATGCACTCTATGGCTATAATTATAATTATACCTATGAAAACATGGCTATAATTATAATTATACCTATGAAAACATGGAGGAAGAATAAATGGAATAGAAAAGGTCAATGAGGGAGTAGAAACACATTTCTAGCAAAATAAGGGATATTAGTCAATTTTACATTTACGATGGATCTAGTTCATCTCATGACATGGTGCTTTGTTCAGTTTTAATTCAGAAAGTACTACCTAGCTTCAAGCATGAAGCTTCATTTCCTCCTCCCCTCCCCCAGAAGAGTTAGTTTTCCTATTGAGAAAAACAAGTTTCCTCTTCACTCATAAGAGACTCTGCTGCTTGCTGTGAGGCTGAGGAGAGAAAGTGGGAACATCTTGTTGACCCTCTTTCATGCTGCACAGCCAGGAAGGGTTGGAAAAGGAAGTCCTATCAAGATGCTATTCCTCAGTCTCATCACAAGATCATTTATTTTCCATCGCACACAGTAAGACACAGCCCTACACTTAACTATTTAACCAGCCAAGGCTAAAGCGATTAGACTCATCTTTTTTTGATGTCCTAGAAGAGATGGTTGGATGAATGTCAGCTGCCCTGTGGTGATGGAAATGTAGTTCCAGCTGACTGCAGATGTTTTTACAGTTGTCCCTTCTTAGTTTGAAACTCTCCAAACAAATACAGATTGGCCTTGCAGCTTTTATTTTTAATTTATCCTCAGATGAGAAAACATGCTAGTTGGTTCTGTTTAATGCACTCTACTGATTAATTTCCTTAATTCGATTTAAGCACTTTAAAAGAACATTACAATGCAATACCTATTTCTAAAGATTTCTTCTTTTCCATTACTTGCTGAGTCTTTACATTTGCTTTTAAATCTCTTCACTATCTAACTGATTGGTTTCCTTAAAGAATACTCTTCTTTTTACCATAACTTCCTCCTTTTCCCCCTTGGAAGTGACTGAGGGAGTGAAGAGTACTTGAGATAATGTGAAGATATTAGCTACATAAAAGAAGAAAATGGGAGCTGAGCTATGAATTTAGAAACGAATTTGTGATATATGGATATATGCCAAAAAGAGACCATCAGAGGAAGTCAGGTAATTAAAATGCTAAGTTACATTTTCCTCTCTGCTATTGGTTTAAGAGAACTTTTCCTCTCATGAAAGGAAATTGCTGCCAATAGCTATTTATTAGCTGAGAAGTGATTTCTTTCCTGCATCAGGTCTAAGACTGAGCCAACTATTTACTGAATACATGAGTAAGTGGGGGAAAGGAATGGGAGAGAGGGAGGGAGCGAGAGGAGAGAGAGAGAGAGAGAGAGAGAGAGAGAGAGAGAGGGAGGGAGAGAGAGACACTCTTGCATTGATTTGATCATTAGCAGAAATTATCTTTTGAAGTTGCAAAAATTATTTTTACATCACTTTTTGCCAGTAGGACTGACTGCAATTCTTTGATGCAATTAAGTGAACCTCCTTTTTTTTTTTCCAGTTGAGCAATTCAGAGCTAAATTAAGATAAAGATGTTGATGCTATTAATCCCAGACCATCCAAGAAAGAAGCCAAAGAATAAATGCAAAGGAAACTGACTAACCTTGTCTGGATAAATCAAATGATGGAGAAAAACCCTGGGGATTCTGCAAACATGGCTCTGTACCCATGTGCTGTTCTCCTTAGCAGTACCTTGCAAATCTATCACAGGAAAATTATCATTCATGGCCATTCATTTGTTTAATTTCTTTACCTGATGATCATTTGATATTGGGTCCACAATCATCGTGGGGTCAGATGTCATGAGTTTTGATGACTTATTTGAGTTTTGTGAATCTAACAAGAAATATTCAGAATCTTAATAATGTACATAAAATTCCATTTAAAGGAGGCAAGCTGAAGTATATGACACCAATGACAGGACAATCAAGATAGTTTATAAGCCCTTAATTATTTTTTAAATTAAAATTTCACAATTTTGATAGCAATTTCTTGGCATTTTCCCCAATATATAGATTCGTTCACATTCACATTTTTAGCACTGTTTCCCAGAACAATGAAGGAGGAGCAATTCAGCTATCAACTCATGTTTTATATATTTTTAAAAGGCCTCTATTTTTATTTTAATCTTTCAGAAACTTTTCCTCCTCCTCAAGGAATCTTGAAAATTATTATATTGAATAAGAAAGATCATTTTCCCCTAAAGTCTCAAGTAGAAATTGGCAGAATGCCCTTTCTCATCAGTTAGAAAAGATGTTACTTAAGTAATTGAGTCAGTCTCATTCTTCATCGGTCTAGCAGTTATCTATATTCACCCAGGTTCTTTTTTCTTAGCCTTTGTGAAAACCTCTTTATACAGTTTTAATTTCACTTCCATCTTTTCTGCTAATCTTGAATCAAGGAAAAGTGAAATCTTCTTCTGAGTTAAAAAAAAATAAAGCACGTTAAGAACACTGGACTATTGATCTTTTCGAAGGTTAAATATTGCCCTAATCACGTTGATAAGCACCTTATGACTGGGGCTATGGGAAGCACCCTCATTTAACTTCTCATCATAAATAGCTTCCTATTTCCAATACCAAAAGACTCTTACATGGCTACTTTAAGACATCCCATCCTAATAAAGTCCCAATCTGCATATAGGGAACTTTCCCACATAAATGATTACTTTTCCAATTTTCTTTTGAAAAAATTCCAAGTTGTTCCCTTGGTTCTGTGAAAATGTGGGCATTTGGTTCGCCTTTCTGTCATCTCCTTGATTCTGGGAAGTTCCTAGGGTATAGGAATTATAAAACTTAGGCCTGAACTTCCCTCCTCTTTGTAGGAACTCGAGTTCTTATGGGTCAGTCAACCTGATGTGAAGAAAGGAAAATGGTTTAAGGTGAATGGCCCTGAAGGGCGAGGGCAGAAAGCTTTAGGTACACAGACATCTGACAGGAGGTATTAGTTGAAGTGGAAAGTGAGAGGGGATGAAGTGGAAAATTAAGTGTAAAAATAAAAGGAATGTGTGATCAAATTTTTATATTCTGAGATGCTCTAAATATAGCTTAAAGAGTGTTTTAAAACCACATGGGCCATGCCAATATATGTCTGGGTACTGGAGCAAGGCCCGGCTGGTTATCATAGCGAAAACCTTCCCATGGAAATTTTCATGACCTGTTATGATAACAAAAATATTTAATTTTGTATAGACATAAGATAGAAAGAATGTGTGTTCTGAAAGACAACATACAACAGAAGTATTTCTCTGTGGAAATGCTATGGAAAGTTAATCTAGCAATAGTACATTTCTACAGCATCCAGAGAGATTCAGGTAGGGAGAAAGTTTATTTTTACCTCAACCTTCAAGCTAATTTAAAGCTTAAAATAATGCTATGCTTTAGTGATTTCTTTTAGCATAATGGTCATGCTTTATGTGTATCCTTAAGACTTCCAGGCCTCACCCACACTCAGCAATGGGACACACTTCTACATATGGAAACATGCCACCCTCTTCTATATCTTCCATTTTCAACTTTCCCTTCGTGATGTGTAATTTTATGTGTCAACTTGGCTGGCCACTATGCCCAGCTATGTAGTTGAACATTATTCTGAATGTTTCTGTCAGGGTGTTTTTGAATGAGATTAAGCATTTAAACCAATGGATATTACTCTATAATGTGGATAGACCTCTTCCAATCTGTTGAAGGACTAAAAAGATGACCTCCCTCAAGCCAGAGGATAGAGGAAGTCTTTTCAGCAGACATACTGTACCACAAAAAATAGAAAAAGTACAGAGAAACAACAGAGGTCCTTTTTGTATAGAAGATTTAAAAGCCTTTATACTCATTATCTATTTAAAAGAACTTAAAAGTAGCAGTAGAAGATAGATTAAGACACTAGAACCAAAAAAAAATATTACTAGGAATAGAGAGACATGGAGCTCTGCTCTTGTATTTTATCTCAAAAATAAGGAAAACAGGAAAAGAAAAGTGGCTGGGAGTCCCCAGAAGGGACCCGTCGGTCAGGATTGAACCTGAAACCCAGGCAAATACCCTTGACCAGGAATTGAACCAGAGCCCTCAGTTCATGGGCTGACACTCTACCACTGAGTCACACTGGCCAGGATGGAAAACTGTCTTTTTAATTAGTATAACAGCAAAGATTTTTGCATTTTGAGATGTGAGCAGAAACTTCCTTGGGGTACTCACCCTTTATTCCGTGAGGAGACTCTTAGCTTTGGAATCCAGAAGATGTGAACATTGACCTACTCAGAGGTACGGGTGTGTGTGTGTGTGGGGGGGGATTTGCTCTTTTTTAAATACAAATTGTCTTGCAGTTCTTACCTCCTGTATTTAGAGGAATGCTATTGTTCTTACAAATGGACATGGGTCCTACTGTCTTTTAAAAATTGTTGCTTGTCCCAGGGATAAGGTGTGTGTGTATTCATGCAGGTGTGCATGCACTTTCTGTCCAGGAGATAATTACAGGAGATGAGGAGAGTCACTGAACAACGACAGGGAAGAATGAGGAAGCCATTCATTACCTCTGGCCACAAAGGAGACAAAGTACTAAAGGCTCTCTTGCCATCCTGCTGAAGACCTACATGGCCTCTCTGCTGTCCCACCATCCCTCCAGGAAGCCTGCCCCAGGGCCCTGGCATGTGCTGTACTTTCATCTTGAAACATTCATCTTCTCATTAGCTTTATGCAAACTCCCTTTCATTCTCAGAGGCCTTTGCTTAATTATATGTTCTTAGTGAGTCCTTCCCTGAAGGACCCCATTTAAAACTGTAAACCCTCCTGAATACCTCTTATCTTTTCTTGCTTTATTTTAATTATGTACCCAATATTTTACTTATATGTTGTTAATGCACTATGCTCCAAAAAGTATAAATTCTATGAGGGCACACAGTTTTGATCTTTTAAAATGTATTACTATGTCCTAATGTCTAGCTTTTTTTTTGCCTAGCATTACTACTTATTGTGTAAACAATTTTGAGCCAAAATAATGTTTCCACATTCCTGTTAAGAGTTGCACACAGGTAAGAAAAACTTTAAGCTAGAATGCTAGAAGAAATAAAACTTATCTGCAGTACAGCGTGTATGTTATAAAAGAGATTTATAGGGATGTTCTGTACATTCTTGACAAAGAACAGCGTATCGTAAGAAAATTGAAATTCTGTAGATTGGAATGTTCTATCCTAGATCAGATCTGGACAATTTCTTTTGTCGAATATGGATGTTTGGGAAGGCTGAAGCTGGGTAGGCTGTGTCTGCCAATGGTTAGATCCCTGCATCCTTAGACTCAGGGATAGGTATACCTTGTTTTGGTGATGGTATAGAGACCCTTATAGGTGCTTTGTTTCACTCTTAAATGGCAATAAATGCCAGAAAAGTGATCAACTACGACTCCCCTCAAACAAAACAAACCACAGAAACGACATTTCATATTATGTATAATGTATTTCAAAGTAAAAATTATATAGTTTGGTTCACTTTTTATAAAAATGTAAGTACCCGTGCACTCTTATGAAATAGCCAATATTAGAAATATGTTATATGTTCAGTAATTGGGGGAAGAAAGGATATGGACAAAGAAGAAAATAGATGAGAAGAAAGGGGGGAAACCAAGTAAAAGGACCTCTAGGGGAGCCCATTCCCCCTGCTTACTTTTCTGACCTCTGTGTCACTTAACTGCCACCACAGCTTCCTATGGGAGATAGCATATTATGACCCACAATCAACCTACATTCCAGATCCTTATTGTGACACTTAATCACATTAGAAGATCATTTTGTGCTTTTAGTTAAGTCACAAGACAATGAGTATTGAAGGCCTGGGAGGGACAAGTGCAGGGTGAGGGGGTCAGTGAGAAAAAGACAACAAAGGGGAAATCTGTAATATTTTCAACAATAAAGATAAATTAAGATTAATAATAATAATAATAATAATAATAATGACACAAAAAATTCAGCAGGCCCAAATCAGGACTCACCATCGTCTCCATTTAAAGGTGCTGTATTTCTCCTTTCTTGTATCACCTCCATTGAGACATAAAATCTCAGGGTGATGTTCTATACTTTCCTCTACATTAATTGAATTGTCAGATCTTGTTGAACTTGTTATTGAACTGTATTTTTTAACCTTCAATTTTACACTCTCTCTACTACTAGGACTTGATAATTTCATTGGGAATACTGCAACTATCTCTTTGCTTCCAGTCTCTATTTCTTTCTATCTGGGTTCTACTATAATAATTACTTTTTCTGACCAAAGTTCTCAATCTTTCATGTGCTGTGGCTTTCACATACACAACGCACTCACATGCACATAGCCAAACAGTCACCCTCCCTCCCCACAACTGTACGCAGAAATCAAACAAATACAACACTGCTGCTTTTTGGGGTGTGATAGTCATTAAAATATTTTAAGACCGTGAAAGTAATGCAATCAGCTATTTGAAGATTTAAAAAATATAATTTAACTGGAAAAATAAATAAATTAGCAATTTTGATTTTAAACATTTTTTATTTTCATATGAAATAATTCAAACATACCAAAAAATCAATGAAAATAACATAACAGAAATCCATGTATGGACCACCCAGATTTAAACAGCTGTTAACATTTTGCTATGCTGGCTTCAGAGTTCTCTTCTTTGTTTTAAAGAAGAAAAAAAAAATAACTGAAACTGGGCGTCCATCCATACCCCTTCCCTGCCTTTCTAGAGGCTGAAGGCTTTGTATCATTGTGCATATGTGTGTATCCTATGCAAGTTTATACTGATAGGCAGTTTATTTTATTTGTTGTTTAAATTGTTATTTAAATTGTATCACACAATATTTACCCTTTTGCACCTGACATTTTATTATCAACATATGTGCTGATACATGTTGATATAGTTCGTGTAGTAACTTTGTATGAGATTCCAGTATTTGAATACAATCATTTATTTATATATTACTCTACAGAAGGACAGTGATGTCCCAGTTTTATCATTATTTCACCATTATAAACAAAATTCCTTGTGTACCTATGGCAGACTTAGTAGTCTCAAGCACAGAGACAGGCTTAGATAGAAGTGGAGCAAAAAGTCACACAAGTTCAGGAGGCACAGAGAACCCTAAACAAGAACCCTAAACATGACTACGTTTTAGTAATACACCTCGTTAGCTTTACTAGGAATTACTGAGTTGTGCACCCAGTAGCATTATATGACAGTTCCCTCCCTCTTCATTGCCACACATAGATTTTTTTTACCCCCAGTCTTTAAGTTGAAATGAAATTTCACCATTGGTTTAATTTGCAATTCCCTGATTCTTAATGATGTTGTAGGAATATGTGCATGTTTATTGGCTATTCTCATCTTTTCTATAGAAGGCAGAATATTTACAACTTTTCCCTCTCAATTATTTAATTGTTTCTGATTTTTTTCATTAACTTGTGACACATCCCAATCTCTTAAAGGTAGATGGAGTATAGAGATTCCAAATATTTTTTTCCAGTTTATTGTTGTCTTCACTTTATTTATTTTTGCTAGCAGTAGTTTCTTTGAATAATTATACCAAATTTATCAATCTTTAATTTTTCATTTTTTGGGGTATGTATATAAGCATTACTTAAGAAAAGCTGATCAACAGCAATATATATATTTATATTTCTTCTAAATTTTTAATATTTATTTTGCATTAAAAGTCTTAATCTAAGTGAAATCACTAGAATGTGTGCATGTGTATCTGTGCACATGTGGGGAAGAGAAGGTGACTAAAATAAATGAAAGTTTTAAAGGGGGTTGGAAGATGATGCAGTTTATTAACATGGTTGTGATTGGCACCTTCAACCACATCAGGCAAGATTGAAGCATACCTATTATTCAGGGTGATTGATGCACAACTGATAGCTAACTAGTTAATAGTTCCAGAGCTAGAGTTGAATCCATGTATGAACAGCTCATTGGGATCTCAGGGATGGGCCTAAAGCTAGAACAGAAGCTGATATATTTATTTTGGATGTATCTGTATAATTGGTAAACTTTAATAAAATATGAATTATATTTATTTTTTTTATTTTAAACCACAAAGATAAACTTGTTTGTATACAGTAGAAGCTCATTAAATACATTAATTGTGAATACTTTTGTTTGAGTTGGAGGTCGTTTCACACTTCAAATGTTTTCATCAGAAGTTTGAAATTTTCCTAAAAGAGAAACTTCTAACACATAAGATTAAATCTAAAAACTAATTATAGGATTCAGAAACCAAGCTGAATATATATATATATAAAACCTTTTTTTGACAGGAAATTATAAGTTTTTTTTTGCTAAGTTCAAAGATAGCTATTGTAACAACTTTAGAGATGTTTCTAGGTCAGTTGTGTGAGTGTCATACTACACATGAAGCTACCCTTAAACTACTCTCATATCAAGTGTTATTTTATTCTCAGTGATAAATTGAAAAAGAATATAATTTAATACTAGAAATATATATTTAGTGGGAGAATAATGCTCCCTAAGAATTATATGGACCAAAGTTTAAAATTAAAATAAATCTAATGTATTTTGTCTTAGAGGAATGATTTCAGTTACCTGGTTTTGGAAGGTCTTTCTGAATTGGATTGTTCTTAATGTAAAATATTTATGGTTTATTTCTCTTCTTTACTGAGTGTTAAGGAAAAATCAAATCAATAACTCACTATAAATTCAGTTTGATTTTCAATAAAGCAATGTGATGAATGTAATTCCACTTATAGTTACTATATTGTCATATATCACATGGCTCAATACTAGACTTAAAAGTATTTGGTTCTTAAGTTTAACCCTTCCTCTTGAATTTGAATCTAAGGGTCTCTGAAAACAAAAGATTGCTTACTATGTCTTCTTTATAAGTTTTATTATAACTGTTCAGTGTGAGATTAGAGTGGGCAGCCAAGTGGGAAATATTAAAGATATGGAGCTATACTATTGATAGAGAAAGATTATATATTGGATTCCTAGAATTATAGTAACAAAGTATCACACACTAGCTGAATTAAAACAATAGGAATTTAATTTCTTAGAGTGGAGGCTCTCTCCAAATCAAAATCTTGGCAGAGTTGTTTCCTTCTAAGGGTTCTGAGTAGAATTTTTCTTTGCCTCTTCTCAGCTTCTGGTAATGGCCACCAATTCTACACATTTCTTGACTTGCTGCTGCATCACCCAACCTCTCCTCTGTCCTCACATGGTATTCTCCCTGGATCTCTGTGTCCTGATATGGACAATTTTTCCTCTGTGTCCCTCTTTTTCTTATAATTAGCACCAGTCATCTTGGATTAGGGATCTACCCTATTACAGTAGGACCTCATCTTAAGATAAGTAAAACTGCAATGACATTAATTCCAAATCAGGTACTTTCTGAAGTTCTGGGGCATAGGATTTAAACATGTCTTTTCAAAGGAGACACAGTTCAACCCAAACAGGTTCTGATGAAGAATCCCTTCCTAGAAACATCTTTGTTGATATTTAGAGCAGTCCTTTTCACAAGTAATATTAGATAAGTGCAGATACTTGAAAAGGAGGAAGATTGGTTCATGTGTTACAGGAAGCAAAATCACAGAACTTTAGAGCTGAAAGGTACTTTATAATACTTTAAGTATGGTGATTTCCTTTTATTTAAAGCTAGAGGCTCACTGCATGAACATTCATGCACGGGAGGGGAGGTCCCTTAGCCCAGCCTGCCCCCCTCACAGTCCGGGAGCCCTCAGGGATGGGAGGTGACCTAATGATCAGGGGAAGGCAACACCCCATCATACCTCTGCTGCTGCCACTGCCTGCTGCACAAACATTGGCCGGCCTTGGTTACCTGAGCCTTGGGTGGCCCTGGGCGACTGGGCAGCTGCCATTTGAGGCTTGCGTGCACCTCAGGCCTTCTCTGGGTGGCTGGGATGCTGAGGGGACTGGGGGACTCTGTAGGCAGGCATGCAGAGTGGGCCTGGCCTTGCCACATGCCTACAGTCCCAGCGGGGCTAAGGGGACTGGGTGCTGCCATCTTGTGGCTGTGGGTGCCACCAGCTTTGAGGGAGTGGCAGTCAATTAACATATTCCCTCCTTATTGGCTGTGGGTGCTGCCATCTTTGTGATGGTGTGAGGATCAATTACCATATTTCCTCTTTATTAGATAGGATGATGAAAATAACACATATGTATGGTAAAAAGATAAATTTAATTGTTTTGAAGAATAAGCTTTTTTTCTCATATACTATTCTCAGTCTTTGGTGGAAATTAATATTAAGTTTTATATCAGTTCCTCTTGAAATATACTATACATTTATTCAAGAATATATCTGTGTATATACACATGTATATGTATATACATACATATATGTGTTTGTGTGTATATATATATATATATATACAGTTAATATATATATATAATATATATATTACTGTAAAATTTGCATTTCATTTTTATTTTATAATGAAGCTATACCCCAAAGGTATAGCACCCTGGGCTACACACAGGTGTTTCTGGGGCAATGAACATTAAACATTTACTTTTGCCAAACAATTAAAATGTATCTACCTAATGGTCCCATTTTATCATTTTGATCTATGTTTTTATATTTGGGGGTTATTCAATAAGATTTTATTTAAAAATAAGAGCTGTATTGCAAAAAGGGGATGTACAGAAAGATAGAAAGAATATATTATATGTTAAAAGTTTCATGTGTTTTAATCCTTATACAATCTTTCTGAGGAAATAAAAGCCCAGAAAAGGACATGAAAAGGTTAATGAGAAGCAGTGGGTGTGCCCTGCATTGCCCAAACTCCCACACAAAATAGATTGCTAGCACATGCTTGGTGAACATCTGATGCCATATTGGTGGTACCTTCTTAAAATTTTTACTTTTGTTTCTCAAAGCATGGATCACTTGGCTCCAGGTGCTTTGCTTTAGGAATCTGGATGACCTAGAATTTTGATTTTATTGGAAGGGTCTGTGGATAGAAGTGGAGGGTCAAGAAAACTAAGGTTTCTGACAGGAATGTAGTTTAGGAGATCATGCACAGAGATTAAGCCAGGTGGAGGAGTAGGTCCAGGTGAGAGAATCCAATGACAAGAAAATGATGGCACGCAGAGCATGGAGGCTCAGGAGAAGATAGAGTGGTTACAAAGGAATGAAAATCGATAGACCAAGAGGCTGTTGGTCAGAGACTGAAACACTAGAGTTGAGAATATGATGTAAAGAGATTTGAGTGCTAAGATGTTGCAAACTGTGGTTGTGGGTGATGATAAATGCTACAGTCTGTTTCACTGCTAAAGTTCAGGAATCTGGAGAAGGTGCTGTGATGTAAATGGATATACTAGAGAGACTAGACAAGAAATATAAATTTGGGAAGCATGGGGGAGTCAGGGGAGGCTCCACTTTCTAGTGATGTGGGGTCTCCAAATATCCAGACCCATGGCTTTTAAAAATATATATATTTTATTGATTTTTTACAGAAAGGAAGAGAGAGGGACAGAGAGTTAGAAACATAGATCAGCTGCCTCTTGCACACACCCTACTGGGGATGTGCCCGCAACCAAGGTACATGCCCTTGACCAGAATCAAACCTGGGACCTTTCAGTCCTTAGGCCAACGCTCTATCCACTGAGCCAAACCAGTTTCTGCTGGACCCATGGCTTTTTATTCCCACATTTTTCCCTTTAGCAAAGCAGATATACATATCAAACGTAAGGCTTGGTAAACAATAAAGGACCATCAGGTTGGGGTAACTGTCCTCAGCTATCTGGCAGCAGACAATAAAATGCAGATCTTCAGCCCTGCTGAAGGTGTCCATCAATCTTCTGATGAACTTCTTGCATAATTATGATCTGCTGAAATTTGCCACCAGCAGATAAATGAGTCTGAAAGGAAATGAAGGCCATTGTAAGTGACCATGTAGGAAACTCCAGATGGCTATCAAAGAGCTTCATGATGCTGGTGGAAGTTAGGGTATAGCATAACACTGTTGCCCTTATGACAAAACCATCAATGACTGAATAGACAACCAGTAGCTTTGAAGATGGAGGCATGCCAGGACATTTGAGTGAATAGAAATATAACATGATAAGAAAAGGAGGAAGAGTATAAGAGTAATATCAGATAAAATATTTACTTCATTGCTTCATTCCTTGATGGGCTAAGAGAGATGCTGTTTCTGGTTATGGCCTAAAAGAAGATGATACAGTGAAGAATTCTAGAGGAGTCAACAGGAACTCTGGGAAGGGAGGGCATCTATGAGAGGATAACAGCAAAGAGAAATCACAGAGAATTGAAGAGTGACAGCTTAAGTGGCTGTCTCAGGAGAGAGCTAATGAGCAGTGACAGTTACATTGTGGTAAATAGGAAAGGATGGTAAGAATGTGGGACATGGGGTAGATGGTTGTCCCTCAGGTTCTGATGGAATTCCTTTATAGAGGTTGTTGACTCACAGGCAACTTTATCTGATGTGTCTAAGCCCAGAAACTAAAGAGATTGTGGTCAAAGAGAGAGAAGGCACATACCTTCATCAGCATTTGTGAGTACCAGTCACTGTGAATGAAGATGAAGACCAGAGACATTGTTCTAGCCCTGCAAAATTCAGCCTTTTGCATACCATGACACATATAAACTAATTACTAAAATTCTGCTGCATATTAAAATATGTTTTTTGCTGATCTGACAAAAATAGGGATAATTTTGATTGACTTACAATGAAAGTAATAATGCTAATTACCCTTTTTGCTCCAAAGTGACTTCTAAAATATCAGGTGCCTGTACTTCTGATACCAAGATTTAACCAATCAAGCACAACCTTATTATGTTTTGTGACCAATAAGATGCAACTCTATTTTATGGCCTTTATATTTATGATACAAGACAAAGCATTCTCATTAGACAGCTATTGTTGTGCTGGCTCTTGTCATTTTTTCTATCTGACAATCTAAGGGAAAAGAGATTAGTGACCCTGACTAAATAATCAGGCATTGCATGTTTTAAAAATTCTTGAGGCATATAGGTTGAAAATCGCTGCTCTAGCTTGTGGAGGAGCTGAGTTTGTTGTGAGGTCATGGAGGTAAACAAGAACTGAACAACACTGCAGAAATATGTAAGCACAACATTGTGGGGATGTATACAAGCAACTTGAACTTGCCCTGGCCTTCACCAGGAATGCTTCATAGAAGACATGAGGTTGGTGATCCTTGATGGGTGAGTAGGATGTCATGGGTGAAGGCTGATAGTGGTTTTAGAGCTAAAGGCATTCCAGGAGGTTGGACACAGTGTTTTTTAGGTATTTGCATGGACTGGAGGGAGACACCTGAGTGCTACGGCTATACAATGACAAGGCCCTTGAATATCGGGCTGCAGGTGTTGGGTAATTCTTCTTGTCTTGAGCCTTTGAGAGAGAACAACTCCGAAGTAGTCAGACAAGAATTAGAGGTGAATGAGGTCCTGGCTCTTGATTAGGACAGTGATCTGTTCTTCAGATAGTAGGACCTACAGGATTGTTCTGTGGGTGGTCACTGAACAACTCATCAGGACTGGTCTTAACAGAGAAGAAGGGATCCACTTCAATGAAGTCTATAAAACAGTGTGGCCATCCATGTGGTTCATTTAGGTCGGTGTGTGCATATTTCAATTAGCAAAGCTAATATGACTTTCATGTTAAGTCACTATTGTTATGTGTCCCCTTGTCATCCTCTGAGAATGTCAAAGGACAAAGTGTTATGAAAATGGTGGGAGGGAAAGACGAGCTGAACTTTTGTCCATTGGGCTATTAACCTTCGGGTGTTTTTTTTAAATACAGTTCTCTTGCATGTGGAAAACCTTTCATTATGTATTATTGTAAAGTGACATGTAGAAGATGTGAATTTTGATGAAAAGTGCCCCCCTTGATAGATAAAAGAAGGTGCAAGTCAGGCCTAGAGAAATAAGGTGTGAAGCGTCACTCCAGTTCCTCTGGCAGGCCATTTTAACTGTGTTCTGTGATGGAGTGATAGGGCTAACAGATAAGGGGAAACAAATAGGCAATCTGTGTGGATTCAAGGCTTTTGATCACAGATAGCACCTAGCAACTGATTCCGCACTGACCTCAGAAGTAAACAACACCAGGACCAGAATTGCTTGATAGTTTAATAAATGATCTATTAAAATGAGGAATTTGGAAAGCATTATTAACATGACCATTAACACTAAAATAGTTATGTGTTTGCTTTAAGTTTTCTAGAAGAAAAGAGGATACTTTAAAAGGGATCCTGAAGAGTTAGAAAGCTTGTATTACAAAACAAAGATATTCAAACAGATTGTTTTATGGCCATAGATTTGTTGGTCTTATATTTCTTACATATGAACCATATTCATAACTTTGCATCTTTCTATGTGCCCTCTATCAAATTTCCTCAGACTATTTGTGGTGAGAAGCCAGATTTGCAATTTTTTCAACTCATGGCAACACTTTATATTTGTAAAATACAAAAGAAGGAAAGCACTAGAAATATATTTTTGAAAGTACATAAAATACAAGCCTCACTTTTTTTATTTCTGGATTTGATGGCATAACATCACTCTTTCAACGTGTCGTAAACATTTCTAAATGGTTACTTTCAATTTTAGTACCTGTCTAAAGACAGGTAGCGGGTTCAGATTGGCACATTAGCAATGAGAAACAGGGCTTATGTCTTCAACTGCTCTGAGCTGGGAAGCCTTCGGTCCAATCCTGTCATGTTCACCTAGGATCTCCCAGGCAAGAACAACATGCTGTCCCCTGGGGAAGCCATCACAATGAACAAGACCCACTTCCCATCCATGAGGGCTTGCAGTCTGATGCTGAATACCTGCTGAATCGGGTGCCAGGTAACTGCAACCCTCTGTCATGTTGTATTTGTAAAGGTGAATAACAATTCTGATCACTTAAAAATGCTTCTGACCCCCAAATCTGTTTCTATAATGATTATTTTATTGAATAATTGTCCACATGCATTCCAGTTCACATCTTAGATCTTTTAAAAAATATTTGTATTTATACTTGGGAATTCCACTGTAGTCCTTTGTAGATTTTTTTTTCTTGATGTTCAGCAAGCAAAACATATATATCCTTGTACCTTTTCCTTTGCTGCTAAACTTTACTGTGTTTATTATTTCAGTATTATTTTGAATTCTCATACTATTGCTAAAAGTGATGATTACATCTCTTAGATTATTGTTGGTTTGATTAATAAGTGTATACTCTATTATCTATGTGGTAAAGTTGAAAATATTAAATCATACCAGATCCCAAGTGGGCTGCTTAAAAATCACATTTTATTAAGTTATAAAATGGAAATGTTATAAAATTCATTGATTAATATTTCATTGAAACACTCATGTTATTTAAGTTATAAAATTCACTGATTAATATTTCATTGAAACACCCATGTCTATGCCCATGTACCTTTATTGTGACCTCCAGTCCTAGTACATATTGACTCAGATTGCACGGAAATGTGATAGGAGACAATAAAACTTTATTAGTGAAGAAATATGATGCCATATCTGCCCTCTAATTTACCAGGCAATCATCGTAGGAAAAAATTATAAAACTTTGACAACATTTTGCTTCACGATGGTATGTGAATTATTATCTAGCTCTATGTGCTTTCCTCGGAGCTTGCAAATTGATTTTTGGATGATTTGTTCTGGTTTTTCCAGGTAAGAAAAATAAGCTGACGCTTGTAGTTCCAGGATCATTGCTCATCCTATTTTTAAATATAGACACTACATTTGCCCTTTTTAAGTCCTCCAGTGCTTCGCCCATGTTCTCCTTGAATTCTTAAAATAATAGCTGGTCACCTGACGAATATTTCAGCCAAGTCTTCTGACATATTAATCTTCTAGTTCCATGCATTTAAACAAATCTATTCTTTCAAAATGTTTCTTTTTTAAGTAGAAGAAAGCAAGAGGACATCTAATAGGATAACGATTGAAAACCATTTACTTATAGGAGCCTATTTGGTTCTGATAAGAGAACACCAACAAAGTTGTGACAGGCAAGTTCCACTAATGGCTATTTTTATTCTTTCTTACATAAACACTACATCGTATTCAAATAATGGCATCCCAATCTCATGCTCACTCCCATGATGGAAAAAATGAACAGCTCTTGCCACTCCTACCAAAATTTCAACCAAAATCGCAAATCCATGTGACCCCTAGAGAAGGCCAGGCCCTGGGCAAGAATTGGCTCAGCCCACCAGGACTAGAACTGACAAGTAGGGGCTACTGAAAGGGCAGAGACTGTGTTTCTGCAAGAGTCCCAGAACATTTAATCAGTGTGAATGAGCGATTGCACAGTATGGGAAGTCAGCTCTGCTTGAGGTTGGCCCAGGTGAGCCTCAGGCCTTTACCCTGTCCTCTGGGAGATGTAGGTTCTTTCCAACTTTTGTTCTGAGGCTCTCAGATGTTCTGCCTTGAAATCAACTCTGTGTTCAAACAGAATTCAGTATAGAATTTTTTTTTTAGATTTTCATGGACCTCTGAACCTCTCTGGTTCTGCCTAATGAAGGGCTTTGACTTTCCAGGAGGCCTGGATATCTACATGAAATTTCAAGGTGATTTGCAACACAGGGCCTTCAGATTCATTCATATATATATATATCAGTGTTTTCTGGCACTATTCCTGAAAAATAGATGCTGAACTAGTCATCTGGCAAGCTCAGTTTATAGGTTAATTCATTTATAAAATATTTAAGAAAAGAATATCTGTTTCCTGAAACATATAGATATCTACATACATAAATCTGGCTCCTTGGAGCAGATTTATGTATGCAAATTCCTCCTAACTCTGCATTTCTGGGAGAAATAGAATGCATGTTTTCCAGGCTTTCCAAACCATCTGGAGTTGAGGGGATGGGGGGAAAATCATTTACTGAATGAAGCTCCAAATCTTTCTGCTGAAGCCAACCTTTTTCACCCCCACACCCTATTTTTGTATCAAAAGTGATAGGTAGAGGAGAGGTGTAAGATATGACTTTAAGTTTAAATACCAAAGAGCCCTTCTACCATGCTCCTTCTGCCCTAATGAGCACATTATTGATAATCTATTTCTATTAAAATATCAAAGGAGCATTTATCACCTAGGGATGCATTAATTATATCCAAGTTCCTAGTGATCAATGAGCAGATAGTCACAAATTTAGCATACTTGGACCACAGTTCTATATGGCTTAGTAGTTTGAGAGAGTTAGGTAACTATGGTTAATATACTTTCGTCTTCATGTGTTTACAGGCTTAAAACTCCTTCTGTTAGAGGAAATGAGCAAGCATATTTGGCAACACCAAGGATTTTAAATTTCATTTGGCCCTACATGAAAAACAAGTTTCTGTTTGGTCATTACTGATGGCCATTCCTGTGTTTAATTGGGGGCAATACTGATTAAAATACTATATATACATTTTTGTTTAAACCTATTATGTATGAAAACTCTGCAATTACAACTCTGTAGCATTTTTATAAAGAGTTTAGTTGTAGATTGGGGAAGCTACAGGCACTAGTTTTATGCCATCAAGGAAATTTAAATCTTCCACTAAAAGAAACAAAGAAATGGAAGGGTAGAGATAAAGGTAAAAGAAGCAAGGGGGGGGGGCGGGGAGAAGAGAGAGAGAGAGAGAGAGAGAGAGAGAGAGAGAGAGAGAGAGAGAGAGAGAGAGAGAGAGAGAGAGAGAAGAGAGACTTGTTTCATCTTATACCTAATTGCATTTAAAAGAAATGGGCATTTGGCATGCCTTGAACTGAAGGTGACCTGGCAGGGCCAATAGTAAGCAGCATTCTGCTTTATAATTGAATGACCCTCACATACTTCTATCAAGGTGTCTGAGGCAGTTTTCCTTTTTCATACAAATCGTATGGTGACCTCTGCTCCCCAGTGGTTTAAATCACATTCTTAAGGGATTAAACTGTTATGACAAAAGAGGAATGTTTGGATACTATGCTTTGCAGCTCAAAATTTGTCAGATTAGAAACTGTGTATTTTATAATCTTTAGATCAAAGCAGTTCTCCATCAAAGCTTTATGTCTACTACAATATTTTCCCAACCTTTGTTGAACCTGAATTGTTTTGGATTATCTCACATCGGGTTCACTGAGTATGCCTAGACTAATGTGGAGGGCAAAGCTTTCTTCCAAATATTTTAAACATTTCACATGTGCAGGGCTTGGGCACTAAGCATTGGGTTTTCGTTTATGGAGTGGTACAGCCTGCCTTGACAGTCTTTTTAACTCTAGTTTTATATGAGATGCTTTTTGAGATTAGTATGACAGATAAAACCCTATAGAGCAACCGTTTATCTTCCATTAAGAACTCTGCTCACTTTCTTTAACCGGCTGACCGGAGTGCTCTGTAAAGAGGCCTTTTTATAGAGTTTTTACATCTCGATGGACTAGGTATCATTACCCCGTTGGAAAAAGAACAGTTCAATTTTCTCAGAAGAATGGTTTGTCAGAGCAGTGTAGTTTGTCTTTATCCATCTCTAAATCCAGCAATTATGTTTCTCAAACAGGCACAGAGCAATGATCATTCAAAGTTCAAATTGCCAATTAATTTAGAATCTGTTCCCTGAATTCCTTTTTTTATTGTACTTCCATGAATCCAGTACGACATGCATTAGGTCAGCATGATGGTATTTTTGTATGTTAAAGGAGAAAAATCAAGGCAATCTTTCCTTAATGGAAGATATTTTAAAAATCATATCCACTGATGGATAAAATGTTTTTAAAGAAAACCAAAATTAAGATTAAGTGCCTGAAAAAACACCATTTTTTGATATAATGAAAAAGCGAATGCAAGGATGTAGCATGTGAAAATATAATTCAACTGCATTTATTTCTGTACTTAAGGTATCTTTCATTCATATATCATAAGGTGTCATGTACATTGTCGAAGAGGTGAATGACTTTATACTAGAAAAGAAGGAGACTATATAGGTACATGAATGCTATTTCCTGCTTAGACCATTGTCTTGATTGTAACATGTTGGTATATTTCTCAAATGAGTTAATGAGGACAGGTTTTGAAATAATTTCATCCTGTTCAATTCATTGTGTTACTCATAGAATTACTTTCATCACATGAAACCCACAGGAGGAATTTCTTTCTGCTTTCAGTATTTGGAAGAGTTGTGAGGTTGTTTTTTTTTTGTTTTTTTTGTTTTTTAGCACCTTCTTTCTTTATAATTTAAAAAACACTGTAGCTCCTATATCTGATCATTTCTTCTTCTCTTTTTGATACTAAAACACTTTAATCTAGGAGTGCTATTTATTTCCAGCAAGGTTCAGAGGAATCTATGGCCTCATTTTACCCCAGGTTCTATTTTACCTTTCATGTTACCTTTCAATTCTTTTTATTACCTATATTAACTTTATTTTGTTATAGTGTATGCATTAGTCTACTCTTGGCAACCAGGAAATGATAAATAAAAATGGAGTTTATATTTGTATGTGTGTGTGTGAATAATTATGTGAAGGAAAAGGAAAAAAAAATTGAAAATGGCTAAGACACATTGACATGAGTTGAGTGTGCTGTTGTATTGGTCTAGACTCCAGAGTAAAGTCCAAGAGACTCTTACTATTGTGGGAGATGTGCATCAACCTTTGCCTGGCCAGACTCTCCCAACACATCTGGGGATGTTGTCTTCACTCCAAAAGAGTCAGTTGGGCAGCAATAAATCTTCTCATACAAAAGTGTTTACTGTGATGGTAAGACGTTTCATGGTATCAGAAAATACACTCACTGTTTTAGAGGACTCAGTGTTTTAGAGAGAAAGAGAAAGAGAGAGAGAGAGAGAGAGAGAGAGAGAGAGAGAGAGAGAGAGAGACTCAATACATAAGAAAAGGTTTCTATCAATACAAATGCCATTATGTCAATATACAGATAACTATTTGTAGCTTTACATGTGTATCTTTATACCTACATAAAAATGAAATACTGGGATGGTGGAGGAAAAAGGATCTGGGAAATTCTAGGTGAAACTCTGGAATCTTAACTTAGGGTTTAAGGAGAATATGGGAAGCACGCAATAGGATACTTGTCATGCCTGGATGACATAGCTAGATTTAGTATACCTGGATTTTCTCCAAGTTAGGATCATTACAAGTTTAAGTTGATTCAGTTTATGAAATTTTTTAAAAATAAAAAAATGGAAGAGATGTTTAAAATTACAGAATGCAGGAAATAACCATTTATTAATTTGAAACTTAATGCCTATAATTGCTATTTATTGAGTAGTATTTTGTCTTGCTTTTCATTTTATAGTCACTATTACATATAATCCTATGACTATCCTGAGAGGTACACATTCATATTGCCTACTTATAGAAGAAACACATAGCCAGACATATTTATGTATGATCACTCAGCAAATAATGACAAAACAAGACTTAAACAAGTATATCAGATTACAAAGACTGTCCTCTTAACCACTCAGTGACATATTCATAGGCTTTTTATGTTGATTCCTCTAAAGAAAAACCACTTTGTTTCAGCTTTATTAAAATTTGCCTATTCTGGCTATTTCCCATAAATTAATCATATAACATGTGGTCTTTAATGACTGACTTCTTTCATTTAGCATAAGGGTTATCCTATAACACACAAAATGAATATAAGGCGTTATTATTATCACTACATCTATGTTTATGCATATTGCATCTATTTCGCTCCATTCCCAATCACTTCACCTGTGATACATAATACAAAAAGAAATTTATTTATTTATTTATTTACAAGTTTTTAGTATTTCAGTGCTCAAGGTGTGTTCTCTGAACCATCAGCATTGTCAGTATCTCCTGGGAACTTTAAAAAAAAAATGCGGATTCTCAGTCCCGACCCCAGGTTGAACACATTGTGACAAGATCCTTAGGCGATTCTTATATTTGAGAAGCAAGATTTTGACAGTACAAATATTAATAATACCCAACATTCCTTTGAATGGCTTTTGTCATCATCCACACTAAAACTCAAATGACTTTCTCTGGTTTATTTCTCCCCCTTTTCTGCAGGCAGCCTATGAGAAAGGTCATTGATCATATTTTTCCTATTTTTGTTTTAACGTAAATTTTCATTTTCATATTCTTATTGTGGAGCTCAGCTACTTTCTCTTCCACTGGACACTACCCTCCTCACTTGAATACCCTGGCCACAAAGTCTCATATGTTTATGATCCTTAACAGGCAATAAGATCCCAGAGCATTTTTCTTTTTCTTTGTAATTCTTGCCATACCGGGACATTTGCCTGCCCAGAGTGGCGGCTTGAAAGCAGGTTTAGTGAATTGAAGAGAACCAGAGTTTTCAGGAATGTAAATTTGGTTCTAGGAATGCTGAGGCCCACTGTCTTTTGGACTCAGATTTCCTCCTCATAGAAACATTACTATTCCTCATACATATAGCTCTTCCTTGATACACCGACATATAAACTTTAAGAAGAAAGAAGCTTACTCCAATTGAACACTTTTCCTTCCAATTTCTTACAAAAGCTGCAATGAGTTGATTTTACATCTTAATTTCATAGCATTTCATGTTACATTTTACAACTTGGGATTCAATTTTCTGCTCAATCTTTATATTCAAACTATTTTCTCTTGAACAAAAACAAAATGGATCGCCATTCAAAATGTACTTAGCCATGTAAAATAGAAGACTTGTGAGCATTTTTAGTCAAATTATCACAGTAGCCTGTGAACGTTGGTTACAAAAACAGGGCTACAAGAAAACCTAAAGAAATCCTGTATCATCAAAGAAATGCAATGTGTGCTTTTCAGTTCAATTTAGAAAGAAATAGCAATTTACATACTCTGAACATTTCAACTGAAGAATTTCTTAGACATGAATCAAATATTAGAATTAATATGAAGTGATTTAATTTTTTATGATTCTCTAGTTTTATATTAGTTTTATTTGTTCGGTAGAAGCATTTTTAGGTCTAATGAATTTTTGCAAATATTTATAAAATATATCCAGTTCTTTTGCTTTAATGTTACCTACAAAAACATGTCTTGACTTGTTGGGCCATATAAATACTAATGAATTGATTTGTCATATAGATGAAATATTTTGGACACAAAGAAACTAGTTCTAAGAAATAAATATGACTTGAGCCTTCTAGAACACTTTCTTCTCCTCTGCTTTAGAGAAGCAACGTATTCAGAATCAAGAGAATTTGGGGAACTCTCTTTGAGGTTAGCTGGGATAAGTTTTCAAAACAATGTTGGGCTCTCCATACTTGACTAGCACAAAGATAATTATTTGTCACAGCTGTTTCTGCCTTGGGGAATGATAGAATTAGGAAATTGTATTTTCAAACAGATAAGTTTATTACTTTCCATGTTATTTTAAGCGAAAGTCAACATATAAATAAACGGAAGTGTTTGGTTTTCTTCCTTTTTTCTTCTGAGTGAAATTAATAGGTTTATGTACAGTAGCCACCATTCTATGCTTCAAACTTTTCAAGCTTCACAATAAGATTAACCCAAACTCCTTCTAATGCAAATGCATCAGCATCTGGTTAGCTTATTTGAGGCCTTGGTAATTGACTCATCTGTCCTATTAACCAAGTTTCATTGTGTACTCACATTCTTAAAGGCATCGGGCCAGATAAGATTTGCAAATTTTTTATTAGAACTGGTTTCTTCTGGAGAAATTTACAAATTGTGGGAAAACTGATCATTTTCTAATTCACGTGGGTGCCCACTTATCAAGGTTAAATACTATACCCTCTGGTTTTAGCTCAAGAGTGTGTATTAGTTATCAAGTCAAATTGCTATGGGCAACGTTTGCATACTAGGTTTCAGGAAAAAATTTTATTGCGTGTGAATCACTCATTCTTCAGTACGTTTGTAATCAGGTTTTGTAAGTAAGCTTCCATGACATTATAACACTCCTCCATTCTCTTAAGACTTTCTGTGTTGGCAGCGTATATGTTTATGGAACAGCTCATATGGTCATTGTGTACTTAGGGTAAAGAGCTACAACATCATCTAGGTCAGTGATTGGCAAACTGTTGCTCTTGAGCCACATGTGGCTTTTTGACCCTTGAGTGTGGCTCTTCCACAAATTATCACATGCAGGCACGCACATACAGTGAGATTGAAACTTCGTGGCCCATGCTCAGAAGTCAGTTTTCTGCTCTCAAAAGAAATTTCAATTGTTGTACTGTTGATATTTGGCTCTGTTGACTAATGCGTTTGCCCGACCACTGATCTAGATGATTATAAATTTATTTAAATGTTGACAGATATGTTATTCATGCAACATATTTAAACATATATATATATTATAAATGTAGTTATACACATCTGCATTTGCCTTTTTTATATATTATTAGAGACCCAGTGCACAAAATTCTTGCACAGGTAGGGTCCTTAGGCCTGGCTGGTGATCAGAGTCAATTGGAGCCTTCTGGTTGCTGGCCCGGGCCTTCCTTCATTCCACAGCACCCTCTGGTGGTCAGTACATGTCATAGCAAGTGATTGAACTTCAGTCTCCTGGTGGAACTCCCATGGGGACAATTTGCATATTAGCCTTTTATATATACAGATGCCTCTTTAAAATTATAAATATTTAATTAAACATTTAATCAAGTCTCTTTGAATAAAGGTATGTTATATTGGAAAGGGTGACAATTACATCAGATATTAACTACTTATTTTATCCATTTAGAATCTAAGAGAGAAAACTCAAAAAGGACCAAGATTAATAACATCAAAGCTAATTTATACTCATTGGCTTACTTATAAAAACAAAGAAAATATATGCTTATTTAATCAAAATCTTTAGACCAAGACAAAATTTATAATAAACAAAATATTTAAAAAACCATTGATACCAGCAAGACGATAGCTTTTTTTAAAAAATCAGGTAATTTAACTCTAATTTCATTTCATTAGAATACTATATATATATATATATATATATATATATATATATATATATATATATATATATTGAGCTCATGAATGTCTGGTTCCCTGTTAAAGTAATTAAGATAACATGGAATCCAACTAAACTCCCCGAAAGTGAAATGTTCTTAAGCGTAGGACTATAGTTCATAGATCATTCAACACTTTATAAGTACTTTTCTACAACCTCCCTTGGTTTACATCTTGGGTCCAGACTTCTGTGTGAAAAGCAAAAGCATTATTATCCCACACTTCACCAGCAGCCTCAAAATATTCATTACCTGATGTTACTTAGGAACCATTACCAAGCACTGTTTAGATAAGGTGGCTCTGCTGTCTGCAAAATTGACCTTACAATGGAGTTGCTTTGATTCAATGGCTTTAGGTTGTACCCAATAAATGTCTTTGTGCCAAGGACACTATCTTAGACCAACTCTTCCCCGAAGGGCTATACAAAATAAGATGTCAAATCCTTGCTTTCTCTTTGCCCCTCCTCCTTCCCGTTGTCTACATCCTGATTATTTAATTAAGAGAGGATGCAAGTTCTCTAAATCTATCATGGAAAACAAACAACCAAAACCCAAACCAGCACCAATCAAAACCTAGTTTCTTGAGTTTGTAAGTGCTCTCTGGTTGATTTTAGATGTTAACGTAAGTAAAAACAGTCCCCTCCACGGTGGATCTCAGATGAGAACCTGCATCAGAATTGGAGGGTGGGGTGGTTGTTGATGAAACACAGATTGCTGGCCCCACCCCAGGATTTCTGATTCAGTGTTTCCGGGGGACTTGAGAGCATGCATTTCTAACGATGTGCAGGTGACACATGCTGTGATCCCCGGGCACAGGTGAGCACCACAGCTCCAGAGAACGGCTGCTTCTAAGTGCAGCTTGGAAACAGTTTTGTATCACATTTTAAAAGCAGCAATGCTGTCTTAAAGGAAGCCCTTTTCCTTCTGCTGTTCCAGAGAGGAATCACATAAATGCTATTCCCATATTTTGTTTGTTTTTGTGATACTGTTCTGGGTTGCCAGAAAAGTGACAGAACACCCAGTTAAATTTGACTTTAAGATAAACAGTGAATAGCTTTTCAGTATATCACATGGATAAATTCGCTAAATTTTGAAACCCTACATTGAGTCATGAAAAGTTAGTTCATAGATTATTTGTTCTGCCCCAAAGTGTAATCTTTTCCATTAAGCAAATTATCCTTTTAACCGAAAAATATGTAGTGTCTATGCCTACGTTAAAGTTTCTAAGATTTCTGAAAGTATAAATAAAATTTGAGGACATTTTGCATTTTAAATAATGTTGCAAATTTGAGATGATAACTTTTAGCCAAAACTGGTTTGGCTCAATGGATAGAGCGTCGGCTAGGGGACTGAGATGATAACTTTTAGTTAATTATGAGGTCAATTTTAATCTTAAAATGCCTTTAAAAGTTATTCAAAATCCCCACACCTTCCTGCCCAGCTGGCATGCCTCAGTTGTTGATCGTCAACCTATGAACCACAAGGTCACAAGGTCATAGTTAGATTCCCAGTCAGGGCACATGCCCTGGTTCCCGGCTAGATCCCCAGTGTTGGACATATAGGAGGCAGCCATTCAATGATTCTTTCTTATTATTGATGTTTCTATCCCTCTCCTTCTTTCCTTTCCTCTCTAAAATCAATTAAAAATATATTTTAAAAAAAATGATTCCCCCCAAATTAAGGCAAGTGCCATAGTATTAAATGAACAAACTGACTTAGCTTTGCTTGAAGGGTTTTAGAACATGAAGCAGCTCTATAGAACAAGAAAATCAATGGCAACTGTGGAGACTTGGAGATGTGTTCAGCCGTAATCCCTTGTCACTTCAGGACTGTGAGGAAGCCAATGGTCTCCATTTTCTAACTTGTAAAGAGGATTGCAAGGGATCAAGGCTGCACATTTGGTAAATATTAGACTTCAGAAACGCAATGTTGAATTGGGGCTCCTTGATCACAGTCGAGCTGATGGATGACAATCCAAGTTACAAAGGTGTTGCCCATGTGGATTTCAAATGATGATTGAATAGAGGACGCTGTTTCATACATTGATGCATAGCTCCTAATAGCATTGGTTGCCGTCTCAGGAGTTAACCAGCATCAGATCTATGATTTCTTAAATGTATCAAAATTCTGTGGCAAAGCTCATGTTTTCATCTTCCCTCCCATGCAAGAGAAGCTTTCCAGCAGTCAGAAATTGATTGCAGTGCACTTTGGCATGCTCCCATGTGCTTCTGATTCATTGGAAAGGGAATGAGTTATTATCAGAGACCCAGTCGTGGCCATCACTAGTGAGATTATATTAATATATTTAATGCAATATCACTCCTTTAATTGTATGACAGGGCAAAGATGAGAGATTTAGCGTTCAGGGTATGTTATCTTTCTCTTGGCACAAAAGCTAATAATTGAGCTAATATCTATTACTTTAAAAATATGTTTTCTAACTTTTCCCTCTATAGTGCTTGAGGATTATGTAGCTTTTATTTTTCCAGAGTATGAATTTGAGTTGCTCCAAGGTTGAGAACTATTTTCCATGAAGGGCTATGTAAACGAAGTAATTAAATAAATACAATAATGTTGACTTTGATATTTTGGTACTTATACACAAGAAAAAGCTTTTAGGAGATTATCCCTTTTAAAAAAATAAGCCAGCTTTCCAGTATTTCTTAGTAATCATACTCTAGACTACAATTTTCAAGAAAAAAGAAGTCTCAAGCTTTTTGGATTGAAAGCTAATGTGAGTGTTGTTTTGGAACATCCCGATTAAAGGAACTTTGCCATAGTGTTGATATAAATGAGCCAACATTTGCCAAGCTACTCAAAGTAACACATCAGCTAAACAAGTATACACGTCTCTTTAAAAAATTCTTGCAAGAAAACAACTCATTTATTTCTTTGGTTTTAAAAAAGAAGAGCTTTTATTGTCAGCCCACAATAGAAAAGGCTAGCAGGAAAATGCCTGGTACTTAAGAAGCCAATGTATTTCTTCCCTTTACCGTGAGTTCACTACAATTTGGTTTCCTACTACGGTGATTAACCTCAAGGCATCATTGATTTCTATGTTGCAAACCCAATGAACATGTCTGACTCCTTGTGTCACTCTTCCTTCAGTAGGATTCGATAGAGATGATACCTTGCCTCAAGACATTTTCTTGTCTTGATTTTCAGGATGCATTATTGTCTCGATTTCCTCCCAACTTCTCAGTTCCTTCTTTCCAGGCTCCTCTGAAGATTTCTCTATTTCTCTGACCATTACAAGGCTCAGTCCTTATACTCTTCTTCTTTCTGGTCCTGACCTAAGTGATCATATCCAGACTAAAGACTATCATAGAGGTTGTTTACCAGACTTATCTCTCTAATCCAGACTTCTCCCTCCAGACTCAGGTGTCCAACTATATTTTATTTTTCAAATATATTTTTATTGATTTCAGAGAGAAAGGGAGAGGGCAAGAGAGATAGAAGCATCAATGATGAGAAAGAATCATTGATTGGCTACCTCCTGTACCCCATATACCCCCACCCACTGGGGATCTAGCCCACAACCCAGGTATGTGCCCTGACCAGGAATCAAACCATGACTTCCTGGTTCATAAGTCAATGCTCAAACACTGAGCCACATTGGCCAGGCCAACTTTTTGACATTCTTACTTAATTTTCATACTGATAATAGGTAGTAAGTCCAAAACCTCCTGATGTATTTTGATATTTGATCCCACTGCCAACCCAACTGTTAGGTAATGGATTCTCTTCTTTTAGTTGCTCAGGCCAAATACCAGTGTCATCCTTGACTACCCATTTTCTCTGTTTTTATTCCTTAAGCCATTTATTTAAAATGTCATCTCAATCCCCATCTTGGTATTTCATATTCATTTTTACTCCTTAGCATTTAGGAGTGTCTAAATATCATTCAATTACTTTCTATCTTATTGCTGTCTCTCTCCAGTCAAATAAAGTTCTATCAGAGCAGAGATTTTTGTCTGTTTTGTTCATTGCTATCTCACTAGTGCCTGATACAGAGTGGTTGCCAAATAAATGTTTGTTGAAAGAAATGAATGAATGAACATAAATGATATTAAAGATAGCCTTTATTAAATTTAGGTTAAATTTGCATAGTTAAATATATAGACGAATTCCAGTGACATAGCAAAATCCTATCTTTTAACCCCAGGTACTGTGGTGGGAGAAAAGGATTGTTAGAATTGGGACAGATGGAGAAAACAATCATAATAATCATAGTATGAAAGACTTTGATTAGAGAATCTTTCCAGTTAATACTCCACTCAGGAATTATTCTTTCTTTGCCCAAGTCAGAGAACTCTATAAAATCTCTCCCTCTCTCTCTCTCTCTCTCTCTCTCTCTCTCTCTCTCTCTCTCTCTCTCTCTCTCTCTCTCTCTCTCACACACACACACACACACACACATGCGCGCTTTAATTCTTACCCTAATATATACTTTCTAATGATTTAGAGAGAGAAGAAAGGAGAGGGAGGGAGAGAGAGAGAAACATTGATGTGAGAGAGAAACATTAACTTGTCACTTTCTGTACATGCCCTGGCCACGGATGGAACCTGAAATTTGGATATGTGCCCCAAAGGGGAATCAAACCTGAGACCCTTTGGGTACACTAGAAGATGCTTCACCTAATTGAGTCATACTGGCCAGGGCTCTCTCACATATTTTCACCATCTTTTCATGATAAATAGTTTTTTGGATGGCATTATTAGAGAAGGTTGTTTTTTTCCTGGCACATAAAGGATATGTGAAATAGCAGTTAGGAGGAGAAAGTGCTGAAATGACAAAAATTCAGTAGGTGAAATCAATAATTTGAAGACAACTTTGAGAGGGGAAAACAGACTGAGTGCCATCTGCAATTAACACGTCCACACTGGCTAAGGAATTTGGCCAACTCACAGTCTACTGAGAACTAATAGTGAATCAAAACAGTAGGGAAGACATTCTTAAAATTGTGTATTTCATTTCTTATGGCTTGTTTCACATATATTTATTCTTTAGAAATACTGCTTAATATGCTTCATCATAGTATTCCAGTAATCTCAACTTTCTTGTAATATATGATACTCAGTTCAAAGAGCACTAAAGGTATTTTTAAAGAGGGACTCCTGGGTTGAGAGATCTTTGCAATGAGTTTGGCAAATAGTGATTAGTTTTAGTAAGCACTAGAATTTGTTTTTCAAAGTAAATTTAAGTTTGGAAAGAAGGCATGTGTGAAAGGCTCTTTCAGCATCTCATATTTCCCTTCTGCCTGGGAGATTATGTGAGTGTCTCTTCTACTTGTTTTCCCAAGGTCTCCTACATTATAAAGTTTACTTCGATGACCACTATTCTTGAGTAAGAGCATGGCAAAGTGTTCCTGGGTTCTGGCTGTAGAGAAATAGAAGTCACCAAAACACATCTTAAGAGAGGGCACATTGTGCCTGAGAAGGCAAGAGATTAACTGATGGTCTATGATAATCCACAAATCCTTCAAAGTCATAGGAATAATACAATCTGGTCCAATTGCCTGTGTACATTTGACCATTATATGGGAAATGGTATCCTAAGCCAAGTAACTCAATTTTTGAAATCTTTCTTTGGGAATATCCATGACACTCTTCTTATCACTAAAATAATAAGACAGGCCTATTCCTTCCCATGTTTCCATGAATTTACTAGTCACGAGGAATAACTAGAATAACTCACTTTGACCCATCTTTCTACTCTGCTTCATCTAAGCCTTCTAGTCTGGAAATTTCTCGCCTCTCTCATTCCTACCCTGACCCCAAAGCTTTACTTCAATCAATAGGTTCTTTGAGCATTGAAAGCATTTAGCTCTGAAATAATCATAGTACACTCTGCTCCTTAAAATTGATTGTTCTTTTCCTTCTCTGTCTTATGTCCCACCCCGCCATATTGCCTTCTACAGTACTATACACACATATGTAGTTAACATATGTGTTTAGTTGAGTATTTGTGGGGTAGGTTGTTGCTATTGCTGCTGCCAATAGAAGGGAAAAAAGAAAAAGAAAAAAAATGCAGTGGTTTCACAAAGTTCACAGATAAATTTTTCTGTTGAAATTGTTTTAAATTAATGTCTGACACTTCACCGGGTATCATTTCGAACACAGCTATAACTTCTGAAGAAAATAAATCACGGAATCAGACAGTGTTTATTAGCCAATGTGCTGTTATTTCCTAAGCACTGCTTTCACTTGTGATAAAATTGGCAGCCAGGGGAGATAAAGAGAGTGTCTGAACATGTTTTATCCATGGGTCCTGGATGAATTGCAGAAATACAGTGTGTCTTACGTGAAAAATTCTGTTCCTTAATTTCACCTTGATGTTTTAGAAAAATACTCTTTAAAAATATTTGTTAATTTGCCTCCAACTCTGTTTAATGAAAATGTTCACAGTTACTATATGAAGAGGAAAATCAGCATTTATTCATTTACCCTACTTATTTTTTCTTTCAACAACTAGCTCCTGATGTTTGCAAATTACCTATTTGTTTCTTATCTGCTTTTCATTTCAGGTTCTATAATAATTATGCCACTGGTAACACTGCCTTCTCCACAGGCATGGACAGCATATATAAGTTTTATGATAGCTTCTTGTTGTACTTGGGGAAAGAAAAAAGGGCCTGTCAAATCTCAAGAAATTGAGGGCTAATGGATCACAACAAACCATTGGAATCCCGTTGAGTTCTCTAGTAATGGCAGGCCTCTCCACACTGCCTCCTGTTTTTCTCAGGTGAACTTGCTCAAGACTCAATGATTTTTTTTTTTATTTTATTTTTTTTGCCATGCATGTTAAATTTGGGAGCTTAAATTGTATGTATATCAGAAAACAAATATAGGGAGCAAAAGAGACGATTTCTTGTTGGCCTGTGCCTTTCTGAGAAAAGTGCTATGTCCATGTAACTCTGTGTTTACCTCTTTTCTCCCACCCGGAAGCCAAGGAGTCAGTACATCTACCAGCCCTGGAAGCACCCCAGCCCTGTCCCTGCTAATCTTGCAAACATCCCATTTTCCAGTCAACTATTTTCCTCCCCACCTCATAGAACTGCCAGGGTCAGCAAGGCAGAAGGGCCGGTATTCCATGATGACTGATTTGGGGCTGGGGTGGGAAAGGGTCTCTGGGAAGTTGCTAGGTGAGGGTTCCACAGCAGACCATTTTCTCTTCCAGTGTCACATTCCAAGTTAGATAACAAATCATGGAAAAATGTGGATTCAAAACATTACAAAAAAATTTACAGAGAAGTTGAATCCATCTTCATGGAGAAAATATAAAATGTTTTCTCATATTTTTAAAAAGCGGTGTGACCTGTGCACTTTGGAAGAGAATGGGCTGAGGACTCCCCTGGAAGCCTTTGCCACACACCCTTTCCCTGCATCACCTGCTTTGCAGGTAGGATTGACTTTCCTAATACCTTCCGTCTTTCAAAACAGGCAGGTTCCTTCCTGGATTTCATTTCTCTTTCTGAGTTTTATTTTTGTTTGTTTGTTTTTTGTTTTGTTTTGTTTTGTTTTGTACTATTACTATAAATACTATTTTGTTCTTTACAATTTTTTTTAAAAAAAATATTTCATTGATTTTTTTGCAGAGAGGAAGGAAAAGGGATAGAGAGCTAGAAACATTGATGAGAGAGAAACATCTACCAGCTGCCTCCTGCACACCCCCTACTGGGGATGTGCTTGCAACCCAGGTACATGCGCTTGACCAGAATCGAATCTGGGATCTTTCAGTCCGCAGACCGACGCTCTATCCACTGAGCCAAACCGTTTTGGCCTTTTAAAATTTTTTTATTGCCAGAAACAAGCTACTGAGTCAAGTGATCTCCTCATGTTGGGGCTTCGTGTCTGCAAAGGAGGTGGATTTCCTGGCCACCTGTCTACATGGGCTGAGTGTGGGGCTGGTGGTACTCGGGCAGCACTGTGAATGCCCCCCACATCTGCTGCCTTGGAGTCCAATTTCTCCTTTCATGCACCACTCACAGGTCGCTGCAATGAGTGCTTCCGCCATCTCCATCTCTTAATCTTATTCAAAGGGAGCCTCGGGGGCACAATCCTGTGCGTGTAACATGGATGAAGCCTGCTCGTTGTTGTTGTTTAGCTTAAGCTAAAATGGCTTGGAAGGAAAATTGGTGAACAACAACATTTCTCTACTTTCGCTTGCAAAACAGCTGGGAGGAATCAGCTCATTCCATGAGCCCAGGCCGCTGCTGGCCAGCTGGCAGGGAACACAAGCAGAGCAAGAGTGCCAGATACTTAACAGCTGTATTACTGTGCATCCATCTGTACCACACACCATATGCCAAACCCAAAGTAGGTGGGGAGGGGATCCCTTGAAAAAGAGACTTTCAAAGCCACAAAGAAAAAGCATTTTCTCCTTTAGTGTACCTGCTTTGATCTCATATTCTCATGCTTCTTTTCCCCTTCCTCACTCAATCTGGAGGCCCCACCTCCTTTCGAACTGATGCAAAATAGTAAGAAACAGTGTACTTGGTCAGCTTCAGGAAGTCATTTTTCAGGTAACTTGTAAAGAAACCCTATACCTGTGTGCCTTTAAAAAAAAATCACGTTATCATGTAATTTTTGGGGAAAAATCTACCATTGATGTTTAAGAATCAATATTTATGTCGTAACATTTCATCATAATGCCACACATCGAACTTTGAAAAGGACAGAATAAGTGCCTTTAGGAAAGATTCCAAGATGTTGTCTACCTCCGTAACTTTAGCAGTTCTTAATGGACAGTCCAGGAACACCACATCCCAACAAGACACTCTGATCCCGTTCTTTCCTTTCCAAGGTCATGGAAGATCATGAGAATTGGACTTGTGGGACAGCTAACCAGATACTCTATGTTATAAAAGGAGATGCCCATCTAAGTAAATGTGAATTCTAGAATGAGGACTGTTTAGAGTAGTCAGTCACTTACCAAATTTATTTCCTGCTGGAAATGAGAAGAAAATATTTTCCCACTCTTCTGTGGACATCTCAAAGTGCAGATGGCAAGCAGCCAGTGGACAGGAGAATGTGAAGGGATGCCCAGTGGTCACTCAGGGAGGGCAGAGCCACCCTCTGACTCATAGCTTTGCTGCCCTTGGAGCTTCTGGTGAGTCTTTTATGAACATATTGGCCTGTCTGTTTACTTTTTTTAGTGCAGTTCTCATTGCATTAGGCAATAGGAAGAGCTAAAACTTCATCGCTTTCCCTCTTTCACCTACTTTTTACTTTGACTTCTGAGTGTTCCCCAATTACTAAGACCAACATTTCATATTTACATGTTCCTTTTCTGTTTAAAAAGTGCCTATTCATAAAATACTTTGTTTAAAGAGAAGGTCAGTGAGGAGATGATGATGTCCTTTGGAAAATGACATATGCTGATGGAACTGACTGGGCCTATTTGCTGACATTTTTATATTACCCTAATATAAGGCAGGGAGCCACATGGCATAGCTTTGCATGGAGTGGCTTTCAAAAAAGAGCTCAGCTGCCAAGAGCAAATAAAAAGTAATTCTAATTTTTACCTTCATTTTTCAAGTAACACTGAAGGGAATTCATTTTCTAACTTTTAGCAACACTCCTCAAGAAGTCCTTTTCTCCACTTCCAATTGTTTACTTCTCATCCTCCAGATGCTGATTCATAAAGAATGCAGGTTGGCAGGATTACTAGTTGGTATCATAGGGTTATAGATATAATGTTTTATAGGTGTGTATGTGCATATATATATATATATATATATATATATATATGCAGATATAAGATCACTCAGAGTGTATACATACATATGCATACATATTCACTAGATATATTCATATATAATACACATGAATATATAAGGATACATGCATATACGCACATCTGCAAACAATAGAATGTATATGCTTCAGTTTAAGCATAGATATGGATACAAAAAATACTGGAAATAATCTTAACAGCACGTATTTGTCATTTATCTTAAAATGGTAGACTTATAGATAATTTAATTTCTATTTATTCTCCAAAAAGTTTGCAATGGAGATACTAAAAATATGCCCTAAATAGCATTATTGCATATGGCAAAGATAGAGTTTTTGCTCTAGTCATGGGTTGCAAGAACATAGGAAATCCATAGAAATCTATCAATATAGGTATCCACAACTCCAGGAAAGGTTTATGGCATGTACACTGTGTGCCTTATACAACTGAAATTGATTTTCTCAAATTTCCTGGAGACTGGAAGTAGGAGATTTGAGGTTGCAGCACAGACAGGTTCTGGTGTGAGCTCTCCTCCTAGCTTATAGACAGCTGTCTCATTGCTGTATCCTCACAATAGGAGAGAAAGAGGGAGAGATGGGGAAATGGGGCGGGGGGAGAAAGAGAGAGATAGAGAGAGAGAGAGAGTTCTGAACTTCATCCTTTGACCTCACTAAACCTTAATTATGTCTCTAAGACCCCATCTCCAAATACATTGGGATTTAGAGCTTCACATATGAATTTATGGGGAACACAAATGTTCAGTCCATAACAAAGGGGATCTGTAGTTCAATTTCTGTAAGTGTTCCAGGCTTATAAATGGCTTGGTGGGAGAGTCTTAGGCACACACACAGCTTTGTATCCCTCTGTCCTCTACATAGAGGTGTTGGCTGCATTACAATGGCCACATGCCCCATGCACAGGTAGCACCAATGCCCTTTTGCAGTTTCCTGAGGTGAAAGATAATATTATTCTAAAGTGGCCAAACCCCCTTCAGCCCAACATGCTATTTTCAATTTAGTGCAGATGATAGGAAAAAAAAGGCATACACAGAAATTAAAAGAAAAACAAATGCAAAACAGATGTCAGGAAATACTTTGCTCCCCAGAGGAGGAAAAAAATAGATGAGAAGAATATTTAAACAAGGCAGTTTACCGAGCTAAGAAACTGGGATCATCATTTAAAAATAGGGACTGGGAGCTGGACTGTGAGTGAGGTAGGTAGATGCTAAATTTAGAGTGAGAAACGTGACCTTCCACAGATGAAAATGAGCCCAGTGTGACTTAATCCTGCTGGTGCCACCCCACCCCATTGCCTTTGTCTCTCCGAGGGGTTTGAAAAGGTGTATTCTCATTGTGTTTATGAGACAGGAAATACATGTTTTAGCAGGAAATAAATCTGCCCCTACAGACATAGATGGCTGTGTATTTCATTAAGTTGGGAGCCAGTTGTGCCCCTTTGCACCTTTGTTCCCACTTTTGATTCCATCATAGTGACAGAGTTTTCCAGATGAAGGTCTCCTAGCTGGTTTCCTAAGAGACCCCAGGTCAGGTTTACAGACCAACATTTCCTGAGTGATTGTCACCAGGTAAAGTGCTCAGTCAGCCCAATGGTTAACACACTCTTTTGTTTCAAGGCTGGGTTGAGAAGTATGGGTTGAGAAGCTGAGGGGGAGCGTTGGACCCCAACATTTTCAGTGTATTTTACAAATGTGAGGCCAAGCAGCCCAAAAAACATTATTCTCCTCAGACACGTCACTGTTGAGTTCCATCATCTCTGCGTGAAATCACTCCTCAAACTGGCTCAAGAAATAAGGCTGCTTAAAGAAAGGTTTATACATAGAGTGAAACTTTAGAAATAGAAGGTTTTCATAAATTCTGTGTGAAATTAAAGAGAAAAAAAAAGCACAATGAAATGTAGTCCCTATTGTCAGGATGGTCATGGCATAGTGGATAATCAATGGAGTGCTTGTGGTCCTGTAGAGTGGTCAGCCCTGACATGTCCTACAAAAAGCTATTTCTTTATTGACATGTTCCCAGTGCTGAGCGAGCAGGAAGCATGGCATGTAGCAAATGCTCTGTGCCTTGTGCCAAAGGAATAAATATTTTATGCATTTATTTATTTACTTATTTATTTCAATCCTCACCCAAGGATATGTTTATTGATGTGTGTGTGTGTGTGTGTGTGTGTGTGTGTGTGTGTGAAAGAGAGAGAGAGATTCATACATGCCCAACAGGGATCAACCCCAAAATCTAGGTATGTGCCCTGACCAGGAATTGAACCCCCAATATACAGGACAATGTTCCAACCCACTGAGCTACACAGGCCAGGGCTACTTCTGTTTTTCCTTTGGTTTTTGTATAGCACACTACTGTTTGGTACATCTGACATCAGTTTAAACATCTCTTCTGGAAGCTTCTGCTGCCACCCCACAAAGAAGTTCTTGTTCCCTCCTCTGAGTTCTCATAAACCTTTGCTATTTTTATAGTAACTATAATATTCTGTTGTGATGGTGTGTCTATTTGCATTGCTTGTTCAAAAAAATTTGAAAGCTATTATTCCTTGAATTCAGGAGAATTTGTAATTGTGTTGCTTATCTTTAAAACCTAGCACATCTCTTAGCATGGAATTATTAGCCAATAAAAGTGTATTGAACTGAAATGATCTGGCAAATTGGCTTAGTTCAGCCACAAAGAGAACCTGGTAAAAGGCTTTGAGTGTACATGGTCTATTTGGAAGATGATTCCAGGAGTAAGGGCCTGGGAAATGAAATAGGGAAGGAAAAACACCAATGAAGGGTGAATTATTGAACTGGTTTATCACTGGAAGCAACTGGGATTAAGTCCTCTTGAGACTCACTGAGAAACTGGATTGCATGTAGTTCAGAACTCTCCTACGTAGGAAGAAAGGCTGGGTCATTTATCTACCCATCTCTCTACCCACTGGTAATGGTTATCACGAAATAGTACTGTACTACCTTTTATTTATTTTACTTTTAAATATATTTTATTGATTTTTTACAGAAAGGAAGGGAAAGGAAGAGAGAGTTAGAAACATCAATGAGAGAAAAACATCAATCAGCTGCCTCCTGCACACCCCCTACTGGGAATGTGCCCACAACCAAGGTATATGTCCTTGACTGGAATCGAACCTAGGATCTTTGAGTCTGCAGACCAATGCTCTATACATTGAGTGAAACTGGTTAGGGGTGTAATACTTTTTAAATGCCCAGGCTGGGGCGAGCCTCCTTACTTTGGAAAGCTCAAAGACAAAAAAGCAATTCTCAAACAGGGCCAGCTGGGGTAGGAAGCTGTCAGCAAAGAGAAATCTGTCCATCCAGATGCAGTTGAAGCCAGAGTTGAACAGAAGTGGTATTTAAATAATCATCAGTAAGTACTTATTGAATGGACTGAAGACTGACTGAAGAATGAAAGAGAACCTTGGAGAACATTGTGAGTGGATGAACGAATCTTATTCAGCTAATAACCTATGAACATTGAGGGGCACATTTCCTGGGTCTCTTCCTCCCATCAGGCTGATAGTAACTTCTTCACAGGGTAATAGCTTAAAAAATTGCAGACATATAAGCAGATTTACAACTGTATATGCATGCATTCTGGATATAAAAAGGAATAATAAGACATTTTCCCCCACTGCCTCAAATAATAAAAAAAGGTCATGCTTTTTTAAATATATATTTTCCACAGGCCTTTATTAGCTTCTGCATCCATAAGCATCTGATTTCCAGGGCTTCATGTTAAGTTGTGAAAGCAATATAATTGTGTCACTATTTGTCTAGTATCTTTGAAAACCCTTAGAAGTGTATTTACTGATCTTAATCATATCCTTTCTTGGACCAGAGAGCTCATTTTACAGGAAGGAAACATCTGAGACAGAAATGAAAGGATTCACAGTTAGTGGTGATAATAGAAACAAATATCTCAATTTACAACTTCAATGCTCTCTACCAAATTTGGCAAAAGTACTGAGTCAAGCAAGCAAATCCTTTTATATAAGACAAACTGAATAAACTTCTTAAGAAGGATCAATGAAAATTATCACAATAATGGGATCACCTAAAAAATTGATGAGACCCCTTTATGGCAGGCTTATCTCAGAAAAATTTTATTTGTAGAATATTTTTGTCCTCAGATTGTGTTTGGCTTTGGAGTGAGAAGAAACTTGATACTTTATGTGGTAGAGAAATAACCTGTTTTAGAATGTAAAGGTTGGGACTATGCAAAAGAGCATGGGTGGTATTTAAACAAAAGGAAATTCAAAAGATTTGGAAAGTTGTGTGTTTTCTGAGAGAAATGTTGACTTGTCCATGTTAGCCATCTCCAGATTGAATCAGAAACAAATAAAAAGTTAAATTTTTAACATTGTATCCTGAAATTATTTCGTACAGCAAGGACCTACCAACTTGATGGCACTGAGCCACTTTGAGATCACAAGGGAATTGAACCTAATGCTTGAGATATAAATGAATATGAAGACCTTGTTTATGCATAAGTTGAGTCTAGAAATAAGGCATTCAAGTGCTAGGAGACAATTCTGGAATTTCTTGTTGGGGCTTTCTTCACAAGTCACTCGAATTAGAACGGCTTTATTGATGGGAAACTTCAATTCTGTCCAGTCACACTTTCAGTGATGACCTTCTCATGGATAGACCCAAGCTGTACAAATAATGGTGTACTAGTAACAAAGATTAAAGCTATATAGAAAAGATAAATTCCGTGGTAGTAGAGCAGAATAGTTAATAATTTATTTGGTTAAAAACACATTCTTCATATCTGCAGAAGCCAAGTTGTCTAAACTAAGGGGCTTGATATTCATGAGCAGAAGTTTGTAAAGGAGTAGTGAGTCATCCATATGCATACAAAACCTAAATACCAAGTGCAATTATGGTTCATTTTCCACTGGAGGCTAAGGAGACCCATCTACCTCAATTTTTACAGCCTAATCTTAAATATGCAAGAGGGAAGAAATCAATGTATTATTAGTTTAAGGGATCACAGACTTCAGAATTAGAAGAAGCATCAATATTCAAGTTTATTGTAAAACTTAACGTTTTCTATAGTACCCTTATCAATGGCCTTTAGGTATAGGCATGAGCTTCAGTATTACTGCTTAAAGCATCTAAAACCTCCAAAGACATTTTATTCTGTATTGAAATAAATGATTTCTCTGATGATTTACAAGTCCGTGAGCATTTCCCAATACATACCTAGATATTCTTAGAATGTATTCTCAGGGTATTCCAAAAATGATCTTAAAGTGCAGACAATTAAATCCATCATGTAATAAATTATGCAACTCAATTCAGCTGAAGATCACATTGGCTTCGGTATGGCAGTCAGTATCATAACACTGTTGATTTATGAAAAGCTTATTCTATACCCATGACCTCACCAGGCTCTTTTAAGTCTGGTACCACTGGGACATGAATTCTCAATTGCCTCCTTGTAGGAGTTTTGAAAATAGAAGGCTGTCTAATAATTTTGAATTCTGTGAGTCATTTTTCAGATTTTAGGCAGAATCTACGGCTTGTGTATATCTCACTGTCCTAGCACACCAAGATTATATGAAATGTGATGTGGGCCTACATCCTTTCCTTGCTATGGTTGCTTTATGACAAGCTGCATTTATTCGGAGTAGGGGTTTTCAACTGGGGGGGTGATTCCCCGCGACACTCCCCATAGGGAGACATTTGGCAATGCCCAAAGATATTTTTGGTTGCCAAAACTGGGAGAGGGTGTAACTGGCACCTAGAGGATAGAGATCAGGGATACTGTCAACATTCTACGATGCACAGGACAGCCCCCACAACAAGCGACTATCTAAATGTCAATAGCGCTGAGTTGAAAAACCCCTGTTGTTAACCATTATAAGTGCTCTCCTGTGTGCATTTCTGTACATAAGAGTTGGGATTTAGATATTTTCCTCAGGTATTTATTATCTGAAACACACTATACTGATCAGTGGAGTGTAGAGTATATTGATGAGAAAACATAATAGGAAATACAAACATATTTATCCTTGTATTTCACACTGACGTGTTTAAAATGAAGAGCTGAGAGGCTGTCAAAAGTTCTTTAAGTTAGATTCACAGTTAAACTAACACAATAAAAAAATATGAACCCAGATGTGACTCTCAAGTGCTGGTTTCCAGGATGTGGACTATAGATATTATGATTGAAATTATTCAAGTTGATTCAAGCCATAATCCTTTTAGTTAGGTAGCACTAATTGCAATTTCAGAGAGAGAGTAAGCTTTTGTAAAGCTCTACTGCATCTTTTTTTAAATATAAATTTACAAATGAATTCTCAAATTTCACTTTGTATGACTTTTCCATTGGCCTCAATGTGCCTTCTGCCTTAGGTAGTCCCTATAGTAATGTATGATTTTTATGGAAACATTATTTTTTCTACATAGGAATCAATTATCCTGATAAATTTGTAAAGTAACTCGGTGTACTTTGTCTTTTTCCAGGTGAAATACACTTTGATTGTAATGTTTTTCTTTCAAATTTAGAATTTTCATACATTCACTAATATCTTACCTGACCTTTTCTAAAAGCATTGCCTCCCACAGATTTCCATAACAATCTATATCATTATTTTTATCCTTGGCATTCCTACATTATATTAGAGTGAGTGCATGAAATGTGTTGAGGTCTTGGACATTGTGCTGTTCATCCTCCACCCTCTAATATGTCTACTAGTAGTTCTCACCTCTCATAATAAGTCTGTATGATTCAATATTAGTTCAGTTAAAAATACAAATACTCAATATTTATAGTTTTTTTTTCTATACATGAAATATTGAGCAAAATTGAGTCCCAGAGCAAGAAGTTCCTTTAGTCAGAGCAATTACTCGCTCATTCATGAAATCACAACCACTAACGTTTATTGAGTATGTACTATAGGCTAGGTGTTATTCCAAGTGCTTTATAGGTAATAGTCTACTCAATTCTCATGACACTGAGAGAGGTAGGTACCAACATTATCTCCATTTCAGAATTTAGGGATGTAATAAATAACTTGCCCATCTAATGGGGGATAGACATTGAACTCAGCTCTAAGAATGCAAATTAAACAGTGTAATCTTTGGTCCTATCATTAAGGCATATATAGCCTACAAATAAACAAATAGGGAATATAGTACACTACAGTAGTAAGCATCAATAGAGGTTGTGAAAGATGCTATAAAGAGGCATAACTAACTTAGACTTCAGAATTAATCACAGCTCTGGAATCTGAGCCCTGAGTAAAAGGAATAGCTCATGAGGAGGGGCTTTGCATCAGAGGGAATGACCTGGATTGTCTAAGTATGTAAAGAGGTCAACATGGCTACAACACACAATATAAAGGAGAATGCTGGGAAATGAGGCTGGAGAGGTGGCAGGTACCAGACTTTCCTGGCCTCCTTAGATAAGTTAAATAGTTTGCATTTGTTTGTTTTTTTCCATTGTGGGGTTTTAAGCAGAAGAATGGCATGATCAGATTTGCATTGAAAAGCGATCCCATTGCAATATGGAGACAGTATTAGAAGGAAGAAATTCTAGGACTAGAGAGGACAATTTGGAAGAGTTGCAGGAATACTGGTGGAGGTGATAGTGAACATTAGGACGGATGAACACTGTCAATGGACAAGTGGACTTGGGGGAAAAGACAAGCTCAAAAAATGTAGGTGGTATAATTGATGGAGATTTGATTAGAAATGAATCTTGCTTGAGTATCTTCATAGATGGTGGTGCCTGTCACCAAAATTTGGGATCAAGAGAAAAGAAAGGGGATGAGCTTATTTAGAGACATTGGAGTTAGACTTACTGGCAGATATTCAAGTGACAAGCTCCACTAGTTAGAGGAAATTTAAGCTGAAGTCGTAAGGCGGTTCAGCAAAGGAGAATGGTGTTAATGGTGGAAAAGACAATTATGCTGAAACATTGATGGGAAAGGGTCAGTAGAGTTGGAGATGCTGAACAATCAATGCAGGTGCTGGAAATTACAACAATAATTACACAAACTGTTAAGCATACCTTTGTTATATATAATATAATGTACATTTAGTTCTATTCAATTAACTCTCTTAAAATTATCAAATTAAAAATGCAGCATATGTTTTAGATATTAAAGAAAGGAAGGAATGGAATCCAGATCACAGGAGGAGTCCTGGTTCGGGGGGGGGGAAGGGGGTTATCTTCTAATGTAACAAAATGAAAAACTAAAAATGGGTTCAGAGGCCAATAAGTTTACGGCTTTGTCCTTGGTTGTTGAAAGTGTTCATGTCTTCCTTAATAGCATCATTTCCTGTCTGGAATATTGTAAAGTCATCTGTTGAGAGTCCAAAACTAATTATACTGGAAAATATGTTTGAGCAATAGAGAAGAATGTAAGAGATAGCATTTGAACTTGAAAAGCCTTTCATTTCTATTAAATTTAAGTAAAAGTCAAAAGGACATTTGATAAAGTAAAAAAATAAGACAGTACTAGTATTTTAAAAAATCAATCTACATGATAATCAAAACTTAGACTGGTATGACGTGATGAGGATGCAGATATGTAAATGAATTCAAGAGAATCCACAGTATGCACGTGGTAATTGGAGAAGGAGACAGTGGAGACAGATTGTTGAATTGATTCCTTGTGGTCTGACGAAAGCAAATGCATCAATGGCAGTGCCATTCACTAGGTTTTGAGGAAGGGGTTAGGAGTTCAAATTTGGACACATCAAGCATGAGAAACCTGTGACATAAGCAAAATGTTCCAATTATATAGTTGGGTCTAGAACTCAGAAGATAGGTTTGGGTGGAAAGCAGGTCAGGGAGTTTGAATGAGTCCTGGGATTAAACCATATCATGCCTTTAAAATGCACTAATTGAGGAAATCACACCAACAAAGGATGAAGAAATAGGTGGAAATCCAAGAGAATGGGGAAACACAGAAACAAAGAGAACAGGCTGCCTCCGGGGGCAAGTCATCAACAACGTTGTATGTGATGGAGTGGTCCACAGGACTGTAACTGTCACATGTCCATAGGACAGGCTTGCATGGATATGCAATCACAGTTAGGAATAGAAAAACAAATTCAACAGCAGTGACTGAACTTGAGCACTGAAAGGAGAGACTAAGGTATGTGCAGTGAGGGTATAGCATCAAAGTCAGCAGTTAACCAGGCTCTCCTTTGTTGTGAGACGTGTGAGTGGACAATAGGAATGGAAGGCTGACACTGAATGAAAATGAATCCCAACCAGGCCAACTACATTTTCCTGATTGTGACCCATTTTAGAGGTGTGCAAATTACTGTATAGTTAATGATCATGCTTTTGCTTGTGTAACTTGCATGAGACCCCATTCAAGGAAATGCAAGGGCCCTAGCAATGTGATATTCATCATTTTGTATTCTTTTATTAAAGGAGATATAAAAATTGTGAAGTTTCAGGCTATCCAAACCAGATACATCCCCTGATGTTTATGATTAAATGTGTGAAAGAAATTGATGGATATATTTATTTACATTTAAAGAAACTGTTACCGGTAAATATACCTTTGTTATATATAATATAGTGTAAATTGAGTTCTATTCAATTAACTCTTTCAAAATGTTAAATTATGAAAGCATCATATGTTTTTTTTTATAATAAGAATTTCCAGATAAATACAACTGTCCTATATGTCAACCTCACGGTGTCAATATTGTGTAAATAAGGTAATAACATTCATCCAATTTTCAGAAGAGGAATATGTCTATTTTCTGACATTACTGCTATTTAGCCTAACGCAATCAATATGTTTGGATTGCCACTACTGTAGTTTAAAATACAAATTTCCAAAATTAAAGCTGCCCTGGGTTGGCAGCCAAACAGTGGAGGATAAAGGTGTGAAATACTTCATTTAAGAATACACTTGGAAGTTAATGCTTAGAGTTACATGCTCACAGATCAGAATTCATAGTGAAAATTAAGATTGAATGTCAAGTTTTGTTTGGTAGAAACAATTAATACACATTCCAAGCTGCAATGCAGAATGTGAAGAATGTTCATTTTATGGTTTATTTCAGGAGAACACTCTAAAAATTGGTAAACTAACTACCTTTTGTTTGACATCTGCAGGAAGGATGTTGGATGAAATCTCTTTCTTTGGCCCTATTGCTTTGCTTATGAGGCTTTATTTGGAAATATTTTTCTGTGCTATAGGAGCAGAAATACCAGAAAGGGTAAATAAAACTCACTCCTCTCAATGTCTGGTCTGCATGCTCTGAGATAAGAATGCAGCCCTTCTAAACTCCACACACAGCACAGCAAACACTGGGCAGGCACAGTGGGGAGTGGAACTTCAGATATGATGTGTAGTGGTAGGATAAGAAAAGTATCTTAGTCAACTTAGGCTGTTGTAACAAAAGACCACAGATTAGGAGGGGCTTACACAGCAGACAATTATCCTATATAATAAAGAGGTACTATGCAAATTGACCCTCACACCCTTGCACAAAATGGCCATACCCATGTGGTCAAAGATAGTGGCCACAAGAAGGCCATCAGGGGAGGATAGTTGTGGGCAATCAGGCCAGTAAGGGAGGGCAGTTAGGGGTGACCAGGACAGCAGGGGAGGGCAGTTAGGGAAGACCAAATGAGAAAAATAAATTATCCATTCCACTCCACCCACATCTAGGAATATCTTAAGTATCCACAAAGATTGGGCCTAAACCCAGCAGTCATACATCCTCCAAGGGGTCCCAGTTTGAAGAGGGCACAGGCTGAGGAACACCCCCCTCTCACCCAGTTCACTAATTTCATGCACCGGGCCTCTAGTTTTTCATAATTCTGGAAACCAGAAGTCTGAGATCATGGTGCCAGCATGGCTGGGTTCTGGTGAGAGTCTTCTTCCAGACTTGTAGACAGCTACTTCCTCACTGTGTGTTCACCTGGTGAAGAGAAAGATCTTGGGTCTTTCTTCCTCTTCCATCACAGAGGCCCCACCCTCATGATCTCATCTAAACCTAATTACTTCCCCATCTCTTATGGCTATCATTTTAGGGTTTATGTGTTCAGCCTATGGATTGGGGTGGGGGAAACCAAAAGCAAGAATGGAAAGCACTCCTGAATTTGGGGCTATCGGTTCACCCATGGCATCACTCCATTTTGATTTAAAAACCCTTCTATTAGTTTAATTTCCATTTTTCTCTCTCCAGTTTTCTTTTTTTGCTTTCTCCTTCTTCCCATACTCCCTATATCCCACCCCTCTTATTCCTTTATTCCCTCCCTTTTTCTTCTTTCTTTCTGAAACAACTCTGTAAAGTTAAACTGCTGCCGACATCAACAATTTGCAATTAATGGACTAACAGTTTGATTTTTGTTTTTCCTGAAGTCAAACCCATAAAAGGAAAATGGGCTTTAGGCAGCTCTTCATCCAAACACACCTTTTTTTTTTTTGGTTTTTTTTTTTTTGTACGTTTCTATTCTTCATTTAGAAAAGCCTTATATGCAGAACATTTGAATATGAATTAAAGTATTATTTCCTATTAAAAGATGAAAGTTAAATGAATAAAACAAGTAAGCATGTTAAATTTAAAGAGAGGGTATATAATTTTAGATAATATTGCTTTAGATGTTTAATAAAACAAACCTGAGGATACGTGAGATGTAGATGATAATAGTTGCTGGAATACTAATAATTTAACTCTCCAAAATGAAAGTTTTAGTTGCACTCTTTAAAAAATTGACCATCAAATATTATAAAGCTTTCTTCTAGAAGCACACATTTCTTTATGCAAGTTCAATATTGGTTAAAAAGTAGACCATTAATTAAATGCTTGACCACTTATAAAACAGAAAAAAAGGCATTTAAAATAATTTTTCTATAGATTAGCACAAAAAGTATGATATGGCATCTCCCCCTTTAGATTCTCATGTACTTGGCAGTTTTTCTCAGTTGTTGATATTAATGGAACAGTTCTTTATTATAATATGGCATGCTATGAAATTTCAGGGCCACCTTTCCTAACTTAATAATTTGAAATACTGGAATCAGAATCGATACTTAAGGTATTCTTAGGTTGGGTGGAGTGGAATGGATAATTTATTTTTCTCAATTAAAGTCATTCTTCTTTTTCATCAGTTTAGGATAACTTTGGATATATAGGAGTTTGAAGGGGCATTTTGATGAGACTGGTGGGAACTCCTCTCATTTCTTTGGCACCATGGAATTCCCTTAGACTGCTTTGCCTAATTAGCTTACCTTTATGTATATATCCATCTTTGTTGCCCAACTATTTTAGTCTCTTCTATGCCATGATAAAAAGAAAACAACCAACATAAAATACAATAGTTAACACTAACATTAGGTTCTTTGAAGAAGTAAAACTCTTAACTATCAATTTTTAAAGCAGTCTTATTTTATAGGTTTGTGTGACTTTATCCTAGTATAAAGGCATAGTTAAGCAGACTTAACAAATAATTCTGGAAAAAAAACTGAATCACTAAATCGAATCAAGTAGGCAACAAAACAGTTATATTTCTGACCACCCACCCCCTTTTAAGATCTGCCTCTCCTATAGTCCTTCCATTCCAATTAATGACAACTTCTTTTCAATTGCTTCAGTCAAACACCCTGGAGTCATCTTTATGTCTCTATTTGTTGCACACCACATTAGCAGATCCTGTGAACTTTACTTTCAAAGTATGCAGGTATCTGATCACTCTTCATCACCTCCACTAAGACTACTCCGGTCCCAGCCACCATGATCACTTGCTGGACATCTTGACAGTCTCCTGGCTCTTGGCCTGGCTTTCACCCTCGCCCCCTAGAATGCACACTCTATGGATGAGCCAGATGATGATGATAATGTCTGTTATCCAGACAGATCAAGTCTTCTCGGCACAATCCTCTTAGACTCCCCATACCAATTCAAGTTAAAGCCAGAACCTCAAAAATAGTCTACCTCTTCAAGCTCTGCTGCCAATGCCTCCAATTTCTGACTTCCTCTTCTCCTCATCTGGCTCTTGCTCACTCTTCCTCAGCTATGCTAGCCCCCTTGCTGTTCTTCCAACACTCCAGGCATGTTCCATACTCAGGGCCTTGCAGTTCTTCTTTTCTTGTAGGGTGTTCCTTGCTACCTTGCTTCTTGCTGGTTGGTTGTTATTGAAGGATAATTTTAGTGATCCCATTCCCTGGTACCCTATTTAAAATATTCAGTCCTCATAAAACACACTATACACATATTATGTATTTATTTTGTTGTCTATGACCCCTCCCCATCACAATAGAATGTAAATTCTATGAAGGCAGAAATTTGTGTGGGGTTGTACTGTCAATGTAGAGAACAATACCTGGCACGTACTACATATGGGACCCCCAAATATTGACAAAATGGATGATTTATTACAAATATCTCTAAATTCTGTTCTCAAAAACTTTTATGATGTTATTTTCCATTCCCCACAGCATGGCTCTGTTCATATGACTTACCTGCACCTGGCATATCCTCTCGCCCATCTTTGCTGGTCCCACTCACTCCAGCTGCTCCTTCTTCATCAAGCTTCCTAGATGACATCTGCTGGAAGCTCTTTCCCTTTTCCCAAAACTTATTGATACCATGTTGTGCCTTGTGTCTTGCATATTTATGCGTCTTAGCTTAGACATATATTAAAATCCTCCAAAGCCAAGACACATCTTTCCCAGTCCCTGGTGTATATTATTATTACTATTTTCTCAATAAATATTTGTTGACTGACTAAACCAAGACATAAATAAAGGGGAAAACAAAATAATGAAAAAATGCTGTGCTCCTTAGCCAATAGGAAGAGTGTGGAAAATCTGGAAAGGATTTACATATGGGTGTATTAGAAATATCCTGAATACACATTGATGGATTAGGCTGCTGATACTTTTTAATCATACACATCTTGGGTTCTTTTTCATCTGATTGAACTTCTTTTGGAAAAGATTATTTATTGAAAACTTATAATATCAAAGCTAAGAGTCACATTTTAAAGATGAAACTTCCTCTTCCCCCCTGCTCTGACAATGATTCTGTTTGGAAGTTAACATTTTTATGTTATTATCTCTAATTTAAGTAAATTAAACTTGAAAAATTTTTCAAAACAAAACTAAAACCATTGTCATATAGTTCTAAAAGAAAATATTTTTATATACTAATTCAGATGCTTGTTACAAATTTTAGTTTAAATGTAATTTGATAAAAGTAACTTATATAACCCATAATTAGACTACTTCAACAATTAAATAATATTTAAGCTATTACAACAGCAAAGTTTTTGTTATTCAGTAAAGATAACTATGCAAATTCCATAGTTACTTTTTAAAGTTATGTATATTATAGATTGTGTAAATGTATAATATATTTATTATGTGTGTATATATATATGTGTGTGTGTGTTTACACATAAAATATTTGTTTAAATTATAAAACTATATGGAATCAGTCTATGTTAAAAAAATAAGAATGACGTCTCATCTAGAAATCAAGACATTGGTTCTTATATAATAACTTCTATGTATCTGAAACTATTTATTGAATGTCTGTTTTGTGCTGTTTTGCATATATACCTCATTAATCCTCCCAAAACATGTGCAAAATAAATACTACTATCCCATTTGGAAGATTAGAACCAAGGTACAAAAAAAAATAAATGATGATAATGATCATAAACATCGGCACCAAGGCCACTCAACTGATAAAAATGCCCATGTGACTCTAATGCCCATGTTCTGAAACTTTGCCAAAAAGATTCAGCTGTCATTCACCATCTCTGGTGTCTGTAGAAAGTCATGTGACAACAATAATGGGAATGGTCTCTTCTGGACTTATGCAATACAGCTGCCATGCTTCTATGGTTCCTCATACCTTTACCTGTAAATTGGGACAGTTATAGCTCTTCTGTGTTCTCACAATTCAATAAAGGACACCAGTGCAAAAGGCAGCGATATGGTTGTATTTTAAAGACATATGTAGAGTATCAAAAACACATGCCAGTATTCCAATTTGAATTATTAACTATTACTTAATATAGTTATTCATTATTAGTAACACAGATACTATTATCTTCAGTTCAAACAACACTTTTCTAAATACTATCTCCTCTTTAATTATTATATTACTTACACTGTTTTTTTTCCTTCTTAGAGTGTTTGCTAATTTGAGGGTTGGAACTACATATGTTTTACCATGCCAAGTGTCCCTGGGATGCTCAATTCTAATTTGTATCTATGCTATTTATTTCCGTGACTGGAATAGATTGACCTCCAACATTTCCTTGATTTATCTTTTCAGAATTTACTTAATTCCTTTCATTTTCATGTTGGCCAACAATAAAAAAAAAATGTTATCCAATGGCCTCATTTCTAATCTACACTGTAGCCCTGGTACTTCAGATTCTTGGTTAAGTGCATACAGGTTAATAAATAAATCTTTAAGTCACATACTTTTACAAAACAGAATAAAAATTGTTACTTAAAACAGAGGATTTAATTCTGCATTTCAACTGACAAAGATAATGAGTAAGATTTCACTTTTATAAATCAGTATTTTTAAACTATTTTAAATGCAATAAATGGAATTTTTAAACTTTGGAAACAGCCTTACACACAACTGCTTTGAAGAATTCCTGTTGAAAAACGAATACTTTAGATCTACGTAGGATGGTATCTGTTATGTAGCCACCTGGTGTGGAGGGAAGAGTTCAACTTCTGAAATTTGTTTCTAGCTTTCCTCTCCATCTCACCCGCTAGGAAGGGTAGGAGGCTCCAGAGTGCTGTGCGGGCTCAGCTCTAGATGGTGGGAAGCCAGGTGCTTTCCCAGCTGTGACACAGCTGCATGAGCTCTCAGCCTCAGCTAATGAGGGAGCTTAAGCCATCTTGAAGTAATCATCATTTTTACCTTCTTGGAAGAAGCTCCACAGCTGAATTTACACTTGACCTTGGACCAAGTCCTTCTTAAAGGCTCTCATGCATGGACAGAGATGGGGTATGCTCAAACAAAATTGCAGTGATGATGCTAATCCTCCTCTATTACACACAATGTGAAAGGATGTGCCTTGTCAAGGTCTATACAAAACCAAGACTGGAAAGCAGAAACCAGTCTGACATCTTATTCTCTATTCCTTCCTAATTAGTTTAGAATTGCCCATTGAGCCTTACATATTTCAATTCATGGATGCTATAGCCACTTACTGAAATTTTAATTTAGCCATGACATCTCTGTTTTGGTTAGCATCCACCTCTGAGGACCATTCAGCACCTCTGTGACAACTCTGAGTTTATTCAGGATAAAAGTGACCTAACACCTGTTCCCTACTTCATGGCCTCTTAGGTCTGAGTCAGCTTAATTGGAGAGTAGTTAATAAGTTATGAGAAGGAATCTACCCATTTATAGTTTTAATGGCCTTTTTATCATATCCCCACAAACTATAAAGCAATAAAACATAATCAAGTCCTTCTAATCTTTTAAAAATAATCGTAGAAATGGTAGAACTCACTGGCAAACTATGTCTGAAAACTTTGGTAAAGAACAAAATGTAATATCCTTATCTTGACTTCTTTCAATTCATTTTTTTTTCAAAGCTTACCTCGTCCATGAAAGTATGTAACTTGCCTAAGGAATTCCATTGTCGTTAGAACACTGACTTCAGGGTATGTCCCTATAAATCAACTGCAGTGAAGACGGATTTTGCATTCCGAATCATGAAATGCTCTGTACAGAAGTAACTCTATCAGAACACTAATTCCTGTGGTCAATAAATATTTATGTCTTTTCTACAAAAGAGCAAAAAGTAGATATTAACAAATTCAAGCAAATAGAGCCATCCCAGTTAGTTAACTTAAGGCCAAAACTTAAGTCTGTTCTAGGTGTTTGATACGTGTACATTGGCAAAAATATGTGCTGCATCATACAAAAAGCTAGGAAAATAGATTTTTCAATTCAAATGATGGTACTGAGTAGAATTCTATAATTAGCAACACATGATGTCAGATATAGAAAGAATCAAACCAGGCATAAAAATTCAAAAGAAGTATTTTGGCTTTAGTTTTGAAAAAGGACACCAAACTTAATTATATGTATTTTTAAAAGTATTTGCTTTCAGCAAATAAGGGCACACATACACTCAAATATTCACAAATGTGCACACATACACGGGCACACACACATAAACACACATATACATACAACATAGTTATAGATCAATATATATTAGTATTAAATTAACTCTTGGACACTCTGCTTTGCTGGTTTGGCTCAGTGGATAAAGCATCAGCCTACGGACTGAAGGTTCCCAGGTTCAATTCCGGTCAAGGGCATGTGCCTTGGTTGCAGGCACATTCCCAGTAGGGAATGTGCAGAAGGCAGCTGATAGATGCTTCTCTCTCATGGATGTTTCTTGCTCTCTATTCCTCTCCCTCTTCCATCCTCTCTATAAAAAAATCAATAAAGTGTATTTTTTAAATAAATAAATAAACTCTTGGTCAATAATAAATTGCAAACTATATTTTTTTCTCTGAATTGCTGGTATTTTTTGTTTGTTTGTTTCATAGAACAAAGCATATGATCAACACATATTAAGGACTCTCAATGTTTGTTAATTGAATTGAATAACTTCAGGACTATGTACATAGTTTTATGGAAAACCATTTAAATTGGCGGTAGTAAACTGAACTCAGTCAAAAATTTTCAGTGTCAAATTCTCCCCCTTAGTATGTGCAACACTTACATGGACATAGGTACAGTGCATGGAATAGTCTAAACTTGTTCAAGTTTGCCAACTGGTGGTTCCTAAAGTTAAAACTTTAAAAAACAAAAGCAAATGACTATTTTTGAATGCCTTTGTGTGTTCATATTTTTTCAGCTTTTCTGACACAGTATCAGCTTTTCTAATAAGTTTCCAGTTTACAAAGAAAACAATGCTGAGCCTTCTGGTATGGGTGGAATTGCTAGCGTTCCTCACAACTAAAAAAGAGTGCACTGTGTTACTGAACCTGGGGAAAAGTTAGGAGAAAAGGCAGAGCTAAAACAATTCTTAGATTTTGTTGTGTGAATTTCCAAATTTGACCTACATTGTCATATAAGGAACTTTGTAGGCCTTCTAGTACCCTTTCAAAGCTATTTATTTATTTATCTATCTATCTATCTATCTATCTATTTATTTATTTATTTATTTATATATTTTTTTGCATTGAGGAATAAACAAACTATGAAGAGGGCTTCTAATTTTTGCTCTTTGGATTAAACTGGCAGAAGAAAAGGCTCTCTCTTCTTCTGGAGTGTAACAGGAGCTGCCTGCAAACACGTATTATGCAACCTGTGGCACGAAGTGCTCTTTCCCAGCAGGATGTGGAAGCATGATGTCCCCTTAAGCAAGACCTTCCCAAGTGCCTGATCTAAGGTAAATAATGCTTTCATATCCTCAGATAGAGCACCCACATTCCTGAAAGCTTTCTTGGGCGAGGTAAAGGTCAGCAAAAAGAACCAAAATAAAACAGCAAACCAGATAAGATTATCATGTACCAGACAAAAGAATGACTGAGTGGTGATGATCTATCTCTGTGAAAATGCTCGGTCAATAAGTGAGCCATAAAAGGAATGAGGGGAGAGGGAGCACATAGTTTATTGGTATCATGGAAACAACATATTGATCAGAGAGGTCATTCCACTTGATTATCTTCAACACTGGTCAACTAACTGCTGACTGATTTAGAGAATATAACAGGTAATTTTTTAATGATTGCTGTGGAGTGAAAAAAATCTCACCATTTCAGTCTATATTAGGGACTCTCAATGTTTGTTAACTTAATTGAATTGGATGTATCCTGAAGTATATGAAGAATTATGGATTGGTCATTCAAAATGATTTTATGGAAGATGGATAATTCTATTTGAAGAAAGATATCTTTATCAGAAATATATTTAGGCCTTTCTCTGCCTTATGAAAGAGTAAAAAATCAGATGGACAGAAGAACAAAAGTACGACTAGGTACACATATACAAGTGTCATATGCTGATAGGTTAAGCAGTTTCATAGGATTTTCCTTCAATTTTCTATTTACCACAAAGTATAAAGAATTGTAAGCGGAAAGTAGCTTCCAGGTACTATGCATTTTCTTGCAGGTGGGACATTTTCTGAAAAGGGAGTCTTTTTTAAGTCAAGGGAAAAGGAAGAGACCATGGTAAAGTGAATGCCTTTTCTCTAGGGACCAATCTTACAGACTACCTTATTGGATAATATGAGCAAGGAAAAGCATGTTAGCATGTTAATAAAATCGTTATGATTTTCAGTTTGCTCTTCAGAATAAAGAAAATCAACAATGTTATTTGGATTGTGACACAGAGGGTCATTTTCCCCACTGTTATATGATCTGTCTGGTATTAGAACCTCTTTGGTATGTACCAGACACCAAAAATACCTCAAGAAAGCCTCCTACGTTCTGTGTGTCTCTAACCCACTGGCAGTTTATTTTATGTTCGTAATCTCTGCAGAACTGCCAATTCGATGATAAAAAAAGAAAAAGTGAAAAGAGTTTGTTTTGCTCCTTTGGTTTAAATTAACATCTGCCATCTTCCTGACCTGAATTCTGACAACACAATTGCTATGAAATATTGGTTTAAACTTAAAACCAGAAATCCTGAGTGTAGCTTTCTGCCAAATAGGTGCTAGTTAGAACCAGCTGCCTGAAGCGGAACTGCTGAATGCTTCAAGGTTGCCTATGATCTGAGCGGGTCTCAGGCAAAGCCTTTTCAAAGGAGAAACTGCCAGTTCCGATATTCCTCCAGGATAGATTAAGATTTATCTATAACCCAATCAATGTGTTATTTCTCTTCTTAATTTGTCACTGTGTAAATCCAAAGCCTAAGCAGAAATAATAAATTATAGCTATATTTAGTAACTTAAAACAATTATCTTAGGATTTAGGTAGTTGTGGGAAGGTGTGTGTGTGTGTGTGTGTGTGTGTGTGTGTGTGTATGAAGGGTGTGAAAGGAAAGAGATGGAATGTCAATAAATCTGCAAAGTATAGTCATGGAACATATGTTTTGGGAAGAGGCCTTAATTGTAGTTGTATAATGGAAATTACAAGTGAAAAGAGGCTCAGATCACACCTCTATATACCTTTTCTGTGTGCAACAGGTGACCCTGGATTATCAAAAACAACCAAAAGTTTAACTAATAGAAAAAATTCTCTGTGGGTAGAATTGGCCAGAGTCATTTCATTAAGCACACAGTTCTATTTTCAATAAGATTAGTCATCTAATTACTCATCCAAAATTAAGTTAGTGCATTCATATGCCTAATTAATTATAACTTCATTCCAAGTACCCTGTTGGTAATGCTTTTGTTCTCTCTTCTGACAAATCATATTACTGAGGGACAGATTTGATTTGGAAATTGGCTTAGGTTGAGTCTCACCATAAACATATTAAAATGTTAATGAATAAAACAGTGAGAGTATTAATTTCCATAATAAAGGTAACCCCTGAAATGTTAAGTATTTCAAAGGAACGTTGGTTTAAACATTAAAGCCACAAATCCCTTAGAGTTTCAGATTGAGGGCTGAGATTAAAAGGACAAGATCTGAGTTCAAATACCTCTATTATTGGTGATGAAGCCCTGTGCATACAAGACTGAAATTAGCACGTAGCACACCGGGGGTGGGAAGGCTGTCTGGTTTCTTATGATCAATGTAGACTGTTTTCTGTGGTTTGTCCATTGCCCCTGGCTCACCAGGTAAAATTATTCTAAAAGATAATCTAAAGGCCATATGAGAACCTACCACTTTAAGGACTGATTATGGACTAGTCCTACTCTAAGGGTTTTGGATGTTGACTCATAGAATCCTCACAACCAGCTCTTGAAGTAGGCACTATTGTTAGCTTCGCTTTATAGAAGAGAAAACTGAGGCTCAGAGAGGCAGAGCCCTTGCCTGAAGCCACCAGAGGGAAGTAATAAACACTTTTCGTAGAAAATCAACCTTAATACAATGTATCATGAGTTTTGTGTGGGAAGCATCACAGAAATAAAGCACTTCTGAATATGAAGATTTATTATAAATATATTCATAAGGATTTGCTCTTTTTATTTTGGGGGACACATTTGTGATTTTCATTCACGTTCAGGCATGGCAATGAAAAAGGAGTTAGACAAATGCCCACTGTCTGCCTCAAAATCTAAGTGTTACTACTGGGACAGTATATGAGAACATAATCTTATCTTTTTCAAAACTATAAAGAGTAGTTCTTGAGAACCCGTGCTTGGAAATAAATCTGAATTCTAAAAAAGGAATGAGAATATTAAATGAAGAAGCAAGTACTAGTTATATTCAGCAATTTCTCTGAGAAAGGCAGGAGTGATGGAACATGCTTTGAGATTTCTTACCTAGTACCTCTTGCTGTCACATTTTCACAATGTCTAAAATACTGGGGGTGCTTTTGCTTGGTTTAGGGTTGGCCTTCAATTACCACCTCCTCCTAACTTTATAATCTTACTAGAAGCCCAATGCATGAAGATGTGTGCAAGAACGGGCCTTCCTTCCCCTGGCTGCAGGCACCACCTTCGAATCCCGCCCAGAGCTGCCTTTCTGCCTTCCCACGCTGCCCAGAGGCCCGAAACTGCTGGGGCAGTGTGGGACACCTGCAATGTCACAAGCATCCTGCCCCCCCCCCCCCCCCCCCCCCCCCCCACCAGCCACTCTGGTGCAAATTAACTTGCCATCTTTGTTGGGTTAATTTGCATACTCACTCCTGATTGGCTAGTGGATGTTGTGAAAGTACAGTCAATTTGCATGTTTCTCCTTTGTCTCTGGTTTTAGCCAAGGCCATCCAAAAGTTCCCTGCTTCCTGACCATGTTGAAAAGAAGGCAAACATGTAAAATATCCCTATTTCCAAGCTGGTGGATCATTGTGTGGTTATTAAATAAAAGGTAGGCTGATCAAGTAACTTGCAAACTATAGGAGGCCTGGGTTCTCCTTTCAAGTTTATGCCCAATTAGCAATGTAACTTAAGTGAGGTACTCAGTTTCTTTGCACCTCCATTCCTCTTTTGCTTGATGAAAGTGTTGACCATTTCAGGTCGAAATAGAATATGAATGACCCAGCAAAAATGACTTAACTTGAATGGCTTTATACACTAAATAGTAATAAAAGTAGAAATGATACATGCCATAATATTAATTATAAATAATAATAGTGAGTAACAGGAACTGCTGTAGGACAGTAAGTGGAATGACTGTTTTGATCACATAAAAAGACTTGTAAGTACTGTTTTGATGTGTAACATTGATATAACATTAGAGCACAAGCCTTTTTCTCCCCCGTTATTCAAACTAGGGGGCTAAAGGCGTTCTCTGGCTGCTACATGCACAAGAGAAGACCCGGCACAAATTGGAGCCACTTCATTTCTAACTTTACTGTAAACTATGTTTTTAAGAATCTACTTTCTCAAAAACGGGGCCACTGACTCACCTTTGTATTATAGTTACAAAAGGAACAATTTAACTTCCTCCAGGGAAAGAGATGGAGCAAGAGAACCCAATTACCCAGCTGGACGAATATCAGTCCGCACTCCCAGCCTCAGAACAATAGGTATTGTAATGAATTACCCTTCTCACAAAGCCCTCTGTTCCTATCCCCTGGTTTGCTATTTTCTCCTAAGGTTGCCATCCCGTCTGAGCTATAAAGAAATGATGCATGGTTTCCTTTCCTCACTTCCACCTCTTGAATTCACTGCAAACATTAAACCATTCATTTTCATTTTTCTCAAGAGTTTTCTCGACTTAATGAATGTTATTGTTTTTTTCTGAGAAGAAAAGAATGAAGATGAACTATAGAAAGGGGCTAGAGAAACATCTGAAAGGGGGATGAAAATGTGAAACAATGAAGGGGAGGGGAGAGAGCAACAGCAAGGGAATGAGAAAATTAAAAGGGAGAGAAAGGGGCCATGCAAGATGCAGGGTTGTGTGCTCTTCGTTCTTCATTTGCTAGTTTCCACATCCCTCGCTTCTCCCCTTTCATCTCCCACTCCTCCTCTGTTTCTGATTGTGCCCTTCGGACCGCCTCACTGTACTAGAAAGGCTTGTTTTTTCTTCCCAGATCCTCTGTGAATGATGAAATAATATAAGGTTTATGCATAATTTCTCTGTGATGTTCAGAAAGCATTCTCTTGAAGGGAGCTTTCCACTTTATTCGTTTCACCTACTAATGTGTATTATACGCTTTCACTCCTAATTATTTTGTCACCATTTTGTTAAGTGTCTAGGATCTACATTTGAACTAAGACTCTTTAATTATCAAATTAACACAATTTCAAGGTTGATATGTTCAATTTATCACCACTGGACTTCTATTTTTTTTTTTATTAACTGTCTCTTTTCTGCTCCTTTTCTCTAATTATTCAAAGAGGCGAATAATGCCCGTGCTGCAACTCATGAATGCTTTCCATAAATATCCAGAAATTAAGGGTCTCAAAAGAGTGCCTGTTCTTACAACAAAGCCCTTCCTTGTGGTTTTCCTTTATTAATTTCTAACCTATCGCTGACATGTATTTATTCACAGGTTAAGAGCTTCAGTTCAATTGGAAATATAAAATTTTTTCATAGCTTTTCCTACAATTAATTGCTTGAACTTGGTGGTTTCATGTACAAAAAAAAAGAAAGGAACTTGGCATTAATGAAAAGGGGCATCTACAATTCTAGCTGACATTAAACTATAAAAAGAAGAAAGATAAGGGATTATTTTTTTCAAAGTTGTCAAACAGAAATGATAGAAGTGAAGGGGTAATGGTTGAATAAGAGAAAGTAATTATAAGATCCAGAATAATTGATTTCTTGAATTCTCTGCAGAGCTTATTCATTGTGAAGTGCTTTGCACAATTTCTATCATGGATTAGGGGGCAGAACACATTTGTTCCTACAACTGGAATGGCAGTGTTCCTCCTGTGAAGTTCCATGCTGCCTCTGAGCAGATTCAGAAGCAAAGTGACTGTAAATAATCCCCAAGCTCATAAACGCATCTCCATAATGCCAAACGGGCTGAGTTGGGCTCCCTGCACAGCCTTGATGACAAGCATCAGTTTTAAAAAACAGCTTTATTGAAGTATAATTTACATACCATAAAATTCACCCTTTTAATTAAGAATTCAATGAATTTTAGTAAATTTACAGTTATGCAAACATTACCAGAACTCAGATTTAGAACAATTTCATCATTCCACAAAGATCCCTTGCCCCTTGCACCTCCTTTTCACCTCATAAACCCAGACATCACTGATCTGTCTTTATACATACATCTGTATTTAGGAACACTTTATGTAAATGGAATTATACAATATGTGGTCTTTTGAATCTGATTTCCCTTAATTAGCATAGTGTTTTTGAGATTCAGCCACGTGATAGCAAGCAACATTTCATTAACCTCTGTTTTATTGTTGCAACAGTTCTTCCAACAGGTTTTGGTAAAATTTCAGTTCCTCTTTTAATCACTTTCGCTGAAGTCTGTTACATTGTGAGGTACGTTTCACTGGTTAGAAAGATGAACAAATTTTAAATTATGTTTAAGGTGGAAGACTATTTTTCTAAATTATCAAAAGTATATTACCCAGAGTGAGATGTGAGAACAAGTACAAGAATGAGTTGTACATACATATACAATATTTAGAAAGAAGAAACAACAGCATTTAGAGACAAAATATTGGCTAAAACAGCTACTTTAAATAGAGGGATAAAGGAAATGCCTGTGAAAAATACTCGGCTGAAATACTTGTGCATCTAAATGTGATGGAATTTGGAGAGTGAAAAAATAAGATTCCATCAAGATTAACTAATAGAAAATAAAATGAATGCAAACTATTTATTGATATCCATCATCCTATATAATAAAAGCCTAATATGCTAAGTGTCCAGTCATCCTGTCCTGGGTTCAATCAATCAATACACAATATGCTAATGATATGCTAAGGACACTTAAGTGCTTGATATGACATGCACTGACCACCAGGAGGCAGACAGTTGACTAGTCAACTAGTTGCCACTGACTACCAGGGGACAGATGCTCCAACCAGTAGGTTAGCTTGCTGCTGAGACTGAGCCAGATGGGCTGGACACGCCCTGGAGCCCTCCTGTAGTCCCTCCCTGGCTGGCCATCTTCTTGCATCCCTCCCTGGCCCCAATTATGCACTGGTGGGGTCCCTCTGCCTGGCCTGAATCCTCTCACAATCAGGACCCCTCAGGGGATGTCATAGAGCCAGTTTCAGCCCAATCCCACAGGCCAGGCTGAGGGACCCCACTGATGCACTCGTACACCAGGTCTCTAGTATTAGATATTAGGGAAATGTATAAAGTCGTTTCTTTTTCTCTGGAAGTATACATAAAATATATAAAATTTATAGATGAAGAAAATGTGGAAAATTAATGTCCTCTCATTAACTAGGTTCTTTAGAATGAAGAGTGAATTCTAAAGTAGAAGTCATTTGCAGGAAGGAGAAAAAAAAAACCTGTGAAGATATTGCGTTGTTGATATTTTTCTTAAGACATTTTTTTCAATGTAGTATAATTATTTTTAATTTTTTAAATAAAATTTCTGGCAATATATTTTTAAAATATGTTTTTTTATTGAGTTCAGAGAGAGGAAAGGGGAGGGAAACAGAAATAGAAACATTGGTGATGAGAGAAAATCATTGGCCTGCTGCCTCCTGCCCACCCCTTACTGGGGATTGAGCCCCAACCCAGGAATGTCCTCTGACCAGGAATTAAACTGTGACCTCCTGGTTTATGAGTCTACACTAACAACTGAACCAAGCCAACTGAGCCCAGCAGTGTGTTGTTTTTTTAAAGTATTATTTTATGGTTATTAAATTTGAAAGTGTTTCTTCTTTGTAGATGATGATGATTTTTTTTAAACAAAATATCCATTTATTGGAGGGTTTGACCACTCAAAATTATAGAATGGTGTTATATTTTTACAGATTTAGGATTGTTTCTGGGGAGAAATTCTAATACAACCTTTAAATGTATACACAGAACATTGGGACTTTCCAGTCAAATGAATTGGGGATTGAACCAGTGACAGATGAGCCATATGGGAGCCCAAGACAAAAGGGAAAATATGTGCCCTTATTTAATTTATTTCATTTTATTAAGGTATTATATGTGTAAATATCTTACCATTGCTCCTCCCACTCCCATCCATGCCCTCACCCCCCAGTGTTTTGCGTCCATTGGTTATGCTTATATGCATGCATACAAGTCCTTCAGTTGATCTCTTTTCTTTCTCACCTCTCCCTAACCTTCCCACTATAACTTGACAATCTGTTTGATGCTTTACTGCCTCTGTATCTATCTTTTTGTTCATCAGTTTATAATGTTCTTTATTATCCATCAATGAGTGAGATCATGTGCTATTTTTCTTTCATTGACTGGCTTATTTCACTTAGCATAATGTTCTCCAGTTCCATCTAGGTTTCTGCAAATGGTGAGAATTCATTCTTTTTTTTTTTTTATGAAAAAAAAAACACACCGAAAATAGTTTGAAACAAATTAAAAAGCACATGCAAAGAGCACAAATGGAGAGAGGACTCTACGTATTTTTGGTGATGGGGAAGTCAGGTGTGGGAGAGGCATATTTCAGAGAGTCTGGTGAGAAAGAGAAAGATGTCAGATCATAGTGTCTTGAAAAACTTATTTAAAAAGCTTTGTTTTGATATTTCCTCAATACTACTTTTTAAAGATATATATTTTATTGATTTTTTTACAGAGAGGAAGGGAGAGAGATAGAGAGCTAGAAATGTCGATGAGAGAGAAACATCAACCAGCTGCCTCTTGCACACCCTTTTCGGGGGATGTGCCCGCAACCAATGTACATGCCCTTGACCAGAATCGAACCTGAGACCTTTCAGTCTGCAGACCGACGCTCTACCACTGAGTCAAACCAGTTTCAGCATCTCAATATTTCAACTAGACTTTAGCTAATGAAAGGAAATACTTTAGGGTGCTTTAATCTGAAAGAAAGAGAAAACTTTCTTTGCTTTTACCTTTTCCCCTCTTTCATGAACTTCAGACTTCTATTGGAAACATAGACATGAACTTGACCCTCATGGTTGGGCAACATGATCCACACATCTAAAATAAGCTATGTGATTATAGAATCAGATATTAATCAAGTCATAAATTATTTTGCATGGGAAGTAAGCCAGCAATTGAGATTATAGTGCATTGCTTAGGGGAAGAGACTTGAAATGGGCAGAAATGATGGGCAGCACATTTAATGGCTGAAGAGAAGGGGAGGGTGAAATTAAGGAAGAGGTTTTAGAACTTGCACTTAATAATTTTTTAAAAACAATTTTAAACACTATACTATTTTAAAAAGCAAATATTTTTTGTTTCTAAACAACAGGAGTCACTATAAACATACCAGTTTATACCACATATATTAAGGTGCACCATGTAAATATTAAAGAAAGAACTTTACTTTAAAATATGTCTCCCCACCAAAACAACCCTCTACCAGCGCCTCAGGGCATTTTAAGATATGTTTCAATTTACAAATATTCTCAATGCAGACTTTTTCAGGAACAAATCTACTTCAAAGAAATGTATGAAAGTATCAGAGGGCAACTTACCTCATGTAAAATTATAAATTTACATCTCTAAATGTGTTAGTTTTATGACATCATTTTTCAGATTATATTTAGCATAATTTTTATATTTTTATATTATTTTAGTATTGTTTTTTTAAAAAAACAAAAACAAAAACTGGGACATTTATTTTTGCCAGTTAGAAGGATTAACTGCAATTGATCTCTTTGGATACTCTTTAGTTGTTGGGTAATAACTGAGACTTTTCTCAATATAACGCCCCCAGGCCTATTAATTACAAGATTTGTTCTATTCTACACACACTAAGGATAAATAACCTCCTTACCAGTTCTGCCTCCACCTGCCCAGCAGGCATTGTAAGTGAAGTGAAGTGAAGGAGAAGACAGTTTAGGTTTCCCTTAATTAATTCCCTAATCTACTGCTGTTTGTGTTGAGAAAAGTCACTCACAAACTAGCTACAGAAAAGAAAATTTATTCAGTAAGAAATTTCAGTGAATTTAAGAACTGAGCTATCTACTGCAAAGACCCAAGACCATCTTTATTCAAGAATTATAGATTTCTTTAGAGTCTATCTGTTATGTGCATATCTCAGCTATCTTGGCAGTATAATGTCGAAGGTTATGGAGGCACATCATTTCTACTTATATTTTACAAGTAATTATTTACATTCAAACATAATGCATGATACAAAATTTTCAAATTATATTGTGTATTTTATATAAGCAGGTTGAATTCTATCTGTTGATCAAATAATCAATATATATAAAATATCAATATGTATTTATATATTAGAAATATATATTATTATAGTTATATATATCTAGATATATCTAGATATATCTAGATATCTATATCTATCTATCTATCGATATCTATCTATCTATCTATCTATATATATAGAGAGAGAGAGAGAAAGAGAGAGAGATGAAAAGTAAGGAGCACTGGACAGTCTATCCAAAAATTTGCAATAAAATTAAGAAAAATTGGACTTTGAACTTTAAAAAGTGCTAATTGATAAGGAAGAAAATGCCAAAATATTTTTTTTCTCATAAAATAAACCATAGGCCAGAATGAGTGAGAACTAGGAGCCTAGTCCTCCTCAGCTTAAGGGAAGAAACAATAATAGAGCTTGTCTTAAAGATGGACTAAGTCTTCAAGAGTGCAGAAAAGAAAATTATTATCTGCTTAAGGGTCAATGAAAGAGATTTGAGGCAAAGCAAATGAATATAAAGCTCCATATCGAGGGTTAAGGAGTTCATGCTCACTGGGAGAGGCAAGAGGAAATATTCAAAATCTTGTGTAAGGACGTGGCTTACATGAATGTGTTTGGCAGAGTGTGCAGAGGCACTGACGTATGGAAAAGCTTATTTTAGCTACTGCTCTTTAGGGCTTGAACTATGGGATGGCAGTGGAAGGTAAAAAGAAAGTTGAACTGATAGAATCACAGTAGAAGAAAACAATGAGGAAGATGTGGTTTTGATACCATTGCAATTATCTAGTTATTAATAACAGAAAGGGAGCAAAGGGAAGGCCAAGTATCATAAACATGTCACTTGGGCAGCTTCACCAGGAAGCTAAAGCTTTGCACTCCCCAGGGAGACACTTGTCTATCTATATAATATATATATACATATACATATACATATACATATATATATATATATATATATATATATATATATATATATATGTAATATATATATTCCCCAGGTTACTGGGGGAAGGGACTGAACAGGGAGGAGAATAGACACATGCCCAGTATAGCTAGGGTGACATTGAGAAGGTACTTGTTTATCAGTCACGCTTTCAAACAGGTCATTGGCTAGAATGGATGTGGTCACTGCAAAGGCACAACATTTGGGATATTTAATTCCTTAAACAAAGGAGTTTGCTCTTGTGTGCTCTTGGCTCTTGGCATGTTGCACTTGACTCCTGGATTGTGGGGCTCTCTCACCCCTACTTCCTGGTATTCGCCCCCACACAGTGGACTATGGACTGTAACTAGCCTAATGCTGAACTGGATCCGGCTGCAACATGGAACAGTGACTCTGGACACTGGCTTTGCTTCTAGCCCTACTGAAACCCCAGTTACTTCTCCTGTGACTAGAATGAGACTTTGGAAACCCAGGAATGTGATTCCACACAAATAAAAATCACTCAACCGCCCATGGGATTCTCAGAAAATTATTTTTTCTTGAGATATCATGATGATACCTCACCCAGTGGGGAAGATGATGCCTCAATTTCACCAACAACAGTCTGAGGAGTCAGGAAGTCTGGGTTATTGACCACTGTGTGTCTTAGTGCTAACATAAGGCCTGACACCCTGTAGAAAGTAAGGAGATGGGGGATGAATGAATGAAAGGATGGAATTGAAGGTCACACCAAAGGTTTGACCTTAGGCAACTGAAAAGGATAATTCTATCATTCAGAAGCTGGCTTGGGGGCCATGTAATAATATAAACACGCTGAGTTAGAAGTGAGGGCATTGTACCCAAGAGAAAATATTCATTAAGCAATGCAAGTGAAGAGAGAATTTGTGGATGTAGAGAAAAGATTTTATAATCTTTTGTATAAAGACAATAGGTGAAGTCTTCAGATTGGATGATATATTTAATGAAGAGAGAACAGAAAGCACAGATTCAGATTTAAATTTAATGCAACTACCATTTGAGTTTATACTACACACCAGGATTTACATGATCTCATGTAATCTTCAATATAATCTCATGAAATAGGCTTTAAACCCTCAGACCAGTGGAGGAGGAACCTGGGCATGAGAAAGATAGTGTGGCCTGCTGAGGATCACAGGGTTTAAGAACAGTACAACCATGTACAGCTTTCCTCCTCTTTGTGCATAGCAGTCTCAGAGCAGAGGCCCAAGGAGTAGATATCAAAAACTGAACAGAAAGTGGACAACTTTCATTGAGAATCTCCATGTAGTTAGTTGGTTTGGCCAGTTTCGAATTCAAAAGCAAGTAAAAATCAGGCCATGCTTTATTCCTGTTCTTACTGCCTGTTCTTTACCCTGCTAATTTTCCTGTTCTGGTAGGAACTTATTGTGTATTTTTAGTCACTAGTTTAGATATCTCATATTTCAGTTCAAACATGAGTCATTAAAATGACTCACAAGATAAAGTGTAAATCTTTCCTCAGAAAGAGGTCTATTTAAACATTTTTTTTTGTGTGTGTGTGTGTATGAGTGTGTGTGTGTGTGTGTGACACTACCTTGAAAGTGACTCAACTTTTAGAAGTGCTCCTTGAAGGATCTTGGGGGGAATCATGAGAAACTCTATGTAACTCTGAAATTGACTCACCTTTTTGAATTCATCCTTGGAGTATGTGGCAGAGAAGAATGAGAAATAGAATGCTTATTTATTTAATTAAGGGCTATTCATGCTTCTGGATTTTTCTCTTCCAATGTGCATTTTTACATCATTATTAGCAAATGGTATCAGATTCAAAATCATCTTCCTATCCACAGGAAGAAGGCATATATGTACTGAATTTCACTTAAAATTATCTATACATTAGCTTTCTTAAGTCTTTTACTCACTACTATTGCTTGACAATGAAGAAATGAAATAAGTCCTTGTCCAAGTGTATAGCAGTATATGCACTAAGCTTTGCAGAATGGATTTCATATAAGATCACATCTCACATACACAGAGCATTCCTAAGAAGAATCTCTAATAGGCTTTCTGAATATATGAGAGCCTGAAATCAAGATGGAGAGAATGGTTTGGAAGCCGCCTTGACTAGTTCAGGAAAGGAAGTAATTTAAATCAACTTTCTGCCCATACTACAACTAGTGGGCCTGGCTATTTATTTTTCTGTCAAGTAGAATTGAAGTATCACTACAACATTTTTAATAATAGTTTATTAAACTGAGATACCAGTTTAACTCAGATGGGGACACTGAGACCTAGATAAGGTTGATTTTTCAAAATAATTACTTCATAATTCTTACCACATCTCTCTTCATCCTTGATTACATATAAACATACTTCTGACAGAATCCTATATTTCATCTTTGAATCTCCAGTTGCCTCTCATAAAAGCTGACAGATAATAAGGGCTACAAAATTTTTGTGGAATGGATGCATGAATGAGTCAAAAATCAAGGTAAAGTAAGGTAGAAGAATGTTAAGCTAGATGACATTTAAGTCTTATTTACTGGTCTCTCCTCTTACCCTGACTGGGCTCCATGCTGGTGGAGAAAGTGAGAAATCGATGTGAAACATCCATCAGTTGTCTCACATACCCCAACCTGGAATGAAACCCATAATCTAGGGTCAAAGAAGTGGAGGGACACTGACATGTTTGGAGAGAAATGGAAATACATACAATAATGAAAGAGTGACATTTTTTTAAAGCACAGAGTACAATCCTGGGAGAGCCATTCTGTGAAATACCAACCGATAAACCCAAAGTGATCATATCCAGGGCTTTTATCTTATAAAACTCAAGAGTCACGATTAAGACCACAGAGTTTGCAATCACATTGCTGAGCTTTAGATCTTGGCTCTACCACTATTGCACTCTGTACAACCTTAGGAAAATATCTTCTTTGTCTCAGTTATCCGATCTGTAAAATGGGAATAACAGTAGTACCTACCTCTTTGGATTGTTGTAATAACACAGTGCGTTTGGAACAGATCCTGCACATGGTAATTGCTTAATAAATTTTAGCTGTTGCTATTTTAGAAGAAATATATTTTATGGGGTTATTATACAAAATTCAGTTTGCTAATTGAAGCTCTACATAAACTTAACCATCTTTGTGTGAAGCTTTTCACTATAGATCCTATTGTAGGTTCTGTTTTTATAAGAAGTACCAGACATAACTCTACTTTTTACCTGCTGGATTTTTTAAAATCATGAATGCCTCCATTAAATTCCTCACCCAGGGCAAGGCTAGCCTGAAATAACCCTCAGCCTCTCAAACAGGCTGGCCATACTCCCCCAGCAGGGTCCTTCACCCCATGGTGGTGTGGCTGGCCTGCAAACTGCCCCAGCCCCTCACGCAGGCTGGCACTATTCCCAATGGGGACCCCACCTCAATGAGGGCATGATCAGCCTGCAAACTACCACAGGCCCCTTGTCCAGGTTGACCCATCCCCCAAGGGAACCCCCACCCTGATCTGGGACACTCTTCAGAGCAAACCAGGCAGCCCCCACCCATGTACCAGGCCTCTATCTATACTAATTAAAGGGTAATATGCTAATTAGACTGGGAGGCCTTCCAGGAGACCTTCTGGATATTTTTCAGGACAAAGCCATGGTGGCGAGGCTGAGGTAGAGGCGGATAGGGGTCAAGAGAGGAAGGCAGTTGTGGGTGATCAAGTTGATGGGGGGCGGACATTGGGGGTGATCAGGCCAGTGGGGATGGACAGTTTGGGGTGAGCAAGCTGGCAGAGTGGCAGTTGGGGGCAAACAGGCTGGCAGTGAGGAAAGGTGGGGAGGTGCAGGCTGGCAGGAGGGGCAGTTGGGGGTGATCAGACTGGTGGGGGGAAGTTGGAGGCAAGCAGGCCAGCAGGTAGAATGGTTAGGGGCAATCAGGCAGGCAGGCAGGTGAACAGTTAGGAGCCAGCAGACCTGGATTTCAAGAGGGATGTCCAACTGCTGGTTTAGGCCCAATTTTTGTAAACCAGCAGTTGGACATCCCCTGAGGGCTCCCAGATTAGAGAGGTGTAGGCTGGGCTAAGAGACCACCCCCCACCTGTGTACTAATTTCATGCACTGGACCACTAGTTTGTTAATAGTTAATAGTTAATAGTTAATAATGATTATAGAGATTTAATGAGAGTCACTATTGTTCTATCAATGTATTAAATTATAAGACTTTATTTGTAAATAAAGTGTTTAACTTATGGTTAAAGTAAAAAATAAATAAATAAAGTCTTATTTAGCAAAATAAGTCTCATTTACCTTTTTTCCAATCTCCAAATTTACCTCTTATCCTAACACAAAACTCATAGGTTCTATGGTTCTTTTTATCTCTTCATCACCCTTCCCAATACACACACAAAAGCACAGGCACAAAAAGTTGACAGATAAAACTTACAGTAAAATAGTTCTGAAATTTGACTGAATTGATCAGCTACATTAAACAAGTTAGGGAAAATAAAAATCATAGCATGGTGAAACAGCAGAGTTTACTCTATAGACTATAATTTTATACTTTCTATCATGTTGGAGCATGGGGTAACAGTCAAAACCGTGTTCATCAAACAGTGACTATACCCATCAATGCTTTAAAAAAATCTATTTGTGGGTGGACTTTAGAAATTTTAATGGAATAGAAGAAAAGTGAAGTGAGGAAGTGAAGGGAGAAAAATACATGAAACTGTGGCTACACATGTATGTACAGTGACTGTGTCATGATCACATAGGTACTTGTTAAGAAGGTTTGAAAACAATGATGTAGAATAATACTAAAATAAATTACACTTTTAGAGCTAGGAGGTTTATTTTTTTCCTAGGCTTAGAGAAAAGGCACAAGAGTTTCCTGCCTAATCATCTTGGGCAGACCATATCTAAGCTCTGACAAGTTATTAGCAGACCAATTTTGTCAAATCATTGATGTGGTGTGACTGCAGGCATAGCCTCACTATAGAAAAAGCACTGCTTTTTGTGTGGTGGTTATTTTTTTTTAATACTGTAAAACATCACTAGTCACAAGGAAGGTCAGACTAATTCAGTTCTGTAACAGAAAAGCCTGTTCAAGAACACATTAAAAGAAAAGCATGTTCATTACTTTCTCACCCCTTGGCTCCCAGCTGACAGGGAAAGGCTTAACACATCTGTTAAGTGCTTCACAGAATAACTTGGAAGCAAGTGTGAGCAAGCAGCACACTTATTATTTGAATGCAAATCATGGCTAGAATGGCTTAATAAGAATTTATTGACCTTCACTGCAAAAAATTACCCTTTGCTTTATTAAAAGACCAATTTTCACATAGTTTACTATTAAATATGCTATGTCCATATTTCATTTATGATTCTGTTACTTATATTAATAATATTTATTTAGCTACTGTATACATGTGTTCATTCATTCATTCACTGTCTTTGAATTTTGACCATGGTCCAGGTTATGGGCTAAATGACAGGAGAAAAGAAGACATAATAAAAAATTTTATATGCATATATGCTGGGGTTCTTGTTCCAGCATTAAGAAGGGTTCAGCAATCTGGAGGAATGCTGTGCATAGATTAAGTAGGAGTTCAGAGATGAAAGATAATTTTGAAAGGCATTGGGGGTCAGAGGAGCCCAGCTAAAGGAGCTAAGTTTATCTTGTCTCAGGACCTCTTGCTTTGTATTAACACAATTGGTCCTAAGGCAAGGTGGAGATAATACACTTCAAAGGATAGAGTTTCATACAGATGCATTGTCAGAATTTGGAATAGGTATTTGGCCAAAAGTAGGCAATAACATGTAAATTAAGATGCCCTGAGCTATCTGGCAGCAAACAATCAACCTTTTCAAGTTTGGGGGGAAAGCCTCTAGCCATTCCCAACAGGTGACAACATATGTGACTCAGCCCTTATTGAGTCTCCAAGTTCCATTAACCTTTTGATGAAACTCTTGCAATTATTACATGCCGGAATTGGCTTCCTGCACATATATGCATAGTCCATGGTCACAGACAATAGACAGGTGAAGGTCTGGGGTGTGATGGGAGATAAGAGGAGAGAGGCAAAAAGGGAAAAATAGAGAACATCTCTAATACTCTAAACAATAAAATACATTTAAAAAAATCATTTTATCTCATGAAAAAGACATGGGTCCTACCCTTAGGAAGATTGCAGTTTAGTGGTGGTGGTGGGGGGCGGGGGGAAGAAAAACAAGTAAATTGATAGGATGCTCTGGAAACATTGAGGGGGAGCATTAAAATCAGACCAGGTGTAAGCAGAGCTACCCAGAAAAGGTTGAAAATTGAAGGAAAAAGATTTTCTAGCCACGTGAAGAAGGGGATAATGGATGGGGTCCAAGGTGGTGGAGTGGCCAAGGGAAGACCAGAAGGGTCAGACCATTTGGACTATACCTCACTCAACAAGTAGCCCCATACCAACTATCACAGTAAGCTGTCAACTGGTTTCCATGGCTTCAGTTTCTTCCCCTATAGTTTATCCAGCACTCTACAACCCATTTGGGATTCCCAAGTTTTTGTTCTTATCTTGTCACTGCCCTCAGTGAAGAAAGATACATGATATTCTAACAGCTAAGGTCCATCCTGAAAGGCCACATGTCTCTTCCTAGCTTTCTCTTTTATTTTAATATGAATTATATTCAATTGTATTCATCATTGAATCTGGTTCATTGACTGCCGTACTGCTGTTCTTTCCTTATTTCTAAATATTTACCTCAAAGTCTTCATCAGGGAAAGCAGTGATTATTAAACATGAATCTATACCCAAGCCACAGTTCCATCCCTCTTATTTCATGAGAAAAGATATTTTCTTCTGTCTCTTCTTGACCTATACTATATGTGTTCTCTCTCTCTTTGAATTTTACCAGGTGATTTCATCCATATGTGTAACTTCAATTACTACATAATGACTTAAGGGTCTAGAAGCAATGTCTAGCTAAGATTCATCACCAAAGATCCCAAACTGCATTTATTTGCAGCTGCCCACCAGATACACCACCCAATTCTAAGAAACATGATTGAAACTAGAATTAGTCCTTCTTTTCAGCATAAAGAAAACAGTTGAATAAATGAAAATAGATTCATCAGCTGTTATTCATGCAATAATAAATGGTCATCAATGTCTGTTGAGCCCTGAGATCCAGGATGTGCTAAATACCATCTCTTCTTTCATATACTCCTCATGACCACTCTTTGTGGAAGTATAGTGGCTATCCTAATTTTATAGATAATTAGTTTTAGAAAGGCTAAGTTACAATTTCTTCAAGGCCATTTTCTTTATATTTAGCAGAATCTAGTCACAAATGTGGTTCTAATTATTGTCCAAAATCCTTATTTTTAGATATTTCATTCTACTGTTCTCAAATATAAAAACCCTTTTTAAGCATTCTGCAGTGATCTGTGTTCATCTTATTAAAACTCCTGTGGGTAAATAAGTTGTTCATCCTCCTGTTTTTCCAAGTAGAAACTAGAACATAAGAAACATGAGGAGGGACTTTCAAATAAAATCTATGTTCACAGAATGAATGGCAGACCCTGAAAATAAAGTTAAGATTTAGAAATGCCCCTCATAGATCATGATGAAGCAGAGAGCACAGGCTATGAAAGTGAAATTAAAAAAAAATTGAGTCTAACTTTTTATATATTTTGAATTTTAATAAAAATTGAAGACTGTCTAGAATTCTGATATAAAATATTTATTTGATAGAATATAACTTTCTAAACTAATATAGAAGAGCTAATAATTCTCAAAATCACTAATTAAGAGGGCTTGCCTTTCTCTTTTTTAAAAATTTTTTTATTGATTTCAGAGAGGAAGGGAGAGTGATAGATAGAAACATTAGTGATTAGAGAGAATCGTCGATTGGTTGTCTCCTGCACTGGGGATCGAGTCAGCAACCCGGGCATGTGTCCTTGACTGGAATCAACCAGAAACCCTTCAGTCCGCAGGCCAACATTCTATCTGGCATTGCTGACTCTTTTTAGCATTATTTTTAATTGAGCATCCTTAAGAACTCTTCTCTTTTAGGACATTATGAAGCTACAACTGTTTCATGATCTGTTGTCTGTGATGATAAAATGAAATATTACTGCACAATTTCTTTTTCCCTAAAATGAGAGCTAACTGCTAAGACAGCTCCCATGAATAGGCAGATAACATGGTATTCAAATGACAGAAAGAGCAAAGACAACACATCAAATGCCTTTTACAAATTTAAGCAAAGGAAGATAATCTTGTTCCTGAATAATCATAAGGTCATAGAAAGAAACAATATTAAGTTGGTTGCTTCCAGTCAATGTAAAAACCAAGGTTTTTATTCTGTGGCTACATATCTATATCCTGATCCTATGAACTTTCTCACAGGGTCACAGAGGAAAAAAATGTTGTTGACAAATCAAAAAAAGAAAGTCCCTACAGAAGCAATGCTAAATGACAAAATAAACAGGAAGGAGTTAAAATGATAAATGTTAAAGTTGAATAAATCTCTTCCAGTGATGGATGTTAAAGTCATTTATGGAAAAGTTTCTAGTTATTTTCAAAGACCAAAAAAATGTGATATAATTTCTCACAATTTCCCCCCAGAAGTAAGTGAAAGACATAAGAAATACATATAGTAACTAAATATAAACTTTTGTTAGTATTTTCTTTTTGTCCCCAAAGAAAATATATTAAAATTCCCTAAATTATACTCTTCACCTATTGTTTCCAGAGCACTTCAGACAAGTTCTGATTGATCCTTTTCTGCTTGTTTTTTTTAAATCCTCACCCAAGTATATAGTTTTTAAAGTTGATGAAAGAGAGAGAGAGGAGAGAGAGAGAGAGAGAGAGAGAGAGAGAGAGAGAGAGAGAGAGAGAGAGAGAGAGATGAGATATCCATGTGAGAAAATAGATGGGTCTCCTTTCTTACATGCCCAGTTGGGGCTCCTATGTTTGCTTCTTGATTTCAGCAACCATCTTGTCGCTGGTGCTGCAGTCAACATTTTAGGTTTGGACTGAGAATCTCTGGTGACTTCTACTCTTGTTTGATTATTTAGTCTGCCACAGACTATGGGCTAAGAACTGATGCAACCAGCTTCTGCTGCTCGAGGAATGACACCTGGCAGAAAGCTAAACATCTAATAGGTTATCACTAATAATTTTCAATACAGCTTAGTCAGTAACTTTTTGGCAATGTCCACATTATGTCACCAAATTATCCTTCAGTAAGAGGTTTTGTGCTTTTTGACTCTTCTTATTTTAAAGTCATGTCTGCCTATTTTGATTCCTTTTTTTTTTGAAATTAAAAAAAATTATTTTTAATTACAGTTTACATTCAGTATTATTTTGTATTAGTTTCAGGTGTGCAGCATAGTGGTTAGACAATCTAAAACACATTCCAAATTGATCACATGGCATGGCATACAGCACAAAATGAAATGTGTTTTAAGGAGAGGTGACAAAATATTCCTTGAAAGCTGTTCTTGAGTCTGTTGTTGAAAATAATGGATTTAGATACTGATTAATAAATGAATAATCCAATTGTTCTGTCTGATGTAGTTTAAGTCCTAGAACTGGAAAAAAAAAATACTGTAAAAGCTGTTACAGCAGGAACTCAGTGAGGTAACACCGGATTTCTAAAACATTGGGATATCAAATTGAATATAAAATGTAAGCATTCAAGTTCTTAACACAAGATGCTGCTTTTCTTTTTAAAAACATCTTTAGCTCTGGTTAGGTGGCTCAGTTGGTTGGAGTGTCCTGTATAACAAAAGGGGTGGGTTCAATTTCAGAATAGGGCATATATCCAGGTTTTAGGATCAATTCCTGGTCAGGGTGCATGTGCGAGGTGGCAGATTTTCCCTCACATCTCTCTGTCTCTGTCTGTCTCTGTCTTTCTTCTCGCCTGCAGGGGGTCCCCCCCCCCCCGCCCCGCTCCCGGCCCCTTTCCTCTCTTTATCTAAAGTCAATGGAAACATACTCGGGTGAGGAAATACATACATACATACATACATACATACATACATATATACATACATAAATATCTTTAATAACTTACTATGACTTCATATCCAAAATGTCAGCCATAATACTGATATGCTTTTGAAATCCCAATGCTTACATTTCAAAAACAATTACTTACCCAATAGTTATGATCTTAAAAAAAAAAATGAGCCCTCACATATAAAAAATTATCTTATAGCATCAATACACATTAAGGATAGTAATTCTTACTTTTTAAAAATCTGATTCATTTGGGAAGCTGATTAATGTTGCTGAACCTGTGCTTACAATCTTTGATAATCTTTAGTTTTTAAGTCAAGTTCCATTGGATAAGCAGCAGTTCAAACAATTATCTCTCAATTTCTTAGTAAAGCAGTAGTGGTTCTGCTAAGCAGTCATTGCTCTTACTAGCCAAGGAGAGGTATCCACTGAGCAGTCTCCCTTTCACTGTCTCAGAGAAAATGAAACTGACTCAATTCTAGAGGTATCTTTTTGAAACCTGCATGACAACATTGCGAAAAAAGATAATCCTAAAATATGGAGTATATAGTCAATTTATAGCCAAGAAAGATGAATTCACTTGAGTTCAAAGTAGCTATGTCATTAGTTACTGGTGCTGTTGATAGCTGGATTTATTCACATTTAGTTTATAAAAGAAAAATGGTGACTAGCACTTATCAAGAACTAGGTATGTTATAGACGCTTTATACATACCATCTAGAATTCCCAACACATTCTAACTAGTTTTATACCTATTTCTCAGATGAGAATATAGGGTCCAAAAGGTCTAAGTAATTTGCTCAAAATCACAGTAACTTTTCGAGGTAGGATTCAGCCCCAAAATTGTGTTGTTATAGAGGCTGATCTCATAAACAGTCCTGATCTCTTGGAAATATTTGAGAAATGGCTAGTTATATTAGGCAGGGTTTTCCTTAGAAACAGCCAATAGAGAGTATATATATATATATATATATATATATATATATATACACACACACACACACACACACACACACACACATATATATATATATATATATATATATATATATATAGGGGTGGGCAAAAGTACATTTATAATTGTTTTTATGGAAAAAGACATGCATGTTATAATTATACAATAACTTTATTAACTCAAAAGAATGTCACAATACAACTGTAAAGCTACTTTTGCCTGCCTCTGTATATATGCTCTCTCTCCATAGCCTCTTTCTATATACATCTACATCTACATATACCTACAAATCTATAGAGATAGAGATGCAGATATAGACATATAGATATAGATGCTTGTATATAGATCTACATATAAAGATAAACATAGTCATATCTAGAGAGAGAGAGACAAAGAAACAAATGTAAGGAATTGACTTACAAAATTATGGGGGCTGGCAAAAACAAACTCTATGGAGCAGGCAGGCAAGCTGGAGACCCATGAATGAGTTGATGTTATAATTAGAGTCTGAAGACAATCTGGAGGTAGAATTCCCTCTTCCTCAGGGGATCTCGGTCTTTCATTCCTTCAACCTTAAGAGAGTAATTTGCTTTACTTAAAGGCCACTGATTTATATGTTAATCTTATCTAAAAATACATTCACTGCAACATTTTCCCAGTAACTAACAAACTAGTGTTTGACCAAAAACTTGGTACCAAAGCCTAGCTAAATTGACACATTAGATTAACGAATACAATGATGATTAGAGAGAAATGTAGTAAGATTTCAAGAATCTGATGCATGATTGACAGTGTTGGGGTCTTCCTGAGGTTCTATGATTATATTATTCAACACGTGAAGCAAAAATACAGGTTTTATATATGGTTACAATAGAGCTAGGAGATATGTTCTCAAGAAGTTCATCAAGTAAGAGAATCCCCAACAATACAAAGAAGTCTCATTAAAGATGAAGTTCATGAAGTGGCCTTTAGATTTTTTATAAATAGATTATGAACACTTGCCAGTGATTTTTGGTTTTGTCCTCTTTCCTGAACCACAGTGGCTGGCCAGTTTTCAGGATAAGGAAGCAGAGATCAGAAAGGTCAATGCCATAAGTCAACATGACTGAGGCTAAACTGAGATGTATTATCTAACTCCCAGTTTCTTTCCTGCTGTCTTGGTTTCTGCTTCTGCTTTATCAGTTCAATGCAGTTGAGTGAACTGAGAGATTCTGGGCATGAAATCAAAATTTGTGTATAAGTCTGCCTTGGACTTAGTCTAGTGGGGTTGCAGAGCTACTTAAATATTCTTGACCAAATTGGTTTTGGCCTGTGTGTGTTCATTGTACGCTCAGTTTGAGGAGAGCACAGGCAGGGTAGTAAGGAAGGAAGACCTTGCTTAACAGGAGGGGAACTGCACTGACTCTGGCGTGACGGATGTTGCAGTCAGATGATCTTTATTAAGTCCATGATCTAACCTTGACCTGTGATGATCCTATTGAAGAGGGCTTTTTGCTTGTCTGGGACTCACTGATGAAACCTACATCTGAAGTAACAGAGTTCAAGTGTAGAGTCAGTTTACAGCAAATTGTATCCCTGCCTGCTCCAAAATTATTCTTCCAAGAACTCCCAGTGATGGCTGGAAAATAAACAATCCTCTTTTATTTCTAACCAAATTTATTGTGCCACCTGGTTTATAGTCTCCTCATCTTGCTAAAGGTCCCAAATCATGACCAGAGGAACAGCAACAAATTTTTATTAGCAAGGCTTTTTATAAACAATTTTAATTTCCTTTTAAAATAAGTGAGCCATTAATAATCAAGCCTGTCTTCTGAATAATAAATTAGCTCCCAGCACATTAGAGCTTTTAATGTAAAGATAAGATTTTAAAAACCAAGTTCCTTAAAAAACTGAACAGAAACTTCACACCTGAAGATCATCTTAGAAATGTGCAAAACGCAGACACATTTTTAACAAATATAGAAATAACATCCACACATTGGAAATAGAAACCGAGAAACACGAAATCTTATGAACTAGCAATAAACTTCTGAGATGAAAAAAATTAAATGCCCCTCCCAAAAAGCAGAACGGTGACTTTTAATCATTCTAATGCTAAGATGGCAAGGCATTTGCTATCTTTTCTAACACATTAATTTTTATAGGAAGACATTTCAAAAACCACTCGACTGAAAATATTAAACTTAAAACATTAAAGATTTTTCTTAGGAGGGGGGCCTTGCTTCTGCAAAGCTTAGAATGATGAGATTTAATCACATTATATTCATTCCATTGCCCCATCTTCCATTTGCCAACCTCCAACTTTAGAAGAGTTTTTTTCTCATGGCAATTATAAGTATCATGGGGCTGTATAGTAGCAAGAAAGAAATAATTAGGAAGCAATAGATGGTCAAGTATTAAAATGGTAAACATGCCAGTATGTTGAAGGGTTTGAATGCGGCAGCTTGGGGGGATATCATGGGAAAGAAAAATTTTTCATGAAGGAAATCTAGTGTGCAATGGGTTCAACTGGCATATATTGATAGAGTAGCAAACTTTCTGTTTATTAGGCTTTCAGTAAATAACAAGTGAAAAATGCTTTTTCCAATTTTTCAAAATTGTTATCTGTTTTCTATGGTTTGTTAATGTTAACCTAAGGATTAACTCTATAGCCTGGCCAGTATGGCTCAGTGGTTGAGCACAGACCTATGTAACAGGAGGTCAGGGTTCGATTCCCAGTGAGGGCACATGCCCAGGTTGTGGGCTTCATCCCCAGGGGGGGTTGTGTAGGAGGCGGCCAATCAACGATTTTCTCTCATCATTGATGTTTCTATCTCTCTATTCCTCTCCCTTCCTCTCTGAAATAAAGAAAAAATATATATTTTAAAAAGAATGAACACTATAGTCATTCAAATAAATTTGAAGAAAAAACTAGAAGTAATTATCAGGATTTCTGATGATTACTTTTTTCTTTTTAATATGATGAGAGAGGGAGAGAGAGTTAGAAACATTGATGAGAGAGCAACATCAATCAGCTGCCTCCTGCATAACCCCTACTAGGGATGTGCCAGCAACCAAGGTACATACCCTTGACGGGAACTGACCTGGGACCTTTCAGTCCACAGGCCAACGCTCTATCCACTGAGCCAAACCAGCCAGGGCTCTGATGATTACTTTAGCCATCAACTTGAAAAATCCAAGCAGTCAGCAAGTCCAATTCTCTTTTATAACCAAATCTCTTTTATTGTGCTCCAACCTTTCATTCCCACCGTCCTTGCCATAGTTCATGCAAGGCTGGTCCACTGCACAACTCCAGGGGGCAGCATATGTATGTGCTCCAATGAATGCAGTTTCCCTTGGAGTCCCTTCGGAGGAGCCCCCAGAGCAGTGTTGGGGCCCTGATCCTCATCATTATATTTTCTTCCTGGGACTCTTGCTATTTTTTTAATCTGGTCACCTCCTTTCTGGCTTTTTCCCATCTAAATCTGCTTTCTAAACAGACACAATAATTCTGTTTCCAAAATGCAACTCTGACTGTTCTAAGTCCTCATGTTACTAATTCCTTCCTTCATTTATTTATTTAAAAAAAATTATCAAATTCCCATATACTCATACTTTTTTTTATAAAAACAACTGCATTGCTCAAAATAACATTTTTGTACTTCATTTCAACAAATACTTGATTATTATATCTAGGAACCTTGGCAGACTCAGGAATGGTCAGAGCCTTCTTGACAGGACTATCCCCATCTCTGCAGACTCCCAGCTGCTCCCACCTTGTTCATTACGTTACAGCATTTTAGAAGGATCTGCAGCTACTTCCTGGAACCTAAAAGGCTGTTCTCTGACTCAGGTTTAGCAAGTGCTATTGCTCCTGCTGAAGTGTCTTTTTCCTGTCCTTTTTTTCTTCAAGACTGATGAGAAAGTCTGCAATGTTAAGCTTCAAGAGGGCAGGGTTTTTGTTTGATTGTTCTCTGAGGTAAGTCAAGCACCTCTAACGATGCCCTGCACATAATGAGCACTCAATAAATATTTGTTGAATAAATGAATGAACAAATAAGTGAAGGCCCAATTCACACTATGTCCTCTGTGAAACACTGGACGACGTTTCCTACCCGTTCCAACAGCGAAAAGGGGTGATGTGGGGACTCTAGGGACTTCCCAGACCAGAGTGAGCCAAGCCACTGCCAGGAACTTTCCCAGGAAGGCTTTCCTGAGACTCAATCGTGCAAGAAGGAGGAAGTGGTAAGCCTTAGGAAATGAGGTTCTGGAAGGTTGTGTGCGTTGGTTTTCAGATGTACCAATCACAACAATTTCACTTCTACTGTGCTCACTTGATCTTACCCATGGATGACTAAACTTCTGATGAATCACATGATACATGACTATCCTCTGTAAGTAGGATGTATAGAGGCACAATGACATGGAAACAGGAGGAGGGCATAAAACAAGAACAATGTCAGGAAAGGCTCAAATCTGTGACAAATGAAGTCCATGAAAAATGCTTGACAAAAAAATAGAGCCTTTTTTGTTTGAAGCTACAAGAACAAAAAAAGGCATAGGCTTTTGGGAAATATGATGTAATGATGGCCAAAAGCAAAACTGTGCAACTTTCATTTCACTTTAATGTCTTCAACTGAGAAAGGTCTCAAACTGTAAAGGATAAGGATGTTTAAAACAACACCAGTTAAATCAATTTAAATCTTTATGTATGTGAAAATTATGAGTGAATATGTTAAATAAATTGTGTAGTCTCAGAAAACTTTAAGGGTTTTGTTGTTATTTTTTTTTCTTTTGGCTTGTTTGATTTTTGATTGAAGAATAGCATACATTGCACATCTGGAATCTTCAGAAATTGTAGATTATTAGCCAAAATATACAATTAGCCCTTTCAGTAGATTGTGAGTGTTTAGAAAAGATTGTGATGATAGTGGATTTACAAAAACCGTGTTATGCCAGATGAGAGCAAATTAAAATTCTTCATTAGGATTATTAGGCACATGTTTCATAGACACCTGATGCACTTGTGGTTACTCTTGTATCCGCATGCCTGTGATATTGAAATGTTGAAGGAACAGAAGATATTGGGATTACCAGAATCACAATGTTGGGATTCCCTCTGCTGTTTAAGTATCTGAGGCCACTGTAGAGTTCTGAAGTTAACACGCCCAGGTCCTTAGATCTGTCTTTCTCACCATGTTTACTAACTAAAACAAAAGCAAAAAACACAGGCAAATCTACTTTATATGGACAAATATATTAGAGGAATATTTACAGTAGTGTACACACTGTGATGCTGATAACTTATTTTGAATTATCTGGCCATTGAATAAAGGCATGTTTGGGTGATTACATCCAATTAACCATGCTAGGTGACACATAATGTTTAAGATTGTTGAACCTTTGAAACACTTCCATTATTATATTACTATTTAAGTATTGATAAAAAAATTTTTAATATTATGATACTTTGTGAACTGCATTAAGATTTGCAGATGAGAGGCCATCTTTATGGCCATTATAATCACGACTAGCATCACTAAACCTTTGAACATCTCTTTCTAAGGGGGAGGCTCCCAGACTCTGTGTAAATTAGTTTGCCCAATCCTGCTGTCTAGGTTTGTCTCATGTGCCACAGCAAAGCTTTGGTATGGATATCATAGAGAGGAAGCTGACAAATATAGAAAAGGAGGCACAATAGGGATAATAGGGTTAGGAGAAATGAGCCACATAATAGTCACTAAATATAAAAGGAAAAATAATTGACTCCGCTTCTCAAAAAGACAAGAATGTGATTTTGAAGTGAACTATCAGCAGAATGGAAAGCACATATCCTGAAATGGGGACCCAGTTCTGGAATCACCTCCCAGGCGATCGTTAATGGAGGGCATTATGCAATATCATGCTTAAAAATAGTCACCTAATTGGTAAAGCATTTTGTGGTTTTGAAAATGCCTCCACATGTGCTACTGATTTAATATTCACAATAACCATATGAAGGATTATTCTGAATCCGTTTTACAGATGAGGAAATGAATGCAGGGGAGTTTGAGAGCCTTGTTGTGAACTAAGACTGCCACTCCCATGGTGGCATCAGGGCTGAGGCCCAGGCATGGCAAACAGATCTGGACACATTCTCCAATCCATGCTAATCTACCAGCAAATTGCATTCTTGGCAAAGCACCCAACCTCTCAAAGCTCCTTCTTTCTAAAAAGATAGGATGGAGGAGCCAAGCATGCCTATAGCAAAGTCACCCAATAATTTTGTACAAAACCTAAGCTTATTTATCAAATTATTTCTGTTTCTTTACTAGAGGCTCAATGCATGAAGATTTGTGCCAGAATGGGCCTTCCTTACCCTGGCTGCTGGCACCACCTTTAGCTCTAGCCAGAGCCACCTTTTTGCTCTGGCCTAGAGCTGCCTTTCCACTTTCCCATGTTGCCTAGAGGCCAGGAGCAGCTGGGGTGGTGGGGAATACCTGCATTGTCATGCCTGTGTATGCAAATTAGCCCACCATCTTTGCTGGGTTAACTTGCATATTCACGCCTGACTGGTGGGCATCACAAAGGTATGGTTAGTTGGCATATTACTATTTTATTAGTGTAGGTTATTGTAAATACTGAGTCCAGACAAATAATATACAGGTTAAAGTTGTTTTTAAAATTATGTTTATTTCAAAGGTTTAACTTATTCAACTTAGTAGTAAAAGTTAGTAATTTTGAAATACCATAGTATATGGTATTTAGTAACATAGAAACCATAAAATAGCATACTGATTCATATGTCTTCATTTTTCCTACCTGAACCCAATCTAAGGGCTATTTCCTAAGAAGGTTTTAAGAGAAATCCCTGGTAACTTGTTGACATTTTGGCTCATTTTTATATGACCTGCCTTTTTGAAGTTTTGACCCACACCTTAATTTTCAAATCAAAAAGGTAGTTATTTCAATAGATGATGTCTTTCTCACATCATTTTCCCTCTTTACAAATCTTCTAGTGCAGTTCTAGAAAAAAACTACTACAGACTGTTCATTGTTACCAAAAGCAGCAAATTCATCCCTAAGCAGTTCAAAAAGAGGCTAGCATCTATAGGTACAATTTTAAAATACACATAGAAACAAACTATTTTAACTTTCCCTTTTTGGTATGTAATCCTATTTAATCCTATATAAAAAAGAGGTAATATGCAAATTGACCATCACTCCAACAGACAAGATGGCTTCACCCATGTGGTTAAAGATGGCTGCCCTCATGTGGACACAAGATGGCTGCCACAAGATGGTCAGCAGAGGATGGCAGTTGTGAGGGACCAGGCCTGCAAGGGAGGTCAGTTGGGGGCAATCAGGCCTGTAGGAGAGGACAGTTAGGGGTGACCAGGCTGGCAAGGGAGGGTAGTTGGAGGCAACTGGGCCAGCAGGGAGGGCAGTTGGGGTGACTAGGCTGGCATGGGAGGACAGCTAGCGGTGACCAAGCTGGCAAGGGAGGGCAGTTGAAGGTGACCAGATCGGCAGGGGAGCAGTTAGGTGTTGATCAGGCTATCAGGGGAGTAGTTAAGGGGTGATCAGGCTGGCAGACAGAAGTGGTTAGAGGCAATTAGGCAGGCAGGCAGGCGAGAGGTTGGGAGCCAGCCATAAGAGAGATGTCTGACTACCAGTTTAGGCTTGATCCAAGAGGGATTGGGCCTAAACAGGCAGTTGGACATTCCTCAAGGGGTCCCAGATTGGAGTGATGCAGGCTGGGTTGAGGGACACGAATTTTGTGCACCAGGGCTCTAGTAATCTAATAAAGAGGGAATATGCAAATTGAGTGTCACGCCATCTCAAAGATGGCAGCACCCATAGCCACAAGATGGAGGCACCCAGTCTTCTAATCCCTTTGGAGTCCCCCAGTCCTTTCAGCACCACCTGAGGGGTGGATGGACCCATCCTCAGCCCCCCTGCCACCCAGGGCCAGACTGAGGAGCAGGTAAGCCTTATATGTTGGCTGTCCAGACACCTAGGGCCAGCTTGAGGTGCAGGCAAGCTTCAGATGGCAGCTGCATAGCCGCCCAGAACCACCCAAGGCTCAGGTAACTAGGCCCAGCTGAGGCTTGAGTTGTTGGCAGTGAAAGCAGCAGAGGTGTGATGGGGGGTGTTCTCGTCCCCTGATTGCAAGGTCACCTCCTGACTGTGAGAGGGGCTCCCAGACTGTGAGAGGGGGCAGTCTGCACTTTGGGACCCCCCTCCAGTGCATGAATTTTCATGCACTAGGCCTCTAGTACCATTACATTAGCAAAGAGAAGGGCTATGAAAACTTTTGAAGGAGTTCAGCAGTTATGTTCCATACTCTAACTTGATTTGCCCTAACTGAAGGGCATTTTCAACACAATGTGAACAAATTCTTTTCAGCAAACAAATTCTTAGAGATGATTAAGTTCTCTGGTTTCAATGTATGTGAGTAGACACATATGTTAATGACGTATGTTTACTACCGGAGCTGATGCTGAAATGAAGCCACTGGCTACCCATTCATGTTCATTTCTATCTACGCTTGTTGGTACACACAAACTGATTTTCATTTTCATCTTTTATATGCATATACATAGTCTTTTTCTCTCACCCTCTATTCTTCTACCCTAAGGAGATAATTCACAATGGCTTTGTATTGCATACTTAGCCCTACTTTATCTTCTGGAATATACCTCTGCTTCTAATTGCACCTAATCTTGTAGGAAATTTTCCCTCTTATGAACCATTCCCTCAGTCCTAATCTCCAACTATTGAGGTAATTTCACATTTTGTTAGCTGATACTCTAAGGAAAAATAGTTAAAAATAGTATCTCTCTCTATATAAAAGGCTAATATGCAAAGTGTCCCCTCTGGAGATTGACTGGGAGTTCAATTGCTCGCTATGATGTGTGCTGACCACCAGGGGACAGTGCAGAATGAAGGAAGGCCTTGGCCAGCATTCTGCAGCTAGGGAAGGGAGGCCCTGGCTGGCAGCTGGCAACTGCTAGGGACTCTACCCATGCATGAAATTTGTGCACTGGGCCTCTAGTTTTCCATATAATGATTTAGTCAGGGCTCTGAAAGAGACAGATGGCTCCCTCAAAGGGTTTCATTGAAGCGAGTTTAATAAAGGCACTATTTGCAGAAGTGGGTGCAGGGTTAAGAGAACCTGTGAAGGAGGTGAAGCTATGAGGTGCTGAGTATCATGGAAACGTGCGATCACTCTGGTAAAGGTATGAACCATATTTCTGGGGACTCGATGGAAATGGTAACAAATAATTCAGCCACTGTGAGAACTTAAACTATGAAGGAGGCTCTGATTAGATTAAACTCACAAGGAGCCAGAGGACCATGAACCCAGTGGGTTTACAGGTTAGTCTCCTGAGACATAGAATAGTGAAGGAGGGAGTAAAGGATAATCTTGGGAAAGTGAGACAGTGGAGAATAAACAGCACCTACCAAAAATAAGGAATACTAGAGACTGAATGCTTTGACTCAAAGAATTTTTTCCCCCTAAAAAATGGAGTTTCAGGCATGAAAAAGAGACCCCTCACAGTAAGACAACACTTCCTAGGAAAAGGCTGAACTGATCTCAAAGTTTGCATAATTCCCTTGAATATGTACAAATATAAATGTAGTAAATAATTTTTTGAATTGTCCAATTCCTACAGAAATCTTAATTCTCACTGGAAATTCTAAAAATATAAAGTGATTCAAGCTGACACTGAGATTTGACCATTGTAAATTGTAAGAAGCACCAACTTGTTCCTGACAATACCTGAGGGAGATCATAAAACATAATTTTAAGGGCAATCCAATCATACTATAAAAGCCATGAAATCACAAGCTGCGAAGTGTTTGGGTTTCCTCTCCCCGTCCCCAAATCAAATTCTCCAAATTGTTGGGTTTGGAGCTAAGTGAAAGAGAAAACACCGTACAATTGTGTTTCTTTTCTATGACTTTTCTTTAATTTTTGTTTTTTAATTTTGAAGAAGCAATCCTTTCTTTGAGAAAATTGCAAATATAGAGCATAAAAACATTTTGCCCCCTGAGCTATTTGAGACTATGCTGCCAATAAGATGCCCCGTTGCTCCCTAATACTTTAGTTTATATTTCCTATAAACAAAGGCACCCCTATACAGTCACAATGCAGACATCAAAACAAAAAAAATACTATTCATGCTGCATCACTAGCCAATACTCAGACCCATTCAAATTCCTTCCACTTGTTCAAAAATTGTTCTTGTGGAGCAAAATATTTCATTTCAGAATCACCCATGTATTTAGTTGTTATGATCTTTCTGCTCATTGCCTCTGAAAGGTTCCCCACTCCTTCCTTGACTTTCAAGATCTTGAGAGTTTTGAAGATTACAGATCATTTATTTTGTAGAACATTCCTCATGACTGTTAACTGATACTCTAAGAAAAAAATGGGCTTTTTTGAGGTTACCTCATGATTGAATTCAGGTTATATATATTTGGCAAGAATAGCTCAGAGTATGTTGTGTTCTATGAAAGTTCTCTGCTCAGAAAAGTCAATTTCCCCTTGGCAATTGATAGCTATTGTGTATGCGTGCCTGCGTGCGTGCGTGTGTGTGTATGGGGGGGTGAGATTATATGAAAATCTTATTCCTCATCAAACTATCAATATATTCATCTATATAATAAAAACCCAGTGGTCGTAACACCATAATGATCAAAGACCAGTCATTAGGAGGTGCATTGAACACCTCTTGGTCCCTCCGCCCTCATCCCTCAGCCCGTGAGCAGAGGCTTTTGTGGCAGGTATTGTGGGGCATGAGCTACTAGCGGGGCACAAGCTAATATCAGCACAGAGCTAAAAACAGTGGAGAAAGGACGACCAGCTGAGGCAAGCAGAAGCGAGCTACTCGCGCACAATTTTGTTCGCACTGCGTCTGGCCTCGACTATATACATCATACAGTATGAACTCATAGATTCCTTTTATTCAATGGCTAAGAATCAGTTATGACCATAATTTTTAGGGAGGGAGGAAAGGATGGGAAGATGGAGAGAGAGAGAGAGAGAGAGAGAGAGAGAGAGAGAGAGAGAGAGAGAGAGAGAGAGAGAGAGAGAGAGAGAGAGAGAGGGAAGAGAGAGAGAGAGAGAGAGAGAGAGAGAAGAGGAGAGAGACATTAACGTAAGAGAGATACATTGATTGGTTGCCTCCCACATGCACCCGACTGGGTAGGGATAGAATCTGCAACCCAGTTATATGCTCTTGACTGGGAATCATTCTAAGCACTGGGCAACACCAGCCAGGACTATAAATATTATTTTAATGCCCAAATTGCCCCAGATATGGCCACTGGAAGCCTCTTTAAGATGACTTCTGTGTCACTCTGACATGTTCCCATAATATTTTAAGAGCATTTCTTCACTTTCTGGCATAAGATGTTAGAGGCTCTCATTGTGTACTCTCCTTGCCCTGGTTTTTGAACCAAGCATTTATTCCAGCTCTGGCTCTCTATACAGAAGAACAGTATTGGAAGCCAAGACCATGGACAAGTTGTGCTGGTTGTTTCTGTGGTGTCACTAATCTTAGTCCCCTGTTAGTGAACAGAAATAGGTAAGTAACATAAGGATGATATGAGATAATTTCCTCTATACATATATATATGTTTGCATATAACTAATTTCATATCATTTTCTTTATATTAAAAATACTTTCATCATGATATCTTGATATCTCTGCTCATTATTCTAAAATCTCCTGCCTTTAAGAATAAAAGTTTAGGGGCAATCCTTTGGCCCCAAGCAGAGGACACATTTTTCATTTTTACCTATTTGGAGGAAGAGGAGAAACTCCCATGACCCCCTCATTTTGATCTGCACCTGTACCTACAAGATCAGGTTAGTAGGAGGACTGAGTGGATACATTTAGCGATGTTCCCTTTGTGATGGTAACCTTTGGGAGATAATGGTCTGTCCTTTTTAAAAACAGACAATTAAACTAGATTGATTACAAGGGTAATTATAGTGTTTTTAACCACTCTGGAACTTATTTTATTATCCTTTCCTTATATTTTATAGCCAATACATCTGAACAAAAACCCATCCCCAGCCAGTATTTTCCATCAGATGGATTTGGAGAGGAACTATTGTCAGGCTGCTGGCGAGACAAGGTTCTTCAGGTCAGCACACCTGAGCTTCCAGCTTCATTGTTCAGGCAGGAAATCACCCAATTTCCCTGCATTGTATATATTCTCTTCTTTAAACTATACATTTTAAGTGTACTTTTATAAATGAGTACCACACAAACTGACAAAGGCCTTGGGGAAAGTTAATGTTTTGTTGTTATTAACTTATCACGCAACTACAATCCCAAGGCATTCTTTCAGGCAATAAACCATATTCCTTTTGCTGTTGACTCACCCTTTATTTTTATGGCCCATTAACCAGTGCTGAATTAAAATCGAATTTGTATAAATGATATAATACTCATATAAATAGTCTTGCAATCTAGCTAGTCATCTGAATATTCAGTACATTGCATTGTCCAGAGAAGTTTATGAATCAAACACAAGCTTAGACTTTAAATCATCGATGGTCAAAAACATTCTTATTTTAAAACCTATAGCTAAAATTGGGGGGTGAAAAGATGTTAAAAAGTGCCAAAGAAGATAAATTGGGCCCAAACTTTAGATAATGTTTCATTAACACAGCAAAGCTGGAGTTTGTGGCTGAATGAAACCTGTGCTCTTTGTTGGCAAAGGTAAAGATTATGAACTTCGTGTTTTGTTTATGTAATTGTGCCATTTCATAGTGACACTGAAGGTTTATGTACTAATTTTCCCACTTCTCAATACTGATACCATCAAGATATACTAAAGCTTTTCTGTGTGCATCCACTCACTACCTTAAAAAGAAGAAGAAGAACTAAACAATTTTTAAATGGAAAATTTTCTGTGATTCTAATGAGATGTTTGGAGTTCTCCGAAGCACTAATTATAATAATTTGATTCTCATTCTCTTCCTCAAAGTAATAAGCAGTTCTTATTTTTGAGAGAAGAATTTAACTCCTTTATTTCCTCTTGAATGAAGGAGGTGAGCCTCTCAGCTCCTGTAGGGTTTTCCACAGAAAAGTTGTTCATATTTGCTTTTATTTTATTAATAGAAATAATAAATGCCCCCCCCCCCCTCGGCCTGGCCCAGCTGGGCCATATGACAGAAGGGTGGGAAATGTCACTTGAGGTTCAGGTAGTCAATTAGCAAAGCCATCACCAAGGAGATGGCTTTCTCAGAATCAATTGCTACAGTACTGTGATGCATCCTGCTCCCAAATATTTCTCCCACATTGCATAAAGTATGTCATTTCACTGTGTGCTGCTGGAAGGAATTTTGCCAACCAGACATCTATTGATATTCGGCTGGTATGCTACGCTTTGAAAATAAGAGGAGGTCATGTGATAGAAAGATAGGAGCTTGGAGTCAAATGAACTTGGCCCCATTTCTGACTCCACCATATAAAAAACTCTTCTGTAAAAGGGAGGATGGGACCTATCATTGGGTTAATGGTAGCAATTACATGAGGTGACACATAAAATGTAGTTTGAAGCTTGGTTATCCTAGATGTCCAAGACCTAGATTTCTATTAATAAAATAAAAGCAAATATGAACAACTTCAGGTTTTGAAATCTTCAGTTGGATTAATGTAGTATTTCACTCTTCTAGTATAATTAACCCAACTAAGTACATGGGAATGCGAGGAGCAATGCCTCTCAGTACTCTCAAACCCAATCGCCCCCTTTTAAAACTATACCTGGTAAATAGCTTTTCAATGCTCTACTTATTATCTTGAAATGAAATTACAGATCATAAAACCTAAAATTGGATATTTAAATTTTTAAATGCCATTATTATAAACAGAATCAAAATCAAAGCAATTTAAAATAAAGTAATTCACATTTTAGAGAGTGAAGTCTTGACTCAGGAACATTACTATAAAAAGTTAAACGGACCCTCACCCCTTTGTGTAGACTCTCCATGAATACAGTTGATACAAATTCAGGCTGACTAAGATGTTTCATGATGGTGATGTCAATACCATGAACAACATCATGGGATTTGCTAAAATTATGACTAATTTTGGAAACTACAAGGGGGAAAATAGGATCTTCCCTAAATGTATATGCAACTGTATGGTTGGAAAAGACTATTTATATTAAAATTGTCCCCCAAATAATCTTCATTAACAATTAATCAACCCAGGCACATACCCTTGACTAAGAATCAAACCTGAGGCTCTTTGGTGTGCAAACTGATGTTCTAACCACTGAGAAACACTGGCCAGGGTGCAAATTGGTATTTTAAATACTTGGCTTTAGCATCCCTCTGAAACCTTGGAACTTTTTATTTTGTAAGACCAAATTTCAAGAATTATTAAGGTATAAAACTAATTGTGGTACTGGCTATAAGAAACATATTTCAATAAAGATGGGTGGGCTTAAGGCAGCTCTGAGTGAATCAGGGAGGAAAATATTTGTGGAGGACTTGGGAGGATATTCAGGGTTGGGAGAATGTTCTGAGGAAATCTGTAGGGGAGAAAAAAAATCATCATACACTCAGGGATCGATTTGACTAAAGCTAAGCTTCATGTATAATAGAATTGTAATAAAAATGGGGCTCAGTGAATTACAGTGTGATACAATTGATGGGAGAAGAGATTTCTGTCAACTGAGAAATACTGTACAAGTATCAAGTATTGTTTTATTTTCACCAAGAGCCTGAAATCAGCAAGTGAAATATGAAGAAGTCTTGCAGGAGATAATGCCCAAGTCCAAGGTCAGCCAATCATGTCCCAGTAGAAGCAGAGAACTAGAAAAGCTATTTAACTTTCTGGGAAATAGGCAGTTATGCAAGTAGTTGGCATCAAGGGAAAGAACTCAAGCCTCCCCCCCCCCCCCCCCCCCCCCCGGCCCCGAGAGACTACTAAAAGCAAGGGAACACTTAAGTCACAAAGAAATGATATATCTTCAGCAGGTGACCAAGATATAAACTTAGATCTGGCACCACATACAAAGGATCCCAAGAAACAGGTAAAAAACTCAGTGAACAGAACTAAAATATAAGGTCAGAGTGGTACCAATAAAGAGGCTTCCTTGCTTTTGAACCTCTGAAGTACTACACGAGGTTCCTTAAACTTTTATCTTGGCTGGAAAGGGTGGCCTCAGCTCTTAGTTAACTGTTTCTAGCCATAAGGATTGGAAAATAAGGGGGTAATGGAGAAGACACCCAGAAGAGCAGTTGTATTTAAAATCGTATGTTTACTCTGACCCATTGCCATCTGCTGGATGTACTGAGAAGATTGAAGATCTTACTATTCAGCAGAGGAAAATATCATAATCAAGTGATGATGCCTTCCGTGGGCATGGGACAGAGGTCAATACATGCACTGCATGCCCATCATTCCTTCATAAGAACATTCCAAATTAGTGATAAGGTCCTGGAATGAATCAGGGTCAGAGCGTGGCAGATCACAATTACCAGACTGAAAGATCATGATTTTATGTGAGCTCTAAGGGTTGTTCCTGGAAGGTCAGGGTCAACAGAGAAGTGCACTTCTGGTGTTAGCTTAGGTTAACTGAGCAGGTTTGCAGAAAAGGTAGGTTCCTCAGGATAGCTACTATTCTTCGACATCTGGGTTTGTGGTTCTCAGTTTCTCTCTAGTGTGAGAAATGGGATTCTGTGCCCTCGTGTTAAATTTTCTGTGCAGTGAGTTGTAAAAGCAATTGCCAATAAGAATTATTTCATGTACACATAATCCCCTGTGTAGCATGCTGCAAATTTATTCATGATCTTCTCCAGCTAATATGAGGCAACTCAGCTGCAGTGCTAAAAATGACAGGATGATTTATATATGAAACTGAAATTCACATTAAAATTCTTCTACTTGATCTCCTGCTCTGGAATTTGAAGGGGTGTTTAAAAAATAACCTTTCCAAAGGTAAGATGAGCAGGTGGGAGATTAGCATTATTGCTCATCTACGGTAGAATTTGTGCTGCTTGTGAATATGTGGAATAAAGATATTGAAGAAATGACACAAAACTGATGTATATATTAAGCAAAATTATAATTTTAATCTGAAAATTGATAAATATATATCCTACTGAAAACCCATTTTATAGATGAAGAAAATGAGACCTAGAGAACTGTAGAGTCTCACCAAATTTGTATAACAGAGGCAGAAAGGTGATTTGATTTAAAGCTGCCATGCGCAAAGCGCTTGTGCTTTCCTCCCTATCATGATGTTTGAGTTTTTTCTTGAAGTACCATTAGTATCCTCCAGTTCCAAAGATTAAAAATCTCTGCGCACTTCCTATGTCTTTCTCCCCGACTCCTAGGTACCTTATTGTCAGGTACAAATATCTGCCTGTTCTGCAAACCTAACTTTTGCATTTGTCTCTTCCTTTTTTTTTCTTCTTTTTTTTTCTTTTTTTTCTTTTTTTCATTTACTCATGGATTTCTGAAATGGTCCTCTGTAGGAACATCTTCATTACCTCGGTGGTCTTTTAAAAAAATATATTTAATTGATTTTTTTTTTTTATAGAGAGGAAGAGAGAGGGATAGTGAGTTAGAAACATTGATGAGAGAGAAACATCGGTCAGTTGCCTTCTGCACACTCCCTACTGGTTATGTCGCTGCAACCAACGTACATGCCCTTGACCAGAATCGAATCTGGGACCCTTGAGTCTGTAGGCCGACACTCTATCCACTGAACCAAACTGGTTAAGGTGCCTCGGTGGTCTTTATATTTTTTCTTCTTTGTCATATTCCATAAACTACAATCCATTTTAGGTTTCTACACTATGTTTTATACCATCTCTCCCAGAATCAAATGCTTCAATGATATCCATTTCCTGTTGACTCAAGTCCAAGATTGTTATAGATTGAGGTCCAAGAAGGACGAGATTCTAAAACCTAGCCCCAAGTCCTGACCCACTTCCACAGAAAATCACTCTTTTATGCCCCATATCATATTTTATGTATATAAATATAAATTACATAAAGATAATACATTTTGTAGCTGTATACATATAGATGTGTGTCACCTTATAAACTTGTATTCATATATTACATTTAAATTTGCTGAACTCCCCAAAGGTTTGGCACTCAGAGAGCACTTCTGACCTGCTTCCTCTGGGCTTGCTTGTTGACTGCTTTGTCATACAGGCTCAGGCATATAGTGAGTAGCTGAAACTCCCCTCCCAATGATTTGTTCCACCAATTCCTTATCCACGCATTTCCATTCCACTGAATTAGTCCAGTCTCTAGGAATGAGTACTGTAGTGGCTCCATCTACTCACTCCTCCCCATCATTCTCTCTTCCTCCCATCACTGCCATCCAGACTGCGTTCTTTTCTACCATTTCAGTTTCTACCCATTCTACTCAAACACCATTTTTTCTTTATTCAGCCTGTCTTGATTATTCAATTGGAAGGGTTTTGTCCCCTCAAGTGTCCTATCACTTAACATTTACAGTAGAAGGCACTTAACAGTAAGCGCCCTAAATGCCTTGTATTGAAATTATTTGTTTGCATGTTTTATATCCTTGTGTATAATAAGGGTTGCTTTGCCAATGTTTGATTCATAGAGTAGTTAGTGCCAAAAGAGAGAACAAATATGAAATGCTAGTTCAAGATGGAACACTGACACATTTCCTAACATTAATAATAACAAAAATGGAACTGGGAGTAAAAAGGAAAGGGATTATTAGCAAACTAAAATCTTGAGGGATTTCTGAAGAGTAGAACAACTTGCAGATAGATATAAACTGGCAGGCATTTTAGAACCCCATAGAAAGAGAAAGATTCTAAACTGTCTTTTTAAAAAAGCAACATGTGTTAAACTAACACTAGACTTTGCATTAGCGAAAGCTAATATTTGATGTCAATGGAGCAATAATGATATGAGAGAAATCACATTAACAGTTTAAAAAAAAGCAATAAGAAATTCAAAAGGATGTCTGAGGAAGAAGAGGATACGTATGTGTTTTAAGACAGGTGGCACTGACTTATGACCAGGAGAAAAGATAAATCTCAGAGCAGCTTCTTTACTGCTGGCAAAGAAATAATCCTTCCAGAACGTGAAGTCTGAGGGCTACATGAAATAGTCTTCATGCAGAAAATAGACAGTGTCATACAAATGAGTGATATCTTTACTGACAGAAAGAAAGGAAATTACAAAGTGAGATTAAGGAAACAAGATGAAAATAAACCATGGTCCCCAAATGAAATATTGACATTATTTTTTAGCAGTTGACGAAGTTTTTAAATAACAAAAATCAAACAAATATTACTAAGGTGATTCATAGGAAAAGGGAAGGTTGACTGATATTTTCAATTCAGTATAATCACAAGCCATAATTACTTTACCATGATTTTCTTTTCTAGACAGTGATTTATCACTTTTTATATAAAGACCAGCTTTTAAAAGTTTTTGAAAAAATTTAAACTTTATAGGAATCTAAGAATGTGTACTCATTACTGAGAGAAACTTTTTAAGTTCAGCAAGTTCTTCAGTTTTTTTATGTCCAATAAATGAGCAAAACTAAGTGTAATATTTTAATGGATTATTTAAGTTCCTTTTTATTATTTTTATTTAAAAAAATTTTAAATTACAGTTGACATTTAATATTATTTTATATTAGTTTCAGGTGTACAGTGGTTAAACATTTATATAATTTACAAAGTGATCCCCTGATATGTCTAGTACCCACCTGGCACCATACATAGTTACTACAATATTATTGACTATATTCCCTATGCTGTACTTCATATGCCCATGATTATTTTGTAACTGCTAATTTGTAATATTTAATTCTTTCACCTTTTTCACCCAGTTCCCTCAACCCCCTCCCACCTGACATCCATTATTTTGTTATTTGCATTTATTAATCTGTTTCTGTTTTAGTTTGTTCATTTATTTTGTTCTTTAGATTCCATATGTAAGTGATATCATTTGATATTTGTCTTTCTCAATCCAACGTTTTTACTTAGCATGATACTCTTTAGGTCCATTAATGTTGTCACAAAGAGTAAATTTTATTCTTTTTTTATGGCCAAGTAATATTCCATTGTATATATGTAACACTTCTTCTTTACTCAATTGTGTATGGATGGGCACTTGAGTTGCTTTAATATCTTGGCTAGTATTCTAAATAATGCTGCAACCCTAGCCAATTTGGCTCAGTGGATAGAGCATTAGCCTGTGACTGAAGGGTCCGTGGCTCCATTCTGGTCAAGGGCAAGTACCTGGGTTGCAGGATCCTCCCAGGTCCCGGCCATGGTCAGCACGCTTGCAGGAGGCAACCAATTGATGCATTTCTCTCACATTGATGTTTCTCTCTGTCTTCCCCTCTCTCTTCTACTATTTCTAAAAATCAATGGAAAAATATCCTCAGGTGAGGATTAAAAATAATAATTAAACAAATAAATAAATAAATAAAACTGCAATGAACATAGGGGTGCATGTGTCTTTTTTGTATTAGTATTTTGGATTTCTTCAGATAAATACTCAGAAATGGAATTGCTGAGTCATAAAGTATTAATATAATACTTTAGTTTAAATATAACAGTTGTTTTCTCATGATTATTCTATTGTCCACTTTTCTAAACTTTATAGTATGAGCCTGTACTATTTTTAAAACAAAAATATAATGTATCATTTAAAGTAAATAATTGTATTAAAAGTCCAAAATAAATATCTTGAATGCTTTCACTTAGAGTATTGTAACCCATACCAGAATGTGCTCAAACTTAAAGAGACATGAAGTAGTGTTTCAGTCTACTGTGCTTTTTATTCTTTCACTTTTTAAATTAAAAAGTCAAGTAGCCTATTTACTTTGAGCTTAGAGTTTTATTACTTCTGATTAATTTAACTAACATCAATGTATAACTCAAAATTTCCTTTTATTTGGAAAAAATAAACTTTGAAATTTTAAATAAAATTTATCAAGATTTGATTTAAAAAATTTAATTGGTGTAATGTGTAGCCAAGATAAAGAATTCCTGATTGAAATTCATTATGTCCACAAATAAATGTAGCTTAAAAATCGGGGATTGCAAATTGACTCCTCTGGTATAAAAATGATGCTACCACACACTTGCTCTGGATTCTAGTTCTAGAAATGATGACCGTCTTGGGTTCCATAGCAAGGTCTAATTTAATTGAGATAGTCTGAACGCATTCCACAGTTTACTAGTAAAGGCTATGCGATGGCTCTTTAAGGTAAGTAACTCACCATAATAAGCCCTCTCGAATAAATCTTGGAGTAACACAGAACACCTGTACAAGGCTGCTGGGGAAGTCTAATGTTATTGAACATGTCATTACTTAACAAGTATTCAAGTGCACTTTATATATACTTATACCAAAAAGTTCTCCCCTAGTGATTTGCTTGTCTACACGAGGCTCCCCAAAATGGAGATAGTATTGAAGCTATTTTTGCCTCTGTTTTCAAACTAACTAATAAAGACAGATGTTTTCCTACTCATGGTCCCCCTGGGGCTAATCTCTATGACATTAGCAGATCTCTGTGTGTAGATTTATTATTGTTCTACCCTTGCAAATATGCATTGAATAATTAATTGATGTATTTATTTATAAACTTACTAGAAGCATGGTGCATGAATTCATGCATGGGTGGGGTCCCTCAGCCTGGCTGGTAATGGGAGCTGAACAGAGCATCTCACCCAGTCCCAACTGGGGCCACAGGAAGTTGGCCAGCCAGGGACAGGGGCTGGGAGAGGGAGGGAATAAAAAGGTGAGGGGCTGCGGGAGGTTGGCTGGCTGTGGGAGCACACTGACCACCAGGGGGCAGCTCCTGAGTTGAGCCTCTGCCTCTTGTAATCAGTGTACTGCTTAGTGACTGGTCAACCGGTTATTCTGGTAATGGTAACTTAGATTTTTATGTATATAGATTTGCTTATATTTTTCCATTTAAGTTTCCAGTAAAGATTTAAGACAAAATGACTTCTAATGCATGCCTTGTCCCCTCTTCTCTCATCTTCCTTTGCAGAATGTATTCTAGGGCTCCAATTCAGGCTGAAGTGGCTAGTGAGTGTCATGCTGGGTTGCCTGTTTAAACACCCTGACTCTGTGTGATGTGGCTGTAGTCTGTTTGTTTACTCCCCAGTCCATATGGCCCATTGACAGCAGAAAGCAACTTTGCTCATCTTTACAGTTGGGGTGCTGACAGATGACAGATGTCAGTAAGAGATGGCTCTCTCACACATGGCCAACCAATCACCAGGCACTCCCCAATGGTGGGGACAAGATTCCAGCCAACAGATGGCTTGGCCTGTCTCAATTAGGCCGTAATTAATCATTTTGCCTAAAAACCTTCTTTTTTAGGTTTCTCTTAAGAGTTGTCACTCATTCCCATATGCCCTGATTTTCTCAGTCTCCAAACATTCTTTCACAATGTCATTCAGGCACTTGACATTTCACACAAGTACATTTCTACAGATTCAGCCAAACAAAGTCCCAAAAAGCTAATGATGAAACCAGCAATGGTTAATACATCACAAAGAAACAAATTAGGGATAGCTGCTTTATGAATATTTTAGGAAAAGATTCATTGCTTCTTTTAAAAACACGCATGTTCTAAGAGGCACAAGTACTTTCTTACAGCTTCTCCCTCTTTCTGCTATTCTGTATGTCTCAAGAAGATTGTTTTTTTCTCAACTGGGATTCTCCATCTAATTATTTGTGTAAAAAAGTCCCAGGTCTTTTGGCTAAAGTCATGTATCACAGCCTCACTACAGAATGGCCTGTGATTGGAAAGAACTTCATTAGGAAGTTTTTCAAAAGAAGCAGTGGTATCCAGAGAGGTACTCCTCATCTGATGGCTTCATGCAGACCCTGAATCCTCTTCTCTCTCTCTCTCTCTCTCTCTCTCTCTCTCTCTCTCTCTCTCTCTCTCTCTCTCTCTGTGTGTGTGTGTTTCCTGTTGCATTGAATTCTTATTGTGAGAGATTTTATGTTTCACAAATATAAAAGTATTTTAGAATCCAGTATATATACCTAATAGAGAAATACAATACATAATTTAAAAGGCTATAGAGTATTCTGACATAAAAAATGTGAAAAGTTCTATTAAAGAGTAAAGTCCTATTTATTTTGTCCATGTCTACTACTAAGGAAATAACTTTCCCCAAGATAAATGGTATTTTTTTTTAATTATGTGGAACAGAAGTTTTCCAAAGGGAAAGAAAAATATCTCTTCAAAAATCTGAATATCTTTGACTCAGTGAGTGCACTAGAAAAAAATATTTAAAATAAACTCATATCCATGATTTGTAGAAGGAAAAACCTGCCACATATTAAATTATGGTGGGAAACATGTTGCTTTCATCAAATCTTGGGTTTTATGTAACTTAAATTAAATTTAAGTACTTTTTTCTTGAAAAAAAATTAGCCCTCGCCAGTTTGGCTCAGTGGATAGAGTGTCGGCCTGCAAACCAAGGAGTCCCTGGTTCAATTCAGGTCAAGGGCATGTACCTCTATTGCAGGCTCCTCCGCGACCTGGGTCCTGGTCAGGGCGTGTGCAGGAGGCAACCAATCAATTCATTTCTCTCACACTCTCTCATTGATATTTCTCTCTGCCTTTCCCTCTCTATTCCACTCTCTAAAAATGAATGGAAAAATATCCTGGGGTGAGGATTAAAAAAAAAAAATTAAATGTCCATAGGAATACATCTCTTGAACTCTACCACAATGTTATTACCACCAGTTGGCCACATTCCTTACATCTGGGGACATCACAGTCCATTGATCGCTAACATGATGACACTTCACAGCTTCCACAAGTCATTACCATGTGGGGAAAAGGTGTGTAGTGAGGAGGTCTCCATCCATGGATCAGGACAGGCTGAGGAGATATATACCTTCCCAAATCTACATCTTATGAAGCCAGCTGTCAGGGCTTATTAATTGTGCAGCATTGGTCCAGTTGCCTATCATACTAGCAGTTCCTTCAGAGTTGCCCTCATTTGTAATATTAAAGTTCATGCAAGAGTTCTAACCTTTAGGCTTGTGTTAAAAGCCTTTGGGAGTGTATGCAACTTGCTTTAGTAATGTTCTATGTCAGTGGTCAGCAAACTCTTTAATCAACAGGACCAAATATCAACAGTACAATGATTGAAATTTCTTTTGAGAGCCAAATTTTTTAAACTTAAACTTCTTCTAACGCCACTTCTTTAAAATAAACTCCCCCAGGACATGGTATTTTGTGGAAGAGCCACACTCAAGGGGCCAAAGAACCACATGTGGCTTGTGAGCCACAGTTTGCCGACCACTGGTCTTTGTAATCCACACATATAAAAAGCAAGTAATCAGAAATTGTATTGAAAATAATGTATAACAATTTATGCTCTTAATTTTACCTTTAGCTGTTTTTTAAAATATATTTTATTGATTTTTTACAGAGAGGAATGGAGAGAAATAGAGAGTAAGAAACATCAATCAGCTGCCTCCTGCACATCTCCCACTGGGGATGTACCCGCAACCAAGGTACATGCCCTTGACTGGAATCGAACCTGGGACCTTTCAGTCCTCAGGCTGATGCTCTATCCACTGAGACAAACTGGTTTTGGCTATCTTTAAATGTTTTTAACAAAATTACCATTTCTAACAGTTCATAGAATTAGTTTGTCAGAATGAGACTACACATAGATAATTAATTTGTAGAAGCTGATATTTTATGAAAGCTATTATAACTCTAATCTGTAACTGTTGGCTATTGTGAGGTAATGAAGCCAGAAAAACAAGATCAAATCTAGGCTTGGTAATCTTTTAATTTTTGGCCTTACTGAGAACATGACCTTCTATGTTTGGGTTCTCTCAGGAAACAAGCATCTGAGTGTAAGCAATATACTAGGATGCTCTTCCTCCATGGGCAATAAAGCAGTTTAGAGAAGGGAGAATCTGAGCAAAGGTGAGATTTCAGAAGAAGACCTGGACTTCACAGGATTCTGTAGGGGCTCTGGAGAGTGTGTCCAGACTCAGTCCAAGTACTAGGTGTTTCTACTTCCACACTAGGCATTGGCCTTGAGCTGCTGCTGGTGGTGGTGATTGAGGGGATTTCTGACTCTTTACCAGTTGGGCCATGAACCACGTGGCCAAACCAGTCTCTGAAGGTGGCTGATGTGAGCCATTAGTGGGCAGCTCACAGAAGTGAGGAAAAGCACAGAACTGGTGAAGAACAGATATTACGTTACTTGCACAGGGGTTGGGTGAGCACAAACTCTGCCTGCTGTGCTGACTTTGGCAAAATTACGCTCTCAGAAGACCATATTCCTAACCCATAAGAAAAAAAATGTGCATGTGTAGGTGGGGTTACATAAAAAGACAATGCTATTGGGAGGATTAAATGACATACTATCTGAAAGTGCCTGCCACAGTATTTCAAATACATGAACCAATTAACAGCTCTTACTTTACTCTTCAGGCTTTTTAAAGTAAACTGTTTTTCTTTTTCTTTTTTTAAAAATATATATTTGTATTGATTTCAGAGAGGAAGGGAGAAGGAGAGAGAAATTGAATCATCAATGATGAGAGAGAATCATTGATTGGCTGCCTCCTGCATGATCCACACTGGGAATCTAACCAGCAACCCAGGCATGTGCCCTGACCACGAATTGAACCATGACCTCCTGGTTCATAGGATGATGCTCAACCGCTGAGCCACACTGGCTGGGCAATAAACTGCTTTTCTATATCATTCCCAGCTTAGAAATATTCAGTATTCCTTATTTCCCATAGAAAGCACCTTATTTTGGCATTGGAGCTTATTTACCAAAGTAAATCAAACACTTTTACCAGCTACACCTTAGATCAAAACTATTTAACTTGAAGTTGTTGGAACCCACAAAGTCCACCATGAACGCCTCTGAAATAGTGTGGGCAATATAGATTGCATCTTTTTCTAGAAAAAAAGGGCACATCACTTGGAGAGAGAAGATGGTGTTGAGCCCAAGTTCCATGTCGTTCGTTTGTACTGAATGATCTTTAAATCATTCGCAAGTCAGTTTTGTCATCAGGTAAATGGAGATTTTGGCCATGAGACCTCATGAGTTGTGAGGATTAAGTGAGTTAGTAAAAAGCACTTATATGAAAAATAATGCATGGAACATTGAAATTATGTGTGTTACTGTTTATATTACTGCTAGTACTGTTAGCAGGGTTACTATTATCATGATCATATCATTATAGGCTTAAAGGGGTCTGTGTTCTAAAAAATGTTTGAGAACCGCTGCTGCTGAGTAACAGCAATGCTGGCTTACAGTCTTGCTCTCTGAAGCCCATATACATATTTCCGCATCTGTGCCTTTGCTCGTGTGCTAACTTCCTCTGAAGTGTCCTCTCCTAACACACTTGGGCCAAATCCTTCATTTGCCCAGCTGTTATTGATGTTTCTATCTCTCTCCCTCTCCCCTCCTCTCTGAAATCAATAAAAACATATTTTAAAAAAAATTAAGCACAGTAGAAGGCTAGTCCCTGCTTATATGACCTGATGTTCAGCAGCAGCCTCATAGAATCAGTAAATCCTAAGCATAGGACACTCAAATACTCTGTGTTCAATGCATCACTTTAATGTAGCTTATCCCTCTTGCCAAAGTAAAAAACAAACAAACAAAGAATGAGTTAGTCCCTTAAAAAGACACATGGATGTTATGGGTGCCTTACAGAATGCCTGGCACATAGTAGGTGCTCAATAGTTACTGAGTAGATAAAATAACTAGTAGTAAGGTTTTACTTAAGTTACCGATGGAGTATCAATATTGATGAATCCTAGGGCATCTTTACTTATTAAAATATATTATGTAAAGGAGGAAAAATACTATTCCTATCACAGTCAGGGAGAAGTTGAAGCGTTAAAACAGAACCAGAAGAAAGAACTAGATTTTTCTAGCAAAGTGTCACTAACTATAGCAAGCTATTGCATGACACTAAAATAACTGTTGCTGTGGGGCTGCTTAATGATACCTCGTTAGTGATAGAAGATAATGACATGATAAGGGCAAGATTCATTGACCTTTCAAAGGCTTTTGATTTACTAAATGACACTGTTGGATAAGCTAATTAAATTTGGCTTTTCTCCTGCAGTGATGGCTAGGTTCTGATCTCATTTGATTAGTAAGAAAAATCAGGCAGTGTTTTAAGGCTATCAGCCTGATTTATTACTATTCCTAACTGATGGTGCCTTAGGGCTCAATAACCAATTGACTTTATTTATTTTAAAATGATCTTTCTGATGCTAGAGATAAGCCAAGAATTCACTTATAGAGCAATGATAATACCCCTTCAAATAATGTTTCCCTTATAGTGTCCCAGACCTTAATATATTTTTTCCATCAGAGTCACTACATTTGCCAACAAGGAAGATTTTGAACAATAAACTTACTGATGGTGAAAACATTATGTGGTGACAAACTCCCCTGACGCAGATAGAAGCAAACACATCCGAATCTAAGAAAAGCAGAAAGACAAAAGGTTTGGTATAATTTAGTTAGTCATCAAGTCTACCTAATTATCAGTTTCCAGGTAATTGGCTGCAGGTCCATGCAGCTCTATTTCAATGATAAGAGCTTGGAATTTTTCTCAATAAATACCAGTTTGGTCTCCTACACCCAAGTCCTACATTGAACTACAGACTAATCTATAATGGGGAAAAAATAACTACATTTATTTTCTAGACTGAGGCATATATTTAAAATTTTTGACACCTACAAAATCTCAGAATTATATTCTTCATTTAATTTGAATTACATTCTTCAATGACTATGGTTAAATGCAAAGGCTGTAAAGCAATCTTGTTTTTAACTAAAATAAAGTTAGTTTTTAGAACTTGAAAGTTTAGATTTATTTCTCTTAGACGTTCAAAGACACACTTGTAAATAGTCATTCAAAATGTGGAGCTGCACTCTAAGGGTGAAATAAGTCATATTTCATAGCTAGACTTTTTAGGAGAATGATAAATTGGGCTTCTGACCTCTCTATTGTATAATAGAGAACAGCACAGAGTTACAATCCTATTAACAACATACACCTACCATCTGCCCCCACAGCCATTTTGCTCCTAGGCATTCAACCAAGAGAAATGAAAGCATATTTTCATAGGCAAGTATTCATAGGAGATTTATTTGTAATAGCCAAAAACTGAAAGCTACTTAAATGTCCATGAATGGTGGCACATATATACTATGCTACACAATTCAGCAATAAAAAGGCCAGTTATGTATACTTGCAATGATATTGATGAATCTCAATTTCTTTTGTATGAAGTTCCTAAAAATCCAAACTCATATAATGACAAAAAGCAGATCAGTGTTTACCGGAGGCTTGGGTGGGAGGGGGCCAGTGGGGTATTGGGATATATGGTAGTCATTGTTCTCTAGGCCAATGATTTTCAACTGGTGTACCACAGCAGGCACTCTGACATGTAGTAAACATTTTTTAAACATGCAGAAAATGATTTGGCTCAGTGGATAGAGCGCCGGCCTGCGGACTGAGAGGTCCCAGGTTCAATTCCAGTTAAGGGCATGCATATTGGTTGCGGGCACATCCCTGTAGGATGTGTGCAGGAGGTGGCTGATTGATGTTTCTCTCTCATTGATGTTTCTAGCTCTCTACCTCTCTCCCTTCCTCTCTGTAAAAAAAATCAATAAATTACATTAAAAATTTTTTTTTAAACATGCAATACCTGATTATTTAGTCAGGGGCCTACCTCATTTCCCTTAGATTATCAAATTTAAAAAAAAAATGATGACAATAGCCAATACAATAGTGGCCCAGTGAGAATAAATCAAATGATACCTATTATTTTTCTCAGATCAGCAAAAAAGTATATATATATATTTTTGGTGAACTGAAGAATTTTAAGTAGTTTATGTGTGCCATGATAGGAAAAAGGTTGGAAACCACTGCTCAAGAGAAAATGAACTAACAGCATGTATAGAGATAAAGATAGAGATAGATTTATTTTAAGGAATTGTCTCACATGATTGTGGAGATTCAAGTGTAAAATCTGGAGGGAAGAGCCATCTCCTGGCAGTATTGTTATCACTAAAAGGGTATAAGACTTTTCTCTTAAGGCCGTCAACTGACTGGATGAAGCCTATCCACATTATAGTGGGCAATCTGCTTTACTCAACATCTACTGATTTAAATATCACTCATCCAATAAAACACCTTCACAGAAATATCCAGAATAATAGCCGTAACTGGTTTGGCTCAGTGGATAGAGCATCAGTCTGCAGACTGAAAGGTCCCAGGTTCGATTCCGGTCAAGGGCATGTACCGTGTCAATAAAATATATTTTTAAAAAAGAAATATCCAGAATAATATTTGACCAAATATCAGGGCACCAGGGCCCAGACAGCTTGATATATAGTATTAATCATCATAAGAAGTGACAGGAGGGAAGATTACAAAAGGGAAAGCAGGAAATTGGAGGTTTTGAATACGCCGATTCTCCTAATTGTAGTGATGGCGTCATGACTGTATACATAGTGAAAGTTTACCAGTCTTTACACTTTACACATGGACAGTTGATAGTATGTTGATAAAATTTCAATAAAGTTGCTAAAAAAAATAAAACAGACTCAATCTTAAAAAGATAACAGCTGAGTTGGCTGTTATGAGCTTGGGAGGAAGAGGCCTCCACAGGCCTCACCCATGTGCCTTAAGTGACTTCTTTTAAAAATGTCCACAAACAATGAAATGGAATTTTTCACATGAGAATAAACTATGCACAATAATAATTGTCCATAAGTGTGTGTTTTTTTAATTGCATACTGAGAAAAATGAGATAAACAGTATGTTTGACACTCATCTGGTAGCATTGAAGACTGCAGATTTCTAGTATAACTATTTTCTTTAGATAAAGTAGGTTTTAAAAAGAGCCCATTATATGGTGTGTGGTTTTCCGATGCTGTAAAATAGATGAGGGCATGTCATATTTTTGTACAAAATTCATGTTGACAGGGGCATTGCATACCAATGGATGGTGACTTCTGGCAAGATAATTAATTCCTAAATGGGATGCATAGTTTATCTTTTTCTTTCTCTCCCAACCTGCTCCCACCCCCAACTGGTAATTGGTAGATAATTATTTTAGTAGCAAAACAAACCTTTAAATTATACACTCTTTCTTGTGGAAAAATATGAATTAAATTTATTTCATGGTTGTAAATGCTAATGAGAATCTGAGAGATGTGTTAAATGAAAGTCTAAATGGTCAGTTAATATTATTTAGGCCCACTAGGCTCAAGGCCTTCAAAAATAATAATGAATCATTCTTACTAGTAAAGGGAAGCTTTACAATAATAACTAAGTTGAACTTTTAACAAATGTTGTTTTCTGGTCTTATACTTCAGCATTTGAAGTTGATATGACTCCCTGATCTGTAGGATAGGTGAAGGTTGTCTTTCATTGATCTTCAACTTATATAATTGATTCACTGAGTTGACCTGGGTGAAAATGCCTCTCAGAATTTGCCTGGCTCAGCAGAATTAAATGGGGATCTTTTCAGAAGTCATGCAGACTCAGAATCCTCCCCAATACAGTGTCTCAGGAAGCACTGACAATTAATTGTATGGTTACAAGGGAACTGAAACAAGTTTATTATCATCAGTGCAAATGGCTACTACAAATGTTGAAAGATCAACTCTGAAAACATCCTATGTAATAAAAGGGTAATATGCAAATAGACCAATAGCAAAATAACAGAATAACCAATCAAAGTGTAATATGCTAATGCTGCTCAACCGCTCGCTATGATGCTATGATATGCACTGATCAACAGGGGGAAGACAGTTAACTGGTTAACCAGTCACTATGACATGCACTGACCACCAGGGGGCAGATGCTCCAACCAGTAGGTTAGCTTGCTGCTGGGGTCCAGCGTATTAGGACTGAGCGAGATGGGCCAGACTGCCTTGGAGCCCTCCCAGTGGAGTCCCTCAGCCTGGCCTGTGCCCTCTCATAATCCAGGACCCCATGAGGGATGTTAGAGAGCTGGTTTCAGCCACTCTCCTTGGGAAGGTGCCTTCTGCGGCAGCACAAGCCTCTTGTGAATCGTATTGATTGGGTGAGACTGATTGATTGGGTGTGAGTCCATGGCAGTGGGACTGAAATGAGCAGGACTGGCAGGTAGGAGCTGCAGGGGGCATTATACTGCTGGTTTCAGCCCTAGCCCTGCAGGCCACCTAGAGAGACACCCCCCCCCACCACCACCCATGCATGATTTTGTGCACCAGGCCTCCAGTATAGAATAATCACACTTAAAAAATATAATTATACCCCAATACTTCTTATACATCTGCCAACCACACTCCTTTCTTAGCCTACATGTATAGAAAGAATCGACTCTACCCAGAAAGCTGAAGTTGTGGGAGAACATTCTCCTTTTACTGAGTGATAAACAAGTTTAGTTAGCTTGTGCTTTCACTCAGGGTGTCTAGTTCCAGGAGACACTGCACTAGGCTGTGGTTCCTCATTAGTATTCTCCCTGGGATGGTAGAGACACTCTCATCAATATCCCAAAGGGGATAGTCACTTATGAATCAATTTATGATAGTCACATAAATACCTTTGTAGTTGTTGTATAATTTACATTTTTTGTAAGACTCCTGTAAAAAATTAAGGAGTGGCCAACATTATTATTCCCTTTTTATGTGCAAGGGAGCAGAGCCAGAAGGAAGTTAAATGACTTGGCGAGGTTGAAGCTGGTTTAGGCAGAGGAAGAGCAATGCCTTGTCTTTTATTGTTGCAAATTAGTTTATTTCTCCTGGGAAGGGGGTGGACTCTACCATCCACCACTTTCTAGTTTCTTATTACATAAGGAAACCAATGCTTTTCCCATAAATATTTGTCTTCCCTCCTCTAACATGATAAGAGGACTGAAAGAAATGGAATCAGGAACTTTTTTTTTCTTGATGCAAACCATGTATCAAACATTATTTCTCCAGCAACGCTAATAACCTCAGTAGGGCTTGGACTACCTTTTAAATACAGGCCTAAGTATTCTGTGACTTCAAAGGGAAGCTACAGTAATTGGGGCAAGGGTGAGGGGGTTTGCTTTATGTTCATTTATTTTTGCATCACTAGAGGACAAAGGGATACTTGCTAAAATGCTTGTCTGATTTCCCCAAATTAAACCTGTGTTTTTGAGCAAGCTTTTCCACTTTCACCCTGTATGTGTCTCTTGTGATCACTTCATATCCAGACAGGAGAAAACAACTGCAGTAATTGCCGACTTAATTGGCAAGCATGGATCTCCAGGCTGCACTTACATGTCTTGTCATGTCAGGTTGCTAGACAATCCTCAGCCGCTCCAGAATCCCGTTATTCCCAAGACGGGCACTTGTGCATGCCTTTCATTTTCCAATCTCTCTTAAACCTCATACTCCACTCCTGCTGGTTTTAACCACCTAGATTGGGGGGGGGGGGGGTAGACAGACACCTGCAGCCACTTAGCCAGTCACAAGGAGGCTTCTGCATGTGTGTGTGTGTGTGTGTGTGTGTGTGTGTGTGTGTGTGTTTGCAAATTCTATTCACGAAATGTACCCACTGGTGGATCTGAGCTAGCAAAGGGTGAGGTATCCCTCAGGGGTCCGTCTTCACAGTACGCAGGCCCCAGGGTTGTTATGGCAGAGGAATGCAGGCTTAGGATTTTTCAGCAGGCTGAGGATGAAATTGCTTATTGAAACTGGAAATAAAAATAATGAAACGACAAGATCACAGAAATCTAAGGATTTTAGAGTTGAAAGGGACCATAGAGAACATTTAACTTAATCCTCTCTTTTGGGATAAAATGTGGGTCTAAGTCCCGATGAGGTTAAAAGATTTTAAGGAGGATAATTTTGTATTTCTCTTTATTTCTTCCTCAAGGGCTTTCAATATTTTTTGTTTGTTTTGTCTGTTCTTTGAGAGGCAACTCATAATTATACTTGATATTGGGGTGGGAGAGGCAGATAAACTGAAGGTAATTTGCATTTTTATTTTTGCATTTTACATGTGAATAAATTATGTCTGAGGAATTCACAGTGTTATTGAATGAATCTGCAACCCTAATACCGTCCTAATGATAGAATTTAAACTTATTGGAAGTGGTCCAGATTTCTGATTTTGATCACTGTCCATATTTAAGTCCAACCTTCTCTCTTTCTATTCCCCTGCACCCCAACATAACATAAACCATAAGGGATCAAAGTTGATTGTCTTCCTAAACCCTCTGAAATAACGATACACGTGCTCACTTAACAATCAGATAATTATATATCCTCATCTAAAGCAGGCCTCATTTATCAATACAAAAGGTGAAAATATCAATAAAATTTTAAAAATCTTGGGGCTTTTCCTGCTTCCACTCTTGGTTCAGCATCTATTTCTACGTTATTTGCCATACTTTTGGAGTCATAGACCTTTTGGACATGATCCCTCAGCCAAAAAAATAACATACATACTTGTACAGAATTCTGTTTACAACTTCTAGGAAATATAAATATATTAGGTTAAGAACCACTATTTAAAATCCAATCCATATTTTTAGAGTTAGTTAATGGCTGAACTTGTGCTGAGAGTCAAGCTGAACCAATGGTAAGTCAACTGATGTTAAGAAGGATATTTAGCTAAGACTGAGGACAGAACCCAGTTTAAAGCCATTAGCCAGACCACAAATATTTGTAATAAATGAGACTTCTTGCAAATGGACATAGTGGAGACTCATCAATGAAGAATTTTGATAAATTTAAGGATAATAACCTTAGTAGTAAATACACATAAAAATAAATACAAATGAGATGAAAAGTCAATGAAACGTTTTAATAAATGTTATTATTTCCATAATACCCAAAATATGGGGTGCAGATGTGGTTAGCATAAAAAGAGTTTTCTAAAACAACTTTTCATCGAAGGTGAGCCAAAGGTCACAATAATGTAATTCATGTAGAATGTATATATTTCAAGAAGAGCAGAATTATGTGATGAAGTTGCAATGCACACAGAGTTAAGGAAAATAAACATAGTGCACTGGACCTTGAAGATTCTTAAGTTTACACTTTGCTGAAATTCCAGAAACCGTTTAGAGGTAAGATCTTGAAGAAGAGAATCTTCTAGTTTGATGAATTTTAGGAATTGTAGAAAATGGAGAGAAGTCACATGTTATTGAAAGACACATATCCTTTAGTACTTATACAACACAAAGACGAACTGCAAGTTATCAATTTAAAGAGCCTTAACGTAATGCAATTATTTATTGAATATTTACTATTTGGGGGACTGCATGGTGTAAGACAAGATAGCGAGGGAGGACAGCAACCCCAGTAAAGTCTAAATTATGATTTCTATAATCAAAGATATTATTGAGAAAAAATAGTATACATAAAACTGTTAACACTAGGCAAGATTTGAGTATTGGCACAAGAAACGATTTTAAAAATAGAGCAAGAAATATGAAGGAAGAAAGAGATCAATGAAAACATATTTTGTAGAGGATGTTCTGGAAGAGCTGGGAATTAAATGGATTTGGGGTTTGGAGAGTATTTGGAGAAGGGGGAGAGTCTGGAAAAAAGGGCCTGTTGTCTTTAGTTACCTCATGCTGCAGGAAAATAGGCCCCTGCACTTGAACTTGAAGGTGGAAGAAAGTGTTCTAATCTGTTACCATTCTCTGAACAGCAGCACTGAGGAACAGAGGGACAGCATAGTCCTTCTGAGATGATAACCTTAAATGGAGAGTAGCCTGCCACCCCATCCCTACCCCCCACATCCCTTTTCAAGGCTGCATGGAATGGAACATTGCAAACCCAGGGTGTGCCTGACATTTTGTAGCAGGTGTGACCAATTAAGTCAGTGAAAATATTAGCCAACAGGGCTGTTGGGTGTCATGTAGACAAAACAACAGAGTGGAGTGGCCAAATCTGTCATTTATATCAAGCTATTATTTTGAAGACATGTAATTACGGATCTCACTTCTTATTGCAGGCTTTGCTGATATCTATTTTAATGAGAGTAGGGAGTAAGGTGTTCTGGGGGTGGAGGGAGAGATAATGTTTTCCTCAAGGGAAAAGGATTGCCTTCTCCAGCGGAAATTATTGCATGGTAATTTCCAAGCGAGGGGATGCGAAGAAAGAAAAGGTTATTTATTTCGGGGAGGGGGGGAGAGGAGATTTATAAGGTGAGTGTTTCATAAGATGTATCCCAGAGTACACTCTGGATTTACCTAAACAAAGTCGAACAGATAAATGCCCTTGGTTAGTGAAATGATTTATCTCAATTCTTTCAAGTGTGAAATGCCTTGTTATTTACATGATCCAGACTTGCAAAAACTGTGTGTTGTTGGTTTGGATTCTCCAGGGCATAAGATCCCTGTCACCAGGGACTTCAGAGCAGAGTTTTATGTTTGCTTGCTTTTGTTTTTACTTTTTTACTTTTTAAAAATCTATTTACTTTTTAGTAAATGTAGTAAACACTTCTTTAATGTCATTTAAAACTCATATGTGTATAATCTCAACCAAAAAAAAATCAATGATAATATTGAGTATGCCTTTCTAACTACCCAATCACTGGAGAATTCAAAATGCCCTATTGGTCAATTGAGTCCTCCATGCCCCAATTTATCAGTCTTTGAAGGTTGGAGAGATTTTAATGGCCACAACCTTGGGAATATATTTTTATTCTCTATTTTTTTGTGCCCTTTCTCTTAGCAAGGCACTTTCAGATACATCTTCTTAAGTTACAAATACCACTTAGATATGGGAATGAGCAAATAAAAATGAAGTAACATAAATAGGCACTTATGTACTCAAATATAAATAGCTAACTGAAACCATATCCATTTTTGTTGTTTTTTTCCCCCACTTCAAGAATTGGTTATAGAAGTCTGTGCATGGGAGTCTAAACTCTGTTGATAATGTGAATTCAGATACATCTATGTAAGCATGAAGGGCCAGAATCTACTTGTCTTACCAGAAGCTTCTCTCCAAAGTGAAGAGGAGGCTGATGAATGGGGCACAAGGGTTATGGGTTGTGGTTAGAGTGAAGGAAAGAAGTAGAGAGGGCCCTGGCCATTGTGGCTCCGTTGGTTGGGAATTGTCCCATGAATCAAAAGGTTGCTGGTTGATTCTCTGTCAGGGCACTTGCCTGGGTTGCTGGTTTGATCCCAAGTAAGGGGTATGCAGGAGGAAGCCCATTAATGTTCTGCTCTCACATTGATGTTTCTCTTTCTCTCTTCCTCTCTCTCCTTCTCTCACCAAAAATAAGTATTTTTTTTTAAAGAGATAGATGATTTTGAAAACCTATGTGTCATCAGATTGATTTCCCATCTAGGACCTTAGGACCCACACCAACATCCTTGGGTGAGAAAAGTATTTTAGAGAGTGAGTAAAGAAAAAAGATGTGCATGTGTAAAACTTCTGAAAGATACCACAGCACAGAGAAGCACTGCCTTTTGCCCTGTGGACAGAATGCAGCAGAACAGAAAGATGGTATCTACACCGTCACAATCCCCACCACTCATAAGGAGTTGGCTATACATGGGGGTACAAAGGAGAGCATGGAGGGTAGTATAGTCAGCGCCAGCAGCAGAAGGTTGAACATGCAGTCTATTTCTGGAATTTGGCCACAGAAATGAGGCTGCCACCAAAGACCCAGGTGATTTTCATGGGGAGGAGAAATCCCGCCATGGTGGCTGGGGGCACCTCATGTGACACCACAGTAAACCCCAAGTCTCTGTAAATTTCAAGAGGGAAATTGACAATCTACTAATTCTCTACTGGGGGACTGAGCCAAAGATCCTGTTATTATTACCACGGGAAAACCTGGGACACTCACCAGGATTCTTGGCAGGGGTCGGGGGGAAGATGTTTCTCATGTCTCTAATTTCCACTGTATAATAAACCATTTTGGTTTGTTCATATCTGTTAGGCATAAGAGTCCCCCCACCCCCTCAAAGTTTGAATTCCCTAGCCATCTAGCTTTGGTCAAGTTATTTCAGCTTTTGAACTCCAGTTTTTTCATCCACAGAGATGTATAAAGTCACTATCTCATCAGTTGCTTTTGGATTAAATGAGATGTACGTAAGGTACTTTCATAATCAAATTGGTGAAGCTGGAGGGTCCTTTTCTACATGTTGCACTGACTGCCAAGTTGGACCCCTTGGGCTGACCAGCATCTCTGTGCCGATGACTCCCATGTTGACATCTCTGGGTCCAAACTCCATCCTGAGGTCTAGGCTTGTATACCCAGCTGTTTACACAGTCATTTGAGAAATGGCAGCATCAGAGAAGAGTTGGGATTAACTTAGCCCTCCCCCAACTAATGCCATTGGCTGCTATAGAAGTTACTCTCTTTTGCCTCAGCTTCCTGCTTATTAATTGGGTTTATAACAATACCTACCTCTGCTGCGTTAAGAAGATTAAATGAGTTGATATATGTAAAATGCTTAAAACATGTGTGGTCCATGGTAAGTACAGTAATTCCTCCCTTAACATTGTCGATAGGTGCTGTGAATTTAAGTAAAATTAGGTATAACGAACTCAGTGTTATGATAGGCTAATTGATAGAAACAATAGTTAAGCTCTTAAGCCATCTCATCCAATATAATGAAATGATATTGGATAAAAAGATGTTATTCAAAGATCTGTTGTACTTAGTATACTTTGGATCTTATTGTCACCACTGAATTTCTAAAAGGCATCTTATCTTTCAAACATTGAAACAGCTCTGGACATCCTGTCATGTCCAAGGTCACTCATTCCAATAGTCATTCAATGAGTATTTATAGAGCACTGCCTGATATCACTCTGGGAATATGGATTTCTATTCTCACAAAGCTGATATTCTAGAGCAGAGGCACACAACAAACAAGTAACAAAATCTGGGTCTGGCCCATTTTCATCTGTAGCCCCATAAGCTAGGATCTGCCATGTGGCTAAATCTCCCACCTCATTTCACACACATTGCTTTTTCTCACACTGCAGTCACACTGTTCTCTGAAAAGAGCATGCAGAGAATAATATAATCAGAGCTGTGGTGGAGAATTATAATGAAAATTCAGAAACTCATACAAACTTCTGATTTTAATTTTAGGGTCACTGAGAACGGTCTCTCTATGGTCCTTGGTTTTTTTTTTTTTTTTTTCTGTTCTCTAATGATTTTGTTTTCTCTAGGCTTCCTTTCCTGGTATCTTTATAACACTCTCACCCCCTGCCTCGTACTTAATACATTAAACAGTTCCCTTTCAATTAAAAGAGAATAGTCTTTCAAATGCTCATGAGACAATAGATTGCTAAAAAGTTTTGCATGAATATTTAGCCATATGAGTTATGATAATTAAAACTACTTGTACATATGAATCCATAATAAGAGATGTGAAAATTTACACATGAGGATAGATGTTCATCAGTGTTGCTTCCATTAGCAAAAAATATGAAAAACAACTAACTATATAACAATAAGATTAAATAATTTAATGTGCATGTACAATGTGTATATAATGACAAAAAAGATATTGTATTAGGCAAAAGGAAAGGGTTTTAAGACTGAGTGCATTGTATAGTTCCATTAAAAATATTTATCTACCCCTAGAGGCAGGCTGGCAGGATACACTCCAAAATGTAAAACACATGGGTTAACCTATGAAACTGGGATTGTTTTCTTATTTATATATTCTAAAATAATAAGTATGCATCAGGTTTTTAATGAGAGAATAATGAAGTAAAATCATAAATGAAAGGAATAAAAGTAAAAATGGAAATAATCAGTGGTGTGGCTGAGAGGACACAAGAGAGGAGAGGTTCTAGGTCATTTGATTGAAAATTATATTTTAGGTGTAGGGAAGAAATGTTCCCATTGTATTCTGCATTTAAACCCATCACAGGACTTACATTTCTGCATTATATTATATATATATATATATATATATATATATATATATATATATATAATATATATAATTTTTTTGTCATTTATTAATTAAGGTATTACATATGTCTCCTTTTCCCCTTATTGTCCCCCCAGCACATGCCATCACACCCCCCCCCCAGTGAGTGTGTCCATTGGTTATGCTTATATGTACGCATATGAGTCCTTTGGTTGATCTCTCCTGCCTCCCCCCACCCTTCCCTGCCTTCCCTCTGAGGTTTGATGGTCTGTTCAATGCTTCTCTGTCTCTGGATCTATTTTTAAAAATCTATTTTTGTCCATCAGTTTATGTTGTTTATTATATTCCCCAAATGAGTGAGATCATGTGATATTTATCTTTCTCCAATTGGCTTAGTTCACTTAGCATAAGGCTCTCACAGGTCATCCATGCTGTTGTGAATGATAGGAGTTCCTTCTTTTTTGTAGCAGCATAGTCTTCCATTGAGTAGATGTATCACAGTTTTTTAATCCATCTGCTTATGGGCACTTAAGGCTGTTTCCCAATCTTAACTGTTGTAAATCATGCTTCCATGAACATAGGGATGCATCTATCCTTTCTGATTGGTATTTCTGGTTTCTTGGGATATATTCCTAGAAGTGGGATCACTGGTCAAATGAAAGTTCCATTTTTAATTTTTTGAGGAAATTTCATACTGTCTTCCACAGTGGCTTCACAAGTCTGCATTCCCATCAGCAGTGAATGAGGGTTCCTTTTTCTCTACATCCTTGCCAGCACTTGTCATTTGTTGATTTGTTGATGATAGCCATTCTTACAGTTGTGATATGGTACCTCATTGTCATTTTGATTTGCATCTCTTGGATGATTAGTGACTTTGAACATGTTTTCATATATCTCTTGTCCTTCTGTATGTCCTCTTTCAAAAAGTGTCTATTTAGGTCATTTGCCCATTTTTTGATTGGATTGCTCATCTTTCTTTTGTTAAGTTGTATGAGTTCCCTATAAATTTTGGAGATTAAACCCTTATCAGAGATAACATCGGCAAATATGTTCTCCCTTGCAGTGGGGCTTTCTTGGTGTTTTGTCGATGGTTTCTTTTACTGTGCAGAAGATTTTTATTTTAATGTAGTCCCTTTTGTTTATTTTCTCCTTAGTTTCCATTGCCCTAGAAGATATATTGGTGAAGATATTGCTTCAGCATATGCATGATATTTTGCTGGCTGTGGATGCCTCTAAGATTTTTATGGTTTCCTGTCTTACATTTAAGTCCTTTATCCATTTTGAGTTTATTTTTTGTATGTGTAAGTTGGTGGTCTAGTTTCTTTTTTCATATATCTGACTAATTTTCCCAACACCATTTATTGAAGAGACTGTTTTGATTCCATTGCATGCTCTTGCCTTTTTTGTTAAATATAAATTGAGCATAGTGGCTTAGGTCAATTTCTGGGTTCTCTGTTCTGTTCCATTGGTCTATCTGTCTGTTCCTATGCCAGTGCCAGGCATTTTTGAGGGCAGTGGCTTTGTAATATAGCTTGATATCTGGTATTGATATTTGTTATTCTTTCTCAGGATTGCTGCAGCTATTCAAGGTCTTTTTTTTATTTATTCTAGATGAATTTTTGGAGAGTTGGTTCTAGGTCTGTGAAATATGTCGTTTCTATTTTAATGGGGAGTATTGAATCTATAGATTGCTTTGGGTAGTATAGACATTTTAATGATTTGATTCTACTAATCCATGAACATTGTATGTTCTTCCATTTGTTTATGTCTTCCTCTATTTGTTTTTCAATGTCCTGTAGTTTTCTTAGGAGAGGTCTTTTACCTCCTTAGTGAAGTTTATTCCTAGGTATCTTAATTTTTTTGTTGCAATGGCAAATGGGATATTTTTAAAATCTCTCTTTCTGTAAGTTCACTATTGGTGTATAAAAGTGCCATAGATTTCTTGGTGTTAATTTTGTATACTGCTACATTGCCAAATTCATTTATTAAGTCTAATAATTTTTTGATGGAGTCTTTAGAGTTTTCTATATTGAGTATTTTGCCATCTGAAAATAATGACAGTTTTAGCTCTTCTTTTTTTCAATTTAGATACCTTTTATTTCTTCTTGTTGTTTAATTGATATGGCTAGCACTTCTAGTAATATGTTGAACAGGAGTAGTGAGAGTGGGCATCCTTGTCTTGTACCTTTCTGTTATTAGATTAAATGATTTTAGTTTTTGCCCATTTGCATTTTATATTTTTGAAAAATATATTTTTATTTATTTCAGAAAGTAAGGGAGAGGGAGAGAGATAGAAATATCCGTGATGAGAGAGAATCATTCAGCAACATAGTCATGCTCTAGTATGACTTACTGAAAACAAAAACACTGAACCTACTGAGGGGTTAGTCTTGCTTCATATTCCTGCTGCACCAAAACTTAATATAGCTTAAGGTCACAATGGTACCCTGCCTTGAACTTTTCCCTTCTTGGGATTGTCCAAATATATGGATGCCTATTTGGGGATCAGAAGGTGGCACAGCATTTCTACAGCTCACAAATACCATTCCAGTCTGTATTGCTGTGGGGAAACTTTAACCAACTTCTGGGGTTGGAGTGGGGCACTCAGAAGTCATACACCAAATACTTAGGAACCAGTGAGGCACAAGACATTTCCAATAAAAACACAGACCAGTCTGATATCTGAAGCTGTATCTAAGGCTCACTGTGGGGCCAGACATGAACTTTTCAGTTACTGGATAATGATGAGGGTCCCTAATCAAGGCCCTATGAGCAGTTGCTATTTGCCAAGTATGGAGATGTTTGGGTATTTTATCAATGGGTAGGCAACAAGTGCATCCTAGTTTTGGATGGGTCCTGTTTGTAGTTTAATATGTGCTTCTCCAGAGGATTCCCAGGAGAGGTAGTCTGTGAATGCTAGAAACAGAACTGTCAGATCTTGGGGGGAAAGGCTTTTTTTTGTGCAAACCAATTGATATGGTCCAGGTCTTGATGGTGGGGAAGGAGAAAGACTTTCAGAGAATAAAACGGTTGTTACGGAGTCCAGCCAGGTCACCTCCTGTGCCTAATCAGTTACATTGCTGCAGAGTGCTGGCTGGCTCTGCCCTGGCATACAAGAAACAATGGGACACTGGCTTTATTAATTACAGTGCTTGCCCAATGGAACTATTTGCCTCCATTCATAATTCATGGACATCTTTGCTAAATAAATACTGGGTTATCCACTCATTCCAAGCAATTATCTAAAAGAAGTTACATCCATCACAAGAATTCATAAACTGGGAGGCTTGAGTATAAAAATTTCTAATTAAAGGAAGCCTACTTTTAATAGCATATGCCCCCATTCTCATGCCGATGCAATAAATACATACCAGAACTGGAAATAAGATGCCAACTGGGATGATACATTAGAATGCATCCACAGGCCCTCTCCTGTGGAGTGCGGGTACTATAGTGGAACATTCATAAAGCTTTCTTCACCGTTTGACAATGAACAGTAGAAGCTCTGAGTGTCCACACTGAGGCATCTGGATTCTCCTATTGGCACCAGGATTCAGACAGAACATGCCCAGGGCCATGGCAGTAGGGCCTGTGGGCCTCAGCCCTCTTGTCTCTATATTGCTGCTGAATTCACACCACTTGGACACCCAGCAGTCACACCGGCCTGTGTTAACATTCAGTGAAAGCCAGGCCAGGTTGAAAATCAGGACCCACACATGTTCCAGGATATCAGAGATCAGAGGGTCTCCGCAGGAGATTGCCTCATTCCAGCTTTCAAAGCCTCAAAGGAAACCTTAGCACCAACACGTCTCTCTTCCATGCCTCTGTGTTTGAATAGCAAATCATTAGGGCTTCCTCGGGTCTATGTCAGCCCATGAGTTAAGTAAATTATGCATGGAAACAGGTGGTTTCTTGCTGCCCTTACTCTCCCACGTGATTACAGCAACCAGCTCAAGTGAAGTTGGTGCCTTTTCCAGTGTTGTAACAAAATCCTCCTGTTGACTTTGATGTAAAGACTTGGGCGACTATTCAAATGAGTTCTTTCTTTGGTCCAATCTTGTTTCCAACTTTTACTTCTTATAGGAAACGGCCTTCTTCTCATCAAACATATTATTGGTAATGGTCCTGGGTTATACATAAATATTTATGCCACAGTCAGTCTTGAAAATTGTTTTAAAAAAATGAAACTGAGCTTCTCATATAAATGTTGTCACCTGGCTCCCCCATTTGTTTGTTGATTGGGATAACACACATAAATAAGTCCCAATATCCTATAGGGCCCATTGTGACCACCTGTTGCCTCACATTTTACCAAACATGAATAGAAATGGAAAAGATTATAAATTAAACATTCCATTAAAAAAAAAAGCAGAATAAAGGATCAGTATGGAACTTTATTTTTAAGATTTCACAGACCCATAAAACTAAAAGCAAATTAGCTTCTGTTGCCTAGTCTGACTCCAAAATATTTTGGGGCATTTTGGGGCCAAATCTTTGAGTGGCATAGAATGATGACTACTTTAGAAGTTTGTAAAAATAAATATTGATAATAATGATTTGAAAAAGCAGAACCATTCTAATAAAATTGTGTAAAGTTGTTTTCAAAATAGAACTTGTCATGTAAGCATCATTATTCCTCTATTCTGGCTCTATATTTAAAGGTCTTCATCTTTTTGTTTTCTCATCTTGAACAGTGAAATAAGATTGCCTATCTTCCACCTAGTTATAACAATTAATAAAGGAACATGTGTTTGGCATTTGGAATTTTGTATATAAGGTTCATTCTAACTATTGCGCAGTCTTATGCATTTTAGTTATCTACACTTAAAAAAGAGAAATATGCAAATTGACCATACCTAAACAATGCCCACCAGCCAATGAAAAGTATGCAAATTAACCCAACAAAGATGGTAGGTTAATTTGCATATGCAGGCATCCAGCGGCCTGGGTCCTGGGAACATGCTCAGGACCCAGGCTGCTCAAAGCCTGTAGGCCTGCTCCTAGGCCCTGAACATGTGGGACCCCAGAATGGCCCTGGTCACTTCTGGGTGGGGTGGCAGAGGCTTGAGCAGGTTGGGAGCGGAGCAGGGTTTGGGGGGCCTTGCCCAAGCCATGGCAGAGGCTTGATTGGAACTGGGGGACCCTGCCCAAGTTGTGTCACAGGCTTAATCGGAGCAGGGGGGCCCTGCCCAATCTGTGGCAGAGGCTTGAGCAGGCCTGGAGATGGGGGTGGAGGTGCCAGCCTTGGCTTGCCAGCAGTCCTGCCCCTGCACGTAAGCTGTAGAGGAAACAACTTTTCTGACCTCTCATTGGCTAAGCCACTGGTAATGTTCTTGGTAACTTGGGTAATAAGAATCCAAAAAGGTGATCTAGGGTTTTTCCACCACACTCCTGGAGGAAAAAAGAGGGCTAAGAAATGTTAGATCTTTCCCTAGCCAGTTTGACCCAGTGGAGAATGCCTCGGCCTGCCAGCTGCAGGGTCTGTATTTGATTCTGATCCAGGGCATGCACCAAGGTTTCAGGCTCCTCCCTGGCCGGGGCCCAGGTCAGGGCTCATGCAAGAGGCAACCAATCAAAGTGTCCCTCTCACGTTGATGTTTCTCTCTGTCTTTCCCTCTCTCTTCCACACTCTCTAAAAATCAATGCAAACATATCCTCAGGCTATGAAAAAGAAAGAAAGTAATGTCATATCCTATAAAGGCGCATCTTGAAAATGCCTAAAGAAAATTGTCATTTTTTCATGGTGAAGGGACTGGAGTCCGTGTTGATGAAAACACATTGATGGCTGCAGCGGCTGGCAGTGGCTGTAGTAGCAGGATGATTGAGCTGGTGCCTTCCCCTGATCAGCCCAGTCGCCTCCCACAAAGGGAGACTAGATTGTGGCTTAGGCTTGCTCCCCATGGGGAACGGGCCTAAGCCATCAGTAGGACATTCCCTGAGGGCTCCCAGTCTGTGAGAAGGGGCAGGCTGGACTGAGGGACACTCCCCCTGTCCCCCCAGTACACGAATTTCATGCACTGGGCCCCTAGTCCTATATAATAAAAGGTTAATATGCAAATTATCCCCTCAACCACAATTTAGACTGGGAATTTAACCAGTAGTTTGACCAGGGGGCAGGGCCAGCTGGCCAACCACCCTCAGACCTCCCTTTGGCCAACTCCACCTCCAAACTTCCCTTCTAGAGGTCAGGGGCGGGACCTGCCAGCCAACTGCCAGTGACCCCTCTTTCTTGTTGGCTGACCCCTGATTGGTCCTTCCACCCTGATCAGGACGGGCTGGCCAGACCCCACCCATGCACGAATTTGTGCACTGGGCCTTTAGCTTACTATAATGTAGAATTAAAACTATCACATTTTGTAATTTTCAACTATCATACCCTACAGTCTATTGTCAGTCACAATGAATATTATTTAAAAACTGATTATTGCTTCTTTTCTGATGCATTGCATTGTGTAGAAAACAGTGTTGCATGTATAAATGACAAAACAGCAATTCTTTATTGTAAACATGAAGTATTATATAATTTTTCTTCATCCTGAGAGCAGCTATCATATTCTCAGAAGGTTTTGTTCTATAAAAAATAGCAAATTGAGCCTGTGTGAGGTCTCTGTCAGTTTTCAAAATTTCAAAGAGCACTTTCTAAAGAAAGAAATGTAATATTCATATTATAAATTTTTCTCAGAAATGTATATTTTTGAGAAAGCATGGTTAGATTTCAAAAGATGGTTATTGCTTTGTGATGAGTCAATAAGTGTCAATTGCCTGCATAGCATGATTCAAAATAATCTAAGCAAAATAAAATAATTATAATGATAACATCTTGAGCTTATATTTATTCTGAAGAATACATATTGAGTCATATAACCTAATTTAGTTGTAAAATCTCTGAAAGTTAGTGGGATATTGTATTCCAAAATGCAGCAATACAAAGAAATTCACAAGTATTCTACAAGCTATGAAATTCACAAGTTGACAATAAGTTGAAGGTAGAGTCTCACTTCCTATCCCCTATTAAATTAATTTCCATCAATAATTGTATACAAAATATTGGTTTGGAAAAAAGTGATAGGTTTCTATAAAGCTGCTTTCTTTCCTTCATTTGTTTCCTGCCTTTCACAAACACTAATAGCAGCTATTTATTCAATTGTTTATTCAACTCCTATAGTATGTTGTACAGTGTATTGTGCTAGGTACTGAGAATATGACAGTAAATCAAAGAGAAAACATTTCTACATCATTGAGCTGCTATTATAGTGGGTGTAGAGAGAGAATGAACTCTCCCCTCTCTTTATGTGTGTATATGCATACTAGGGTATATTAGATGTTGTTAACTATTGAAAAAAAATTAAGCAAGAAAAAGGGTATGGAGGACCAATGGTGGAAATAATAATGGTATAAATTTAATTTTCTTTTTCAATAACATGACAGACAACTTCTAGGAGGACAATATTGAGATAGGCAGCTACCTGGACTGGTTATCATATTAGGCAACTACTATCCGAGAACCAGTCACTATCAGGAGAGGCAGCTGCCAGGCCAGGCACTATATGGAAAGGCAGATATAGGGGCTTGACCATGTTATTACAAGCATCTACATTACCATTCTGTAACAGGTAATAATAAAAAGTGGGGAAATACAATATGGTCTCAAATGGAAAGAAAAAAAAAAGAGTAATGAAATAGGGGATTCATGGAGAGACCCCATAAGACAATGTAGCCAGGCACTGAGCTCAGCACAAGGATAAAGATTAAAAGTTATGCCGAAACCGGTTTGGCTCAGTGGATAGAGTGTTGGCCTGTGGACTGATAGGTCCTGGGTTCGATTCCGGTCAAGGGCATGTACGTTGGTTGTGGGCACATCCTCAGTAGGGGGTGTGCAAGAGGCAGCTGATTGATGTCTCTCTCATCGATGTTTCTAACTCTCCATTCCTCTATCTTCCTCTCTATAAAAAATTAATAAAAAAATATATTTTTAAAAAGTTACACAGCCCTTTCTTGTGCAGAGAGGTAAGGGGCAATGTGGAAGAAGTATAAGAGAGAATAATTTGTGTGCTAACAGGTACATGTATCAGACTGTGATTTTGCTTTCTGAAAACCAGTTCAACTCTTTCCCTTTTATTTTACTTTGCTGAAATGTCTGGGAAAATAACATTCTTAATAGCTGAGCCTTCTGTGTAGCCAGGGTTAGTCGCATGGCCCAGTTCTTACCAGCAAGAGGCAAATAGAAATCCCTAAAGAAGACATCTCTTTTCAAAGAAGAGGGCAAATCCTGTAGAACAAAGTCCGCTACCTTCTCCCTCTTGCTTCCTGGGATATTTATTCAATGCCTGGAAGTTGCAGAGGTCTCCCCATGATCCTGAGGACCTGGAATAAGGCAAAGGAAGGATGCTGTGTTTCTGTGACATCATTTGCAGTTACCCACTTTGGACTACAGATTCTGTCTCTTTTGTAAATAAAAACAAAAACAAAACAAAACAAAAAAAAACCTCTTTGCCAGTAAAGAAGTTCAGGAAGCCACTGCTTGCCAATACTGTTTTGAGAAAGCACCAAGGAATGGGGAAGGCCGATGGATCCTGGGCATTAGCAGGGTTGATGCTAAGCACCAATTGTTTGTGTTGACATAGCGGTGGCTCAAGGCAATTCCCTAACCCAGTGGTTGGCAAACCGTGGCTTCCAAGCCACATGTGGCTCTTTGGCCCCTTGAGTGTTCTAATGCCACTTCTTCAAAATAAACTCTCCCAGGCTGAAGACCAACTTCAGCCTGTATGTTTCAATAGCACTGTATGTGCACACCTGCGTGTGGTATTTTGTGGAAGAGCCACACTCAAGGGGCCAAAAAGCGGAATGTGGCTTGCAAGCCAGGGTTTGCTGACCACTGCCCTAACCTAATAATCCTTTTACTGTTTACCAAACTTTACCTTTGATATACCTGTATGCATTGCTAAAGGGAAAATGTGTATTCAAGTAAATAAAAGGTGGACCATGCCAGATGTCACTTTGTTCCTTTAAGAATGAGGCTCTACCTGGCCTCCAATGCCTTCTAAATTCATATTTCTTGTATAGCATTTTCATTTGTGCATGGGTCCCTCCTTCAGATCCTGAACCTTGCCACAAAAGTAGTGGTAAAGGAGGATTTTCATTTCAAGGCCTGCAAGTTTCATTAACAACTAGTGGTCTGGTGCATGGATTTCTGCACATTGAAATGAAATTAATTAGAAGAAAGATTCCTGCAGTAATCACATTACTGCAAAAAATTTATGTTAAAATAGTATATGTAATATATTATTATAAAGTTAAAACAAACATGCAATTGGCATCAGTGAGAGCTTTATCTGTATTGTGCATGTATGAGTCAATGTTTATTTTTAAATTGCCAGTGTACCTCATGTACTAGCCAGTCAGTTGTTCAGATGGTCAGACAGATGGACAGACAGATGGACAGTCACTTAGCCTTTTATATATATAGTCTAGAGGCCTAGTGCATGAAATTCGTACATTAGGGGGTGGGTGTCCCTCAGCCCAGCCTGCACCCTCTCTAATCTGGGACCCCTCGAGGGATGTCATACTACTGGTTTAGGCTTGATCTCTCTCACAATCCAGGACTGCTGGCTCCTAACACTCGCCTGCTTACCTTCCTGATTATCCCTAACCACTTCTGCCTGTTGGCCCAATCGTCCCCCTAACTGATCCCCCGCCAGCCTGGTAGACCCTAACTGTCCTTCCCTGTAGGCCTGGATGCCCCCAACTACCCTCCCATGCTGACCTGGTCCCCCTCAACAGCCCTCCCCTGCTGGCCATCTTCTGGCAGCCAGTTTGTGGAGGCCATCTTGTGGTGGTCATCTTGTGATGACGTTAGGGCATAGCACTAGGGCGTGAAGGCCAACTAGACTTTTATTAGTATATATGGCCTAAACAAATAGGGGTCTGTTCTTTTGTAGCAGAAGCCTTAAAAAGGATCTGAACCATTTGGGTAGGAGAATTAGGAGAAGGTAGTCTTTTTTTTTTTTTTTTTTTTTTTTTTTTTTCCAGAGAGAATGACCTTGCTCCTAGGCCTTGAAAATCATTAGAGACTTTCCTAAGTGGCAAAGTAGGGAGTGTGATGAAACTAATGTCATCAATGGTATCACTCTGAAAGGGGAGCAGTTTTTGGAAGAAGGTGGAATTTACTGGGGAGCTCAAAGAACTTTTGTTTATGTGGATTACAGCTACAGATATTTATAAGATTGGACTTAAAAAGGGAAAAGTTGTTAATATATTCACTTACTAATTCTTAAAGAGTAACAATAATGAAATCAATGTTAAGATAAACAACATACATGGATGAAAACAACCATATTTTCCAACCCATAAAAATGTGAGAATCGTGACATTAAAGACATTTTGCAAATCTCTTTAATGTCTGGCTTAATGAAAGACAGCTGGGTTCTCATATCTGCTTTTGTATGCATGCTATTGTGATCTATTGTTTTGGCTTAAGCAGAGGGAGGAAAATCTGGCCTCACACAGATATGAGGCTTTAGAAGAGAGGAGTACTATATAGTCTTTTCAGAAAGTTCTCAATGTTCTTCTTTAGTGCTTAAGCACAATTCAACACAGGTTGTTTGGGAAAGGTCAGGTGAACATGGTAACTAAAATCACATCATTGCACTCCCCATGTGCAATTACTTTAAAAGTCATTGGTCTAGCTGGCACTTTGATTGGATATTTTACTGGTGCACAATTCGGTAAGTTATGCAGTTAACACATATTCATATGCAATATTTCAACAATCACATTTCTTATTCTCACCACTGATCTAATCAGAAAACTTTAATTTCCAGAAAACCGTTAAGCTCATAATTGCAAATACTGTGTCCAAAGTTCCAATTTCTCTAAACTCAGCATTTGGCAACAAATACTGTCAATTGTGTGTGTGAGAGAGATGATGAAATCACTTTATTCATTCTGGAGAAAATATTTGCCAGCATCCCACATTTAATGGCCATAGTTTGTCTGTCAGCTGTTCTTTCAAGTAAAAATATTGTTTCATGAAAAAAACTATTAGTTCAGCTCACAACTCAGTATCATTAGTATTTTTCCTCAATCACCCTGTTTTGATTTCCAGCAAAAGTACTTCATGCATACTTCTTATTTCATCATTCAGAATAATAAAAGTACCTACTTATGGGGCAAGTTTTAATTTTAAAAATTAATGTGCAATTAAGAACATATTTAAATAAACTTAGGTTTTCAAATAATTTCCATGTTATGGTACTAAAAAAAAAAAGTATTTGTGATAGGCATTTAGACAGACCTGAGCAGAGCAAACACAATAGGCCAGGTACAGAGGTCACTAGGGCAGAAAGCCCCGGATATTTAGCAAAGGGCAATATAAGGTGGGACCTGCTCCTCAGGGTGAGTTTTCTTCCCCTAGCATTAGCCTGGTCATGAGGTTTGGACTCCCGGACCTTTCTTCTCTAGAGATAACATCGAGGCCTCAATTGTATTTCAGCTCCTAGCCCAGAAAAATAGCAAAACCAGACAAGCAACTCCATGCCTAACCTCAGGAGCAGCTGAAATGAATAATGACTTCCAACCAATCAGTGGAGACCAAAACCCTAAAAGAACACACCTGGAAAGCTGCTGAATATTCTATTGAGATCTTCCCCTGGGACATCCCCTAAGATCTCCATCTTTAAAAAAACCCTTAGGGCAGAGTACCCAGCAGGTTCTTTCCAGAAGCATGAGCTCACCTTTCCCCTCCCACCAGGCACCTCACCTGTACCTTTCTCACTTCTAAGCTCCAAGGGCCCTTTTTTGTTTTCATCTAGAACTTGTTTCCTAAGCCCATTTCTTCTACAAATTACTTCTTCCACCTCTGTGATTTTATAAATAAACTAGAGGCCCCAGTGCACGAAATTTTTGCACAGGTAGGGTCCCTAGACCTGACTGGCGATTAGGGCTGATTGGGGCATTTGGGCATTCCTTCTCCTGGCCAAAGCCTTCCTTCCTTCTGCACTGCCCCAGATGGTCAGCACAGGTCATAGCGAATGATCGAATTCCAGGTCTCCTGGTGGAACTCCCAAGGGTCCCACAGCCTGGCCTGTGTCCTGTCATAATCTAGGACCCCTTGGTGGAACGTAAGACTGCCAGGTTTTGGCCCGATCCTTTGGCCGTGGTCTGTGGCCTGCTATGATTAGGCTGAAACCTGATCTGAGGTGTGTAGCAGTGCCAAAGTGGCAGGCAGCCGGGGAGGAGTCCCAGCTGGGGCTGGACCCAACTGCACTGCCGCTCATCCTGGCCCTGCTGTGCTTGCCACTTCTGCCGCCTCAGCTTGATAGCATTGCCTCAGAGGTGGGAGAGGCTCCCACAGCTGCACTTGTCAGCTGTGAGACTGGCCTCTGGCTGAGTGGTGTTCCTGATGTGGGAGCTCACTGACCACCAGGGACAGCTCCTGTGTTGTGTGTGTCTTCCCCCTGGTGGTCAGTACATGTCATAACAACTGGTTGTTCCAGTCGCTTTGTCTTAGTGGTCATTTAGGCTTTATAGATTAAAGATAGATAGATGATAGATAGATAGATAGATAGATAGATAGGTAGATAGATAGATAGATATTCTCTTATTGTTTGGGTCTTGGCTTTGAATTATTTCCTAGCCAAAACTCAAGTACAAAGGCTGTTGAACACAAGTCTAGTCTGACCTTACCAATCTAACACTTGGTGCCATTCCAGCAGTTGGCAACAAATTGAATACTTGATCAGCAATGTCATTATACTTGCTTTCATATCAAGAGGGCAAATGTTAATACAGCATAAAAGGCAAGTAATACCTAAGTATAATTTTAAGAGTAGTTGATCTTGACACCTGAAAAGGTCTCAAGGATCCCCAGGGGCCTGCAGCAATACTCACTATAGAACTGTGGTTTTCAAAGATTAGTTTGCATTAAAATCACTTTCGGGGCTTATTAAAATGCAAATTGTTGGGCCCCACCACAAGAATTTCTAGAAGTTCCCATGTGCTGCTGCTGATGATGACTTGGAGACCATAGTTTGAGAACCACTGTAGAAGAAAGTAACTCAGTTCTTTAATATTGGAAGGTAAGATCCATATATGTACAATTATAAGCATGCTCTACATCCTTGTAGCATTGTATTTCACACAAAAATTGCATTATGTCAATAATTTGGCAATCAAAATAGTTTGTGTAGTGTTGTTGCTATTGGAATATTTTTTCAGACTAGCAACTTGGAAGAAGATAGGATATTATAAATATACCATGGCCATGTCATGAGGGTACCTGTTACACCACTTCTCATCAAGGTTCTCAGGAGGTAAGATCATGTATATTATTCAAGACCAACATAACTTTGGGGGCCTGTTTCCTGAAATGTTTCTAGAATCAGTAATTAGGCAACTGCTCAGTTATAGCTATATGACCCATAAAAGAACTGCCTGTAAGGACAAGCTGCTTTTGTGCAAAGCCCAGATCTCTCTCAATGTCCTCAGTTTCCAGTAGAAATGAGTGAGTCTGAGATTTTATTTTGCCTGTCAAGGAAATCTCACTGAAATAAAGAAGGCTGCTTATCAGAGTTTCAGAACTAGCCTTCAAGGTTACTATGTCTAAGTAACTTCAAGGTCACTTTAAGTTAAAAAAAAATAAGTTTGATGGCTGAGGAATGGTACAGTAGACAAGCTCTCATTTCAAATATCAAAATAACTCAAAAATGTCCACACTATAATTACTTTTGTCAAACTATATATTTTAGATTCATTGAGTTCAGGAAAGGATGGTTAAACGACATGAAAAATTGAACACATATTTTTTTCTTTCTGCAATGATGAAGTAACATTGCATTTCTCAGTACTCTGCTGTTAGCTGGTTTTTAAAAATTTATTGGCATGATATCCCAGTCAGCCCCAACATCACTCAAATTTTTTAAATATTTATTTTCTGCTAAGGAAAAACACAAGAAAGTGAGATATAGTAATAATCAAGTTCATGAATGAATATCAAAAGAAGCAATTTTCAGGTGTCTAGTATCAAATGTGTCACTTTTATTTCACTTATAAACAGCATTTCTAGATATTTAACATGTTTTATTTCTCATAGATATAATTTATATTAGAATAGCACAAATACATCTTTTACCCATTTTGGTTAGATTTTTAAGACATTCATTACACACTTTAGAATTACAGAAAGATTTAAGTATAACATTTTGTATGCCGTCAAGAAAGAAGGAAGATGAAATCCTGGTAAGGGAAGATGCTAAATCACACAATTTGCTGTAGTGGTTGAATAATTCTTAGGAAAGAATAATGTCCAAGTTCTTAGGATCAATGAAGGTTTTATTTGTCTAAAATTATCACCACCAGTATTGACTTTCAGAAAGTCACAGAACCGGAATAGGTCATTGTAGTTACTCTTACCTGTTTTCAAAAACAAAGAACTAAGACACTTTAAAAAGTGTATTATTTATTCCACTTCTACACTCATTGCAACATTCACTAGTTGGTGACCTTGATGTAATCCATTCACCTTCAGTAGATTTATGGTTGGTATATATTTCAAATAAACGTTTGTAGAAAACTAAACCATCAGCATTCTCTCAGTTTTCCTTGATAGCATAAGTGAGGTTTTGCAAGCAGATAAAATTCTGCTTTTCTCCCAAATGGACCATGTATAATATGGAGAGGTTAACCAGAGTGTATAGGGCCTCTCAGCATCATTTTGCATTAGCTTTGTGGTAGGTGGCAGGAACGACACCAGGTTTCTGACCAGTGGGGTCAAATTGGACCTGGGTTCAGCAACCTCAGTACTTGAGCTCTGGCTAGGAAAGAATTCAGATTCAAGACTCAAACTCCTAGGGAAGATTTGTTTGGGCAAGCAAAGAGAAAGTACACTGGAAGAGAAATTTTGAGAGGGCTCAAAAAGCTCTTCCCAGGGAAGTGAGCTAAAATTCCTTCTAACCTCTCAGTGTGTGTGGTGTGTGTGTGTGTGTGTGTGTGTGTGTGTGTGTGTGTGTGTGTGTGTTTGTGTGTGTGTATGTGTATGTGTGTGTTGGGGGTGAAGTGGGGAGGGATTGAGTTTAATTGCTTTCTTCTTCAAACTGACCTACCAGGATCTGTAGTGTCATCTTCTGTCCTTGTATGGAAGATACATGGGGCTTTCCTCCAGCCCCCTTGTTCTCTAGAAAGGTGGGGATCTACCACATAGCTTAACCATGTGCCAGGGGAGGTAAGGTCAGGAGAATGTGACATGCATGACCAGAGGCATTCTAGGGTGGAGAGGGGTTCTTAGGGGTGAGGTCCTGATTAGCAGTACTTACCTTCAATATTTGCTCTACCATTTTTTTTCCATTGTTAGGTGTCCGGGACATTCTGTCCTGATGAACTTCTATAGTTGACCCATGGTCCTTGCTCTGCTCCTGTCTAACTGCCTACCACGGCTTCACCACAGAGATCTAGCCTCCTGCATTTAGGATATCCACACAGTCCTTGTTCACATGAAAGGCAGCCCATTTAGGGACATCTGAAGGTTTCTAATAAAGTTGAAAAACATTGAAATATCCCCAAATATCTGCTTAATCACAGCAGCTATAAACCAGAAAGAATGAAACTAGGTGCACCTCTTTATCTCTTCTTTAATATATATTGTATATTAATATATGGCTTTTTTTAATATGTATATATATTTATTGGGTTTGTGTGTGTTTTTTTACAGAGAGGAAGGGAAAAGAATAGAGAGTTAGAAACATTCATGAGAGAGAAACATCAATCAGCTGCCTCCTGCACACCCCAAAACAGGCCGGCAACCAAGGTACATGCCCTTGATCAGCATCAAACTTGGGACTCTTCAGTCCACAGGCAGCTGCTGTATTCACTGAGCCAAGCCAGCCAGGGCTTTGCCACTTCTTTAACTGCTGTTTTTCTTTCCAGGACTTGACTTTTGGCAAGATGCTGAATGCTAGAGCCACCAAATAATTGCTTGGTGGTGGTGGTGATTTCTCTGATTTGGCTTTGTATTCCTCTATCTTTTAGAACTGTGCTTTTCAACCCATGTGTGGAAAGAATTTTTAAAACATGTGATACCTGACTATGTAGTCAGGTGCACTGACCTTTTTTCCCTTATGTTGTCAAATAAAAGAAGATGACAACAGCCAACACAACAATAGCAGTCCAGTGTGAATGAGTCAAAATTATGCCTATTTTCCTGTCAGAACAGCAAAATCATATTATTTGGTGTGCCACAGAATTTTAGTAATTAGTTTATGTGTTCAATGAGATGGAAAATGTTGAAAATCACTGTTTTAGAAGATTGCTTTCAAAGCATGTGGCTGTGGAGTAGAAAAAAAAAACCCAAAACATTAATGTTCTCAAGAGGAAAATGAGAATCCTTGGATTCAGAGTGCAATGTGAAAAGATACTCCATGACTGTCAATGGCAGATCCCCAACTTCTCAGAAGTTTGCACTCCATGCTTATCACAAGTATAAGAGAGAAAGTGCTCAGTGATTCAAAGAATCAATTTCATAAAGAAAAATTTAAAATGCTTATTTAATATGTAAGGAACAACTTATTTTTGAGCAATAGTGCATTTCAATGTGTTTTAGAAAATTTACTCAAACTAGTTAACTCTATGAGAATAAGAAAAGGAGGGGGGAATAAGATTTGACACAGAGCATTGGGTACACCAAAAATATGCCAACGTCTTCAGGAGTCACTTTTTATTTGACTATGTTAACAATTGTCTATTTAGTTGCCTAAATCTTACTACTGAGCTGGATGTTATATAGAGCATGAGGCAGGAGAAATAATGGTCTTATCCAATTTGAGTTCAATAAATAATTATTTATAGCAATATAATCCTAGAAATTAAAAGTAAGTCAAATCCTTCTTAAATAATCTAGTGAAAGTTATCTTACAGGGAGAGGTAGTTGACATCATGTTTCATTGAAAATCAGAAAAGCAGAAGATGGAAATCTAATGCTATAATGATCAATTGTGGATTTTTTGTTATATAATTAAGGTATTGACCATATGAAAAAGGTCAGTATAAATGTGCAGAGAGTTCAGCAAAACAGAAGTCAGAAAACACAAAATTATAGTATGCTTTTATTTTTTTAAATATATTTTTTATTGATTTTGTACAGAGAGGAAGGGAGAGAGATAGAGAGTTAGAAACATCGATGAGAGTCATCGATCAGCTGCCTCTTGCACACCCCCTACTAGGGATATGCCCGCAACCAAGGTACATGCCCTTGACCGGAATCAAACCCGGGACCTTTCAGTCCCCAAGCTGACGCTCTATCCATTGAGCCAAACCGGTTTCGGGTATAGTATGCTTTTAAAGAGAGAAACCTGATTACCCGAGCAGTGTGCTCAATTTCAAAACCTAGAGAACTCACTAAGTTTTCACGTTATCTGAGGAAATTATTTATTAACATTATTGAACTCTCACTCTGATTCCTACCTGTCTTTGGATTCCCTGAAAACTGCATGGTAAAAATTGTAAATTCTGCATAGTACATTCAAGTACTTTGATCTCTGTAAAACATACTTCTCCTTTTTCATATTATAACTTGAAATGCTGGTTTATACATTGATCTCTTAGAAGTTGTCAATGTAAATTAATCCTCCAAACTTCTACATGTCGAAGTATATGACAAAAAAACAAAAACAAAAAACAACAACAACTTTCTAGACAAGTAATCTGAGAGTCCAACCCTTTCACACAGCAACCCCACTAAATCCTTTACCAGCAGTGAAGTCTTGACCTAATGGAAAACGAATGACTGTCCTCTTTGTGCTAACTACATCAGCACTTACATTTTTGCTCTGACGCCATTATTACCAAAACCTAATTACATATCTGCACTGTATAATTTCTGGATCCCAGGACTAACAATAAAGTTGAATGTGAATATTACCTGGGATCAGAATGCCATTTGTAGATCCATGTTTCTTGGAGTAGGACTTGAGGTTTTGCTAGAAACCTATGTCATTGCAGGTAAGCCTTTTCTGTAGTCCCATTCCACAGAGAGCTGAGGAAATAATGCACTTGGGAAGGTAATCCCAGGAACTGTGAAGAGTGGCTGGCTCTCCAAGCCTTTGGACAAGTCTCCTGAAGTGGTCTCTGGTATCACAGCCACCATACGTCACTCTGCTGTCATCTGTCTTGAATAGGTCGTGGTGAGCAGTACCCTCTACAGACCTACAGAATGAATGGCTGAATATGTTGCTGTCACTACAATGGCAGGGACATCTGTTTTGTTCCATTCCAGGAAGCCACTGTTTATAGCCTACCGAATGGATGCTTCTAATGCTTCTTTTGGAGTTAACATTTCATGAATTAGGTAGTTTGTCAGATTAAGGTAAACTCATTCATCAGAGATCATTTAAGGACCCAGAGGCATTTAAAGACTAGTATGGATGGACCTATGAGATTTTCTCAGGGAATGACAAACAGGTTTCAACTCCCATTTCTAAATGATGGATCATAGCCACCAACCCAATAGTTGATGCTGTGTATTATTTAAAAGAAGTCTGGAACTCTGTCTAGACTCAGTGGTAGAAAGTACCCTGTTAACTCATCATGTCAGCCGTGTGTGTAAAAGCCACTTCTTAAAATATCTTCCAAATGTAGGCCACTCCTAATCTTCTCCAAATATCTTACTTCATAATTGGGGAGATTGAGATTTAAAGAAAAAAATTCCTGTATTATCATTTACTTATTCACAATGAATCATCCTCAGAAGAAAAAAGTCATTGATGCCCTAACGATGGGGACAGTGAAGCATTCATTAATTTCTTCATTATAACAAATAAAAGTATCACTCCTTACAGGGAATTCTGCTAAATCTGGAAGTCCAGCATCTCTGTTTTAGATATTCTGTCATTCTAAAGACCTGGGCCTGAGTTTTAAGGAATATTTAGGAGAAGAAAGATTTTATGCCTAATAAATTTCTATCATTTTGCATTCAGAACTTACAAATTGTTAAAAATTGCATTGGCAAGAGAGAATGTGTGATGAGGAAATTAGAAACAAATTTTGAAAAACTTTGAAGGAGTGTTTAGTACTTGATGGAGGGCTTTGAATACTGGAAAAAATTTTAAATATATTTTATTGATTTTTTTACAGAGAGGAAGGGAGAGGGATAGAGAGTTGGAAACATAGATGAGAGAGAAACAGTGGTCAGCTTTCTCCTGCACACCCCCCAATGGAGATGTGCCCGCAACCAAGGTACATGCCCTTGCCTGGAATTGAATCTGGGATTATTCAGTCCGCAGGACAATGCTCTATCTACCCACTGAGCCAAACCAGTCAGGGCAATACTACAAGATTTTAGACTCACTTTTATAGACCAGGATTTCTCAACCTTGACAAAATTGGTATTTTGGGCCAGATAATTCTTTATCGTGGTAGGCTACCCTGATATTGTAGGATGTTTAGCAGCATTCTTGGTCTCTATTCACTAAATGTAAGAAGCACCCCCTGCCCAAGTTTTCAAAACAAAACAAAACAAAAAAATTTGTCCAGACATTGTCACATGTCTCTTGGGGAACAAAAACATCTCAATTCCGATTCAACCTCTGATCTAACTACATCAGTAGCTAAAAGCCTCTGGGAATTATTACAAAAGGAAGCACACGATGAGGGATTTAAGGAAGATTAATCTTTCATTATAGTAGGATGGATGTTTTATTTAAACTTTATAACCTACCTATTTATGTGGTATTTTAGATTGTTTTAAATGGGTAGTTTAAAAGGAATTTAGTGAAGGAAGAAATGACTTTTTAGGAAATAATTTTATTTATTTATTTGTTTATTCAAAAAATATTTATTGACCAACAAATATGCTCTAAACATGAGAATAGGAGGGTGATTGGAGGTGTGGCTCCTGGACATACAGATCTTAGTCTACAGGGACAGGCAATTAAATAAATAATGCAGTGTATCAGTTGTTCTTAAAAATTAACAGAATTTGATGTAACTGGAGAGCTTGGTCATCCAAATAGCTGGGTCCCACTCTCGGAGCTTCTGACTCAGTAGGTCTGACTTAGGTGAAGCTAGAGATTTTGCCTTCTGACAATTCACAGGTGACTATACTGCCCAAGGAACTACACTTTGAGAATGATAGCAACGGAGCATGCTAGAATGAGGTAATGGCCAATAGCAATGAAATTCACCTGTAAGCCACCCTTAAGAATGTCTGGGGTTAAACTAGAGGAAGGGGACAGGTAAACCTTAAGGCCAAAGAGTTATGATTCCAGACACAGGCCTAAAAGTGAGAGCCAATGAGGCCCATAAAAAGTTAAGTTTTTTTGTGTGTGTTTTTTTTTAAACAGAAAATCATTACTGAAACTTGTGACAGTGTGTCAGTGTTAGTCACAGTATGGACTTTCCGCACAGCAAATGGAGAGCTATGCTTTGTGGCTCTAAAAACAAATACAGAAATATTAGGAAGAAACTTTTGTCATGATATTGATCACACTGAATTTATTTGCATGCCTTTCCATCCTAAACTGAGCATGGAGGTTAGAATAGGTTTATTATTTTCTGCCAGTCTCCAGGCAAATGCCTGGCACAATGTATCTATCCTCTTGCCTGAGACATTGATCACATTTTAAAAATTTATTTTGTTTTCTAGTTTTTATATCCAATGTTTTTATTTTCAGGTTGTGGCTTTGAAAATACTAACAAAGTCATGATTTCCTCAATATCTACTAATAGCTATTTCCATTATTTCTATGTTTCCACTGTTAAAGGAATCTTGCCAATGGGGTTTGTTTGTTTTCTTATAAACTGAAAAGGATGCCAAAAATAATAGATATATTGAGCTAAATCTTAGGTATATTTACTTTTTTTTCAAATATGTTTTATTTATTTTTTACAGAGAGGAAGAGAGTTAGAAACATCGTTGAGAAAGAAACATCAATCAGCTGCCTCCTGCACACCTCCTACTGGGGATGTGCCCACAACCAAGGTACATGCCCTTGACCAGAATCAAACCTGAGTCCTTTCAGTCCTCAGGCCAACACTCTATCCACTGAGCCAAACCTGTTAGGGCAGTATATTTACTTTTAAACATGGAGTCTTCAGAATTTACTTCAGTGATTATCTTGCCCAATGTCTTCCATATGACAACTGACAAACAGCTTTCCAATGTTCGATAATTTAACTCAGAGCACACAACTAGGTATGAGAAGACTTAGAAGATGAATCCAGGTCTTCTTAAACACAAAAAAGTATTCTTACCTATCTTTGTCAGTTAGGTCATATTTGGCAATACAATTGTGTATTATTTGATAGGATGTGTTAATTGGTACTGGCAACTAACTCCTAAAATTTTTCTGCAGTTTCTAAGCAGGGTTTGATATGTTCTAAAAGGAGTTGTCCTCTACCTACCTGTATTATGGCCCCTGGCATGTTTGCTAAGATATGCACATGTAGGTACAAAAAGAAGCCCCATTGCCCCTGGCGAAGACAAATCACAAACTCCATTCTCTGAAACATCTGCTTCCTGGGGAACAGAAAGAATGCTTTAAGGATGGTGGAATTTAGTATTCTGTTCCCACCTTAGGCCCACAACCTTCATCAACTTCATTCTGATGAGAATATAGATTTCTGAAAGCTCCCTTACATTGTTCTCCATTCCAAATATTGTATAACTGCCTTGCAATTCTCCAAAAGATTAATTTTGTAATAGTTTGGTTGTTAAAATGTTCCTTTAAATGATTGCAGTTAAGAATATCTCAAATTGTCAAGATAATAATAGCACCTTGTGTTTATTAAGAGTTTTTCTTCATCTGGGGATCTCAGTGTTTTCCAATGTACCCCTCAGGGCCTGCAGAAACACCTCGCTAAACAAAAGGGAATCCTTTACCCCTATCAGAAAGTGCCTTCTTAGTTTGAAAGTGAAGCATTTTTGTTAAATCTGTCATGGCTTTTTTTTTTTCTTTTTTTTTTTCCCCATGTGAATATTGAAATCTGGTACTTGGAAATTGGGCAGGTTGCTTTGATCTACTTTAGAAATGCAATCATTGAAACATTTCTCCTTGTATCTCTGATTATCCTGTTCTCCAAAGTATTATGCAAATTTCTTAAAATGCACTCGCTGATGATGAATCTTATAAAAAAAAAAATGTCCTATTGATGTGCTGTAAAGAAATGCGGTTTTAAAGGCGTGGAAAAGGTGTTAAGAGAACAAAGTCCTTTCCCAGCTCTTCGCTTCATTAAACACTCTGAAGGGGCTATCTAAAGGGCAAAGCCTTGAATGGTTAGGTTATCACAACGAAAACCTCCGGCCCGAGGAACCTACTTCAGCAAAGAGACTCCTAGTTGCCTGTGTGTAGATGATAAAAATGAACAAAAGCTCCAGCCCACTTGTGAAAGCAGAGTTTAGAATGCACTGAAAGCATAACAGAATTGAGGATAACATTTACTCCAGAGTTATTGCAGACGTAGGAAGACAATCCCTTCCAATTGGGGGAGACTGATTTTGAGAGCAGGAGCATCAAGGTAATTAGTCAATACACATATCATGATCATGAAGGAGATCTGGATGATACGCACAGATACAAATAAAGATAAGGTATAACAGTGAGGCCTTCAAATAAGCAGCATGTGTTTTATTCTTTGGCTATATCTTTGTTATTAAAAATAAATTGTACTGTGATCAAGACAGAATAGCATTCACTAATAATAAATCCTGCTCTGAAAATACATTTTGGTAAGTATTATGAGCTTTTAGACTTCTACTGTTCCAAGCATGCAATAAAGGAGATAAGAAGAGATCTTTATTGCTCACCCTTGCAGGTAGACATCGGACCAGCTCTTTGCCAAGTTAACATTAATCATAAAACCTTTTGATCTTTTTTTTCAGCAAGATAGAAAGAAAATGAATTACAAATATTTATGTGGAGTTTAATGTCTCAGGCAGCACGGTTGTAAAAGATGGAGACCCCCATAATAAATAGCAAACTGCTGGGAATGTTTTTAATTCAAAGACTTGATACCCATCTCAGCATTGTCCAATTTCTATAGCAATGGACATTCATGCTGGGAACGTGGTTTAAATATATAATGTTTTTGTTTTATAGTTGCGGGGAAGTTACCCTGTCCTTTATGTTTATTATCAATTTAATTAATGATTAAAAGCTTTGGTCAATCTTTAGAATGTTTCTTTTGGTTTTTACAATGATCAGTTTCATTATTAACAGATCCTTTGAATTAATGTGTATCATGGGAGGGTAGGTAGAGCCATCCCGTTGCTAGGCCCCGAGTTTTCTCTTAATGATATTTGTCTGAAAAAATAAAGTTTTTTCAGAGTCTTATTTGCACATACAAATCTTCAAACCTAAAACCTTCCTATATTTTACTTTTGTGGTGGAGAAAAATATTGAGAAAATAGATGATACACAGATTTAAACAGAAGAAAATAAGAAAATGTTATTGGTTTGCTTGCGATTAAAAAACAACAACATTCACACAGCAAAAACATTCTCCTTAGTATGAAACACTTCAGCGCGCCCACCTGAGCACACCCAATTCTCTTTTATTCTTAAAGTCCTCCTGATGCCTCATATTGTTCCCACTTCAGATTTTCTATATAGTTGAGAGTAAATTGAACTGAAATGGAATTCTTAGTAGGCATAATTTTCTCTACCTTTATAAAAAAAATTCTAGGCCAGAATCTGATGAGCTGATCTCATTGCTTCTGCAACAGTTAGATAAGCTGAGGACTGATTCATTCAAAACTAGAATAGACTCAGAGCTAGAGAAACGCAAGCCTTAGCTTCTATCAAATGAAGTTACTCCATTTACATATATTTCTGTTTTCTTTAAGTCAAAATATGATTTATATAAAACATCGTTTTCAATTTCATATTGTACTAATCCTTCGGAAGTTTTGGCTATAGTGATTGTTTAAAGTCCAGTTATTGACCCAAAAGTTTGTCACAGGTTTAGTTTTGCTTTCTTTTACTCATATTCTGAAACTGACCAGTTCTCACCTGATAACATGTAAAACACTTAACCAATTAAACACATATCTAATCCCCCATAAACTCAGAAATCTGGCTGGGCGTGGGCTTTTTCAGGTCATATCTGTTTCTCCTATGGTCTACCATTTGGCCATCTTCTTAATATCAGTAATGGACCGGGGGAAAGGTAGAAATTATGTTGAAGGGCTGGGCACAAATTTAATGAGGCAAATTGGGATGAGGCAATTTATCAGTACAATGCCTGGCAGAGTTGTTTGCTGATCAAAACTAGCTGGGTGCATTGCCATTCTGGAGTGTCACTTAGCTTGCAATTTCACGCATCTCACAGGGCAGGGATCATTATTTGATCCCTTTTCTTCTTTTGTGTGTCATTGTGAAACCAATCAAATAAAATATTAGCTTTAGTTCGCCATACCCTATGCCATTAAAAAGACATTCAATCAATCAATCAGTCTTGTCTCTAAAAAGTTCCCATAGACTTATCGCAACATAAATTCCCAGGCAAACTAAATTTGAAATGAAGAAAAGTAGAATACTTCCATTAGATTGCTTTTACAGGCTCTTGGCCTCCTCCTTTCCCCAACTGGGCTCAGCAACTGAATATTATTAATCCCACCCTGTTTTCTTTAAGACCATAAAGGCATGTGGAATACTATTTATTTCACAGCTTCATTGCAATGCATTTAATTCATTAATAAAATAGCAGTAAAATTCACACCAAATTTATGTTGCCAGGCTGAGACTGTGTCTGAGAGGTTTATAGTTTTGTGTCAGCCAAATAAAATATGATGCTTGACAACATTCTCTTTGTGATATATGACACTTAGAGTTGCTACTGAACAGTTCATCCTCACTGAAATATTATTTAAATAGTATTATTCATCATTGAGATACAACCATGAACCAAATTCCCCTCATTATAGATCTAGATCCTTCACCTTATTAATGATCTTTAATGGCTGGGAAGAGTAACTGCTAATAACCACTCTATGCCAATTATACTATAGTAATAAATAAATATCTCCTAAGGTTATGAAATGGTTATTTTCTCCACACTTGAAATTACATGAGGATAAATGTAGGGAAACACAGAGATAGGATTTCTGATACTTACATGCAGACAATTGGATGACCCTAACAAAGGAAACATGCTATTTAAATAACACAGACTCTGCAGAGCCCTTTATTACCTACTTGATTATGCTTGAGTGTCCTACAACCTATCTTTCTTCCCACTGCTACGGGGCCTTATTTAGGCTGTTGTCAAAATTTCTTCACTTAGCCACTTAACTATGTCCAAAATATTTGTGCCTTTATCCTAGCTGCTTCAGTACCTGTGAGAGCTTCCTTATATTCTTCAATGCTTAAGGAACTTTTGCTCAACTCCAAGGAAACATTTCCTCTTCTTTGAAACCTTTCCTACATCCTGTAAACAAAACTGAGCACTCCTCCTTGGGAACCCCTGTAATGATGTATGTATCTTAGCACATTCAGTAGTGTTTGATTACATGCCTCATTCCTCAAAAGTACATATTTCTCAAGTTAATCTTTGTGATCATAGCACTTGGTGGAATGTGTTAAACTAAGCACTCAACAGGCAATTTGATATATGAATGAATGAATGAATGAATGAATGAATGAATGAAGTGGAATCTAAAGATTGAAAAATATTTTTTATTAATTTCTAAGATTGTTGCTGGACTTTAACTCTTTCAATGTGTGCTAGCTATTTGATTGCTGCTGGTCACCTAACATAGCTATAGTTCTCAATTAGGGAGGGTGCTCATTTATGATTGCTTATTTGTTTTCTTTCTTCCCCATAAATAGGAGCTTCTTAAGATTAGATCTTTAGAGTTTGGCTTCTCTGTATTTCCATCTTACACTGTACATGGTGCTCAAGAGAACTAAAGCCATAATCTTTGCCAGTAACACCTGCAGGTAATGGCCTTTATACAGTCTCTTAAAAAATGTGCACTGCTTTGGCCTCCTATAAAAATCATGAAAATTGGAAAAACACTTGGAACTACTCAGAAAATGATATACATGTTGTGTTCAGTCAAAAAATTTTTAATTTGTGAACTATTTTGCAACAAATAGTTTGAAAGGTTTCACTTTAAATCTCCAGGATAATTGATACATTTGATTATATATTTGAATATCAGATAGACATGGCTAAATTCTAATTTTAAGCTTACAAATTTCAGATAAAGTTTAAATACTCTTTTACATCTGAGAGGACAATACTGGGGATGTTTATTAAATTAAGTGAATATACTAAAAACAAAATCATTGCCGAAACCGGTTTGGCTCAAAGGATAGAGCGTCAGCCTGCGGACTGAAAGGTCCCAGGTTCCATTCCAGTCAAGGGCATGTACCTTGGTTGCAGGCACATCCCCAGTGGGGGTTGTGCAGGAGGCAGTTGGTCGATGTTTCTCTCTCATCGATGTTTCTGGCTCTCTTTTCTTCTCCCTTTCTCTCTGTAAAAAAATCAATAAAATATATATTTTAAAAATCATTACTTTTACTTTGTTGTAAGATGTAAACAACCTGGGTTTCTTTTGTGACATTTCTGGTAATTTAATTTTTGGACAGAGGAAATGTGAAAGTTTTATAAATAAAACTAATTTTTGAAAATGCACACTAAAATGGACTGTTTGGAGACACTGTATTATGTCTCTCCTTTAAAAAAGGTTAAATGTCAGTTCATCTGGGCTAAGTTCCACCCAGTTACAGATGCTCTTTAGCCTGCAGGTCCATTCCTCGGTGGGTGGGGTCTAAAGTGAGTCTCTCTCATGACTGTTGTTCCTGGAGCCTGAGCAGAGAGCCTTGCATGCTCCTTGTTCATCCAGTTATGGCCTCGCCCCTCTACTCCACTGTGTTTGTTTAGTCTGGGGCTGAGTGTTTGTCTCTGTTTCCTGACTTGGACAATTATTCCCTTCTGAAAATGAAATTCTGCCCTGGATTCCAGCTGACTTGGGTTTAGCTGGCCAAGCCCTTCTCCTCAGGGACTGGATTATGGCCCATCTCCCCAGCCACTCACTGCTTCAAACCACAACGTTGTGTCTGGAGAAAGGATCTTGTTGAAGTGTGATGTGTGTTGTTCATTGTTGTCTTCCCCATGCCTAGCATTGCATCCACTACAGAGAATATGAGTATCAGGTAAATGAGAGAAAGAATGAGTTAAGCCTCCCAAAACTCCTCAGATAAGGACCCTACTTCCATTGTAAGCTTCTATTTACAGTCAACTTTCACAGAAGAGTCATCCTTGCTAACGCTCTGTTTCCCATTGCAAAGGTACTAAGTCTCCTAGAAATCTTACAGTTAAGATTCCTCCTATGATGCCCATCTGGCAGATCAGTCTTCTCATATATAAGAGAAAACACAGACTAAAAGTTATTTTATGCCACAACTTGATAAATTGTTATTTGGACTGTTGTTCACTCACCTTGGGCCCGCATTCTATGCCACTGACCACTAATCCTACTTGGTTTATTCATGTTTTCTAACCATCACAGCCTTTCAGTCTATGGAATACAGACAATTATTCTTGAATATGAATTTGCCTCAAATGAAGATGGGGAGGCAACCCAGAATTTCCACAATAGTTTTCAAGCTTAATGGGCTTTCTGAAGAAGTGAATACTTCTCCCATGCAGAGAAGCAGAGAAGAGAATGTAGAGAAAAATTTGAGAACTTTGTGTTAAGCTTTGTAAAATCAATCTTCTCATCTGAAATATAAGTATTATAAAGTTTATCTTAAAAGTTTTGGGGCTGATATTTAATAAAGTATTCAGCAAATTGTTGTGACATGCTATTCAGATTAGGCTAATGGTATCAAAACTCTACCAAGGAATCTAAAACATCCATTCATTTTACCACAAATTATATGAAATAAGGGATCCAAAATATTTTTATTTAAAAACCCTTAAAAATGGTGTATGTATAGTAATGATATTAGACCAATTGGAATAATTTTTACCATTAATTTTCCAAGATTGAAATTTTAATTTAAGAGCTACACAATTAGGAAAAATAGTTCACAGTGGTCCTATTGATTTAATCATATAGTAGAATCCTTTTTACCTCCTATTAATTTTTTAAAAAGTACTTTTCTTTATATGATAGTAATACAATTATTTAACATTTAAAATTTGTTCTGCTTTCTTCCTCTTTAGCATAAAAATAACTGGAATGAAAACAACAACAACAACAACAACAACATTGCATTACATCACAACTGGTTGACTAGATATATACTTAAACTCTTGTTCTTGCTGGTATATTCCTTCATATGATGCAATGGACCATTTCATGACTTCAATTTGACCTTTTAATTTGTCACATGGACAAAAAGATGTGGTTTATGTAGGCCAGGATATAATAAAGTGTTTACCATCATACTTCATAAAACTGAAATCTGCATCTTGAGGGGTTTGGGAGATGTGAGGAGAAGAGGAGGAATGTTTGAGAGGGCAATGCATGCCAGGTACTGTACCACTTTGTACACAAATCAGTCTCATTTCCATTTTAATTCCAATACTGAAGATGGATAATTTCCTCACTTTACAAATGACAAGCTTAAATTTCAAAGAGATTAAGTAACTATAACAGGATTACCTAAGTAGCCAGTAACTATCAGAGTAGAGAGTTGAATGCAGGCCTCTCTGTTGCTACATCCAACTTTGTTTCTACAGCATTATGCTGCTACTGTTTCTTCTCCAGCTACTCATTTCTTAATTGCACAGTAGAATCCTAACATTTCTGCTCACACTTCTTCACTAAAACAGCCTTCTCCAAGGACACCAACGCCCCACACACTCCAAACCAATTGGTCTCCTATTATAATAGTTTTTGTTTCTGTGATGGCTGAGTAGCTTGGCATCCTATTGATTGGACTGTTTCCTCTTCCAACTCCTGTTTTTAGCAACTAGCAAAACATTTTCTCTTTTATTATCTTCTTGTTTCTTGGGCCATCTCTTTGGTGACTTTCACATTCTTCTGTTTACTAAAGTGGGCATGTTACAGGACTTAAGACTGAAATTTGTTCTTTTTCCTTTTATTTTCTCCCCATAGAATCAGTCATCAAATTTGTGTAGATAACTCCATGTCATCAACTTGTAATATATTCACTTCAGAATATCTCATTGGACATCCTCTTCTCATCTCTGCTGTTTGTTTAAATTAGCTGGTTTGATTTCCTGAATTTTTTTTAACTTGTCTCATTATATAACATACTCTTTTCATTTTGCTGAAGACTCTACCACTCCATTATTTATATTATCACAGTTATGTCAATTGGTAGACACTGAAGGCAGTTAAGTTTGTGATCAATCAAAAATCAACTTTGCAAGTGTCAACTCATCTAGTGTAGGGGTCAGCAAACTCCTGTCCATGGATTAAGTCTGGCTTGCTGCCTGCTTTTATACATAACGTTTCTGTGGAACTCAGCCATGACTATCTGTTTTGTTTTTTATTGTTTATGACTACTTTTGTGCTATAACAACAGAATTAAGTCGTTCTAACAGAGAAAATATAGCCATAAACAATATTTATTAACTGGCCTTTTACAGAAAAAGTTTGCCAATCCCAAATCTTACTCCTATTTCAGATTTCTTTGTTTTGAGTGATAGCACTAATGTTCTTGCTGTAACTCAGTTAAAAGCTACATGTCATCATGATTCTTTCACCTCTTTCATTTCTAATCACAGGACATTCCATACATTTATTTCTCTCTAAAGTCTCTCAAAGCCTATTTTTTTCTTTCCTCAGAGTCATTTCACTAATTCACATTATACTTATTCTTCAACTAATTTCTCCACTTTTACATTTTTGCCTCTTGCTCATCATATGATGCACTTACTAATTTTCTAACAGTTCCTTCAGAACTTCTAAGGAGTCACTCATTAGACTATGTCACAGATTCACCTTATTAGTAATCTTTTATCACAAAGAGCTTCAATTATCACCAGTCCACACATGGCTTAACAGCTAACACATGATTTAAGGAAGGTCACTAAGGATAAATAGTATGTCTAAAGTTATATACCCTGGCCACAGCAGAGTTGGAATTATAATGAAATTATTTTGGCTATTAATACACATCTTTATTTATTGATTGATTTTTACTATTTAGCCTCTCATACACAACTGTCTGACCTCAGTGTAGTCTCTAAAGATCTCCTGTTACTGTCCTAAATGAACCTATAGTTCTGAAAAATACTTCTACTTCCCATCTTTACATTTTAATTTTAGTCTTTGTTCCTGAATACCACACCCTCTCTCTACTTTGCATTTTTTAATAGGCCACCTCAAAACCTTTTCCTCTATGAATCTTTTATGAGTTTTTGTACTTTCTCATGTTCTCTTTTGAGATTTATTGTTTGTAGCAATATTATAAACACAATTGACTCATTATTATTTAGATTTTGCCAAATATATTATATGTCTAAGTGTATTATAACCCTAAATTTTCTGGGTAGGAGCTCCATTGCTAGCATTGAGGTGGAATGAGTTGTGGGGCATGCCAGAACCTAGGAACAAAATGCACTGGTGGGATAAAGAGGAAGAAGCCAGGCCTAAAGGGACTGAGGTTGAGGAACAGCAAAGCTACCCCTTAGAGCATGCCCTTGATGAGGGTGACCAGAGGTCCACTCCAGTTTCCTTCTGGTAAGTGCTTGTCCACACATAGTTTCCATTTTGGTTGAGGGCATACTCATAAACACTGCATATGCAGGCTCTCCAAGTTCAGTAGGACACCTTGCTTTAGGAGGAAGTTCAAGTTCAAACATAGAAAGTGGAGCTGATAAAGATATGGATATGATGGCAGGACATTAATTCTGGGGGCTTGGGTCATGTAAGACCTTAATCCCAATAAGAAAAGAGAATTCGGAACTGAAAACAGAACCCAAAATCTATTTACAAAGACCAATCCACTGTGGCAGGGATGTGGAGAGTCTTATGATTTTGTTAGTCCTCCTGGAACTGCTGGTCCCTAGGGGCTGGCGGTCTGAGAAGATTGACTCATAAGCTGTGTTTGGTCAGTTTGGGCTTGTGAATCAATGGAGCTAAACCTGCTTGTTGGAGCTGAGAAACCTAAACAATAAGAGGTTCTGGGAAATATAGGGACTAATGTCCTTCTCAGATGCCAAGCACTTATCACTGTATTTGACTTATATCAGCCTTTCAATGCATTTGTTGCTGCTACTGAAGAGAATCGCAAGTCATCTTGTGTTTACTTAAGGCACTTACAGCAGAGCAATGGTATGGAAGGCAAGGAGATAGAAGGGGAATGGAGACGAAGCCACAATTAAAGATGGGTGTGAAATGTCATTTATGTGAAATTGTCAGAGATGCAACTTTTCATTATTCTGCATTCATTTGGTGACAGAAAACCTGATAGAAAGGAAGAGAATAAAGGGTTTGGGAAGAAGACACTGTAAGATCATCCAAGGTCAGAAACTATTTATTATGCATTCATCTCCAGAACAGGCCTGGCCCATCCATGGTGGATCCCTAGAAATATGATGATTGATTGATGGGAAGGGAAAATAGTTTGTTTGTTTGTTTGTTTGTTTGTTTTAAGGGGGAGAAAGTATATTCAGAAGGAGGTGGTGGCATGGAAATTGACCACCATGCTGGAAAATGTTTGCTCAATTTGAGAAAAGTGTCTCCTACCTTGTCAAGCTGATGACATCTATTTAAATAGACAAGTGATATCACTGGGAAAGGCTAGATGCCCTGATTAAGGCCACCTAACAAAGTCCTAGATGGATCCAATAACATGTTTCATCTTATTTTGTTTCCTGGTCACTTTTTACTTAATAGTCTTTCTTATGAGAGAAGCAAATGACACTGATCAGAAAAACAAACAAACAAAAACAAAGAAAAGAAGAAAAAAACACACACCACATAGTATCCTTTAGTTAAAGAAATAGGCAGCTTTCATGGTGGCTTCTGCTTAATAGGTTAACAGTTAAGGTGGGAAAGAAAAAGTCCTGCTTGGCTTAGAATCCTATTTTAAGGTAATTTTAAGGTCTGTTCATGCTGAAATTTCACTGGCATTTTGGGAGCAAAATGGAGCCTGTCTTCAATCCCATGGCATCTCCTGTTAGCCCTCTCCCTCAGAAAAGCCGTTACCAAACGCAACTCACAAAGAGTGTTTATTTAAAAGATATTCTTTTGTGACAAACTGGGATTTATTCTTAGAGCTGCTGATTGAACACTTTAATTTACAAACGGGTTTCCCAAAGCCTCGCAAAGCCACCAGATGCAAAGAAGAGTGGCCGCATCCCCTTGCTCAGCCTGTTTAATGCAGGCAATATGGTAAACGGCGCTCTGGGGGAAGGTTTCAGAAGTGCATTTAATTGCATTTTCCACTTCTCTTAACAGCAAGGGATTAAGCTGAGATGGAATGTAATGGAACCTGCTCCATCCCAGCACCTCGAAGGGGAGGAAAGGAGAGGAATGCACAATGGTGAGCTTGTCGGGAAGAAATGCCATCATCTCTATATAAATAAGTTCAGGGAGGATCAAGAGCAAGTGCATAGATCTATATGGTAAGTTTTCTGGTGGTCAGTCTGCAATGACAAACATCCGAAGGTAACTCCCGTTTATTGAAAGTGACTTTTGTCTCCTGTAATGGCATCTTGGTTTCAGAAATAAATTCTAATATGTATTTTATGTGCAACACCGTATAAATCATTTATATCCTATTGGTCCAGACAATAGAGAATCAGGGATATGTGGACTGGAGAAGCTGCTGCGTCCTGTGTGCTGAACTTTCCATTTCTTTGGGCAGCTGTCATACCAGAAGGCTTATGAAGAAACTCGGCTATGTAGTCAAAGGTGAGCTAGGGGTTAGTTTGCAACATGCCACTGAGTCACATCCTTTTAGCCCTGCACTTATGTCATTTTCATAGATTCTGCTTAGTCCCTAACAGGGCATGTTGAATGAGTTGCTTCATATTCTCACATGTAGTCTCATAAAGTCTGGGCTTCCTCAATAGATTAGAACTTTGGTAGTTTCTCTCAAAATGGGGTTTGCCCTTAACCATCTGTGTCAGGATCAATTAGAAGCTTATTAAAGGGGAAAATTCATCCATCTTCAAACCTTGTGAATTAAAATCTGAATTTTCCCCCAGGTGATTGATTATTCTACACAATAACTTTGAAAGCTGGTATCATACAAGAATATTCAATGGTCCTGTTTGGTCTATTCGTTGGTTCTTATGGGGCTAGTTAGAAATTGTTTCAACAAGCACTGGCAAGTCGTTCCAAAATGGCATAAACTAAAATTTGCTGGTGAAATTTGAAGAACATGAGAACTTTCATGATTTCACCCTATAATTTGTCACAGTGTCAGTTCCTGTCAAACAGCAAACACCTCAGTCATGTTTGAAATACATACCACCTCCCTCCCTAAAACCAAACCCGAATCCAATGTGCTCAGGGTGAGCTTGCTACAGCAACCATCTCCAGCTCTCAGTGGCCTCACACCATGCATGGAGGATTATTTGTTCCTCTTGCCATTGGTCAGAGACCAGGGCTTCTTCCATGTAGTGGCTCCATGGTGCCCTGAGGCTTAGAGTTCAAGGTGATGGTGCCCTGCTTCCAACCAGCAGAAGAGGGAGGAGAGAATGAATAGACATAAGCTTGCAAGGGCCAGGCCCTGAAGTGCTAAGTGTCAGTTAAGTTCTGACTTCACTGAGCAGAAATCTGTTCCCTGACTATACATCCCCTGCCACTGCTCCTGAGGCTGATTGTATCCCTGTATTGCTAAATGGGAAGATAATAACTGCCCAAACATTTAAATTTAATCCTTAAATGAGATAATATACGCAAAGTGCCCATAATCGTGGATGACATACAATAGGCACTTAATGCAAGTGAAACCTTCCCTCCTTGACTCTTATAATGCTTAGTAATAGCTTTTTGAAACTAATTACATTAATTTTTTGGTTTATAGGTAATCTGCTAACTTTTCCTACATAGTGGGAAATTAATTTTACATTGATAGTACACAAGCAAAACGCTTAGTGAAACTTCAGAGGTGAAGGCTTGGGCTGAAAATCTCACATCTGCTATTTAACAGCTGTTTCATATCTTTGTCTCAATTCTTAAACCTTTATACTAGAGATAGTAACAGTTCTTACTTCTCAGGGCATTATGAGAATTAGCAAACTCAAATACTTAACAGAGTGTCTGGAAAAACATCTATAATAATAAAAGCATAATATGCTAATTAGATTGGAGTCTTTCCAGACGACCTTCCACACAAAGCTGGATCTTCGAGGGAAGCCCGGGTCCCAGGTGCCAGAGGGAAGCCTGTGCCAGCAGCTGGGTAATGGAAGGCCTACTCTTGAATTAATTTTGTGCATCAGGCCTCTAGTAGACAATAAATGTTAGTTACCATAAGTCTTAACTTCCCTGAAAGGTTGACAATGGAATGTGTGAGACAGAAAACGCTGGGAAGAACAAGCACCATTCAATGCCTCCATCGGTTCAGAAAAAGCTTCTGTGAAGTAAGTTGGTAGATTTTTAGTAGTATATTAAACAATTAACTTGGAAATTTATAAGTGTTCAGGGGGATAAACAAAACGACAGTTTAAATTTTATTGGCAAGACTATAAGTGTTCCCAATAAGACCATATACACTCCCATTGGATTTTTTTAAATAAAAAGATTTTACATTCATTCTCTTAGACTGCAAAATTTATCTCTCAGTTAGGACTTAACAAATCTGGAATTCTTACATGTGGAGGTGGAGGTGGAAATGGTGGGAAGTTTCCAAAATGTACATAATGAGTCGGTGGTAGACAAAATATATCCAATCTGTTCTCTGGGAAACTATAGTTTTTATTTTTCAGTTAGAACTAAAGTCTAAATGCTGGTTAACATTGCATTTAAAACATAAGAAAAAACCATATAGAACATAGTTGTCAAAAATTAATGCACTGTAATATCAGTAATTATTAATACTGCAAAGTCTTTACAAACTTGTTTAAGCCTGGTTAATAAGAAAACCGTCTCTCTTTTTACTCTTTACAAAATTAAGCATTAACCAGGCAATTCTAGTAACCATATGTTGTTGTGACCATACTGTGGACTTTCAGTCCAACACAGACAATTCTTTCATACCTATACATGCCCAACCTTAGATAAAGAAAAATCAATTCACTCTATGATATGGTGAAATGCTTTGGAAGTTGGGCTTAGGTAACAATTACCTATTTGCTTTGCCACCACCAACTTTGACCTCTAATTCTCAAGAAGGAAAAAAAAACAAAACAAAAAAAAACCCCACCTCATGTTAATAGTTAAACAATTACTTCATTAATTGTAGATTTAAAAGGGTCTTAGAGAGATGGTCTTTTAAAATGGCAGATTGACTATCCTTTCCCTAAGAGAATCGCCATGTTTCTGCATTCTTGCTGTGAAAGAGATAGGGAGTCCTCAAAGATCCACAGTACAATGAAAGGAAAAAAAGACACATCAATGACTTCTTGTTATACGTCTTAAAAATATGACAATTGCCCTGACTGGTGTCTCAGTTGGTTGTAGTGTCATCCTGTAGACCAAAAAGTTGTGGGTTTGATTCCTGGTGGTGGGGACATGTATGGGAGGCAACCCAATCTCTCTCTCTCTCTGTTCTCTCTCTCTCTCTCTCTCTCTCTCTCTCTCTCTCTCTCTCTCTCTCTCTCTGTTTGTCTCTCTCTCTCTCTCTCTCTCTCTCTCTCTCTCTCTCTCTCTCTCTCTCTCCCATCTCTCTCTCCCATCTCTCTCTTCTTTCCTTTCCCTTTTCTCTAAAATCAGTAAGCAGCTGAAACCGGTTTGGCTCAGTGGATAGAGCATCGGCCTGCGAACTAAAAGGTCCCAGGTTCGATTCCGGTCAAGAGCATGTACATTGGTTGCAGGCACATCCACCATAGGAGGTGTGCAGGAGGCAGCTGGTTGATGTATCTCTCTCATCGATGTTTCTAGCTCTCTATCCCTCTCTCTTCCTCTCTGTAAAAAATCAATAAAATATATTTTAAAAAAATAAAATAAAAAAATAAAATCAGTAAGCATATCCTCAGGTGAGGATTTTTAAAAAAAGGATATAAAAATTGGCCAAATTTTAAATTCCCAGACAAGTCAGAAGACTGCCAACTACCACTTAATCATAAACCAACTATATAAGGTAATTGTATTTATTTTAAAACAACCTGTATAAGACCAGGCATAATGTGGCTCAATGCTGAAGAATGTGATCAGTAATTTTGAAAGCTAGTGTGGTTACTTCCAGAGCTTTACAAGTTTACCTTGGAAAACTGACATAGCTTTGTGAGACCCGATTTTCTCATTTATAACACTTCTAATGATTGATAACAAGGCAGACCTGAATGTACTGGCAGAAATATTGTATCCCAATTCTTTATTTTTTTTCACATTGTAAAGATAATATAATAATTGTACTTAATAGTTATTTGCCACTTTATATATTTCAAAGGCTTTTATAAGCATTTTATAAGCACTTGCCCAGTAAATCCTCATAATAACTCTATTAGATTTATATTGTGATTATATTCATTTACATATGAAGCAGCAAAGGTAAAGGGAAGTTGAGTACTTACCTCAGGTCTATTTGAACAGTTTGATGTCATAGCCCATACTCCCTATCATTATACCAGACTAGAGGCCTGGCTAGCACAGATCCGTGCACCAGTGGGGTCCCTTGGCCTGGCCTGAGTAGGTTGGACCAAAACTGGATCTTCAACATCCCCCAAGGGATCCCAGATTATGAGAGATTGCAGGCCAGGCCAAGAGACCCCACCAGTGCATGATTGGGGCGTGAGAGGGCTCCAAGGTGTGTCTGGTCCAACTCCTCCAGTCCTGCCTAATGGGCCAGACCCTGGCAGCAAGCTAACCTACTGGTCAGAATGCCTGTCTCTTGGTGGTCAGTGTGCATCATAGCAAATGGTTGAACTGTCAAATGAATGGTTGGAAACTTAGCATATTAGACTTTTGTTACATAGGATGCAGGTCAGGAGCTATTTCTGGAGTATATATGCTGTGTTAGTCATTGATTTGGGATGCAAAATCAAAAGAATGAACAAGAGACACAAATGCCTGTCCTTTGGAAAAACATTTTGGTGAGATTGTAGATCATAAAAATAACTTACATTTATTGAACATTTGCTATGTGATATGATAATCTTATATAATTTAGAAACTATTCTTATAATGTGGGTAATATTTTATTCCATTTTCTGAATAAGATAAGGGTTATTTCTCAGCTACAAGCTTTTTATATAACTATACAGAGCACAGTAGTAAGAGAAAAACATTTTTATCTGCATTTTTGAACTAAATTGGAGGAATAAAATCAATAGCAATATTGGTTTGGATCAAGCTTGGGATCTGCTGACTTTTTAGTTTTCCTTCAAATAAGTCTAGGCTGATTTATTAGATACTCAACTTTTTGTCTGATAAACACAATATTTGCTTTCCATTTGTACTTGTCCAACCAAATTGGTATGGGATGTGGCAGGCTGTGTTCCCAGGCCAACTTTATTGGTTAGGCTTCCTCCTATGTAACACTAATCAATTCTCATACTTGTCTTCAAATGGTTGTTGTGACTATTAAATGAAATAACCTACTTAAACCTTTACCTGGATACCTGGCATGTATCAGGTACTTACTGTGTGTTGGCTGCCAAACAGCCACCAGGAGGGTGTCTAAAAGGCCATTTGGAAAGTGCTTAGGGGGTCTCACCTGTGCCCCAAATTGATGGACACAGGGACTGAAATAAAACTACTGAATACCCTCAAAGACAGTGGGATCTCAAGATGAGAAACACAATAGGCACCGACGAACAAAGAGAAGTAACTTTAGGGAACAAACTGAGTTGGGGATCAAGTGGCGCAGAAGAGATGAGATGGAGAGAGGTCCAAACAAGAGGCAATTGCAAAAGGCAGAGTCCGGTGTTTCTCCCTCACCATGAGGAGCTCACAGGTCATGAGAAAATTGATGTGTACATTTCAAAGAAAGGGGAACTATATAGGAGAGCTATGGGCTATTTGAAAATGGATTTGACATTTAAATGGGATTCACGGTGGGAAGACTTTAATTTTCTGTTTATAATTTTCATTCAACTTCTGATGACACCAACTCACCTGAGAAAATGAAACAGAGTAACATAGTCTACACTTTCCTTTGTTATAACATACGCTTATCTGTGAAATTCAGAACCCAGCAGAGTGTTCAGAACTCTGGGCCTGTTTAAAGTTTGAAAACAAAAGGGAAAGCCCATTGATTATCTCTTCAAATATTAGCTCTAGAATGCCACCAAAGTAGAATTTGAGGAATGAGGAAGGCACCAGGGGGTCCACAGAGGCAGCAAGCTATATTCTTGTTGCTAAAAAGTGTTCACTTTATATCAGTCTGGAGTTGCAAATTCATTTTGAAGACTGCTTAAGCAAACTTCATAATTACTTCAATATTTAATCACTAATTGTTTATGCCCTGTTTGGAGCTCACAGGAATTTCATTTCTCATGGAAATCATTATTTCATTCAGTAGTTCTAATTGTTACAAAACTCAAGTCTGTGTTGACTTGAAATCTACTTGAATTTGACTTGAATTAAATAAGGATATTGGTGGCCAAATGGATCAGAGTGCCTCAAACTCATTGCTTACTTGAGAATTTAGTTTTCTTAGAAGAATCCTATATAATAAAAGCCTAGGTGGCACCACATCCTCATGTAATGTCATCACAAGATGACTGCATGCTCAGTGGAGGTGGGGCCCAGTGGCCACTTTGTGTTGTGAGGCCTAGGGGTCTCCTGACTTTTCATGGCTCAGAGGAGGCTGATCCTTATGTCTTCACCCCCTCACATGGAGGAGGTGAGTTGCAGTAGGGGAGGGCAGCTGTGGGTGGTCAGGCCAGCAGGGGAGGGCAGTTGTGTGTAATCAGGCCAGCATGGGAGGGCAGTTGTGGGCCATAAGGCCCGCAGGGGAAGGCAGATCAGGCCAGCAGGGGAAAGCCAGCAGGGGAGCTGTTAGGTGTCAATCAGGCTGGCAGGGGAGTGGTTAGGGGGCGATCAGTCTGACATGCAGAAGTGATTAGGGGCAATCAGGCAGGCAGTGAGGTTAGCGGTTAGGAACCAGCCATCCCAGGTTGTGAGGAAGATTATGACTGCCAGTTTAGGCCCAATCCTGTAGAGGTCCCAGATTGGAGAGGTTGCAGGCCAAGTTGAGGAACACCACCCTCCCCCTCCCCTACCCCCCCGCCCCCCCGGCCCCATGCACTAATTTTGTGCACTGTGCTGCTAGTAAAACTATAAGGAAAATATCTGGTTTTTCAGAACAGCAATAAACAAACAATATACCAACAAACAAATAATAAACCAAAAAACACATTTATTGTTTTGTTTTGTTTTAATTTAAGTAAAAGTGTCTTTGGTAAGAAATTCAGAAGGTACAAAAACACAATAATTTAATTTGAAGTGATTTACATTATGGGGATAATAAATCACAGGTTTGAATTAAACTACAAAGCACAGAATTTAATCCATGAAGGATATTGGTAGCTATTCTTTGTCTCTCCTATATCTTATTAATTTAAAATGAAAAGTAAAACTAAGAAACAAGCACTTTCAGAACATACAATACTAATTTTACATGTAATTAGAACTAACAATTTCTTTTCATTTATAGAACATACTCCAATGACCTTTGAGGCTGGTGGCATGATAGGACATTAGCTTATAATTATGCTTTGATTTGCAATGAAAAGTTGAAATGACTGTTCCTGTCAAATCTAATAACAGAATGTTAAAATATGAAGCATTATTGCCCTCCTCTGGTACATTTTGATATAACATTTCTAGAAAGGATTTTAACAAAATAACAATTTTAAAAAATCTTTTTACACACTAGAAATGAACATTTTTCCTTATGAATTTATACCTAATCTATTTAAAAATAATTATTTTATGTGATTTTTTAAAATTAAGAATGGTGTATCAATCTTTGGAAATCCAGATATAAATTAATGAGCCAGAAAATGTAGGAAAAATAATAATGGCTGTTAATATCATGCATTCATAAGACATTTTCAAAGAGCACTTAATACATGTTTTCTCATTTAGTCCCACATTATCCCCAGGAGGAAGCAAATCATTACATTTTATTTGTTCAACTTCCTAGGTCTGTTGTTTCAGTTTATAATTGATTTTTCAAATGCAAGTGAAGACATCCAATTTGCATTTTTTTGTGATTCAGCCATGCTTTTCATCCTACAATACCAGCAAAAGACAGTGTGTAAATATGTGTAAATAAATTATAAGGTCTCTAGGAATGATACTGATCCCCACCCAGAACCAAAGGGACAACTATTTGTTTTCCAATGAAACCTAATCCAGTGAGGGATTTCCACCATCCCATCTGGTCTTTAAAATGAAAATCTTAGATCAAAAGGCGAGATAAGGCATCATTTATATTTAATTATAATTTATGATCCACTTAAGCGTTGACCCCCCTGTTCCAAATCAGACTTTATTTCTTATTTTCATATCCAGAAGAGAAAAATACATGTATCCTTCGTTTAAGGACTCGAGGGATTACAGAATGATGGCTACACTCTGGTTTCTATCTGTGGCCGCATGAAAGAAAATACAGATGGGAACTATTTGCTTTGTATTTGTGTAAGAAATTGTCAGGGTCTTGTTTATGTGTATTTTATTTTCCTCTGTCTTATGAAAACTTCACATTTTTAGGGTCTGCAACGAGGTTACTGAAGGATATTCCTATCTGTACATTTGGCCCATTTCATTAATAATACTTCCCAGGGTTCAGCTGAGTAGTGCAGAGACCAAATCTTAAAGCTTTGTCCTAATTGCACTGCTAAATAAAAACAAATTGCTTTTTATGTGTCTTAGTTTATAAAGCCCTAGAGTGTTCTCATGTTATAAAGTGCTTCATAGCAAGTTTGTTATGATACTTAATAACTGAAGTCTAGGATGAAAATCAAAGCGGACTGTCTTTTACCTCATGGTAGCCCATAGCAACTAACATTCTGTCACTCACACACGGTGAGCTCCCAAAGGAGGTTTTCAACCACTGATTCAGGAAACCCAGAACTATGTGATGAAATCCAATTGTGAGCTAGTCACTTTGTTGGCAGACTATATACTGGAGTGAGCCCTACAGATGTGGCTTTACCTTTAAAGACCCCAGTCGTGGAAATAGTTATATAGCAGATCAAGAGACAAATTTACTACTGGAATAAGCACCTGGAGGAGAAAAAAAGAGAGAATAACAGGGAATTATCAAGAGATTATGAAGGCCTCTGTGGGTCTGGTGCCGGATTTTATCACATCTCAGATGCTCTGATTATAAGGTACATTGATATTATATGCTCCACTTTAAAAAGGTTGCTAATTAAACTATAACCCAAAGCTCCCCTTTAATTAGAATATCTATTCATATTTATCAGAAGATATTATTCTAGACATATTTTGTCATAGATTTTTAAAAATTATATATATAATCTTTGGGTGAACATAGAAAGAAAAATATGAACAGAATAAGTTAAGGTAAATCTAAAACTTTCGTGTGTGCAGTGTTCTTTTGAGAGGGAGTGGAATAAGAAGCAACAGAAAGACCTGGTATAGAAAATGATGAGACTTCTTGCTGTCAGGGGAGCAGAGAAATAGGGCCATACTTGTAGGTGGACATGTTGGAAGAATATTGGGGATATTGATGAGAATAATGCACAGAGTGCAAAGTGGAAAGAGCAATCCCTCTATTTGCTCAAGTCACTGTCTCCTCCTGACATCTGAGTGCAATAATCCACAGAGTGCAAAGTGGAGGAGCAGATCCTAAAGAAGGTAGAGGGGGACGTGACCTTGGACTGGTGTGTGCATTGTTCTCTACTAGGAGACGGGTTGCTCCTTTTTTTGAAAGGGCAGAAAGAAGTGGGAGCTGATTCAGGTGGGGTGTTAGACTTGAGATGAAGAGATCACAGGGTTTCAGTCTGAAGTTTACTAGTCTCTCAATTGACCATGACACCAACTCATCAGAGGATTTGTGAGAAGGAGGTTACTAGAGATTTTAGAATTGAAAAGAGTTATCAAATAATTTTTGCAAAGGGGCAAAAAATGTATCTCACCAGAAAACTTGTAAGTTTGTTGGACAGTGTTGCAGAGACTACTTGCATGCTGGAGAGATCTAGCAACTATTTCCTATATGGGACAGGCCAGAGATGTATATGTTTGGATTTTTTCCTACATTAAGGTTTTCCCTGCAAAGATATTAAGATAAACCCCAAGGAAGTCAGATTAATTGCAAGGAAATAATTGCCACACTTTCAGAGCATTTACTATATGTTAAGCTTTGTTTTCGAACAATTTGCATAAATTAACCCATTTAGCACTTACAATGATTCAATGAGACAGGAATTATTATGATTATACTAGCGCTCCCATTTTATAGGTGAGGAAACTAAGATACACGGAGGTTAAATGACATGTGTAAGGTCACAACCAGTAAATGGGAGAGCCTGGGATCAAAACTTGTTAGTAAGAGTCTGGAGGCTGCGTTGACTGTTCTTTCAAATGCAATGCTTTAATCTTGTGATTTCATTGGAATACAGTTATAAATAGGGAAAAGAGGAGTATAAGGGATGGAAAAAAAATTGTCCAGTCAATGAATTAGAAGATTTGATAAGATCCTGTTGGGTCTAGATTTTTCACCTATGTGTGACTTGAACGTATAAAAAGAATATTGTATAAAAAGAAAAGATAATCAGTTTTGTGCCTTTTTAAAAAATCCTGGTGCCACAGGGGAATAAGAGATTGAGGACAAACAAGACTGGAACACAGAGATCCTTTAGAAGATTCTTCTAACAATTTACTAGAAGTGTTAGTGTCATACTAGGAGAGTATAGGAATGAAAAAACAATGAACACTTAGGAGACACACTGAAGTGGTAGAATCAACAGGACTCTAGGTTTGCTAGAGAAAAAGAAGGAATCAGTGAAGAGTCTCAACTTTCTGAATGATGTAACTGGAAGCTAGAACCATCGATCAGGACAGACACTGAGAATCTTGAAAATATGTTTTCAACTGTGGACATCTTGAGTTTGAGAAGCCAAAAGGATATCTTGAAAAAGAACTTTCGTTGGGATTTGGTGGTTACATGAATATGAGGCACAATGGAGAAATCTAGGTTGGATTTAAATAAGACTAAAAGTTACCAGCTTGTTGTTTATAACTGAAGTCATGGAGAGGCTGTGCTCACCCAAGGACGCAGTGGCACAGGGGAAGGATTAGGGCGGAAGTCTGAGGTGGGCTGAGGAGACGGAGGAAACAGGAAAGAAGGAGGAGGGGGACTGGGTAAGAAAGGCCAGAGAGCAATCAAAAGGATCTGAAGTCATGGGAGCAATGAGAGGAAACAGGTCAAGAAGCAGGGAGTAGTGACCAAGCGCTGCAGAAGGTCAAGAAAGATAAAGCTAAATGTGTCCACTGACTTAATTGACAAGGAAATCATTGATGACCTCAATGAGAGGCCTCACGCTGAAGCAAATGGGTAGATGATAGATTTTAGGGGTTAAAAAGGGACAGGAAGGTGAAGAGGCAGAGACAGCAAGTTTAAACAAGTCTTTGACAAAGTTAGTTAAAGTGGAGGAAAAAGCGCTATCGCTAGTGGGGTCAAGTGTTTATTTTAAGATGGAGGATAAAGAATGTTTAAGTAGTGCTTACAAGAATCCATTTGGGGGGCGGGAGGAGGGGGGAAGCAAAAGATATAGAAAAAAATTATTGGGAGAGAAAAATCCCTGAAGATGTCAGGAGGAGACAGTGACTTGAGTACAGAGAGAGGGAACTTCCATGGCCAGTATGTGACATATGTGTTTGGACACAAGTGAATGATCACAGTAAGTGACAGTAGTGACCGAAAGATAGCTTGTCTTTTCTCTGAAAACTGGAAGGTGAGGTCATTTGCTGAAATTCAGTGGATATTAGGAAAGTCAAAGGTCTGAGAAGGGAAAAGACTATTTGAAATAACCACTGCAGAGAACAGGAGAGAGAAAGCATAGTTAGCACAATAGGAGTGTTTGTTTTCATGATCAGACATTCTTTATTTGTAGGGGCACCAAGCAGCATTATTGTACTTTTTTTTTTTCTTCAGGTGCTCTCAGCATCCTGGGTAAAATGTGGGGGGACATTCATTATGGATGGGGTTGTGGCTGGAAAGTGTAATGAAGAGAATCTGAGTTACTGGTGTAGACAACACATAAATCATAATGGTTAATGTGGTGGGTCATAGAATTTAAACTGGGTAAGGAAGGTAATACGTCCAAGGTGGGCCTGACAAAGATGTGCCTGGACTTGAAGTCCCTCCCTGAGGGCAGGTCCCACTGAAGTGAAAAAAACTTGTGTGACTGGTATGCTAAAGGGGGAAAAAAAGTGCTTAAGAGTTCAAAAATTTGATCACAAATTTAACTTTTTGCTTCCTAATCTCTGTTCATTTTATAGAGTATAATATTTTTCTGCCCCTGGGTGAAAACTCTTGCATGCCCCTGATTTTTTTTTTTTTCTCTCTCTCATAGGTAATAGAGAATCCTATGGCCACTTCATATTCTAAACACTGCTTTGAAGTGTTTAAAACTCTCATTCTCAGTTGATAATCACAATGCTAAATGTGAAGGGGGTTCTGTCTCTCCTTGCCACCAGCTGCAACATGCTTCAGGATAAAATAATACTGAAGGATAAAGAGTCTTCTTCTGTCATCTTTACTGTCCTCCAATTTACCTGTCACACCACAGAACTTTTCTTCCTCACTCCATGAATATCCTTCATTGGTACTTAACCCATTTATTTTATCTACTGAACGCAAATGTACATTATTTTGATATTTGTACATTTGTTGAAGTGCATTTTTCTTTATTAAGGACTATGTGTGGCAGAATAATTAATTAAAATGGTAAAAAGGTTAATCTCTTATACTTTCCCTTTTTCTTTGATTTCAGGCTGATGGCGCAAGCTTTGCAATACACTTTCTCAAGAAAAACAAGAGTAACTGGAATTCAACAGATTTTCTGTGTTCTGTAGGAAACCTTCGCCTTAGTTGGAATTAACCTACCTGGAGGGGAAGGGAAGAAGAAGAACATTTTTGAACATGAAGACGGAGAGAAGGAAAAAGCTAGGAGACCGTTGAGGCTCATGGCCTGAGTCTCACAAGGCAACAGGGGATTCAGAATCTAGACTCCTGTGTTCCCATCCTGTATTAGTTTCCTGTGGCTGCTGTAACAAAGAACCATAAGTGGGGTTACTCAAAACTAGTGTCAAATATTCTTCTGAAGTGTTCATATTTTCCTTTCTCCAGTGTACAGCCATTCTAACAACCACAAAAAAGCCAAGGAAAAAGATTTATAAAATATGAGTGGTCCAGAGCATGAAATTTGTGCATAGAGGGTTTCCAATCAGGGACCCCTAGGGGGATGTACGACTGCTGGTTTAGGCACAATCCCACAGGAATCATGCCTAAACGGGCAGTTGGACATCCCCCTTGCAATCTGGGACCACTGGCTCTTAACCGCTCACCTGCCTACCTGCCTGATTGCCCCTAACTGCTTCTGCCTGCCTGATTGCCCTTAACTGCCCTCCCTTGCTGGCCCGAACTCACCCCCAACAGCCCTTACCTGCCAACCTGATCTCACCTCCTACTGCCTCTGCCTGCCTGATCACCCCTAACTTCTCTCCCCTGCCAGCCTGGTTGCCCCCAACTGCCCTCCCAGTCAGTATCAAAAGCTCTGCCTTTTAGGCAGCCATTGGCTCCTCACAATTCACCCAGATTTATTTATTTTTATTTATTTATTTATTATTTTTTTAAAATATATATATATTTTTTATTGATTTTTGTACAGAGAGGAAGGGAGAGAGAGAGAGAGTTAGAAACATCAATGAGAGAGAGTCATCGATCAGCTGCCTCTTGCACACCCCCTACTGGGGATATGCCCTCAACCAAGGCACATGCCCTTGACCGGAATTGAACCCAGGACCCTTCAGTCCCCAAGCCGTCGCTCTATCCATTGAGCCAAACCGATCTTGGCAATTCACCCAGATTTAGTTCTGATTGGTCAGTTTCTATGCCAGTCAGCATCTCTGGGCCTATCTCCAAACCTGATCAGAGAGGCAGGCTGATCTGCAGCCCCCACAGAAGCCTGGAGAGAAATAGAGGCATGGCTGCTGGTGAAGAGAAAGAGAAAGTCAATGGCTGATCAACAGCTGCCATGGAGGCTGTGGATCAGATCTTGCCTCTCTCTTTGGGCCTCTCTCCAGGCCTGATCCGGAGTCCCCTTGGCAATCAGTGATGGGTCGCTACACCCGCACTGCAGCAGTCAGTGCTGGGTTGCCACCTCAACTCAGCACTGACTGCAGGACTGACTTCCAGTGTTTGGTGGAGCCTTTGGTCGGTTGTTACAGACCCTGGGTTTTTATATATTAGGATGATTTTCACTGTGGCTATGTTAGAGGAAACTTCCTCAAGGACATCTTACATTCATCCAAGAAGAACTATGTCTGTGAACAGGGTTGATTCTGTCAATTTGGATTGATGACATAAATTCCCATTGCAGGGATTCATATCAGGTTTTGAGAGACTTGGAAGTTAAATAAATCAATGGATACCTTAGTACACTGCCCATCTATTTAATTCTTAGGCTGACTATGACCCATTAACCACCTCCACTGATGGCTTTGGAGCAAAACACTGAATGACACTACACTCCTGCTTCCCATTTCTATAATTTCACCCCTTGTGTCTAGCTTTTAAAGACTTCCATATGGCCTCTGTCTCTCAGAGCTTATCACTTCTACTAAAATCAAGTTGCCCATTTCAAAGGATGCACCTCTCACTCTTCTCCCTGTGATGTTACCCAAGAGCTTTCTAACGTTTCTCTTAGCTGTGAAATTTTTAACATTTTAGCAAATGATTACATTCTCACATAGTAAAGGAGTAAGTGAACTATTTGCATATAATAATCTACCCCAACATTGCCAATTCCCCTAAGCTTTTTGATTCCTTTCTCTACATGATGTCAGTTATGGAATTTCAGCCACATTAAATTCAGTACATCATTCAGTCTATGCTGCAGTCACCCAAGCAAACTGCTTCATCCACATCAGCTGCTTGAACTACCACATTAAATTTATATCCTCAGGAAAGTATGCCCCAAGCAATAAATTTGCTCTGACCCAACATTATAGTGGTCTTGTTGGCCTAAAAATCTTACATTTCATTCCCACAAATACATGCTACTTTTCTGCTAATATAAATTGGCACAATGTAGCAATGACTTATGTGTACAAGTTGTGTCTTCCAAAATAAAAATTTATAATATTTCCATTCAAAATATGCTGGAAGAAGATTATATTTTTGAGTCTGCAAGAAAAAGTGTTTGGTGGTAACCCCTTGTAATAGAACTGTCTCAGATGAAATTTCATACCAGCTTAAGTAAGCACAGTCCTCGCTCATACAGAGAAGAGGGTCACATCTGTAGGCAAGAACCGGCTTAGCAAGATTTGGCATTCAAAATTCTTATTTTCATCTTACTCCAAAATCTCTGGGTCATACTCCTGTCTAATCCTTTCCCTAGGCGCACTTAATAACTTTGGCAATGGTGTGAATCCAACTTGCTTCATAAATATGCAACCTGAATAATTTCATATTTGGTTGGAGTGTTTTGCTAACCTACTCGGTGGCTATCAGAAGGATGGCATTTTTAAAGCCACTCGTTCTTTGACTGTAAATTGAGTTGGGAGCTTAAAGCCCTGTCCTAACCTTTTCTTTCTTTATGATCTTTGTAGTCAGAAATAGATATTCTAGCCCATAGTATTTACTCATCATATGTGCTTCCATACTGTGACATTTGGATGTAGCACATACTTGATACACCAATACCTCTCTTTTCACCAACACATCAACCCAAACAATAGGTAAAAATGTCACTTGGTAAATTAATACAAACAAGTTGCTCTTAATAAATACATTTGGAATTTTTTTTAACTTTAAATGTTAACCAGATTTCTTTACTGCAAAAGTTCTTGCCTGGTCATTGTGGTTGAGCAATTGACCCATGAACCAAGAAGTCACTGATTTGATTCTTCCTCAGGGCACATGGCCAGGTTGTAGGCTCAATCCCTCATTAGAGATGTGCAGGAGGCAGCCATTCAATGTGCCTCTCTCATCCATGTCTCCATTTTTCTATTTCTGTCCCTCTTTTTCTCTAAAATCAATGAAAATATATATTTATTTTTAAAATAAAGTGTAATGTATATAAAGAATCTTTCCCCCAGACAATCTCATTGAAGCAATGTTCCTCAGGATATACTTAGAAAATACTACATTAAATCTTAGCATTTTTTTCAATGTACTTGTATTACCTGGATTAAATTCTTGTGATTTTCCTGTATTATTTTTCTATTGCAGTGTAATATATATATATATATATATATATATATATATATATATATCCTACCTAATAAAAAAGTAATATACAAATTAAGCATCACTCCACTCAAGCCATGCCCACCAGCCATGCCTGACCAGCCAATAGAACGACTATGCAAATTAACCCCAACCAGGATGGCTGCAGAGCAGTTGAGAGCAGTTGAGAGCCTTGGGTTTCCCTGGCAGCAGAAGCCAAGCTTTCCACCTGCCCTAGTGGCCTAAGCCTCCACTCAAGGATACAAAGTTTCAATTATAGAAGATAAATCCCAAGAAAAATGGTGGCAGCCACAGAGCTGGAAAGAGCAGGCTAGGGTTGCCCCCAACAACAGAGGAAGCAAAGCTTTCCTTCTGTCCTGGCTGGCCTAAGCTTCCACCCAAAACTACAAAGTTTCAATTATAGAAGATACATAGAACCAGTGAACAGGGGGCTTGGCTCTGCTTCAGGCTACAAAGTTTCAATTGTAGAAGGTAAATAAATTCCAGATACCAGGGCCTCCGCTTGAGGGGGGGGGGGAGGGGGGAGGGGGGTGGCCAGTCTGCAAACCACCACAGGCACCTCTCCAGGCCCCCCCACAGCCCAAGGGAACCCTCACCCTGATCCAGGACACCCTTCAGGGCAAACCAGCTGGCTCCCACCCATGCACCAGGCATCTATCCTATCTAATAAAAGAGTAATATACAGATTGACCATCACTCCAACACACAAGATGACTGCCCCCATCTGGTCAAAGATTCTACCCCCATGGGTAGAATCTTGTGGACACAAAATGACCAACAGGGGAGGGCAGTTGGGAGGCACCGGGCCTGCAAGGGAGGACAGTTGAGAGGGACCAGGTCTGCAAGGGAGGGCAGTTGGAGGCTATCAACCCTATAGGGGAGGGCAGTTTGGGGTAGTCAGGCCAGAAGAGGAGGGAAGTTGGGGCCAGACAGGCTAGCAGGGGAGCAATTAAACATCAATTAGGCTGGCGTGGGATTGGTTAGGGGGTGATCAGGCTAGCAGACAGAAGAAGTTAAAGACAATCAGAAAGGCAGACAGGTGAGCAGTTGGGAGCCAGCAGTCCTGGATTGTGAGAGGGATGTCCAACATCCCTCAAGGGGACCCAGATTGGAGAAGGTGCAGGCTGGGCTGAGGGACACTCCCCCTCCCCCCCCGCCCGTGCACGAATTTCATGCACAGGGCCTCTAAATATATATGAGAGAGAGAGGGAGAGAGAGGTAATATGTAAATTGTCCATTATGGTGTCACAGTAATGACCAAGGCTGTGCACATGTAGCACATCTAGGTCCCCATCCCACCCCCCTACGTGCGGTGGTGGTATCTCACTCTCACCTCCCCAAGCTGCGCAGCTCCCTTCCACTCCAGTGAGTGGCTCCTGCCTCCTGTGGGGCAGCAGCCACTCGCTCCCACCTCCTGAGGAAGTGTGCAGTTCCGTGGAAGCAGCAGGACTCCCACTGGCTCCAGCAGTAGTGACAGCTTACTGAGCACAGTATCATGGACTGGGCTACTAGTTTTATCCTGAACATAACTTCTTTAAAAGATCCACATAGATTTTTCTCAGTTTCTGTAGGTCAGTAGTCCATAAATGTTTTAGCTAGATCACTCTTAGGTTCTCAAATGTTCTTAGTTGAGTCTCTCAGAACTGCAGCATCATCTGAGACTTTGCATAACTCAGTTCCTTAGTATTGTGAGATTGGTGGCTTATTTGTTTCATTAGCAAATTTGCTTGTTTTATGCTAACTGCTAATCAAAGACTACCCTCAGCTCCTAGAGATCACCTTCAGTTTCTTGCCATGTGTGCTTCCCAACATGCACAACCCTCAACCTGGAGCTTGACTCTTCAAAGCCAGCATGGGAGGATGCCACTGCCATCTTACAAGATACAATTATGTAATTATATGTGCATAAACATGTATATCCATCACCTTTCCCTATTCAAGGGAGGGAAGAAAGTTATAGAACCCCTTCCTGCCCCCATATACACTCAAAGGAGAAGATGATCCAAACCAGAAGATGATCCAAACCAGTATTTCTGCTACACTTTCCTTTTTTTTTTTTTTTTAAATATATTTTATTGATTTTTTTTACAGAGAGGAAGGGAGAAGGATAGAGAGCTAGAAACATCGATGAGGGAGAATCATCAATCAGCTGCCTCTTGAACAACCCCTACTGGGATGTGCCCGCAACCAAGGTACATGCCCTTGACCAGAATCGAACCTGGGACCTTTCAGTCCACAGGTCGACGCTCTATCCACTGAGCCAAACCGGTTTCGGCTACACTTTCCTTTTTGAATATGTGTTTGTTTCTCACTTAGGGGGAAATGGTTAGGTTTATGTATATATTCCATAGGCCAGATTGCCAGGTTTGCATGTTCTGTTACCTAGTCCTTTTAAATAAAAATACAACGAAATGTTACCCTATCATAGCGAACTCAGCAGACAACGTTTTTTTTTGTTTTGTTTTGTTTTGTTTTAGCTTTGTTTGATGCAATGTCCCATTGTCTACTGTCAAGAAAGTCCCTGGTTCAGCTTTACATGCATAAAGATCCCAGGAAGGTATGAAAAGGAGGACATGAGTTAAGAATTAGGACATGGGGAGGCCATGAGGAAATGTAGGCTACATGAAATTTTGTGGTACTCAGTAGGAGGAATTCTCCATTGGAATTCAGAAGACTTTCCTTTGTGGTTAAGCTCTTAATCTTTGCATGTGACAAATATTGGCAGCTATCAATAGTTTGCTTTAAAAAAATTTCCTGGGATCATCTGCTCTGAAATAATATTATATTCAGAACATTTTTAAAACTTTAAGAAATGATTCTCTCAAGCTGTTTTATGTGATATTTCCCTGACATAATTTTGTTAGTGTACAGGAAGTACTATTTTTAATATTAAGTGAATGACATTGTTCAGATGAATCGGGTACCCAAACTCCATGGAGTACAGGCCAAAGCCAACCAAAACCACCTGGGGTTATACATGCTTTTTCAACATCTCTATTTTCTTTTCCCCCATTAGCATGGATAATTAATAATTAGTTGTAGTTTCAAAACAGCATTGGTATAAAAAAAATAACTGCAGAACTCATAATATTCTATGATTATGGTGTTCCCTATTTTGAAAATATCCCCTCAACTAATTTGCTTTTCTTCCTTTCCAAGATGTGTCCCCTCCAATTTGAGGAACTTGGAACAAAGTTGTCTATTTGGTTGAACCTAGTATTTGTTTTGGCTCATAATCCCATCACATAGCATACAATTGACTTTACATTTAGAGTAGAAAAATCTCTATGCCAAGATTTGCTAATAACACTATCTCTCTTCAGCCTGGGCAGCTAATTATTCTCCAGGTAGAACAAGAAACATAAAGAGATGTTCATTATTTTTTACTTGTTTTTAAACTAATTATTTTTGAAATAAAGAAATTCTTAAATTTTTGTAAAAAGAATTGGTTATGATCTAAAAGTTTATATTAAAGTTGCTGAATATTTAATGCATTTCCCCATAAATGAAATGATATGAATTGTGGTTAGGTTTCTAACATAATAACAGTAACTACTTATTGACAGTCTCATCAATTTTTCATTGTTCCACTTTTTCCCTAAATTTCTGTTTTATCTCTTCTGTAGGTTAGCAAACTTTTCCCATAAAGATGCAGATAGTACATACTTTAGGTTTGGCTAACCATCCATCTTGGTTACAAACACTCAAAGCTGCCATTTTAATGAGGAAGCATTCACAGACGATACATATGAGTATGTATTAAAAAAAAATACCCAAAACTTTATGGAAACTAAATTTTGAACTTTATATAGAAAAATAGTTTTTATGAAGAACCAAAATTTTAGTTTCTAGTATTTATCAGCTTTTAGATGAGGTAAAGTGTGTGTGTGTGTGTGTGTGTGTGTGTGTGCATTATGTTTTATATTGTTTTTAGAGATAAAAGGAGAGGGAGAGAGAGAAAGAGAAATATCAGTGATTAAAAAGAATCATTGATCTACTGCCTTTTGCATGCCCCGTTCTGAGGACTGAGCCGACAAATTGTGCATGTGCCCTTGACCGGAATCCAGCCCTTCAATCCGCAGGCCTACATTCTATCCACTGAGCCAAACCTAAAGGCTAGGTGGAATATTCTTCATATCACAGAAATAACTCATTTAATAGCTTGAGTGATTTGTTCACTTTCCAGCTCATGATTTTCTGATGTTTTGACCTAGATTCAGACTCTAAAATAAGACTCTATGATTTCACAATATCCTTACAATGTTTAATTTTTATTTGATTTTCATGAATTTTTTTTCAGTTGTAAATTGCTGTAGCAATGCTTAAATTTTGCTATTTACTGTTTGTTATTTGAGAATTATAGTGGCAATGCCAACTTGTGTATATTATAACAACTTCATTTAAAAACAAGAACACTTCATTATCTAACAAATCATTATGTAGCTCAGAAGACATTAGCTTCAACTATTAATGGACATAATATGAGTTTCAGAGTCCTTAAGAATGGGCTATAATATTAGCTAATTTTCAGTTTTGGCTAAGGTAGTCATATTTATAAGATAACCATATTTATGTATAAGGCAGTCACACCATGACTCAGAATGATATTGATTTATTTTGTTAATGAATATGGATACCTGTTTTTTTGCATAGCCTAACCATACTAAGTATTTGATATTGAATATTTGAATAGTTAACTATCAGTCAGTACTAAATTACATTGCTAATGAGAGCTAGTGTGCAGATATTATTCCTATATATGAACAAGTGTTCTTTGTTGAATTCCAATCTATAATTAGGTCTATAGATTAAGTCTCAGAGACCAATCAGACCATTCACAAATTTGCACAGGAGAATGAGAGAGGAAATTGTGCAAACCCAAATTATCTTACTAGAAAATTAAATCAAGTGTTTGATCCACTTATTAATAGTCATCAGGATTGATGCTGCAGGCAAATACTATTATTTGTTATGGGTTGAATTGCGTATTTTAAAAAGATATGTTGAAATTTTAGCCCCCAGGACCTATAAATATTACCTTATTTGGCAGCCCCAGGACCTATGAATAAGACCTTATTTGGCAAACAGATATACTCAGGTTCAGAAGAGGTCATTAGGATGGGCCCTAATCCCAAAGTAGAGGAGAGACATGGGGAGGAGAACACCAGGTGAAGACACAGAGACACAAGGGAGGAAGATGACCATGAGACCATGAGACCATGAGATAACAGAGGCAGCGATTGGAGGTATGCAACCAAAGGCCCAGGAACTCCTAGGGCTACCAGAAGCTCCAAGGAGCAAGAAAGTACCTTCCCTTAGCAGTTTCAGAGGGAGTATGGCCCTGTCCACACCTTGATTTTGGACTTCTAGCCTCCTGAGCTGTGAAAAAATATATTTTGTTGTTTTAAACCATCCAGCTTGTGGCACTCTGTTTAGGCAACCCTAGGAAACTAATGCAGATTTATTCACATGAGAAATTTTTGGTGAGAGGGTAGAGGTGGAGGGGATTTCCACAATTTCCAATTGTGGAATTAAATAGTAGTTATTCTTTCCTGTTTGAAGTTTGAGCTAAACACACTATTTGGGGATCATACAGCACCATCTTCTGGGCATCTGTCTTAACTGCTCAACTTACTGAATAGATTCTTTTGTTGCTTGCAATATAAAAACAAAATACAACAATGCAAAAAAAACAAAACAAAACCCCAAAAAACTTTTTGAGCACTTATTATTATTGAAATATTGTGTAAGCTTTCCTGGGAATATTGCTTATACATCCAAATAACTACAATACAAAACAAAAAACTTACAAGCACCACAATTTAGGGTGAAAATGGAAGGCTTGATTAGAATTCTATTTAAAAAATTAAAAATTAATCCCAATGCATATTATTTTACTTTGAAAAGTATTGAAACAAATTAAAATGTCAACCTTATTTTTAAGTCAACACAGTATTTAATCCAAATAATTTCAGATTCATTTGCATCTCTAGAAAACTCAGTTTTAAAAATTTATAAATTTTTATGTACACAATAGAGGCCCAGTGCATGAAAACTCATGCATTGGAGATTGGAAGGGGGTCCCTCAGCCCAGCCTGCCCCCTCTCACAGTCTGGGAGCCCTTAGGGATGGGAGATGACCCAGTTATCAGGAGATGGGATGTTCCCATCACACCTCTGCTGCTGCCATTGCAGACAAGATAGCCTCAGCAGGCCCTGGTTACCTGAGCCTTGGGATGGCCCTGGGTGGCTCGGGGGCTGAGGGTGGGTCAGCCACACTGTGTGCCTGCCACCAGGGCTGAAAGGATTGGAGACTCTGGAGGAGCTGAGGGGACTGGGTGCTGCCATCTTGTGGCTATGAGTGCCACCATTTTTGTGATGGCATGATGGTAAATTTGCATATTCCCTCTTTATTAGATAGGATGTTCATGATATATATCAATATAATATGTAACTATAATATATGTAGTGTACCATAACTAGTACCACTATTTGCCAAAGAAACAATGTAAATCGGTGTTTATAGATAGGAAGTCTATTTATAACTTGTGAAATTGCATAGGAAATAAAAAAAGTAGTGCTTATAAATATTTAACTGCTCTTTATACAGATTTAATGCAATATGGCTACTTTACTAATTAAACATAAATGATACATGTATATCCACACTTATATCTACATAAATTAATGATTATTCTTTTTTGTTTATTTGGGATTTTTTTAAAGGTTCATATAAGGACATATTAATAAATATTGATCTATTCATCCATTATTTATGTAGGTTAAAAAATTGTCAGTATAGTTGCCCTTTATTTTTTATATCTTTGGAGAATTTAGGTGAATATGGTATTTATTAATATGGTAAAAATCTTTATAATTTTTATTTCATTTTCTGCTATCTCAAGACACATAAATATATCATGAGGATCTAACTAAATTTATAAATTATACATTTGTATTGACTATTTCAAGAGAACTTCAAATATTTTGGGGGGGAGAATCAATTAAAAAATAAAAGAGGTTAAATTCCCTTGGATATGTTGTCATCTACTTGTTAGACCACATGTGTCAAACACAAGGCCCGTGGGCCAAATCCGTCCCACCAGGCCTTGCAATGTGGCCCGCACCACGCTGTCATCACTGCACTCCGCTGCGTTTCCATCACAATGACAGTTTATGACTGTTCAGTAAACCATTCGGCCCGCGATTTAGGCTGGATTTTAGATTTTGGCCCCTTCTCTGATTGAGTTTGACACCCCTATGTTAGACTTTACATAGGGAAGGAGCTGGAAATGGTATGCTGAATTACTACAAAGCATTCAACTATTTTTACTGACAGGACCCATAGATTTTTCATCTAGGTTCACAAAAGACATACTTTTTAGTTTAATTTTTCTTATAAAATAATTTTTTTTTTATGGAAGGGTAATGCTGGTGTCATAAAGTGAGTTGGGAAAAATTTCTCCTATTACATTTTCTGAGAGAGTTTTTACTGGCTTGTTTGTTTTTTTTTTCCTTAAACATTTGATAGATTCACTAATGAAGCCATTTTATAGTGGAGCTTCCTACAAAATGGTTTGGACTATGAGTTGTAGGGCTCCCACTACAAAATGGTTTGGACTATGAATTCAATTTTCATTGATACACACAGAGCTATTTGAGTGACCTATTTCTTCTTGAATGAACTTTTGTAGTTTGTGAGATCTTTGAGAGACTTTTAAAATTTTATCTAACTTGAAATTATTGGCAAAAAGTTATTTGTAATATTATCAGAGCATCATTGTAATGCCTATAGCATCTGTAGTTATAACCTGCTATTTCTTATTTGGTGGTGTGAGTTCTCTCTTTCTCCAGATGAGTCTAACTCTAGGGCATTGTCAATGTTGATCATTTCAAAAGCAAGCTTTTGGCTTTGCTACTTTTCTCTATTTTTATTTTGTAATTTTATTGACTTCTGTCTGTGTCAGTTTGGGTTGATATAACAGACTATTAATATTATGAAATGAGTGGTTTAAACAAAAAACATTTATTTCTCACAGTTCTGGAGACTGGGAGGTCCAAGATCCAGGTGAAGGCAAATCCAATGTCTATTCAGGGCCCTGTTTCTAGTTTGCAGATGGTTACCTTCATGGCAGGGAGAAAGATTGTCTCTCATGTGACTCATCTTATAAGGTACTAATTCCATCATGGATGTTAGTCTTTCATGACCTAATTACATTTAAAAAGCTCCATCTCCAAAAACCATCACATGGGGAATTAATGTTTCAACATATGAATTTGGGGTGGGGGGAGCACAAACATTTAGTTTGTAGCAATACCTGCTCTTATATTATTATTTCTTTCTTCTAACTGAAGTTGAATACAATGAATGTTTCTTTCCTTATCTCTTGGTTAAACCCATTACCAGTAACTTGCTTATTATATACTAGAAGCTTGATGCATGGAGATTTATGCAAGAATGGACCTTCCTTTCCCTGGCTGCCGGCATCACCTTTCAGCTCCAGCCCTGGAGCTGCCTCTTTCTGCTCTGGCCCCGCCTTCCCATGTTGCTCAGGGTCCTGAGCAGTTCAGGCAGTGCCTTGGTGACAATGCAAGCATCCCCCTCCACCCCCAGTCACTCAGGACCTGACTATGCAAATTATCCTGCCATCTTTGTTGGGTTAATTTGCATGCTCACTCCTGATTGGCTGATGGGTGTCGTGAAGGTACAGTCAATTTGTATCATTCTCTTTTATTAGTGTAGGTTATTTTGAAATATAGTGCCATTTGTAACAAGATAGATTGGCCTTGAAAACATTATGCAAAATGAAATAAGTCAGTCAGAAAAAGGTAAGAACTACAGTATATGATTTCACTCGCAGGTGGGATATAAAACTGTAACTCATGAACACATACAGCACTGTGGTGATTATCAGAGGGAAAAGGGTAGGGGAGGAAGGGGACTCTAATGTAAGGTGACATAAGATTTGACTTTGGGTGGTGGAAGCATGGTACAATACAGAGATGATATAAAATAGAAACTCACACCTGAAACTAAGTTCATGTTGACCAATGCCACCCCAATCAATTTAATCCTATTTAACAATAGAGTAACCTGCAAATTAACCATCACTCCAAGACAAGAATGGGGACGCCCATATCCACAAGATGGCAGCACCCAGTCCTCTTAGCCCCGCCAGAGTCCCCAAGTCTGCCAGTGGCAGTCCAGGGAGTCTAACTGGGAGATGCCAACCACTCAGCTATCCCTGCCCAGGGGTGGCAGCCCAGAGTGCCCCACTGGGAGGCACCAGCGCCCAGCACTATCCCTCGGCCATAGCAGCTGCAGCTTGGGCTGGGATCTTAGTCATGTAGAGCCATGCAACAAAGCCGGGCAATCCCTGGCAGCTTGGGCTGGGGTCTCAGAATGGCAGGGCCTTGCACCTAAACTGCAGGACCCCCTGGCCCCAGCGGCAGCTTGGCTGGGGTCTCAGACCTGCAAGGGCCTCGCACCCAAGCTGCAGGATCCCCTAGCAGCTGCAGCAGCCTGGGCTGGGGCCGTGCACTCCCACTACACTATCCCTGGCCAGGGTGAGATACCTGCCTAGACTGGGATCTCAGTCTGGCCAGAATGTGATCCCTTTCCAGCAGTCTCAACCACTGAGTCCCACCAGCCAGGCAGATATGGAGGAATCTTAAGTGTTTCTTTTTTTATAACATATATTTTATTTATTTATTTATTTATTTATTTATTTACAGAGGAAGGGAAAGGGATAGAGAGATAAAAACATCTATGAGAGAGAAACATTGATCGGCTGCCTCTTGCACACTCCCCACTGGGTATGTGCCACCAACTAAGGTACATACCCTTAACCAGAATTGAACCTGGGACCCTTGAGTCTGCAGGCCAATGCTCCATCCACTGAGCCAAACCAGTAAGGACTGTCCAATATGCTAAAGAAAAAACACCCTACCTAATAAAGAGGGAATATGCAAAGGAGGGCATTTGGGAGTGACTAGGGTGTCAGGGGAGGGCAGTTGGGGACAATTGAGCTGGCAGGGGAGCAGTGAGGCATCGATCAGGCTAGCAGGGGAGTGGTTAGGGGGTGATCAGGCTGGCAGGCAGAGCAGTTAGGGGCAATCAGGAAGGCAGGCAGACAAGTAGTTGGGAACCAGCAGTCCTAGATTGTGAAAGGGATGTCTGACTACCTGTTTAGGTCTGATCAGGCCTAAACAGGCAGTTAGACATCTTCCAAGGGGTCCCAGATTGGAGAGGTGCAGGTTGGGCTGAGGGACACTTCCCCTGACCCCCGTGCATGAATTTTGTGCTCCGGGCTTCTAGTAAATATATATATATAAAAAAAACTCAATATATGTTTAAAAATGATATATCTTGCTATATATAGTTATGAAAATACTAAATAAAGGGCCACAGGAAATCTAGGTTTTTTTGCAAGCAGATTTTTATGAAATTATAGAAATTTTTCTGAGCATCCAGAAAATATAGATTCTACAGAGAATTTCTAACCTCCTTTATGATTATTAATCCTGAGCTGTATGTAATGTTGGGTTTATAATAAGACATTACTTAAATTTACATGTCTTGTATAATATTACTTAGGTTCTCCCTTTTTATATATTTTCCTGAAAAACAGTAATTTTTCTATAAATTTTGAGAGAATGAGTCCCAACCACAAAAATTATTGGACACAAAGAAAATGTCATTACTTGAGAGCAACAAAGGACTATAAAGGATTAGAAAGCAAATTCTCTTTAAGCCATATGACAATAACTTTCACTAAGTATAAACTTCTCAAAATAGAATGTAATATCTCTTTTTCATCTTGACTTTCACCCTGAATACATGTTTGTCTATTTTAAATCATGTCAACTGATTTTCTCAGGAATGCCATACCCATATGGTATGATCATACTCATTCAATATTGAACCCAAACTTTTTTTAAAAATGTATTTTGATTGATTTAAGAGAGGTAGTGAGAGGGAGAAAGAGATAGAAACATCAATGATGAGAGAGAATCATTGATCAGCTGCCTCCTGCATGACCCCTATTGGGGATCGAGGCTGCTACGTGGGCATGTGCCCTGACTGAGAATCAGACCATGATCTCCTGGTTCATAGGTTGATGCTCAACCAATGCGCCACACTGGCTGGGTTGAACCCAAACTTTTATTCTAAGAGGTTTGGTAACTATAAATCTGTGGCTAGAACACTTTGTAAAATCATTAATCTTGAGGACCAAAAAAATCAAGAATGGAAAAATGGGAACTCCTTTCACCACCTAATTTTATTGCATTTCTCTTATATTTTTGTCAATTAAAAATGCAATTTCTTTCTATTACATAACGTTATAATTGAATTTTAAATAATTTTGTTTATTCTTGCTTCTACCAGATGAGCAAGATTATATTAAATATTCTGTAAGGGGGAGAAGAAGGTCCTGGTTTTAGAAAAGTCTCCCTGTGTCTAAGCAAAGGAGTTCCTTGTCGTGTGAACTTGCCTCTTCTGGCTGCAGCCCTGAGGCTCTCTCCAGTTCTCTGTGCCCTGCACGAAGATCCCTTTGGCCTCTGTGCCTTTGCACATGGCCACAATTTCTGTCTGCCCTTTGCTTGCTAAACTCCTATTTGTTTATTAAGATGTCACTTTATCTGAGAAACTTGCCAATCAGAGTTGGCCACACTCTCTGAGTCTTGCAGCTCCTCCAAAAGTTTAGGATTAAAAAAGGCTTTTATGCAGGCTTGTTGAAAGAGCCAGAAATGAATTATTAGAAGTGTCTGACCCTGACAGATGCTTAAAGAAAAAGTGATGTCTTTCTTTAGCCTTCTTTGTTCTAACCAACATGGCCCGGCATCACTCATTTCTCACCAGAGGTCTTATTTTCCACAGTTTTAATCATTGTCATAGAAAGTTGATATACCTTTCCCACACTCTCCCCTTCATCTGCATTGATACAGCACATAGGGTGTGGAAGAAGGACGAGATTAAAAAGCCTGGGCTTTTGCTGAAACCGGTTTGGCTCAGTGGTAGAGCGTCGGTCTGCGGACTGAAAGGTCCCAGGTTTGATTCCAGTCAAGGGCATGTACCTTGGTTGCAGGCACATTCCTAGTAGGGGGTGTGCAAGAGGCAGCTGATTGATGTTTCTCTCCCATCGATGTTTCTAACTCTCTATCCCTCTCTCTTCCTCTCTGTAAAAACTCAATAAAATATCCAAAAAAATAAAAATTAAAAATAAATAAATAAAAAACCTGGGCCTTTGCATTAATCTCAGGAGAGGTACCCACAGGATGTTAAAGGGGCAACAAGTAAACATCAACTGTGCTAAGCTGTTGGATATTTTGTTGTCTTCTCTTCAGGGCAGCAAGTGTTGTCCTAACTAAAAGAATGATTCATGCTGCCTTGAGGCAGTTCCCCAGGATGCTGCTCATATTTCCAAAGGTGCACAGGTTGTCCTTGATCCCAACTCTGTTCTTTCTGGGTTCTTGATTTGATGAATGGCTGCACTGGAAAACTGAGGTTCCCCTTTATATATTTTTCCCCTTTCTTAGTCTTTATCACTCATATTCAGAAAGATTTCAAGCCCCATTAATTTTACATCATAGTATTTCTCAAATTCACCCCTTTTCTCTGTCTCATTTGCTGCTGCATTTGTTCAGATTCTCATTATTTCTCACCAATATTGCAGTCCTTTAGTGCCTTCCTTCCTTCAGTGTGTGCTCTATACTGCTGCCAAGGGGAAAATTTTAAGTGCATAAAGTTCATTATGCAGTATTATTTTTTTTGAAAAGTCTAATGTCTTTATTTAACTTTGAGGGTCAAATCCAAACTTCTAGGCTGGGCTAGGGGACCAGCCTGCTCTCTCTGTAGCCCTGAAGCTCTCTGCAATTCAGTGGCTGCAGGAAGATCCCTTTGACTTCTGTGTTTTTGCTCATGGCCACAATTTCTGTCTGTCTCTGCTTGCAGAAGTCCTATGTGATTATTAAGATGTCACTTTAGCTGTGGAACTTTAACTCCTGCCAATCAGAGTTAAATGTTTCCAGAGTACTCTAAGTTTCCCATGCTCTTGACTTATCTCTCTGCATTATAATGGTATGCCCACAGTGATCCAAAAATACTTCTTTTGGATATTCCTGCAAAGTCTAGCTTAGTTCCAATGACATGGAGGTTTCTCAGTAATTTTTTTCCCCAATTCCTATAATAAAAGCCTAACATGCAAATTGTTCCCTGGACCAGGAGTTCAATCGGGAGCTTGACCAGGGGCCAGGGCCACCATCCTATCACAGGAAGGAAAGTCCTGGACAGCAGCTGACAGTGCTAGGAAATGTACACATGCATGAATTTCATGCATTAGGCCTCTAGTAAATGAATAAAACTCATTAATTTAAGCAGTTTATCTATCCATCCTATCTAATAATCCTATCTAGTAAAAGAATAATATGCAAATTGACCATCACTCCAACACACAAGATGGCCGCCCCCATGTGATCAAAGATGGCCACCACAAGATGGCCAGCAGAGGAGGGCAGTTGTGAGGATTCAGTCCAGTTGGGAAGGGCAGTTGGAGAGAACCAGGCCTGCAGGGGAGGGAAGTTGTGGGGGGACCAGGCCAGCAGGGGAGTGCAGTTAGAGACAACCAGGCTGGCAAGGGAGAGCAGTTGGGGGTTACTAAGTCAGCAGGGGAGGGCAGTTGGGAGCAACCAGGCCTGCAGAGGAGGGCAGTTATGGGTGACTAGGCTGGCAGGGGAGGGCAATTAGGGGCAATTGTTCTGGCAGGGGAGCAGTTAGGTGTTGATCACACTGGCAGGGGAGTGGTTAGGGAGAGATCAGGCTGGCAGGGGAGTGGTTAGGGGCAGGCAGGCAGGCAGGTGAGCAGTAGTTGGGAGCCAGCAGTCCTGGATTGTGAGAGGGATGTTCCAGATTGGAGAGGGTGCAAGCTGGGCTGAGGGACACAACCCCATCCATGTATCAATTTCATGCACCGGGCCTCTAGTTTCATATAAACTAATAATGGAAATATGAGCTATAATTACTCTTCTCAAATGTAAATTAGGGTTTGATTTTAAGATTCAGGTGTATGTTTTTTCCCCCTCCCATTTTCTGGAAACTTCAATAAACTAAAACAGAAAAAGAAATCTATATAATGATACCTTTGACTATCATAAGACACATTTTTATTACCCAGAAATTTTATTGGTATTCATCGTGTGATGGAAAAGAGAAATGCCATTCTGCTCCCCCACCTTTTGTTCTGAGTTGAACTTGATTGCAGCATCAGCATGATGCTCCCTCCTCTCCAAGGAAGAGCTTCAGCAATCAGGGTGCAGGCCGCCTAAGAGATGGAGTGTTCAAGTGGCGTGTTGCCTTCCCACATGATGAACGCTGAGTGTACCAGGGATGCTGTGACAGGGATACAAATCATATTGTACCCAGGCTTCATCTGTTTTCCTCTGATGTCACCGAAAAATAAATTCTCACTGTATACTCACCTTTAGGAGAGGCGTAGGGATAACTAGAAGATTAATTGATTGGCCAACTTCAGAGGGAAAAGAAAGAAGAAACTGATGTTAATCTGTTCTATGGATGAAATCCCATGCTGATTTGACATGGTAAATATATATTTTGCAGGATTTAGCTATTTGTAATTGCACGGGTATGTAAAATTCAAGATAGGTTAAAGAATCCATTTTCTTTAGTCTTATGTCTTTCAAAATATGTCTGCACATTGAAAGCAATAGTGCTATGATTGTATAGTTTTCAAAGTATTCAGACAAATACAAAATCAGTGGTTTTGTGGGGGTGTTTTGGGAAAGTTAGAGACTTATAAAGATGCTATTACTCCGTAAAAATAAAAATAAAAAAATTCTCAAGAATTTAAAAAAATATATGTTCAATAAAATTGTATTTCTGTGGAGGTTAAATTTTCATTTCAGTGGAAATGCATGACATTTTAAATATAACATTTTGAAAGTAATATGTGTAAATACAAACTTCTAACTTTAGAAAAACCAGTCATAATTTGACTCTTCAATTTATTCTTATGAGAGTATTCACAATCTGTTTTCCTATGTCATTTAGAAAACAGTATTTCTTTGTGAGTCATTGTAATAGATTATGGCATCAAAGTTGTTATTTTTTCCTAGAAAAGTAAAGGGTCGTGGCTGCCCAACTAAACTTATTCTAATAATGCAACATTTAATACATTTTACCACTGTTCACACTACTTTTCTGATACCATCACTGAATTCTTTTCATTTCATGGAAAAGTCTATGGTTAAACACAACACCAACCCTAGTGTAGCTCATTTCAAATGATCCTGGAATTGAGATTTAGAAAACTATAAAAAGACAGCTTTTGAAAAACCATAGGAATTAAATAAAAATGTATGCTATCTCATGGGGAAAGGCAAGCTGCAAAACAAAAACAAAAACAAAAACTCTGCCAAACTTTACATTCTAATTTTTGTAAAAATACCTGAAAACATTTTACATGTTTTATTTATCATAATGCTGTGCATTTTGCATATTCAAAAATTGTATTTTGCTGTATCATATTTCAGAAGAAGGAAATTGCCTTAAATCAAAATGCTTTGGCTCAACCCGATGTTTATCTACAGCTGTAACAAATGTTTCTCCAAGATTTTCATCAAAACTGAATCACTATTAAAGGCTTAGAAACTAACTTTGTTTCTATTAGATTTCATTTGCTGATAACTTTTGCATACCCTTTAGATAAAGGAGAAGAAAAAATAGATATATGATTTCTGGTGTTTGTTTTTCATATACAGTTTGTGAGGGGGTAAATTGATTCATCATTTTGGATCCCATCTAAATTCATCATCATTTTGGATCTTATCCAGGTTTATGAATTTAAATATAATGTGTATGCCCATGGTAGATGAATAATTTTGTTCTCATTCTTTACTTCCCTCTGTATCCATATCATTTTACCCTTTCTTCCACAAGAAGTACAGTGACACTTCTCACTTTCTAACTTTGGAGTTGGCCTTGACAGTTGGTTTAGCCAATGGGATGATGTTAGGCAGAAGCTTGAACTATGGACTTACTCTCTTATATCTCTGCTATAATAAGAGGGTAGCTGCTGTCCTTTGGTGTTTCTCAATAGTGAAATCCTTGTCAACTTCCTCAGCAATAGCCATGATTATATCACCAACTCATCACCTGTTGTACCTAGAAACATCATGAAGGTAGATGTTGTGTTTGTGAGCCAAGGCAGCAGCAGGACTAATCCAAGTGACTGAAGTTGCCTTCACTCCTTAGCAGGGGTACACTGGTCTTTTTTGACAGATTAATAAAGTTGGCAAAAACTACTACCTCAACTGTGCTGTTCCATTTTTTTCATAACCACATGTAAATGTAGCTGAGAATAATAAATTAAGGCACAAAAGAGAAAGAAGTTAAACAAAACACTGAAACCATTACAATTAGATAGGTAATATTTTGGAATCCCAATCAGCAAAATGATCAAAGTTAACATACATGTTTGCATAAGGAAGTTTATATTTCAATATAATTCTATTTTGAGAGAAAACATTTGGGTCAGAAACATAATGGTAGTGAGAAAAAAAAAAAAAGCAAATTAATCTAATTTGTAACCTAGCCATCCAAAGAAATAGACATTAATGAACCTTTGCAGGGGCTTCCATAGCCTTGTAATTTTTAAGAATTTCATATTTTAATGATTTTAGAATTTATAATTTAAGAAATAAAGCATTTCTCGAGTTACTAGCATATTATATAATGATATAATGAAATTTACTTTTCCTCACATTATTCTTAGTCTCTCAGAATTGTGTGATATTGAATTTTTATTTCATGCTTCTATTCACTTAAAATTTATATTTGAGTGAATTAAGAAAAACAATTTTAAAATTATATGTTTATAGTCTTGTCTCTATTTTTAATGTATCACATTATCCAGAAAACTTAGAAAAATTGGAAATATGGCTCATTAAGTTTTGGTGCAAACATGAATATGCTTACTATGATACAGAAATAAAAGTCATATAGAGGAAAAGGAAGAAAAAGAAAAAGTTAAAAGAAGAATAATAATCTTTAATTCAAACTTTTTCTAATGTGTACATAGAACTTTAACTTTTGCCTTACTTTTTTCCTCCTGTATGTTATCTATGGTGCAGTGAAATAGTCAATGAGAAATAAACATAAGTTGAAATTTTCTTTTCAAAACAAATGACCCCTAGTTAGATAGCACTCAGACAACTGGAATCTTGAAGCAGCCAGTGTTGCAGTGAGCTGAAAGTTTTAGGAGGAACACTCACTGTTTCTATATGCACAAATCAATAGCTTATATTCATGGATCAATGTTCATCTCCTGGCTTTCACCTAAAGTTGTAAAAGTGAGAGCATTTGAAGATGTTAGTTATAGTCAGAAATATGGAGTGGGCTAAATATAATCCAACTAAAGGCCCAGTGCACTGAGGGAGGGGGTCTCCCAGCTAGGCCTGCACCCTCTCACAGTCTGGGACCCCTCGCTCCTATATCTCCCCAGTCTTGAGCTTGGCTTCTGGCTAAGCCACACTCCCCCTGTGGGAGCACACTGATCACCAGGGGACAGCTTCTGTGTTAAGCGTCTGCCCCCTGATGGTTTATGCACATCATAGCAACTGGTTGTTCTGCTGTTCAGTCAATTTGCATATTAAGGTTTTATTATATAGGATATGAATGGATTAAGCAGTGATCTTGGTTAACCTCATTTCACTCATTCTTATCTCTCATTCCATTTGGAATTTAAGAAATAAGGCATTTTTCTAGCTACCAGCATCTCACCCATTGTGTGAGAGGTGGATGGAATGGGAAGAGAGATAGGAATGAGTAAAATGAGAAATGTTAATCAAGATCTAAGCTTAATCCATTTACTTTAACTTTATCAAAACTTCTGTTTTCTTCTAAAATTTTTTCAGTGTGATTTTATTCCATGAAAATAATAGTACTTATGTACAGAAGAGATGTCAACTCATTTTAGACATATATTCATGCTGAAAAAGATTCAATATAATGTAAGGTTGTTTCTTTTCCCTTTTTCTTTTTGTTTAATGAATCCAGGCATCAAATATTTATACTTTAAAAAATATTCATGGGTACTTAAAAAACCCTTGAAGGTTGCATCATTATTTCCACTGCTACTTCAGATCAAGTTACACTTGTGCATGATATGACCTCTCAATTGTTATGGACTTCTTTAACTTTTGCTTTAGTCAACATGTTTGTTGGGAGTGGGGTAGACATAAAGAAACAAACTCTGTCTATAGAACACATTTTATTCTATAACATATGAAAACTCTTTCAAATTGTGTCCAAAAACTCATTGACGATCGGTTTGCTAAATTAAAGATGGGAAGTGTTTCTAGAAGAAGTAATTCAGCAACTCTGAAAGATTTTCAGGATCAGTCTCTACAAACAAGCAGAAAGACTCACTTCATGAATAAGTATCATTATAATAAATTATTGCTGAGGACCCATTATATTCAGAAACATTTATTTTTTTTATTTTATTTAAGCCCCAAATCATCCCATGAGATATTTTAACTTCATGAGGTCTCCTGTTCCAATATATAATTGGCCTCCCTTGGTCACATGATCAGGGGTGCCAAACATGGTACCCAAACCATGGCTTTACCCATAAGATCCCATGCTTCTTATCTATGTTTTTTTAAAAATAAAAAAATTAAAAACCCTTAAACCAACCACTTCTTTGCTAGGTGCTTCATCAAGGTGCTTCCATTGACCCCCTTCACCTTTACTTCCAAAATATTGAATAGTGCCACGGAATGAATTGTGTGCAAAGGTGTTTGTCCAAAGATATTGGATAGCTTCTTTTGTAATTTGTAATTTTTAATCAATACTTCGTTATTACATAAGTAGCTGAGAGTTTGAAGAAAGTAAATTCTACTCCCAAAGTATGTTCGAAACCTAAAAATCTCACTGTGATCCAGAGCCAGATTTTGAAATTTGCAAATAGACTTGGTTTGAGTTCCACCTTTGCGTTGCTTATCTGTGTGGCCCTGGATAAAATAGCGAGGAGATCAATTGCTTTTAACTTTAATCTGAATCTTCAAAGCAAAATGCATCTTTCATATTTTGCTTTATGCCTTAAGTTTTATTATATGGCAGGGGATATTATCATTAGTTAGAGTATTTCTGGAATTTGAAGCAGGTCGGTCATCCCTGTAAATGTCATGGAGACAGGGCTGTAAGTGCCACTCAGTTTCTTTCCCTCCTCTTTCTTAAAGCTTTGTCATTCACCATCGCCTACTGTCTTCATGCCATATTCAATATTTATTATGCATCATAAATTGTTGAAAGATAGACAAGATTCTGGATATTTCAAAATTATTAATTCTTCCTTAGTGGAGACAGTTTGAGAGTCTGTTTTCCACACCAAAGATAAAGATTTTGACTGAGCATGCTGCTCAAACTTTAGCAAAAATTAGACATCATTCATCATAATGTTATATGTGTATTGTTATGGACTGAATAATTTTGTGCTTAAAGCTTTACTTATAAGCAGTGTTTCTACATCTATATTTATAAATATTCATGTGACATATGAATCTGCAATGTGAAACCCACAGATACCAATGGTCTACTGTAATTCCACTTATGTTGACATTTGACTTTTCAGTATCAATATATTCCACACTCTGGAATTTTTCTAGTGTAGAGAAAAAGGCAATCATAAACTTGGGAAAATCTCTTTTATACATTTGTGGAAAAAATATTTTCTTAGTTTTCAACTTGCTTTCAAAAATAATTGTTTTAATATCATAATTCATTATCCAGTATTCAATGATTATTCACTAAAAGAAAAATGGATCAAGATGGTGGTTACAAAGGTGCAAGGTCTTCTTTTTTTTTCTGTCAGGATTAATGTATGTACAACATCAAGCATGTGTAAATAGAAAAATGACTGTAAGGATCAATGGGTGCAGAGAGATTAGCATTTTCAAATGGCCGTTCTTGACTTTGTAAAGGAGTCATTGCTTATTTGGATTCTTTACCTGACCCCAGGAAAAGCTGCTTCAGTTCAGTGTGTCAGTGGAAATATAGAGGAATGGTCACACACGTTTGCTAATAAGTACTAGGCACTGGTATCATCTCACATAAGAAGATAAATGTGCATGGTAAGGAAAAAATCCTACAGACTATTCCAACTTTAACTGACTTGTTGGAGAATTACAAGTCACATCCCTTCTCTCCTTACATCTATTCTTGACCTAAGTTATAGTTTACTTACAATTAATATTGCATTGTTCCTCTCAGTTCTTGGCACTGTCTTCTGGATGTCCTACCTCTTGTATAAAGTATTTTTGTTACCCATCTTTTGGCTGCCATTCTCCCCAAACTAAAGCTAAGTGGAACCTTCCAGTCCTCTTCTACTGGAAAAGAACTTGTATCAGTTGCAAAAAATATTAGGGGAAAGCAAAACTCTACTTGTGAAGGAATATTGTTTTGCCCAGTGTCTCGTGGGTGGAACTTGTATTTTTGTCGATGGGTCATTTTTCTGAAAAGAAAAGAAAAAAAGATAGAAATGCGTCTGGCATGAACAGAAGCATAAGGGGCATTGAGAAATAAACTTCGGAGTGGCTTTTGCACAGCAGAGGTAGGTAAAGGTCATAACAAGCTTTTCCTGGGCCGTATAACTCAAAGTCCTGAAGATGTCAGTTGAATAAGAGCTCACCAACTAAGTTCTTCCTCAGGAGACATCGGCCACCCCCTCACCCTCTGTCATTGCCCCCCCCCCCCTTACTTTCCTCATTCCCTAGCTCCACTAAATCTACATTCTACCACCAGGTAGGCATTTAAAAATGCTCATTCCTGTAAGTGTTTAAAATATGCAACAATTCAAAGCCCATCCCCAGCCACTTCGCACCCACATGTCCCTAGAAATAGCACATTTCTGTAAAACAAAACTACTGTCTCTCTACGTGTGTGTGTACATATGAATGTGTCTGCACACGTGAATGTGTTTGCATTTGTATGAAAAAGACAATTTTTCAAAAAGGAACAAAAAGTAGAGAATTTTGTATTTCGGTGGTGTTTTTGTTTTGCGTTTTGTATTTGCACAGACCATTTTAGGATTTGCAGTCTCAACAAAACACTATTAAAACAAAGAATCTAGTAAAATATTTGTGCATGTTCTGCTAAACAATTCTAGCAATTTTATTAAGCAATACCTTTATTATTTTTGAATATTCTTAACAGACTGGAACAAAACATTTTTTTTTATTCAAAACAAAATATGCATACTATACGCATGTCGCAGGGTTAAGTATGATGCAGAGATTAAAGTTTGTTTGAACAAAAACAAATGCCTGGGGGGATTTCATAGCTATAAAGTCAGTAACTAAATTTTGTTCGCTAAGAGGACCTTTTCTATGGTTTTCCTTCATCTCTCGGCTACACAGCAAACATATCTGAAGTGCACTTCCCAAGTGTAGTTAGAGAATAGGAAGGAATGTAAAGTATTTTTTTTTAATTATTTGTTTTGTTTGTTTGGTTTTTTAAAAACAGCCCTTATTAACTCTTCCTTCCACTGATTCTACTGTAAACTCATAAAAGCCTTTTTTTAATATATATATATTTATATATATATAAAGCAAATTCATAGACACTCAGCGGGTGAAATGTTCCCACAAAAAGAAAAAAGTACAAACAGAGCGATCAGATTTCTCCTCTTTTCTTCAACTATCTAGAGCATGTTAGAGTGATACAGTTTTTGTACTTGAATGAAAATGGCTAACCTATTTTTTTTTTTTTAAGAAAAAGTTCTTTTTTTTGTGATAATGCAGAATTGCATACACTTTATACCTGGAATAATTTAAAACCATATGTTGGGGAAGTCCTGGAGTAAAATCGTGTATATTCTGTATACTGCAGGTGTTTGAGCATGTCTCTACTATCTCCTTTGCCAATGATGAAGGAGGAAGAAGAAATCCAGATTGGTGTTCTTGGCCTCTTTGTCCCCTTACAAGGGCCAAAATGGGGTCCCAGGTCACTGCAACAGAACTGACGTCACAATGAAAGTCCACCTTTGCCTCTTCTCACCCCGATGCCAGGAGGCCACTCGGAGCCACCTGACCGGTGAGAAAGGGCTGGGGGCCTTGGGCAATGGGAGTGGGAGCAAAAAAGTTCATGGTAATTTTCTTTGCTTTTATTTTGTTTTCAACATAAAAATATGTTCAACTGTCTGATTCCACCTATCATGGGGAACACTTGTTTGTTCAGCTAACCCCCTTGTCTGTTGTCTGCTCCATTGCGGGGTTTGTGCAACAGCGGCTAAGAGGCCTACCAGAGTGTGCACGTCCGTTCACTGTGGCCACACAGACAGAAGCAAGCGGATGTTGTATGCTGAAGGGAGAGAGGAGGGCCAGAGGAGGAAAGGCTGGGGAAGGTGCGGGTTCTCAAGGCAGGAGGGAGAGTTAGGAAATTCTTTTTAATTTTTTTCTCTCTTTTTTTTCTTTTTTATGATTTTTTTTGTTTTGTTTATTTATTTATTTATTTTTTTTTTGCTATACCACAAAGTCATAGCAATCATTCCTCTAATAGAAACTGACAGGACATAGAGACAGAACTATCTGATGAACATACACAATGACTAGAAATATATATATATATAGAGAGAGAGAGATAGAGAGAGAGAGAGAGACAGTGAAAAGACTTAGTTTACCTCTGAGAAAGCATCCCCTGAAATAAATCCTGTATTAACAAGTGCAAAAAACAAACAAACGAAACCAACCCAAACCAAAAACCAAAGCGAATTAAACGCCCAAACATTAAAACACAGTGTATAAAATGGTGTGAGAAATAGAAGTCCCTTGGCAGCCTTTCAGTCAATAAAAAGCTGTGCGTGTGTCCTTGTTTGGATTCAGGCCCATCTTTTTCCATGTTACCCTACAGGCCCCGCAAGAAGTGATCGGAGGGTAAAAGCACCCAGTCTCTATGACATCTGACCAGTTGCGTTTTCTTGGCGGGGCCAAGGCTGCTCTGGTGACCCTTGGCGGTGATACTCTGTCCTTCCCCTGCTACTCCTCATTGGCCGAGCTTTCCTCCAGCGTGTTGATGGCTCCAAAGCTCAGTGCCGTGGTGTTCTGTGCAGCGGAGGCTGTGAGCACTGTATGTAAGAGAATCAGTACCAGGACACACAGTTTGAGTCTGCTGTTGCACAGTCTTGTCGCTGAGGAAACTGGGAGCGACGTCCTGTGACGGGAGCCACTGTTCTCCACCTCTCCTTTGGATGGGTTGCTTTTTGGCTCCTGTCTCCTGACGTCACAGCATTCTGGTTCATCATTGGTGAGAAAGGTCTCGTAGAGCCCTGCAGGATGAAGACAGTGGATGGTTAACAGGGAAGGAAGACCTGGGAAGGAGCTCATAGTAGAGAGAAGCTGTTATGTCAGCGTTCTGACCCACAAAAAAAAAAAAAAAAAAAAAAAAAAAAAAAAAAAAAAAAAAATCATACAAGTAATGCAGCATTTTGTAAAGGGAAGGAAAGTCAAGACAGTCTGGATAAACAGTCAACTGTTCTCTCAAACCAGTCCTTTTAAGTTCCTCACTGTGTTCTTTTTATTTTCCTGGTGGTCATTCTATGAAAGCTCTGGGTTGTGACGAATATAGAATGAAAGATGTTATTAGATCCAAATCATAACCTGAGGTTCTGAATCAACTTGGTGACCAAGGACATGCAACAATCCTTTTTCTTTAACAGGAACCTGACTAATTAATGAATTCCTAAAGTAACATTAACTAGTTGTGCTAAGTGAAATAACTAACCAATCAAAATATCATAGCTATAGGAACCAACTCCTCTCATGCACCTCACCATTTCCTCTATTCCCCTGTGTTGGGGGGCAGATATAGAATGGGCATAACTATCTACACATCCAGTAGGTGACCATTTCCTTTTAATTTATTTCCTAAATATTTCTTTTATTCTCCCATATGCTATTCTATCGATGACTGCCTAATGGGACCATTTGAGGCTTAAATGAAATAAATAATGTAAGCGCATCTTTTGCCTGTTCCACTACAGGAGGAGCCACTCTCTGCTCTTGGTTTTCTCCACTTCGAAAAACTATCCTCACTCAGCACTGCCTTTCAGTGAATACCTATCCATATCACACCCTCACTCTCACACTCTTTCTTTTTTATTCCCTCCTGGAGAGCTTCTTCTCTTGCTCCCTTCCCTTTTCCTTCTTCTTTTAAAACTACATATTGTTCTTATATTACAATTGATAGATGGGTAGTTCTGAAACTTTCAAAATGGTGAAAAGAATAAAACCACTGGTGCCTTAGCCAGTGGCTCAGTTGGTTGAAGCATCATTCCATACACTAGAAAATGGTTATGTGTTTGACTCCCGGTCAGGGTACGGCTAGGTTGTGGGTTCCATCCCCATGTGGGATGCCTAGGGGAGGCAACTGATCAATGTTTCTCTCACATCAATGTTTCTCTCTCTCTTCCTCTCTAAAATCAATAACACATAATCTCAGGTGGGGGTAAAAAAAAGAAAGAAAATAACTGGCTACTCACTATCTTTCAACATTGTTTCTTGCTATATTATATTAATACATATGTCATGTTTTATGTAATTGTATAAACCATTTTGCACTGGACTGAAACATTGTCTCAAACTGATATAATGAAGTTTCTACACAAATTTTATTATATTACACTCAAGCTTGAAAAAAACTAAAAAATAAGAATGGAGCAATTGGAATGATTAAATTAGAGTTTGTATGTAAAGTGCTTGGCTCAGTGCCTATCACATAAATAAGCTTTAAAAATTGGCTACCATTAATAATAATAGCAATTAATAGTGAGTCATGACTCCACATAAATAATGCAATCTAAAATATCCTTTCCTCTCTCTCCAGACTCATTGCTACTGTTCCAGCTATCCTGAACTCCTCCCGGCTCTTCTCAGAACACGTGGTACTTTCTCCCAAGTCTGTATCATTGTCCAGGCTTCTTTCCTTCCTGGTATCTTCTCCATCTACTCATACAACACCTATTCACATTTTTTTCTTCAACTTCAGCTCACAGAAAATCCCTTGTGTGAAACCTGCACACACATGCCTGGGCTGTGAGTGCATCTTGTGTAACTTCAAGAGAGCAATTATTATTAGTTCTTTTACTCTCAATTGCTCATTTTCATGTCAATTTCCTTACTCATTTGTCAACTTAAAAGCAAGAAATATGTATTTTCAGCTTTGCGTTCCCAATGGGTTGCAGAAGACCTAAGCAAAACAGATACTTGATGAGCATTTATTACATGAATAAACTCAATATATATTTATTTAATAAAATAATTTATTAAATGATATATTATACACTGCAATCTTCAGTTTCCTTGAAAGAAATGAACAATATATCCTTATAACGATGCTTACAATATTCATTTCTTCTTAGGCATTCAAAGGTAAACTTCACCTTCGCCTAGATAGAATATGGAAAAAAAACTGAATTAATGAGGTCTGTAGCTGCGACATTTTTATTGTATGATATTTTCTTATATCATATAAGTTAACTACTGGTAAGACTAATCATTTATTGAAGCATAAGTTTTCCAAAATTATACTCTATACGGAAGAGAGTTTACAGTTAAGATAAAAATAGAAATCTAAAGGTCATTTAGATCAACGTTTTAGAATGTTCATAGTCAGAAAATGTTTAATAATGTCACTCCAATAAAAAGGTCTTCCAAAAAAACAGACCCGTAAACAGGGAAGCATCGATCAGACTGTCAAGCCTCTCAGAGGGAAAGTAGGGGAGGGTGGGAGAAAGGGGGATAGGTCGACCAAAGGACTTGTTTGCATGCATATAAGCCTAACCAGTGGTCATGGACAACAGGGGGTGGGTATATGTGGGGAGGGGTTTGGGATGGGAATGGGGGGATGAGAAACAATTATGTGATACCATAATCAATAAATTTAAAAAAAAGATTTTCCAAGTTAGCTCAATAGCTAGATTGCTGATTTATAATTATCAATAAAGTTAGCTCAATAGTTAGATTGCTGATTTATAATTACCAGTAAAGTCATTTCAGAAAAGTAACGATGTTCAATCAAACAAATACATGTATTCTTCTTTTTGACTGACAAAATGAATACTCTATATCCCCTGTGCATCTTGTAATTTGAGTTTTTATTCAGACATACATGCATGTATTTTAACAACCACATAAAACTTCTTACAAAATAATAAAAAAATGTCCCTACCCCCATCCTGAATTCTTTCTTCTTAGAGTCAATTGTAACTCTTTTAGTGTCTCTGTACTTAGCGCCATATTGTAAATAGCTTGCTTTGTGCTTTTTTTGAGTTTTCATTTTTAATGTGAGGATAAAACATTCCTTCTCCTGCTTCCTCCAGCTTATATGATCCCCACCATACCACCACCATCCCCATTCCACCCTGGTAGTGAGTCTGCTGTTCATTCTTTGCTTTATTAGGATGTTGTAAAAACAATGCTAATTCAGACAAGTAGTAAATTTTAGTTTAGTTACCATTATTAAACCATTTTTTCCCTAGAGTTTTCTATGTACTTATAAATTCAATCCCAAATATTTTACCAATTATTTCAATTGAGTCAGATGTTCTATCAAGTTGATCTTTCTGAAGAAATATCTCCTGGAGCCTACCACCTGGACTGGTTGTTTTTTATGCCTGGTACATAACTACCAGCCTGAAAATCCTAATAAAGTATCCTCTTGGGATGCTTGCTGCCTCTCTCCTTTGGACTCCCTATTTCTTATATCCTCTGCCTCCTTTTTCAAATTGGTGGACCATGTCATCTAGTACAAGGAAAAGCTCATGGGAGTAAATGTCTAAAAATGTGTTTATTTTACTGCATATTTAATTGATTGTTTGGCTGAGTATGAGATTCTGGTTTAGAAAATCTTATCCTTCAAATGTACTCGAGCATCATTCCCACATTAAATTGTTGGACCTTTGGGACGTGTCCTTTAATTTTCTTATCTCATCTCTCCTATTTGATATCACTTCATCCCTTGCTCTGATTTTTGGAGGGTTTGGTGAGCTTTATCCTGTAATAATTTTATTGAGTTTTTCTCTCTTTTTTTCCTACCACATTTTAATTTCCATGAGCACTTTTATGTACTCTCAATGTTATTTTTTAAGTGTTCTCATTTTATAATTGCAATATATTCTTTTATTGGTCTCAGATATTTGCAGCTATTTTATTTCTCATGTTTTATTTCCTCTCTGCATAGGCTCTGTTTTCTCCAAATCACTTTGTTGATTTTTTTGTTTGTTTGTCTATTATTATTATTATTATTATTATTTGCATGGAAAGCCTGCACATTCTAGATTGTCTGCCTCTATGAAAAAGTATTGGGATCTCGGCACCCAAAACTGATTATGAGCTGTGAGCTGCACTGTAGAAGGACCTGCGTCAACTGTTCTGATGGAGACATTTTTTAAATGTCTTCCTTAGGTTGTTTGGGTTACCCAGAAAATGTCCAATATCTGTTCAGCAGTGTGAAAGCTGGGCAGCCAGTTTCCTTAGAGCTGATGGGAGAAGGCAGTTTGGTGGGGTAAGGGCTGGTGGAGAATCTCAACCTTCAGTGTGTATGTGGCACTCACTTAATCCCCATTTTGGGCCCCTACCTGAGCTCCTCCTGGTGTCACCAGGACAATAATGCTCTGGAGTCATCTCTGAAAATATAGTTCCCCTCCTCCACACACATATTCCAAGTCTTTTCTCTAAGGTGAGGAAGGGGAAATTGCGAGGCTGGAGAGGTGGGCATGGGCTATGGAGATCTATCAGCTTCTTAAACATATTTTGTTGCCTCCTCCAAACGTCTTCCACTGTCAACTCTTGTGCCTGGAGGGAGTCTGGGAATTACAGATGTGCAGTCTATAAATCTGCTTGATGCTTGGTTTCCTCTCTGCTGCTTCTAGCCCTCAACAAAGCCTTGAGCAGGCATCAACATTCTTTGTTGTTTCTAAGAGGTTTGTGGTTACTGTCTCCTTATCTATTCTTCTATTCTTTTGGATGTATGCCTCAAAACAATTTATTTTCTTTTGGGTTTGCCTAGAAAATGGTACTGCTTTTTTCTCTATATCATTGTGCCCTGTCTTGAATTCTGACAGATGTCTGTTTCTCTGTTAGATACATTTATGAATAAACAGGACCTACAGCCTGCTAAGTGTTTCTTGGTTTATGTGATGGACGGTGGGGTGCATCACCCAGAGGTCCCCCAGGACATGGACACTTGCCCTTCCATCTGGGAATGCTGTAGGCAACTAGATCCCACCTCAGTGTCTTCCCAGATACCACCCATGGATGAGCCTTACCTAAAGTTTCTGGGACCCTGGGCAGCTGCCTTCAAGAATCAGGGAATCTGTGAACTGCCATCCCAGCCTCAGACCTTTTCCCTCTTCCAAATCCTCCTTCTCCGACTTCCTCACAAGTATAGTTCCCAGTGTCCACCCCAGTAAACCATTTGCACACAGACATGCTTCCGGGGGAAGCCTACTTATAGCAGCTAACTCTTCTCATCACTCAAAGGAACTATAAGAACATATTTCCAAATGAAAATAATAATAATATTTTAAACTATAATCATATTGCACAAATATCTAAGTGATTATGGTTAGAAAAGAAAAGCACATTTTCAGATCATGAAACGTTGTTCTGATATATTTTGCTTGCAAAATGTTCTATTTGTAATATATAATGAATCATTGCCTGCTATTTGACATTACATAAGAATAATTATAGAAACTATTGCTCAATCTTATAATACCAACCTCATGGAGGTTGTTTTTTTTTTTTGAGGATTAAAAAAATACATATAAACTATTGAGAATAGTACCTAGAGGATAGTAAAATCTCACATAATATTTTAATTATTCCCATTATAAATTAGGAAGGAGGTTAAAATACATATAATTAAAATTCTTTTGCTGATTTCAATTAGTCTAACCCACTCACAGAAACACCTTGTTTTTCACTGCTCAACACAATTACTCTATTCTACTATGGTCATTATAAATATTAGTTAAGTACAGGGAAGTCAAATATTTTCAGGAAATCCTTAGAATAAACACATGATATTATTTAAATGTAATCCTTCATTATCCCAAGCAATTTACCTTTTATCATCTTTAAATCCAAGGAGTTATGAGACTAATTTTTCTTTTCTTTTTTTAATATATATTTTATTGATTTTTTTACAGAGAGGAAGGGAGAAGGGATAGAGAGCTAGAAATATCGATGAGAGAGAAACATCGACCAGCTGCTTCCTGCACACCCCCCACTGGGGATGTGCCCGCAACCAATGTACATGCCCTTGACCAGAATCGAACATGGGACCCTTCAGTCCACAGACCGACACTATCCACTGAGCCAAACCAGTTTTGGCTGAGACTAATTTTTGAAATATTTGCACTAGTAACTAATTTAATATATTTTTTTTAATCCAAAAGTTTAGAAAACAGTGAGGTAAAAAGAGGAGGAAAATCACCCCAAATGTGAATTTGTTAGGATTAATACAAAACAAAACAAAACAAAACAAAACAAAACAAAAAAACAGTTGGAATTTATTTTCACCATTTAAAAGGATAATACAAACATACATTTACACATACATAACATTTGCATATGATATATAGATTTTGAGTTATTATTTTTTGTGTGGGAACAAACTGTAATATAGTTTCATCTTTTTGCATGTGCCTTTCCAGTTTTCCCAGCACCATTTATTGAATAGACTTTATTTTTTCCACTGTATGTTTTTGGCTCCTTTGTCAAAACTTATTTGCACATATACATTTGGTTTTATTTCTGGGTTCTCAATTCTGTTTCATTGGTCTGTGTGTCTATTTTTCTGCCAATACCTTGTTGTTTTGATTGATGTAGCTCTGTAGTATAATTTGAAGTCAGGTAGTGTGATAACTTGGGCTTCTAAATTCTCAGGATTGTTTAGTCTATTTGGGGTCTTTTGTGGTTCCACAAAAATTTGATGATTTTTTTGTTCTATTTAACTAAAAAATGGCATTGGGATTTTTATGGGGATTGCATAAAATCTGTATATTGCTTTCAGTAATATGACCATTTTAACTATATTAGTTCTTCCAATCCATAAACATGGGACATCTTTCCATTTTGTTGTGTATTTTTTAATCTCTTTTAATAACCATTTGTCATTTTCAGTATATATCAATAGGTCCTTCACTTTCTTTGCTAAGCTTATTCCTAGGTACTTTATTCTTTCTGTTGCCACTGCAAAATGAATTTTTTTTTCTTCATTTCTTTTCCTGAAGCTTTCATTGTTTTTTTTTTTTTTTTTTTTTTTTTTTTTTTTTTTTTTTTTTTTTTTTTTTTTTTTTTTTATTTTAACACTGTTTAAGTCTATATAACGGCTCATCTCATAGAGGAGGGGACCGGAATAGGTTAGACTTTGTTGCTATAGCAAGCTCAAATTGTGTCAGACAGTGTCCATCATCTGCCACAGAGTGTTGTGAAGCTTTCATTGTTTTAATCTTTATCTTGTTCTATATCTATAAGTTTCACAATGATTAAAATGGAGATTTTAATCAATTTACATTTATTTTAGATTTGTAGTGCTTGGTCTTGCTTTCAGTAGATAATAACATTTCCAAACATTTAAAAGAAAGTTTCTTTATCATTCCCTTTGCTTTCCATCATATACTCTCTGAGCATATTTAGATTCATATTTTCATAATTTCTTAAATGTATGCTGTTATTCATTTTATTAGAACTTATATTTTTAAAAATTATATCCATTTGAATCTAAATGTACCTAACTAATAAGGAAATTAAAGTTTTACTTCCTTAAACTCCTTATCCCACAACCTCTTTTGTCTATAATCAGATGTTTTATACTTATTTATTGTCAAATTACTATCATTTTATGTCTTCCATACCAGTGGTTATTAAAAATATTCACATATTATTTTATAACAATCTCAATTCAGGGATTATTTATTTGCAATTAACAGAAACCCACTGGAGCTAAGTTATGTGAAAAACAACAACAAAAAACAGGTGGTAGAAAGAATATTAGAAAAATTCCATCCCATTTAATGAAATACAAGACCAACAGCGTGCCAGGCAATATAAAGAACAGCATTATAGCATAACATGGAGTTGGGTGTGCTTCATCTGAGTGGCAAACATTGCACTGTAATTAATCTGTTGCCTCCTGCACACCCCCAATCCCTCGCAGGCAAATCTTTGCTGCTTTTCGTGTATATGTGCAAACATGACTTCATTGCTTTGCTCTCTTGGTCAGGATTGCTGGGTTCCAACGACACACTTCTAGGGAAGCAGATCTATTTGATTTGTTTTTCTTGTCCAACCAGTTACCCTCAAGAGAGATTCCATGTAACTAACAAAACTGAGAAAATTTCTCTTTGAAAGAAAGGTGTGACCTCAGTAATTTTCTTCCTAATTAAATGTGATATTTTCCTCTTGCATCTTGCAGAATATTCTCTTCATTTTCAAAATTTAAGAACATTTTCAATTAGATATAATTTCCATAATTTTGGCAGAATGAGGAGAAGCATAGTTAGATAGATGGATAGATAGATAGATAGATAGATAGATAGATTTTTTATAGGAGGAAGAGATAGGGATAGAGAGTTAGAAACATTGATGAGAGTGAAACATCATCCAGCTGCCTCCTGCATAACCCCTACCAGGGATGTGTCCACAACCAAGGTACAAACTCTTGACCGGAATCAAACCTGGGACCCTTCAGTCCTCAGACCGACGCTCTATCCACTGAGCCAAAAACGGTTTCGGTATAGGAAGAGTAGCACTTTTATCTGTCAATAGGGTGTCTGTAAACTCAAGATATTTCCTCATATATCTTTGATTCTTCCTTTCTCCAGTTTCATGTTTTGTATGTTTTCAATTTATCACATCGCCCTGTCATCATTTTTATATTCTTCATCTCCACTTTGAACTTTGTCTTTGCATTCTTTAAGTTTATCTGCCACTTTGTTTTTCCCAACTTCTCTATGGTTGATATTGTACATCTATATAGATTTGCAGTTTTGTCCTGAAATATTTTATTTTTTTAATCTAAATCCATTGTTAGTTTTCCACTTCCCAGCCAAATTCCCATTCACCCTTTTCTCCATATTTTAAAGGGTCCTTATATACTGAATTTTATTGAGAGGATATGGTAATAAGTTTATTCTTGTAGAAACTTTTCTCAAGTGTATGCTATTCTGCCTTTCAAAATCTGTCTCCCTTCTTTTATTAGGTTCCGTATTTCATTTATGTGTGCTAAAGGCTGAATGAAATCAAAAGTATTCTTAAAAATCTAAGTCCTAGTACCACAGAAGGTGACCTTATTTGGAAATAGTATTAAATGACTTAATCAAGTTAAGTTGAGGTCATTTTGGGGCCATAATCCAATATGACCTTTGGAAGTTTTTTGTTTTTGCTTCTTGTTTGTTTGTTTTTATGTTGGGAGTGATTACCTTCATAATTATAAACAATATATTCATGCAACTATTTCTTATTTCAGTGATTTTTAGATCATAGCTAATTATTCTCAACTGAGATAGCTGAGTAAATTCATGTCACTATAATTATGTTTTACCCTATTAATCCCCAAAGTTGGCCAGTCCTTGCTTTTGTTCTAAAACTATCGATACAGTTACATTTTCCTGTTTTTTGTTCCATATGTTAAATTTAAAAATTAAAAGTAAAAAATAAAAGTCCTTAATTTAATTTCATTTAATTACAAAAATTATTCAAATTATTCTAAATACAGGCATGGGGAAAAGTAGGTTTACAGCTGTTTGTATGGAAAATAAAACACTGGTTAATAAGTAATAACACAAGAATAAACTCTGTTTCACATACTCACATCTGTAAACCTACTTTTACCCACCCTTGTATTAGGCAAAATAGATGATCACTTTTTAGACTTACCAGTTCATAAAATTTATGAAAATGTTGGTAGCTTTATATTTAAATTGTCTTTTATTTTTTAAGTAATCAGAAAAAATATTATACCATCATCCTTATATCACTAACTTATCCAGATTTATAACTATACCAAGTTCAATGTTGTAATATGAACAGTTTACTTTGTTGCACAGATATTATCTTAAAATTTATTATTACTGTATCATCAACATGGAGATGCTGTATTATCCTCTTTCTTCTGTTACTTGTTTGTTCTACAGTAAAACTTCAGTTTTTTTCATATGTGATGTATGGAAAGTAAACTTTCAAGAGTATGTATATTTAATTTTAACAAACTTTATTCTGTTTAAGAGATATTTCTCCTGGGCATCACATCCTACATTCATAATCTTTTTCTTCTAATACTGTTGGCAACACAACTTCACTGTGTCTTAGTATCCAGTTTGTGTGTAAAATTCTTATTGATGTTTAACAAATTACTACAAATTTAGCAGCTTAAAACAACATGAACTTATTTAATTACAGTTCTGTATCTCAGAAGTTAGAAGGGTTGACTGGTTTCTCTGCTCTGTGTTCACAAGTCCAAAATCAAGATGTTGGCAGGGCTGATTTCTTTTCTGGAGCTTATAAGGAAGATTTGCTTCAAAGCTCATTCAGTTTGTTAGCAGAATTTGGTTCTCTGTGTGTGCAGGACTGAGGTTCCAATTCCCTTGTACGCTGTTGGCTGGGTTTGTTCTCAACTTCTAGAACTCGCCTGTCCCCACTCCTTAGATTATGGGCCCTTTCTCCACCTTCAAAGGCAGCAATGGCACACAGAACCTTTCTCATTTTTCCAGTCTCTCCAATCTCTCCTTCTGCCATATCTTTCCTGTCTCTTATATGGTGTCTCTCTGATCGACTCTGCTGTATTCTGTGTTTTTTTCAGGGCCCGTGCATTTAGATTGGTCTAAGACAGATAATCCAAGATAATGTCCCCATCTCAAGGTCTTTAATCTTAATAATATTGACAAAGTCCCTTTTGCTACGTAATACATTCACTGGTTCTGGGAATTAGGTCAGGGCCATCTTTTGAAGGGCGCATTATTCAGTCCCTCTGGCCCCCAAAGATTCACATTAATGCTACATGCAAAACAGTCACCCTATCCAAGGTCCCCAAAGTCTCCAACCAATGCAGCATTGACTCAAAGTGCAGAAATCTCTAAATCTCATCAGTTTTAAATCCTCCCAAATCTCATTACCTAAATCATCTAAATTAGGCCTGGATGTGATCTGGGCATAACCCATGCAGAGATAAAATTTCTTTCCATCTGTGAAGCTAGAGCAAGTTATGTTCCCAATGTACAATGGTGAGACAGGTGTAAACTAATAATTACAGATATTCTGCTTCAAAAAGGGAGAACATGGAAGAAAAATGGGTCCAGTTCAAATTTGAAATCCACCTACGCTAACTCCATTAGGTTTTCAGACCCGGGAAAAATCCTCTGTGGTTCTCAGCTCCATCCTCTGGGTTCCAAGCTTTGCCCCCTCTGATTTACCCTTCTTTTTTTTTTTATGAACAGGAGTATATATTTGGAGCTGAGTAGTTTCATGAGCATGTTTCTTGCCAGATAATGGGGGGGAAGGTGTCCAATGGCCAGCATTTCTTTATTTTATCCCATCTCTGTTCCTTTTAGTCCAAGCTGGCAGTATTTTTGCTGGTGTAACATTCTCAACAACTTTGTGAGAATCTTATCTGTGTCACAGGGATTCACTCCATTTGATAAGAAGCTCCTCCACGGATCTTTCCTAGATAATAGTTTCTCTATTTTTGGCTGTTGCTCAGATGGCTGAGGGTATCTTTAATCTCCTCAGAAGCCTTTTGTGTAACTGAACACTCTGACCTTGCAAGCTTTCCGAGGTGTCAGAATGGTTGCACAGCCACACCCTCGAGTATTTTGTTTTGTTTTCTCTAGAAATATGCTTTCCTGGCAGCAATGTTTTAAATCTCTCACTGTCTTGGTAGACTGTAATTTTTCCAAGTCATCAAATCACGGATTCTTATTGTTTCAGTTTTCTAAATTTATCTTTGCCTTTTTGTGTTTTAGTGTAGGCAGTAAAAAGAAAGCAGGTAACACCTTAAACATTTTGCTGGGAAATCCCCTCAGCTTATAGAGCCAACTTCACCACTTTAACCATTTCTGCTTTCCATGTAACTGCAGGTGTAAACTATCCTGCTAAGCTTTCTCATACTATATATCATGTTTCCAATTTCTATGAACACATTTCTCATTTCTTTCTAACCCCTAATCCACAGCCTCTACAACACCTATTTCTACTAGCATCCTTTGCAAGGCAATCTGGGTTTTTTCTGTCATGCCTCTCAAAATTCTTCCATCTTTCCCCACTGCCTACTAGCACAGCACTTCTATATTTCTAGACAATTATTACAGCAGCACTCAACTTCTAGTACCAAAATCTATATCTATTTTCTATAGCTGTTGTAAAAATTGTCACAGATACAGTGGCTTAAAATGACACCCATTTATTATCTCAAAGTACTGTAGGTCAGAAGCCTGAGTTGGTTCAATTGGTTTCTCTACTCTGTGTCCTGAGGCTGAAATTAGGGTATTGGCCTTTATTATTAAGGCTGATAGCGAATAACAGAATACAGTTTCATGTAATTGTGGAAGTGAGATTTCTGTTTTCTTGCTGGCTGTTGACTGGAGATTCTTAGCTTCTGGAGGATACCTGAATTCCCTGGCTCATGGCTCTTTTCTCCATCTTTAAAAAAATATATATATATATATTATTGATTCTTTTACAGAGAGGAAGAGAGAGGGATAGAGAGTTAGAAACATCGATGAGAGAGAATCATCAATCAGCTGCCTCCTGCAAACCCCCCATTGGAGATGTGCCCGCAACCAAGGTACATGCCCTTGACCGGAATCGAACCTGGGACCCTTCAGTCCACAGGCCGATGCTCTATCCACTGAGCCAAACCTGTTTCGGCCCTTTTCTCCATCTTAAAATCTAGCAACAGTGGGTGAGTTCTTCCCATTATTCTATTTCTCAGATCTACTTCATCTTTGTGGCCAACCCTTCTGTGTCTTGTGATTATATTGGGTTCACTTGGATGATCCAGGATGATCTCCTTACTTTAAGGTAAGCTGATTAGTAAATTAATCTTATGTGCAAAGTCCCCTTTATTATGTAATGTAGCAGATTTATAGGCATAAAATCAACGCAGAGCTTGGGGGATCAAAATCCTGCTACCACACTGATATCCATACTCTCCTAATTTCATGAGGACTTAAGTTGCTTATCCTCTATGAAATCTCTTTGAATATTTCATATATCTGTTGTACACTAAAATCTGAAAAAGATATGTCTATATATAGCTTCTTTTAGTAGGCCTTCCAATCAGAAACCATGGTTTTCCTCCATTGGATAAATTCCTTCAAGGAATGCTTTGATAATTTATAATTTCCTCCACTTCCACCTTTCTTTTCTTTTTTTGTTATTGTTCTTTCCTTATCTGGTTTACAGTCAGTGGATACTGATCCTTCCACATAACATTTTACACTCTTGTCACCTTCAATTTCAAGTTTGTCCAGGAGGCACAATTCTTCATAGCATGGGTGCATGGAGATCAATTAGACAAATTGCAGTTCCTTCCCTCTGACTCCCAAAAGTCATTCCTGTGAAGGCTTGCTCACATCCTTCTCAATAGCTCACTCATCTTTAGAAAGCAGATAATGGTATTTGTAGGCAAACACCACCATTACATAGATAGGAATGGGAATGACCATATTTCTGCCAATAGTCGTTCACCCTCAGGGGATTTCTGGTGTTTTTATTCTGCTTCCCTCTGTACTCCCCATAAACAAAACCAAGATCATCAAAGAATCCTATTGGAAGAGCAGTTCTCACCTCTGCTGAGATCTGTTTTAGAGCCTGCTCTGGAGGCTCTCCCAATTCTGGCAGTATGCTAAATGGTACATCTGCCTTTTCTCTTATATATGCAATTTTACTCTGTTTTAATAACATCTCATTTTCTAGGTTTCATTACCTCTTGAATGTACCTTATTTTGTAGTTTTTACTTCAATTTTCATAGGTTTAGAGACAGTTCAGAAGTAAAATTTTGACTTTAGCTTGCCGATTTGAATCAGAAGTCACACTCATACATAGTATCAAGACAATTTTTCTTTTTCTGTAAATTATTAATGTTGCAGAAACAGTTTTTGTAATTAGTGTTTCAACTTTAATATCTTTTCATTTTATATTTGCTACATAGTGATTTCACATGATTATAATTTAGGGTTTATTTAGAAATTACTTACTGAAATACAAAATCAACACTGGCATAAAAATTGTGCCCACTATTTTTTAAAGATAATGATAATAAAATAATGATTTCTAGAGAATTCACTAATTTTCTAGTTATTTTATAATTAAGCTGGTAAAACAATATAAAATTAGAGGGCATGTAAAAATCACACCTAGAAAACAATTTCCAAATCAAAGTGAACATCTGCAAAAAGAACTAGACTTATGAATGTTTTATATATTTATAGAGTATTATTTTTAAGCAAGATAAATTGTTAAGTAATTAATATATATAGTTTAAAGGATTATTTCTTTTCTTAGGGGTATAGGAGCACGTATATCAGATATGTATAATGAATAAAGCCTAGAATCACTTTTATATCTAACTAATATTAATAGCATTATATATTTTTTTCTTCTAAGTGACATTGTTGAAAGTAAGGATCATTTATTCCCTCCATGCTGATACTCTAAACACCTAGCAGGCTGCTTATCTCCGAAAGAACATACGTATTTGCTTAATGAGGGGAAGGAAATAGGAATAATACATGCACTAACACCTTGAGTTGTAAGAGAATGTTTCAATTGAATGCATTAGATAACAAGACAAATCAATGTGACCTAATGGTAAACTGTATGTACACATATTAGAGATACGTGACACAGACTCTCAAGAACAGGCCATACAAATAAATACATGGCTGCATAAAGGCCTGTCAGAGCTGAACGCTAATTATATATTATATTGCTCTAAAAAACTGAAAATTATGCTAATTAAACTTAAAATCGAATGCCCACATTAAAATGGCAGAGATATTCTACAGTGAGTTCTCTCATTCTTTGAAACCTATGTATGCTAAGTTGATTAACTCATTGGGCATTTGAAATATCTTGAAGCTAAGCAGAGAATTTCCTCAACAGAGTCTAAAGTTTTCCAGGATTTTACTGGAACAAAGACTGTCTGCAGCCAGAGAAAATAGAGTTTAAACAGAAAACTAGCAAATGCTGTTAAATATCATATTTCACATTGTTGTTTTCCCCTAAAAGCTTACAGTGATTTTTTTTATTATGAAAAATGTATTGTAAGAAACTAGAAAACAGTTAATGAACAAAGAAAATACACACTCACCAAATATATCATTTAATTTTCTCTAATGAATCCTTTAGTGGTTGCCTTCATGAAGACTTTATAGGGTGGTGTGGAGGAAAGCCATAGCAATTACTGGAAGAGAGGTTAGGCACTGGAGGGCAGCTGTTTGCATCTGCACCCAGCATCAAAACAATGCAAAGTTCAAGCACTGAGTACTGGGGGGCAGAAAGACTCATCCTTCTTCTTGTTCTGATAAGCTACCATGTACCAGGGGCTCCAGGTGGATCTGGTAAAAGTCACATGCAAAAGGAATAAAAAAAAAGCTCAATTCCTTCTCTTTCATCACTAGGAACAAAGTATTGTTGCAAGTGGCTTTCACTTTTTCGGTTGGATTGCTCTCACAAGAAGGAAGGGTATTTAAAGGAATTTCTCAAAGTACATTCAAGAATTCACAGAAATTTGTAAAAGTGTGTCATGTGAATCTATATTACAGGAGGATGTGAAAAAAATTGGATCTCTCTCCTGGGATGTTTCTGTGACTTCCTGTTGAGCAATATAGTGAGTTCAGCGTCATTGCTCAAGAAGCTATGTTAAGAAAACTATGTTCCTTGTTAAGAACAGTACCTATTATGTTCTATTTCTCTTTATTTTTGTTATTTTTCTCTGGAAATGGCTCAGTGGGGTTCACATATTGTAAATCAGTGTCATTAGTTACTATATATCTCAGTCTTTTTTTAAATTTAGAAATCCTTGGTAACTATGAGTCTGTAAAGGAAATATCCTTGAAAAACAGGAAACTATGTAAATAATTCTGTAGCTGCAGTATCTCAAACCATGAGTTGTGATTGAAGAGACAGTTTTGCTAATGCTTTGATCCATCAATGTATTTAGAGTATGAACAACATTTCCTGCCTTTCTTCCTAAAGAGAAAACCAGACTTTCCGTGTAATCACAGAATACATACAAAATTATCCCTACGTCTGTGTATACTCATGCATATGTAGACACACGTTAATGGCTTCAAGGCATGTAAACACCTCATAAATAGACCCTGACTTCAGAAATATGCTTTATTTTCAATGAGTTAAGGGAAAATCATTTTCCTAATTTGATGCACCAGTTTTTGAAACACTAAATGGGAACAAAAACAGTTGTGATTTGAATCAAAATGATTTTACTCAAAACAAATGCCAGAACTTATGTTGGCAATACACTGACTCTAATGAAAAGAAAATATTCTAGAACAGTTTGTGGAACAGATAAGAAAACCAGTCTCAATATTTCAAAGTCAATATGAAATCTAACAAAGAATAATTAACCACCTTTATTTTTCAGATTTGAATTGAACTGATTTCCAGTAGTTTTGACATTTGAAGTAGGACATTCAAGTGAAAATAAAGTAATATAAAAAAATTAGAAAAAAACATTGGAAGCAGTGGCATTAATGGCAGGCAGGTAGATGTTTGAGGGATGGACTGTGGGTCCATTTGAAGAATATATCACTCATTAGAGTGCATACTTCCACTAAAAACAAAGTTGTATCATACAGTCACACATATTTTCCACTGAGTGAGATTCTGGCACATCAGTTGCCAAAGGAAATGTCTCAGGCAGCAGCATAATAATTGTTTAATCTCCTATTTTCAAGACCAAGTAGAGGGGCATAATTATGATTCATTTAATCCAATGGCACCTTAAGTTATTTCTATGTGTTTCTTCCTGACTATTGCTCTCTGGTATCACTGATTTACATCTGACTTCGAAAAAGCAAAACTCAAATATTCACCCAATGAAAGGAGTCTAACAATGGCTGCTAATTTGTAAAAGAATAAGGTTAAAGTGATAGAGACACAATAAAAAGTTATTAGTCTCTCTCTCTCTCTCTCTCTCTTTTTTTTTTTTTTTTTTTTTTTGACAAATAAAACCTTAGTTACAACTCTTATTTGAGATATATGGTCATTCCTTCAATGATCTCTATTGTCTTCCATGGATTACTTTTATGTGTGTGTATTTAGCAAGACCTATTAAACAGAGAAAATATGTATGAAGAATAATAAAAGGATGTTTTATATTTGTCTCCCAGAAGCAATAAAATCAATATAAAGCAATGTTTTGAATGAGAAGTTAGGCTCCTTGGTCCCCTCCGCTTGACATTTATAGTGTTTGTTACGTCAACCATTCTACTCCAGGTGAGTAAAAGTGCATTCTGTTTTCTACAATAAACAAAGATGTTGGGAAAGGAAAATGTTCATGGTAATGACAGAGAGAGAGAGAGAAGAAAGGAAGAAAAGTATGTATTAAATTAAGAATTATCCCTAGCTGGTTTGGCTCAGTGGATAGATTATTGGCCTGTAGAATGAATGGCTCCAGTTTCGATTCCAGTCAAGGGCACAGGCCTGATTATGAGCTCAATCCCCAGTAGTGGGTGTGCAAGCTTCTTTCTCATCATTGATATTTATATATCTTTCTCCTATCCTCCCTTCCTCTCTGAAATTAATAAAATGTTTTTAAATTAAAAATTAGACAATAAGAAGCAAGTAAAAGAGAAAGAAAAAGGACCAATGTAAAAGAGTCTAATATTATAGCACTTAAAGAATTGAAAAAAATAAGGATGTGTAATATTTTACTTATAACAATAAGAAATATTCATTATAGCCTTGGCCAGATGGCTCAGTTGGTTAGAGCATCATTCCGTACACCAAAAAAGTTGCAGGTTTGATTCCGGTTCAGGGCATATAAGTGGGTTGTGGGTTCATTCATTCCCTGGTCTGGGATGGTAGGTTTGCAATTGGTCAATGTTTCTCACATTGAGGTTTCTCTCTCCCACACCCTCCTTCCTCTCTCTAAAAATCAATAAGCATATCCTTGAGTAAAGAGAGAAAAATACTCATTAAAATTCCTTGTGCCCACAAAGGCCTGAGAAATGAGGGGTGTAATACACTGTTGGGGAAAATCTCTGTTCTTATAAACTTTCTGAGTTTTGGACAATAAATATCAAAAGCCTAAAGGTTTTATGTGGCCTTTTACCTTCCAAGTGAAATCCATGAGTTTAAGGAAATAAATCAGAAGTGAATGTAAATAAGTATGCATACAGCATTTTTATATAGCAATAATATAAATGAAAAGTTTTACAAATAGTAAATAACTTACATAACTTACATTATACTTATTTGCTTTATTATTATAAAAACTAGAGGCCTGGTGCACAAAATTCATGCACTGTGGGGGGGAGGGTATCCCTCAGCCCAGCCTGTACCCCTCCAATCTGGGATCCCCCTTACAATCCAGGACTGCTGGCTCCCAACTGCTCCACTGTCTGCTTTCCTTATTGCCCCTAACCACTTCTGCCTGCCAGCATGGTCACCCCCTAACCACTCCCTGCCAGCCTGATTGATGCCTAACTGCTCCCCAGCCAGCCTGATTGCCCCCAACTGCCCTCCCCTGCTGATCTGGTTGCCTCCAACTGCCCTCCCCTGCAGGCCTGGTCTCCCCTAACTGCCCTCCCCTGCAGGCCTGGTTTTACCCCAACTGTCCTCCCCTCCTGGCCTGATTGCCCACAACTACCTTCCCTGCCAGCCATTTTGTGGTGGCCATCTTTGACCACACAGGGGTGGCCATTTTGTGCAATGGTGTGAGGTTCAATTTGCATATTACCTTTTTATTATATAGGATATTAAATTGTTCTATAGAAGCACATTTAATAATTTGAAGCACTACTAATGGTATAAAATGATTTCCCCTTGTGAATAGATTGTAGTTTTTTCTTATTATTTTATTTTTGCATATATGCACATACATTTATGCACATAAATGTTTTGAAAATGATTAAGCATACATTTTAATTTTCCTTACTGTATTTGACCAAAATGGTTAGATTGTCAAAGACATGCATTTCTTTAACTATTGGGTGGCATAGGAGCAGTAAGCCCAATATTTAAGATGAGAATGCTTTGAGCTGTCACTGGGCACTTACCAGCAGAGTCACTCTGGGAAATTCACTTGGACTTCCTTGGTCTCCTTGGAGACAGGGGCAGTATTATAGTGGGTAACTGTTATTAGTGTGGGGAACATCTATTGTCCCTTTTGGGAATAGCATCCAGATTTTATTTGGGAGAATAGTCCTCCCCCACTTGTTGGATGCAATGCAGGTGGGGCTGGTGTAGCAGCTCCATATACAGAAGGGCCCTAACTAACCTAACTGAACAGGGCATTCCATTCTCCTCCTACAGGGATTGCTCAAGTGTGGGCATGCAACTTCAATCAGGACTGTGCGGCTTTAAGGCAAGACTCCAATGAAAATTATTGGGAATGAAGTGATACCATCCTGCTGCAGTTTCTAAACTGAGAGGTTATAAATACTTAGCTGCTAGTAAAATCAACTAACAAAGAGAGAAATTGAGCTCAGAGGAGAAAAAGATCTAAAGCTAAAGCTGGAGCCAGAACTAGAAGAAATAGTTCCATATCTATAGTTAATATTCCCATGTATTTCTATGTGTCAGTATGTCTACATATGTCAACATATCTATCTGTCTGTCTGCTTGTCTATCTATCCATCTATCTATCTATCTATCTATCTATCTATCTATCTATCATCTCTAATAAATATCCTGATAATTATCTCTGGAAATTTCAAGTATATGAACCAATAAATTCTCTTTTTGCTTAAGTCAGTTTTAGTTAGGTTTCTTCCACTTGCAAGAAACATCACCAATTCATCCAGTCTCCTCACAGAGACACTGTCAAGATTTAATGAGATCATGTAATTTAAGTGCTTGGCTGAATGTCTTGTGCATACTAATCACTCACAATTACTAGCCAGTAATAATGCAGGGAGTAGTTATAATAATAATGGTCATGACATATATACACAGTAAGCTAGTCTGGAGGCTATTAAATCTTCATCACGGAGTTTATCTTTGTTTAGGAAATAATTTGTTTAAACCTGGGAAAACATACTTTCTCTGTATTCCATTTTCACTTCTGTAGAGTTCTGATAATAACTACACTCTCCATACTTATATCCCAGGAAAGTTATAAAGATATAGTAATTTGTTTCCTTCCTCTGCTCTATTTGTTACTTGACATGTAATGCCTTCAGTCCAGAATTTATTTATTTCTGCAGATTAACATGAACCACATCTGTTAATTTTGTGTCAAACACCACAATCTAGCATAATGCCTTGTACATAATAAATATTGTAGGCAAAATGACAGGCCCCTGAGATGTCCACATTCTCATCCTCAGAGCTTGTGAATATCTTGTAACATGATAAATAAGAATTAAGGATGCAGGTAGAATTAAGGTTGCTTATTAGCTGAACTTATAATAAGATAACTTTGGATTTTGGAAATGAGACTAATCTAATCACATGAGCCTTTTAAAAGGGAAGAAGAAGGCCAAATCCTGGGTAAGAGAGATTTGAAACAAGCACACATCTTGTTCCCCTATTGCTGACTTTGAACATGGGGGAAGAGAACCACAAGCCAAGAAATGTGGGTGGCTTCCAGAAGCTGGGGATATCCTTGGTGGACATCCAGCAAGGAAAGAAGGTCTTACAATATAAAGAGACTGAATTCTGCCAACAATCTGGATGACCAGGAACCATATCCTCTCCTGGAGCCTCCAGGAGGGACACAGCTGGTGGGCACTTTGATTTCAGCCCAGTGATATCCAAGTCCAACTATGGCCTAAAGAATGTGGTGCTAATGCATTTGTGTTGTTTTAAGCCGCTAAATGCAGGGCAATTTATTCAAGCAGCAATAGAAAACAAATGCAAGGGGTCTTTAGCAACTTCTTGTTGAATGAGTGGACATGCAAGAGAAAATACCTAGGGGAAAGAATACAGAACATAAATTTTATATGCATCCACCATCTGTATTCTTAGACATTTCTCTGTAGTGTAGAGGCATTTTATAATGAAAGCAGGAAGGATTTACAACCCTCTGGAGTCAAGCTTGAGAAATGAGAAAGTGACAATTAAGAGGAGGTTACAAAAAAAATTATTGTGAAGAGTACAGAAGACCAATAAGCTATGTTATGTCGGAAGTCAGATGGGTATTGGCTTCTACTGCTAGCCTTTCTGTGAACTTGGTGAAGCTACCTAATTTCTCTAATCTTTAGGGTTTTTTTATGTACTATAGGTAATTGTTAAGTATCCTGTTGGACAAATATGAGTCAAGAAAGCTCCACCTGCTACTTCATTCCTGCAGACATTTTGTAAGTGGTCACCATATCTATCATCTCCAATGAACCAGTCCAAGAGATCCCAATTATCCTTAGCAATCCAGGCCCGATAGTTTATGGAGCCAATGTGAAGCCCACCCAAGAGAGCTGGATAACAATGTGGGTCCTTTTAGCTCTAAAATTCTATGCCTTTACGTCTGAAGTTTCCCTTCATTATATGCTCACATTTGCTTCTTTTTGTGCTAACGATGGAGCTCGTGATGTTTAATAAATCTTATGTTTTTATTGATAAAAGTTTCTCCATGCTTTTAAAAGTTATTCCTTTGTGAAAAAAAAGTAAAGAAATGAACAGAGAAATAAATCATTTTTTATAAGGATTAAAACTTGGAATTTGAAAGCTACCTACAAATTTCATAAAACTGTTATATAAAACTATATCCTTCTAATACCACAAGAGTAGGCTAGAAATGACTAGATCAAACACATTCCCAAGTAAAAGACAATTTATTTGTATATAGCTTATTTGGCTTGATTTTTTTTTAAAGAAACCCTCTTCTCTTCAATAGACTTTATTTATTTTTAGAGTAGTTTTAATACTGAGCAGAAAGTACAAAGAGCGGTTATATTTTTCCAAATAAAAATTCACTAACTGAAATTTTCTGAGATGAAGGGTTTTTAGACTTGGACACAGCACACAAACCAGCATTGCAAATTGACAGTGGTTCTAAATGTCTTCAAAAGGAGAGTCATGAAATTTATAAAAATGATTTTATTTTATAATTTAAAATTAACTGTATAGGTTAATGCTCTCTTCTTCATTATTACTATACATAATTATTATCCTCTAAATCCTCTTGACTGAGCTCCCTGTTGCCCTTATAATTCCTTTTTATTGCTCCCTCTCCTCTAATCCTCTAAAATGGGAAATTTGTCTTCATAAAAGAGTTAGACATTATTCTATGCTTAAACACACAAATAGAATATATTTGTTTTAGTCCAAAATTGTTAGGCATTGCTCAGAGCTGCTGTAACAAAGTGCAACAGACTGGGTGGCATAAACAACAGAAATTTATGATATTATGGCCTGGAGGCTGGAAGTCCAAGATCAGGGCATTGGTAAGGTTGGTTCATGCATGGCCATTTTTCCCCCCTGGGTCTCTTCACATTATCTTCCCATTGTGTGTGCCTGCATGCCCAAATTTCCCCTTTTGATAAATACACTAGTAGCCCTACACACAAATTTGTGTGCCAGTAGCTCTCTGCAGGGCCTGCCACTCCACACCAGCTTCCCAAAGGCTCTCCATGGCCCAGCGGCCCATCTGTGGCCAGGTGCAAAATGCTTGCCTTGTTGGCGGGGCAATGATGAAGCTTTCTGCGCCCCAGCCTATCCAGAGATCCATCCATGGCAGGGTATGGAAGTCCGCTCATGCTGCCTGCTCTCAGTGGCTACCCCCCACCCTCAGGATTGGGGGACTCTGGCGGGGCTAAGAGAACTGGATGCCACAATCTTGTGCCATCTTTGTGATGGAGTGATGGTTAATTTGCATATTACCCTGTTATTAGATAGGATTGTTAGAGGATAAATTGTGTGCCCTAAAGTTAATATATTGAAGCCCTAATTTCCTCAAAGTACCTCAAAATGTGACCATATTTAGAGAGAGGGCCTTTAGAGAAGTGATTAAGTTAAAATGAGGTATTTAGGGTAGATCCTCATCCAATCTGATTGGTGTCCACATGAAAGGAGAGAAAATGAGTTTTTAGAGGGGACATAGTCCAATCTGATTGGTGCCCTCATAGAAAGATGGAATTTGGGCAAACATGCAAAGGCACATGCAAAGGGAAGACCATGTGAGACACAGCAAGAAGGAGGCATAGAAGAGAAACCTCCAGATATATAACTCTACCAACACTTTAATCTTGGTCTTCTGGCCTCCAGAACTGGGAGACAGTAATTTATGTTGTTTAAATCACCCAGTCCACACTATCTTGTCACGGCAGCCTAGCAAATCAATATATACATTAATCAGTATTGGATTGGGTCCCACCCTAATGACCTCATTGTAACTTAATTGCCTCCATAAAGACCCAATTTTCAAATTAGATCACATTATGAGGTCCTGGGGATTAGGATGTCAGCATATGAACTTAGGGGATAGGGATCACACTTGACCTGTGACAGTCAGTTTGGGAAACCCATTTAAAATGTAAATTCCATAAGGTAAGCTATCACATAATTTATTTGGACTTTTTTTTTTTTTTGTAAGTCCCAGCATTCCAGGTGAGTAAGGAAGGCACAGAAGGATGGTCTCAACTTGATTCAACAGGAGTCAATATAATTCCTGTGACAGGAGGATGGAATGTGAGGGACAAATGGCTTCAGAATGAAATATTGATATTCTTATTGACTGCAGAGGGGAGATGGTTTGTTACAGTGCATCTAACTGTCAACCTTTCTCTGTGTGTGTGAATGCTAATATCTCTGGCTGATGGAATCAGGCAGAAGGCACCTGGTGGTCCTGCAGGCCATCACCTGCACCTCTGCCTGCCCCAGACTTCTCCTCCACCTGGGAGGGCCTCTTCTCACTTATAACAAAGATTGCCACATATTCATTTAGGCTATCACTCATGGATTAATTCATTCCATATTTGTTTATGGAGCACTATGTGTCAGACACTTCTGTGGGCACTGAGGATACAGCCATAAACTGCAGAGAGCTCACCCTAATCCAACTCCCTGTGAGATGTAAGTAAGTAAGTGCTGTGCAGCACAGTCGGTGCAAAGCAGCTGGAAACACTGGATGCTGTGTCTTATATGCTCTCTGCCCAGCCCTGGGCCATCCAAGAAGGCCTCCTAATGGAATGCCAGTTGCTGAAGGATTAGTCAGATGAAGGCTTGAGGGAGAAACCTGTGCCAGGCAGAGGAAACTAACATATTGGCTGGCATTTTAAGTGCTGGATTCCAAAAGGGAGATGGTGAGGCTGGTGGGGGATGGCGGAGCAACAAGGGGCAGATCCAGCCTCATGAAGGAGCTTAGGGACCCTCCTGAGGACATTTAGACTTTGAGAGAAGGACACTATCTGTGCCCAGAATGGGCTGCATGGTCAATATCTCCCAGCTAGTCCACTTTCACTTCTTTATATCGTGTTTATTCTCCAGAAAACATCATGTAGGAAATAATCTTTGCCGAACTGAATTTAATAACTGAAGATAAGAAATCACCAAAACAGCTATCAGTTAGGAGCTGATTAATCACTACCTGCTGAAGAGGGGAAAGAGCTGGCTTAATTTTCACTCTTCAGTATCTTTCAAATGTTGTGCCATGTGCATGGATTGCCAATTCAAAAATAAGTAAATCCAATTTATTTATTTCAAGTGTATTAATATAATACCAGTTACTTCAGTTCCAGCAACATTGGTGTGTCATATGATTTAGCTCCTATTCATGGAGGTGGCAATTCTATTTTCAAACTAAAAAACAGAAAAGCAGGGAAAGTGAGGGGGAGTTAGGGGCACAGTTAAAATAAATGCTCAAGCAGTGAAAAGGTCTATCGAACATATTGGCAGGCATTACTTGCAAGAAAAAAGACAGCTATTAAGAACTGTATTGGCTTTGTATTCAGTTCCTAAATACTGGCCTTTAAAATACAATATTGTTGGAAGAAATGTTGATTTATTGCCTTACATGCACATAGATCAGACTTTAAAAGAGACCAGAGATAGCAGCCTTTGACTCTTGAGAGTTCAAAAAGAGACTATATTTTTACATGATCTTCGTAAGAAGATCCATGACGCAATAAGAAACAGATCCTATCTCGGAACAATTATTTCCCTTGTGGTTGGAGTTGCTTTAATTTTCCTTGCAATGCTTGTTTCCAAAGTTGGAAGGAAGAAGTTGGACTTCCTGGGGCTTTCCAAGTCCCCATGCACAGAGAAAGATTGACTAGTGGCAAGTGCTCCGAATGAGCCCCAACAAAGCTCCCCCCCCCCCAATCTGATAGTGACATGTTGGGTGAAGGAAGGGCTGACAGTGCAGCCACCAGGACCCTGCCTTACCAGGAGGAACAGAGCCTGTGGTGAAGCCTGCATGCTCACACTCCCGGCCTGATCTGATCATCCTTCTGACAGCACAAAGTGGTCGCTGAAGGGATAATGTATCACATTTGGAAGGTAATGCAATCCAAAAGGTAATAAAGGCAATAAAACAGCATCCTACAAGTTTCATATACAACTGGGCTTTGTATTTCCAAGCTTTCATGTGGGGAGGTTACTCATTTATTCTATTTATGTTGCTCTTCCTAAATTAATTCCCTCCTGTTTTTCTTGAGTTATTTATTTTTGGTGTTTGTTTTTGTTTTATTTTGTTTTTGAACTGCCTTTATTAATTTTAAAGCCACACTTAAAAAAACTGGATTTCAGCCCAGTGGGTGTGGCTCAGTGAGTGAGTGTTGACCTATGAACCAGGAGGTCATACATGCCTGGGTTGTGGGGTTGATCCCCAGTGTGGGGCATACATGAGGCAGCCAATCAATGATTCTCTCTCATGATTGCTGTTTCTATCTCTCCCTCTCCCTTCCTCCCTGAAATCAATAAAAATACATTAAAAACTCACATACATACACAAACAAAAACTGATTTTCAAATTTTAAATCTAAAATGTTCCCTCTTATAATTACCTACATTACTTGTGAAATTCAACTGTATTGATTACATATAAATAAATTATTATGTGTGCTTATATATAAATTAACTATATGTGATATAATATACAGGGCTGTATATCTCCAAAGCACAAAGAGAATACTATAGAATATGAAAATGAAATTTTCTAAAGAAATTTCAAAAATTATTTTGAACAGTGACTGCATCACGGGTATAAAAACTATACCCAAGTTTCTAAATTTTACTAATTTGAAGAAAACTGCACACTGAGGAGATGCTAATATTCTTCCTGTAAAACTGGACATTTGATTATCTGATAAATTAGAAATGATGAGTACCAACAACAATCTCATCGGGTAATTTCAAGCCAACCCATCAAAATGACAAGATTTCAAAATTGAGAATAATTAATTTTTCATTTTAAAAGGTATCACATGTATTATTTGCCCACGGGACACAAACATACATTTGCAGCTGGACACAAGTTAGAAAGTCATTTAAATTCACAAATATTATCTACAGGAACATTTAGAAACTGTGGTGCTTTCTCTTTCACACTAACATGTTTGTAAGTATGCAATTCACCCATCTGACCAAAAAAATTTAGCCAGTTAAGCACATTTTCTAGACAATAGTGAGCCAGACAGTTCTTCTTTCTTTAAACAGAAAAAGATGTTCTAGGCAGAAAATACTTGTCACTTTCATTTTCAGTGTGATGTCCTGACCCCAGGCCATGGTGCTTCATGGTAGAAAATGGCCTTGCACAGACCACAGGCTGTGGGCTGATCTCGTTCACCAACTGACGGACTTTCTCCAGCTGTTCTGCAGTCTGGAAACATTTGCTTACAGACTAATTTCAGGATGGACTGACTGGTCATTTCCTGTGATTCAAACACTGGACTAATAGCCAGGAAATGGGGGTCTATTAACAGGTTGGGGGTGGGGACCGGGCTCCGTGTAATCCTGTGTAAAAGCAGCATCAGACTAGATGACCTGCACTTTGGGCTTGCTCTGAAACTGACTCAGTCTGTAACCACGTGAGATAATTGTTGTGTCCAAAGCAGTTCAAAACAGCTACAAGGTGGGGATAAATGTTTCACAGAAGTGATTAATTGTAGAAAAAGTAGGTAAATATCTTCATTAAGATTTCACCTATTCTTGGAAATCCCTCTTTGCCTAAATCATCCTTCTTAAATTGACATTCCAGGATGAGAGCTCTTCCTTTGGCTTATTATTTCAACCGCTACCATGTCACTTGTAAACACCGCTGAGTATTATTGGGCAGGTAGAGTTCTGGGGAACCTATGCAATACTGTAATGATGTAATGGCGTGATGACATCATGATGTGAGTCTCATCTCATCCCTGCCCTGTTCTAGAGAAGATCTCTAAATTTTGATTCAATTTCCACCTAAGCATAGACTAACCTACTCAGGGTCCAAGTGCCCTGCACTGCTCCTCTGTTCGGGTAGCTTTTGATAGTTCTGGCTGAAGCTAAAGATGCTGTCATTCATTCCTAGACAGTTCACTGGGCATGTGCTTCACATCAAGATCAGTGTCGCTTCTCTGATGAGTTAACAGGCAATTGTGGTCCTATGTTATTAGGATCCTCCCTAGATGGCATCAAAGAGGACAGCTTCCTTCTCAGTCTACCTTCTATCCTCACTTTCCTGGTGACAGGTAAGGAAATGGCCACAGGCTCAGCCTTCATGGCCCTATGGAACAAACAGCAAGCTCACTGAACCTTTTTTTCAGAGATGATTCCACTCTGGGCCATGCAACTGCCCCGGGCAGGTTTTCTCAACATTCCCTAGTCTAATCCCTTTCATTTCTCCTCTGAATTGGGTGTACTGTAGAGATGAAAGGAAGAAGGGCAACTTGAATTATGTTAGGATTTCCCCCAAGGTTTGTCCAAATGAATAGGCTTGGAAGGGTATGGTCCCCATTATCAGCAACCCTGGAGGTAGGTAGAATTTATCTACAAATTCCTCCTGGCTCTGCAGTGAAGATCATTCACGATGACTTAGAGCCAGATGGCTTCCTACCACAACACAGGCAAGCATGATGTCTGCATTCTCCTCTGGAGCTACAGCAGTCTGTCCTTCCACGAGTACCGCCTGCTGGGCCAGAGAAGCTCACATTGCAATGACTCTGTTCTCAATAACCTCGTGGGCTGAGTATTCCAGAGGCTCAGCAGTGTTAGCCACTTGTAGAGACAAGGAAATGAAACCCAACTAGGTCTGACTTCTCCAAAATTCACAGCTATTGGCAGCATCCAGACATCCTAATTTGTCCCCCAGAGCTCATCTCCTGCATTACGTCCCTGCACCAAGGCAAACTTGAGCTGTTGGGAATGCATTCAGAGACGAACTCAGGAAAGACAATCTCAAGTATGCATTTGCTGAAATCAGGTCTAAATATATGAACTTGAATAAACCTCAGTATTTTAATGGGTGAAGATGTCCCAAACACTTGAAGTTACTACAGTCTACTTTTTAAAATAACCTCTTTTAATGTTTCTTTCTTTTATTCTGATCATACCATCTCCCTTTACATTTTTCTTTTAGAATAACACTTTAATTTATTTACGGAAGTATTTTGAATGACTTCAAATTGTGCTATAACTGGTCATTTCAGCAAATGACACCTTTCTTCAGAACACCCCTCATTTTAGAAAATAATAAAACATAGTCTCACACTGAGGAAACACAGAGATTAAAAATAGCATAGACGTACAAATTTAAATCCACAGGTAGCAGTTTTTTTTCTATTAAAATAACTCTTTAATGAGAAAATATTTTATGCTATCTTTTAAAATTATTTATTATGACTCCCTAATGATGCATTCTGGAAATGATCTTTCATAGTTGTGAATTCTCTCATATTAATTATTCAACATTAAACATTAAAATCTTCCTTTTTAATATGATCAATATGCATGTAAAATTATTTTCTCTCTTTTTTTTCTCTCAAAGGATTACTTATTTCTCTTGCCTGTAGGCAATAATATCCTTAAATTCCTCTGCAGTAGCGAACGTCAGCCACCAGGGGGCGTGCACCCTCCAGCACATCATTACCAAGCCTGTCAGTAAAATACAGCCCACAGTATTATATTTTCCCAAGAGGCAGAAACATAACCTTATTCTTGTCACAGCTAAAAAAATGAAATGCCGAATTTACATAAAATTATCAAAATATGTTTTATTTCAATTTTCAGTAACCCCCAGCAGACCAACTTTTACTCTTTCTTTCAATAATTTTTCTATGAAAAATATAGCAGCAAATCATGCCAGTTCCATTTTACCTATCAATCAAATGGTAATTTTCATAATGTGTGTTACCATAGCACCCACAGCCTGTGATATTCCGCCACTCTGTTTTCTTACTGTTGGTGCCCTATTGCAGGTAAGCAATCAAGGATTCCTCTAGGGGACTGGAGAACAAGGAAAGGAGTGTAATCACCTCAGTGATGGGTTGACAACACAGAATCCATCGACGACTCCACCCCCTCACTTTAAAGATAAGGAAACCAAGTTTCTAAACTAGGAGTGCATTGTGCGAACTGAGTTTGCGAACACAGCCCACCTTGGAAAGCTTTAGCTCAATAATGACTGACAGTAAGTGACAGGTTCCCCTGACAGTGCCTCAGAGTTCCTCCCTAATTAATTCCTAAAACACTCCTTCGGCAATGAGTCAGCTTTATTCTTTTTTTTTTTTTTTGTGTGTGTGTGTGTGTGCTTTATTCTTTAATAGGAAATCCAAGAGAGATCGCAGACAAAAGTGTCTTTCCTTTTTCTCTTAAAACGAAAGCAGTGTTAAACATACAAAAAGGGGCTCTTCTTGTCATCTAGACTTGTGGGTAGAACATTTGGTCATGACCTTCTGTAACATCCTCAGTGAAGGCATTATATAGCAATAGACATGCATTCTCAAGTATTTCAGGTTTTTCCATACATCGTGGACAGACAGGATCATAGACACCTGAAATAGCTGATGATCAAAACATTAACATTTAAAATATTCAAGTTTAGGATGTGGGTAAGTTATGTAAGCATTTTAAAGAAGAGATGTACTAAATATTGAATCTGATAACTGTCACCACAATTATGACCAACTCCAGATTATTTAAAGAAATATTGTCTGCTCTGAATCTTCTAATTGGCTCATTGATTCCAAGGGCTGAGAGGCACTTTTCCTGAGTCAGATAATCCCTAAGCTTCAGTATATATCTAGTAAAAACCCATAGGAGAGGAAGAACTGACACCTTATAATTCCACATCTTTAAAAGGCTGCAGACAGAGACCTCTAAGAAAAAGTCATCACCACACCACTAGTTTGTCATCTTGGAGAAGCGCCTTGAGCAAAATTGACCCTCACTTGGACAAATTCTGGCAACAAGTCAAATGGAGTTATATGCTTACTGAATGCTTTCTTGAGTTGACTCTTAGAGGAGATTTCTATCCTTCAGGAAGCTGTGAATTGGATGTATTTCCAATACATAATAGGAAAATCAGTATAATTAAATATGTTGACTTTAAAGAAAACTCTATTTTTTCAACTCTTGGTGATCAATGATTATATTTTTTATTATATAGAATGAAAATAATACCGTTTATTAATTTATTAAGGGAGAGATTGTTGGAAGCAAGATTAAGACCAACATAGTTGATGAATTCCTTTTAATGGAATGTGATTAGTGACTGTCATTATACCTTTTTGCAATGAGAAAGAAGTGCAACATCTGCTATTGCTTGTGCACCTGAAAATTTGCTATGAGCCTACCATTCCAGGTGGCTTTAGGTTGTCTGCAGCCAATTGGAAAACTAGGGAAAAAATACTCCCATTTCTCTACTATATTTGGTCTAATTATTCCTGAGTATGGAAGACATTTCATTCAAAATGCATAAAAAGTCATCTGAGATGACTCACAATCACTCCAAAATTATCTAAAAGGCTAGTTATTTGGATTTTCATGTCCATCTATAAGAAATGAACCTCCAAAACTTGTGGGATAATATTTGGAACAAATATATAAGCCTCACTAGTTTCCCTAGAAATGTGACCAGTCCCTTGGCTTCATAGATTTAGCCAGTGATCCTTGAGAACATTCTCTGGGTAACTTCTTCCCAGTCAGGGCCTATTCTGGGTCCTGTCTGAGGGATCCTCACCCTGAGACCTAAGGTGGAAAATGATGGATGCTAGTTATCAAAATAGAGAACAATCCTTCCAGGAGACCTCGGTCACACCTTAGAAAAGAGGATCAATCTGAAAAGTAGTATTTTTATTGCTGAAAACTTTCATAGAACTTCAGAATTAAATAACTTCAGAATTTATTCTGTACATTGTTGAGAAGTTTAGTAACAAAAGGAACTTGAGCCCAACTGATGTGTACAGTGGAAGGAGAGCAAGATTCTCACTTATTCAGTGAGGAGATGCTCCCTGATAGCTTTGCATGTCCATGGCATTTCCTTCTGGGCCCAATGACAAATATCTTTCCTGTCTTGGAAAAAAGATGGAATGTAGCTATGGCTAGGAAAGGTGATTTTACAAAATCCAAAAACAATTAGAAATATCATATAAGGTGGGTTTTCTGTTCATGTTGTGCAGAAAGAGATTAAATCTCATCTTTGGCTTTCTGATGGCCTTGAAAGCATACAAGGAAAGTCACTGAACATTCAAACTTGTATTTCAGATTCACACCAACAGATAAAAGATCAGGAAGCAGATGATAAAGACTTCATTTGTAGCCTTACTCTAATTTGAGAACCCGGTGAAAGCTCCTGACCTTCACTAGAAAAAATAATCTATTTGCATGTGAATAAGCAAACCTATGATCTTTACATAAAATTCCATGAGTTTCTCCAAAGTCCTAAAATTGTCATTGAATTGAACACCTTAACTTAATGAGCCTTTATTGAAAATTTTATGTGAAAAGTCAAGTGAATTGATACCCTGTGTCTAGTGAATTTTGGTTCAGATTCAAAGAAAGAAGATATTAATATCCTTCTTCCCTCTCCCTTCCCTCCCTTTTTTCCTTCCTCCCTCTCTCCATCCCTTCTTTCCTTCCATCTCCTCTCTGTCTCTCTCTCTCTCTCTCTCTCTCCCCCCCACACACTTTCCCTTTGTCATCCATCAGAGAGAAACTACATGAAAGATGATATCAGTGTCAAATCAGAACAACAACAATTTTGGCAAACCAGTTTACATTTCACAAATCACTTTCTCATGGACAATAGCTATGGCCTATTGACAACATACCTTGTGTTTCTCCCTTATTTGTAATATTTATAGCAAACATGCATCAAAACTGTTAATATCACTAATTTTCTAATGAGGAGATGGTGCCTCAGAGAGAGTGCACAGCAGAAATAGGTCAAAAGTGCTGATTCCTAACCTTTCCTCAATGCTCTTCCCACAACATGGGGCAAAGAAATTCTCATCCAGTGCGTAAGCAGGTTCTTACTGGAGAACTTCGGTGAACTATTTCTTGATGGCTTATCACTTAGAAAAGGATGGTTAATAGATAGGCATGTAAATATTGATATAGAAATAATTTGATAAGTGTTTTGTTGAGCATTTCAATTTGTTGCTCTGTCTTAGAGAGGTTACATAAAGTCTGGTGTAAGAAGAGGGATTCTGTGTTTCTCAATACCTATGATGGTGTGTTTTATTCCTAAAACTTGAAAACATGTCATGTTGCAAGCTAATCATCTAATTACAAGGATGCTGCCCAGCACTGTCTTACTAAGAGGACACAGGGCAAAGCTCTGCAGGTCATGCACCAGGCAGGCTGTCTTGTTCTCCCCCATCCCTCACCACTGATTTCAGAAAACAGCTATTACGCTTATCCTTGGCATCTTATTCTGTCTACATTATGCAATGCTTATAAAGTATACAGAAATTGAATGCTGATACTGGTGTTTCGCCCAGGCTGAATCCTCTGCTTAAAGAAGTAAACACTGTTCATGGGAAATATAAGATAAAATTATATCTGGCCATCATTGTGTGGCTCTAACACACACACACACACACACACACACACACACACACACACGATAACTGAGGTGGACATTGCTTTATGCTCTTGATAATTATTTAAGGTAACACTTCTCAGAAAACAAACTTGGCACATAGACTTGTTATCAATTTGAAGAAACATGATTTTATTAGCCTCATCACGTCAGCTGTTCTTAGGAAATATAAAGGCAATGTAGGCAGAACCCAACCTAGTTTAAGTCAAATTGAAGTATATCTCATGGTTGCTGACACTTTGCCCTCAGAATTATCCTTGGACAAAGCTAATGGCTGTGGTCACAGGTAGACTGTAGAAGAATCTGGCCTTTCCAAACCCAGGCCTTTCGGGGAGTCTATGAAGGCAGCGTGGAAAATTACCAGCCATATCTTCAAGGTTACATCAGTGGAAAGAAGCAACAAAGCAAACCAACATTATGTAAGGAGAGGCCGGGCGACAGAAGCCTGCCGCACCCTCTGTACCTGTACAGATGAAACTGGAGAGTCCCCCGTAGATGACTTCATCATTGTCGGGCAATATAAACGGACACCTCGTCTGAACCTCCAAACAGTATTGCTTGCAAGGAATTGTCTTTCTGCAGTTAAACTGTGCGACTTCAAAGTACTGGGAACACAGCCAGGCTTTGTAGACAATCTGGAAAAAGGGAAAGAGAGAGAAGAATCAGAAATAGGGAGGAATGACAACAGTCTGCCTCTAATGAAGAATATGCTGTGGTTTTAAGTGGACCGTGAAAGAAAATTCTCATTTTGAACCGACATATTTACCCAATGTCAGCTGCAAGTGATAAAAACGTAGCAACGCAAGTCTGCAATAGAGCAAAGCGGTATTTGCTGAATCCCTTCAGAGAATACAAAAGTAATGTGACGTCTGATTTGGTGTAACTCATTTGAAAAACAGTGGAGGTAAGTAGGACCTGAAGTTTTCCAAATCCAGTAACAGAGAAAGTGAAGGAAATCACGGACTGTGCCCATACATGGTTATTTACTGCAGTGTGCCTGGTGAGTGGGCTCTCCCAATAGGCATTCCCCCAGCTATGCTTCCAAAGGACACTAGATGGCGCTGAGTCCTCGACAACGGCCCCACAGATCCAGAAGCACAGAACTACAATAGTAGCAGTGAATATTTACTTTCATGACTCACATCAAATGCATTAAACATCTCATCCTCTGAAAGCCCGGAAACACCCAGCCTAGGTCAGCCATAACACACTGTGATGCTACAGGACGGAAACTCATCAGAACCACAAATGGGACCTTTGAGATACTGTGTGATCCACATGAACATTTCTTCCTGTTTATTTAATTTCATAAAAATGTGAAATGATTATGGTTTCGTTTATCTCTTTGTTTTTTGTTTCTTATAGGTATTTAGGAAAATAAATGTTGAAAAAAATGTCGTTTTTCTAATAGAAGGAAGTAAGCTGAACATAAACTCAAATACTGGTCTACAGTAGAGATCACGGTGATTCAGGGATTTGCCAGACTTTTGGCACCAGTGGCTTCTGTCAGTTATGTCCACCAGACAAGTGGATGTTTTACAGTTAAATGTACACTAAGGGATTATAAATACTTGACTATAATAACAGGAATAATAACTAGTATTTAGCAATTTCATACTCTGCTTTAAGAAAGTTACATACATTTTTCCACACGCCATTCTCAGTACACTCACAGAAGGTAACTATTATTCATACTTTTTATACAAATAATAAGTAGTAATAGAAGTAAGCAGAAGATCCAAAATCCAAACCCAAATTCTGTAGGATTCCAAATCCTGCACTCTTCATAATTACATTTAATTAGAATGGTTTTTCAAAAGATCTTAAGAAATCACAAGAGAGTTTGCAGATTAGTCTGAAATCAGCACTGAATTGCATGTATCCAATCAGTGTCTATTTGGTCTAAGAAAGATTGAATTGAATTTTTATTTATAACTTTTTATTGGTTTGATTAAAATAAAGCTTTATTATTTGATCAGAGGAGTCTCAGTGGGGATAAAATGGGATGCATGTGAATTCAGCTAAAACTTTAGATACCTAAAAGTAATTTTACTTGCTATTTCCATGGGTTCATAATCACCATATAACCTGGTGAAAACATATACAACAATCAGTATTTTAATAGGTCTTTTGAACAGATCTTACCATAAAATATCTGCATTGAAAATTGCACTAGAAATAATACTACTATAGCTGAGGAAGTCCCAAAGATTTCTTAAATTTTAATTGGGAAGTGGGGTGGAGTGTGTGGTGAGGGACATGAGGTAGCTGTGCTGTGATGTCATCCCCACACAGAGAGCTAACAGCATCAGTCTCAGGACAGAGGGGGGGAAAAAATGCCATGATTTTCTAACTGTACTTTGGGGAAGTTGGAGATAGTTTTCAAAATACCATTAGTATTTGTCCAATATGACATAATATGGAATGTGATAGATGCTATTTACGATACAAACTGAGCTGTCATCCAAGAATTGTCCATGTCTGCTTTGGGAGCCCTGGTTTAGACTTCCTTTTTTAGGTACTAGAGGAAGTTGACCATGTTTATGTATACAGTTCTAACAACAGTACAATTCCATTACAAAGAAAGCTTACATTCTGCTCATTTGGATTCTAAAGATTAGAGTCATTGCTTTTCTCTCAGGGAATGGCCCTGTGTAATTCCAGAAAATTACATGTATGTATTTTTTATGGGCCAGACTGCTCTCCATTTGTTCTCCCAGTTCAGTTTGGCAAAATTGTTCTAATTAAAATGGCTTATGACTATGAAGTCACCCGTAAACTCTATCTGAAGAAACAATATCTCCTCTCTCACGGGTGATGGGGTATTATTGAAGTCTCTCAGGATATATGCACATCCTCTTTTTATTCAGTCTCCTTAGCATTGTCGGATGGAAAGAGATCCATGTTTATTCTGGATTCTTAAATACTATGTCAGCTATATTTCCTTCGTGGATTTTTGGCTTACACAAGTCATCAAATCAGTTTTTATAAATGTCACGTTGTAGTGATAAAGAAAGCGATGATGATTTGCAGAGTCACCAGCAGAATTCTGGATCACCCATAGCAACCTCTCTGTCCAGGTTTCAAGACATCATCAATTCTTTTGACCCAAGTCCTAGACTTTTGAAATGCAACAGAATATTCTTCATTTGAGTTTTAACTATTTTCTAAAATTTTAATTCCAAGGATGCAATATGTCTGAAAGCAATCAGGGGAAACTTTGTGGGCGGAAAAAGAAAGCGAGGTGCTTATTGTTGCTTCAATATCTGAGGGAATTGTTGCTATGTGCTGATGTTGATAGCTTTCAAATGTGAAATTAGATGATAAAGACAAGAGACAAAATAGACAGGTGAATATTGGTATGAAGAAGAACTTTCTTGCCAGAGGTACAAAAATAAAGTGGGCTGAGTTGTGAGGTCTTGAGTTCTCTATAACTGGAAAAGGTCTAATAGAGTTTAGAAAACTCTTTTCAATATGCTGTGCGAGGATTTGTGTTAGGAAGATGAAAGAACTAAATGGTTCCGATATAATTTCTAATGCACTTTGGCAAGTGTTTTGAGAGAAAGAGGCTGAGAAAACATTATTTTGAATTGGCACAAAGCTGAAGAAACAAAATAATTAGTTTTTAAAAGTACTAAAACATTTTAAAATTAAAAACAAACATGGTGCCGAAACCGGATTGGCTCAGTGGATAGAGCATCGGCCTGTGGACTGAAAGGTCCCAGGTTTGATTCTGGTCAAGGGCATGTACCTTGGTTGCGGGCACATCCCCAGTAGGAGGTGTGCAAGAGGCAGCTGATTGATGTTTCTCTCTCATCGATGTTTCTAACTTTCTATACCTCTCTCTTCCTCTCTGTAAAAAATCAATAAAATATATTTTAAAAAAAACAAGCATGGTGAGAAGCAAATATACTAATCTTAATTCATAAGAACTCCAAACTAACAAAGAAGGTCAGAAGTCTTGTTTTATAAAATAGACAGGTGAATATTGGTATGAAGAAGAACTTTCTTGCCAGAGGTACAAAAATAAAGTGGGCTGAGTTGTGAGGTCTTGAGTTCTCTATAACTGGAAAAGGTCTAATAGAGTTTAGAAAACTCTTTTCAATATGCTGTGCGAGGATTTGTGTTAGGAAGATGAGAGAACTAAATGGTTCCGATATAATTTCTAATGCACTTTGGCAAGTGTTTTGAGAGAAAGAGGCTGAGAAAACATTATTTTGAATTGGCACAAAGCTGAAGAAACAAAATAATTAGTTTTTAAAAGTACTAAAACATTTTAAAATTAAAAACAAACATGGTGCCGAAACCGGATTGGCTCAGTGGATAGAGCATCGGCCTGTGGACTGAAAGGTCCCAGGTTTGATTCTGGTCAAGGGCATGTACCTTGGTTGCGGGCACATCCCCAGTAGGAGGTGTGCAAGAGGCAGCTGATTGATGTTTCTCTCTCATCGATGTTTCTAACTTTCTATACCTCTCTCTTCCTCTCTGTAAAAAATCAATAAAATATATTTTAAAAAAAACAAGCATGGTGAGAAGCAAATATACTAATCTTAATTCATAAGAACTCCAAACTAACAAAGAAGGTCAGAAGTCTTGTTTTATAATGGTTTAGCCTTATCCTATAATGAGAAACATTAGTAGCTCGTTTTTCTAGGTGTCACTAAATGATGTACATTATTATAAGATGCTTAACCATTATTTTGGAAAGAAACAAGTGTGTGTAAGGTGATGAGCAAACAACATCCCCCTACATCCCTCATTAAGAGCTTGTACCATGTTCTACCTGTAGAAGTCGTTATGTTTGCCAGGACAATTCAAATGTACCATTCACCCACACTCTCACCTCTGTGCTTGGAAATTACCTTTGACTATATAAAAAATGTGCTTGGAGAGCTGCCCATCTTTCAGTAATAGAGACTATTCTTCACTTACAGTTAAGAAAAGGAGCAGAGTAAATTTTTTAAATGGCCTAACTGAGAACACTAATTTTACTTAAGACTTGGGTAACAATTTTCCCTTTTCTCTCAAAGCATTTATCATTTGTTATTTTTCTTCATGAAATCCTTGAGATGGGTTTGATAAATATTTTATGAGAGAAAAAACAAACAGTTACAGAGAGATTACAGTAACAAACAAATGGAATCCAGTGTATGAGCCCTAATGTCATTGGGAACTCTTACAACTGTAACTCCTCTTAGAGAACATAGAAAGTGATGACTGTAGAAAAAAGTGTGGGTCTCTGGAGTCACCAAGGCATGATGTTCCAGAGCGAGAAGGTCCTAGAGACTGCCCACATGAGTCTCATGTCACCGTGGGAATTGGGAGCTGGGAGGACTACAGGTGATGGCACCCCACATCCCTGACAAACAGGCCATTGTTTTTATAATGCACCACGGTATTTGGAAGGTACCATCTGAGTATTATCCATTCCTAACATATCCTTTTTTGTTTGTTTGTTTGTTTGTTTTTTATTCCTGCAAGTCACTTCATTTCAGGCTGCTCTTTGGAAACTCTCCCTAACAATTATGCACAGTGGGCTGCAATACACCACCACCTCCACTTAACAGTGGGCTGAATTCTGCATCTTCTCTGTACTCATATTCACTCAGTGACAAAGGCCTGTTGGAAGATGTGGGTGAGGAGAGCAGCGGTGAGGAGAGGAGGGGTAATCCAAGGTAATCCTGACTTAATTTCCAGACTCTCGATGAAGACTGGTTTGTTTTTTGAAAGATAATTTTCAGGATTCATCAAGGTTTGGGTCAAACATGATTGAATTGAAAAATTCGGGAGATAGACAGAAGGAGGGTTCTTTGCCTGCCCCTGGCTAAGGGAAGTAATGTTAAACGGGGGCAAAGGGGGTACTGGCTCCGGAAGGGAATGCTTTAAGTGGATAGAGGATGAACATGAAATAGTCACCATTTTGTTCATTAGAAGTTACCCCAGTGCTCTCAATAATCATGGTTGTAAGAATTACCTTCACAAGTGACCTCACTCTATTCTATGTCAGGTTCTCATGACCTCTCTTGGCCCTAGATGTCCCATGTGACTGAGGTTAATGCTGTGAATAGCTTTTCACAAAATGCCCAAGATTGGTATTTTTCCAATAGAGGCTTAAGTTCTCATTTCTTTTAAATATATTCCTCCCTCCTCAGAATTTATATTTATGGCTTAGAACTAGGTAGAATATTTATGCTTCAAATATCTGTTAGCCTCCTGCAAAAATCATGCTGGTTACAAATTTTTATTATTAAGAAAAAATGTCAGGTAGGGAAAATGGCTGTCATCGTCACATTAGAAGGTTGAGTTCCCTTTTCCCCCAAGTATTGGCAAAAGCTGACTCCTTTTACATTTATAATATGTGTTGATACATTTTTTGAGATCCTTTTCTGTCAACTCTTATGTGTGAGTGGCCTGAGTTTTGAGTGCGTGGGTGAAATAATTGGTTATGTAAGCAGTAGTCTGCTATAGCAACTGCCTCGGGCTAAGGCTTTTTGATGCATAACACATGTTACAATTATAAGTGGAGGTGAAAGTCAAAATAAATTCTCACATTCATGCATCTGAATGTCTTCTTTCTTCTATATGTGTCAGTGTCTGGTTAAAGCACATTGCACTCAGAAATTGGAAACACTGATGTATTCTAAGATGAAAACAAGAAAATAAAACTCCTGCCTAAGGATAGGCTAAGTCACCTGTGGAAGGATATTAAGAGATGAATAGTATTCTGAGAACCAGGCTCCTTGATCCATCAAAGACTTATACTGCAGCACACCTTGTCCTCCAGGGCCATATCTTGACTTCATTTCCTAAATAAAATGCAAATGTCTTTCTATTTTCTGATGATGACTCACATTTTGGGTCCTGTTATAAGACTTGGTCTATTCTCCTGAACTTCAGAACGCCCCTATCTTTTGGAGCCACCTTACATTTTCAAGTCCACTGAAATCATTCTCAATACCGTAGTATAACACCAGGCTCCATCTATACAGGAGAGGGGATTGGTCTGTAAAGAGGCAAGGTCAATCTGGCCCACAATGCTAGACAGATGTGGTATCCTGTAGGTCTACAGACACATGATAGTAAAAATGACACAAAATAAATCAACTCTACTGAGCTCTCTTGAATAGGGAAACTGGAGAAATTTATCAGTATGTTTCTAGCGCTATACAACTAATACAAAGCCAGATTAGTTTCTTCTTCCCCTCTCTGCCTCATTAATATACACCTTGTGTTTTATGTGCTCAATGCCTTCCTTGTATCATCTCCCTTTCCCTCCCCATCTCACTATGAGTTGGAGTTAGCCTGAACTGTTTGTTCCACAGAAACTGTTCTTTCTATGCCACCCGGCCTCTCTAACAGTAAGCCCAGCTGCTACAATTGGTTATTTTCTTATTTGGCCTCTTGGGAGCATTGAACACTATTGATGAAACTCCTTCTTGAAATGTAGTACCTCTGAGTATGGAATGCCATTTATCCTGGTTTTCCTCTTACCTTTGAGCCATTCATCTATGTCTTTATTTGTAGCAATTATCCTTTGTTTCCTCTGCTATTACTCAAAATGTTGATATTCCTTAGGCTTCTGTGTTAAACTTTCTTCTACACATTCTTTTAGGGCAATCATCTACTCTGATGATTCAGCTATTGTTTTTGATATTGTGAAGCCTAAATCTTTACTTTCAATTCATATCTTCTCTCTCTCTCTCCCTCCCTCCCTCCCTCCCTCCCTCCCTCCCTCCCTCCCTCCCTCCCTCCCTCCCTCCTTTCCTCCCTCCCTCCCTCCCTCCTGATATATCTGTAAACTAGCTTGCAGATATCTCTCTTTAACAGCTTTCTCATCTCAATCTCTACATGTCCAGAGCAGAGTTCAGCATCTTCTCTTCAGAAAGAAGCAAGATGTGATAAATCTGGGAGTCATCGTTGATATCTTCTCCTGCTCCCTCCCACAACTATTTCATCACCAGGCCCTATGAACATACTTCTGCAGTATCTTTAATATCTGTTCAAATATCTTGGTTTTCTATTGACATCCTATCATAATCCCAGCTACCCATTTTGGTATCTTCAGTCATGAAATCCTCCTCCATGTTGTTCCCTAAACTGCCAGTAGTGTGATATTTATAAAATTAACTTGATATGTTACTATTATGTCACTTAAATTACTCAGGATCTCTCCACACAATCATGAAAAATTCAAACTCCTTAACCATCTCAGAGCTTTGTGACCTTGCCCTTCTTAGTACACCAGCCTCATTTCTCTCCACTCCCATCCTGACACTGTGCTCTCTGGCCATGCAGAGTGAAGTGCAGGGTTGCTAAATATGGCATGCACCCATGCTCTTCTGTCCACCTCCTTCACAAATCCCTCCGCCTGGTTGATTCCTGGTGTGACCTCCTCTGTAAGCCGTCCTTGACATGACCTAAGCTCGACTCTGAAATGGACTCTTCCTATGGACTTACAGTAAGTGCAACATTCTTTCTTCACCTGCCTCCCCTTCCAGGTTACCCAAATCAGGTCTTGTGCACTTTTATTTTCTCAGTACCCTAGGTGTTCCTGGGAGTAATACATCTTCCGTGGGATTGTCATTTGAAATTTGTACCATGGTCTTCTGGCTTGCACAGCACTGTCTTGTGATTTGGTTAGTGTGAGCCAGTCCACCTGGCTCTGAGATCCTGCACAGAATAGAGACTCCAACTATGAACCCTGAGAAGCTTCTAAGACCTTAGGTGCTATGAATTTTCTTTTCTTTTCTTTTTTTTAATGATCAGCTAACTTTTATTGGAGGTCAAATAAATCCTTTAGGATTTTTATTTTTTATTTAGAAATAAAAACTTTATTACCTACTTCATGAATTGAACCTCTCTTTGCAAACATATATTGTGGCTTAGGTCCTGAGACATAACATGGGGTTTTGTTCCAAGCAGAGAAAATCTTCTGCAAAGAGGAGACAAAGTGTGCTTTAAGGCATAGAGCTTATGGAAAGCCCACAGAGCTTCAGAGGACAGAATTTATTCTGAATTTGTTATTTGAAATGGACAGACATTCTTGGCAAAATGTGTCTGGCAGACAGATCACACTAACTCATACCTTGCCCAAATAATTCAGAAATGTAAATATTAAAAATAATAGTAATAGGTGAATTAAGGTCACAGTTAGTAAATAACCATTTCTTTTGGTGTCAAGAAAGATGTGTTTTAATGAGCAGCTGGCCTTCACTGGATTATCATGTTAAGGGCAAAGATGGCAGTAGCTCTGCTAGTGGGCATAGGAAGAGAAGGGAGGTCTTCCATGGAGACCACTTCTGAGTGTGAGCCACAGGTGGACATAACTGCTGTGTCTCAATGGCTTTCCCTAAAGCAGGAAAAGACAGGAATAAATGAAAGCTCCTTTTGTAGAGGATCAGCTAATCAATACCTTTAAATGCAGCAGTATTACATGTTTTATGGTCCTCTAAACACGTTATGTATTTAACCCGGCCTGTGTCAACTACCACAAAAGTTCCAGTGATCCTATTACAACTTAGAGCTTTTAAAAGACAGCATGTGAATACGTCAATATGAATTCACTTTTAAGCTCCATACCTTAACCAAGTTGAGAATGTTGAAAAGGACTTAAAAGGTATGAAATCAATGAAGAAAGAGAAGTGAGAGTCTGTAGATAAGAAATCTGAAACAAGTAGTAAGCATATGAAGGAATAGTATATTTACCAAGAAATGAGTAGAATTAATATATAAGGCTTTCCTTGTTTTGTAGTACTCAAACAGGGATCCATGGACCACTTAATTAATAAATAAATGAGTGTGATAATCCATAATCTAGAATAGATTTATAATAAGAAATCAGTAAATTCACTAAAAACTGGAGATGTATTAATTTCTCATAAAACTAGATAAATAGAATTGGACTTACTATATATGTCTCACCTCATAAATACAAAAAGGTCTAAAAAAGTTAATTCATAGTTTTGTCACATAATACAAAGTAAAATATGTAAAAATGAAATAAAGTAAAATTAGCTATCTAAGAATCCAATAATTTTATATAGCCACATGTCTCATAGAACTAGAAGATAAAATGCTTTGGGTATATATCTAAATTTTCTTCTTTGCAATACTGTTGGGCATTTCTATAATAATAATGCATAACAGAAACCCTACTTTACCAATATCAGATTTGTAAGAGTTTTCAATTGAAACAATAACAAATCTATTTTTACTCAAAGAAGATGCTGCTGCCCCTGGGTTGAGCAGGCTCTTTGCATTTTTTATTTTTCCATGGAGGTGAGTATGTCTGAGTTTGTTATCACAGAGGCAATGCTCAACAGCTAGTGGCTAATAATACCATGCTATCATTTACAGTTTCTGCTTTATCCTAACATGTCCTGCTTGATAAGAGCAGGTACAGGATATGGTGATATCAAACCATGCATGGCACATGGTTTTAGAAACATGCTATTTATTTAAACATGGTCTGTGTTGACTGTCAGGAAAGTGCCAGTGGTTCTATTAGAATTTTTAGCTTTAAGAAGTCACATAGTGAACACTTCAAAATTCCATTTAGAATACAGAGCTATTGCCTATTATCATGAAAAGAAGAAGCTAATTGATTCCTATGAACATTGGCTTCAAAGGTATTATTCAATCTATCTGTTAATCGAAAATTATTTATTAAGAGCCAGCTCTGGGCCTCCTCTTGAGATCAGGAATGGAGAACAGGTTGAAAATTTCATTATAAGATATTTTCCTGGCATCAGAAATAGTATCTTCAAATTAAAGGAGACAAGGTGAGATGTGCTTAGAGGTGTGTTACTATCAGGGCACCTCAGCTTGGAGAAAGCAGAAACCAGGGCTGACTGAGGGTGGAGGCGGTGTCTGGGGAAGAGAAGAGAGCAGTCCATGAAAAAGAGTTACATGGCACTTCAAAGAGAGGACTAGAGTGGAGGTTAGTGTGCCTGTGATACAGGAAAGAAAAGAGGGGGGGAAAAAGGGGGGAGAAAGTCGGGAAAGAAGGAAGCAGATAATTCAATATCTATTCTACTCATTCTCTCCACCAGGTATCTTCAAGGCATCATCTATGTGAGTGTGACTATTCCAATTATACAGAGATGAAAAGAATAAGACTCAGAAAATTTCAGCAAGTCACCCAGCAGAACATAGCAGAGTCAGGCTAATTCGGGTCATTTTACCGGAATGTGGTTTATTATTCACCATAGTCTAGTGTAAACCAACACTAACTCCTGATAGTTTACATGGAGTTTTTACTGAGTTGCAAGAAATATCTCTTTTAGGGGTAAGCTGTGGAAGTCAAACATTTTCAACACTTCATAGTTTGTTTCATTTATCAATAAGATATTTCAGCAACTACTATGCATTTTACACTATAGTGAAATATTTTAAATTCAGCAAAGGATCACAACGTTTCTGATTGTATTAATACATGCTTAAAACTCCAAGCGTCAGTGACATGAGTAATACTATTGTTAATGTGAAAAGAACTAGAATTATGTCTGGAAAAAAAAAAAAGCCTAACACTAGAACCAATAGCCATTTCTCTAATTAGGAAGCTCGTTTCTAACCTAGGTCTGAAATTGCTTCTCTCCTTTCCTCTTCTCTCCTCTCTTTTCCTTTCCTCTTCTCTTTTTCTCTTTCTCCCTTAGTCTGACTGATTATTTCTCACATAAACATTTATTCAACTATTAAATTATATAGAACTGACACTCAGTTGTATATCTTCTAGGCTATACTTGCTAAATTTTCACTCTATCCATTTAAAATTTTAGCATATTTCCCTTACATCAAGAATTCTTTAAAAGGATACACATGAATTATTATATTGTATGTACATTTAAAAATATACACGAAACATAAGTAATTATAAAGAGTAGGATAAATAATAACTGTAGACAGAATTTTAATATTTTCTTGTCATACTCTAATGGATCATCCGGTGTGTAAATGCCTCATTTATGAGAAGCCTAAGAAGGTTAAAAAAAATTGTAAACTTTTTGAGAGCTGAAAATATGTATAAATTGTGAATCTGTGTGGCACAGACATTGAAAACTGAGCATTTTCTTGAATTATACAAGCAAATTTTAATAAAATTTATCTAATCAACTAGACAAAAAAATCAGAATAAGGGTAAAAACCTGGTATATCTTTATTCTACAATTAATACTCCATCAGTGGCAGGATTTGGCCTCTGGAAGGACTCAGTTATTTCTTGCACAAATGAATGAGTGCACATACATACAAGTTGAAGGTGAATCTAAATGGCCACAGCCAGTGAAATAGACTTTTGCAAATCCCTCCTGTTCTATTTAGTTGGGTTATTTTCTTGACCAATTTATTATTATTATTTGATTTTAAAAATGTAGACATTAAGGGCATCCATATACGTTGATGAAATTTTGTAGGTCGTGCTGAATGTCCACAGGCAGGTGGCTGACTTTGCACCAATCGAGAGGTTCCAGAGACATTGCACCGGTAGACAGCTTCAGACCATACCAGGTTATAAACCTACCACCTTCACAAGTGACACATTCTAGGGTGAACTTGGTGAGCACAAAGCCCCACTGAAGCAAGTCCTGCTTCATGGATTTTCTCCTCTGCAGCTAATCCTTCAACTGTAGTTGCAACTGGTCCTTGCAGCCAGTTTGCCTGGGGGCGGGGGGGAGGTTAATCCCTCCCAGTGTCACCAACAGCAATGAAGGCTCAACTACAACAAGGCACACAGCCCACACACAAAGGCACATCTGGAGTTCCAGCTCAGGTGACAGGGGAGGCTGTTTCACTGGGCCTTACAGGACACCTACTGCACAAGGTCACTCTACTAAGTCCAGGAGACATAGCAGGTCTAGCTAATTCACAGAAACAAACATTGGGAAGCAGCCAAAATGCAGAGACAAAGAACTAGCTCCCAAATAAAACAATACAGGAAATAGAATACATGTCTAATAAATGCAGAGAGTTCAAACAATGCTGATTGGTAAAACACAGTCCAAAACAATGCTGATTGGTAAAATGTGAGGTTTGGTTGTATTCATGGTAATGCCTTAAAATTTAAAACTAACAATTTGCCACCATATAGTGTGTTTTTGCTGTCCTGACTACCATAGTCCCTGAAATAAGCACCTTAATAAATTATTTTTACTCAATTTCAAATAAGGTTTAATGATTATTTTAAACCAACTGCAATAAGAAACTTTTGTGGTTTAGTACTGATTGTGAAAAAAGAAATGTGTTTTTATTACACAAACTCCAAATTATACAAACTCCAAAATAAGACATTGGTTATTAAAAGTTTACCACTATGTGGAAATCGAGGAGAGGATCCAAGATGGCTGCGCAGATAAACACCTAACAGCAGCCACACAACAATTTCAATAAAATACAACTAAAATATAAAATGGACATTGCCCAGAGCTATAGGAAGTTGACTGACTGAAAATTCTACAACAAGAAGGAAAGAGAAAACCAGAAGGAAAATCAGAGGAGCTGTAAAAGCCTAAGGTACGGAGACAAGATGCGTGCGCGTGCACGGAGAGGATGGAGCCGGAGAGGAGGGGGAGGCTGAATGCCTGGCTGGCGTTCCCTAGAGGGAAGGAAATAAAAGCTCCGGACTGGGCTGAACCCCAGACCAACAGCACTGAACTCCAGTTCTAGGCCAGACCTTGGGGACCCAGGCTCAAACAGAGGGAGACAGGGCTGTGAGGTGGAATCCCAGAGGAGCAGCGAAAAGCAGAGCCCTTGGAGTCACACACATTGCAAGCAGAGGAAGGACTGTTGACTCTGATGCTAGACTACCCTGGCAGGAAGGAAACAAAGGCTCCAGGCTGGGAGGAGTGCGATGAGGAGTGGGAGCCGCCGCCGGGCACCGGCAAGGACCTGGGTGACAGGGCCCCCAGACGGGGAGGCGCCACTGGGCCCTCGACCGCTGATCGCCGGCCACGGAGACAAGGCCGGGGGCTGCTTCCTAGGCGGTGCCAACCCGGGCAACAGGCTGAAGCCGCGCAGGAGGCCAAGGAGAACAAAGGGGCGCCGAGGGCCAGCCTGCTGAGCTTCCAGGACAAGGAGGAAGAAACTGAAGAAGTTTTCAATGTGAAGAAATCAAGTTATAGCAAAAAGATAGTAAAATTACTTAAGAAAGAATACAAAGAAGATCTTGAAAAATCGAACATTAAGACAGAACTCAACTCAGTAGCCAACATTGCAACATAAATGCGTTTAAAAAAAAAACAAAAAAAAACCAATGTTGGAGTGGCGGCTGCCAGGCCTGGAGCAGCCAGGCCTGGGGAAGTGGCAGCCAGGCCTGGAGCTGCAGCAGCTGGGCCCGGAGCAGCCAGGCACAGAGAAGCCGGGTCGGGAGCAGCCAGGCCTGGAGCAGCAGCAGCCAGGACCGGAGCGGCAGCAGCTGGGCCCGGAGCAGCCAGGCTTGGAGCAGCAGCGGCCAGGCCCGAAGCAGCCAGGCCTGTAACAGCCGTGTCAGGAGCAACCAGGCCCAGAGCAGCAGCATCCACGCCCAGAGCAGCAGCAACCGGGCCCAAGCCAGACCCGGAGCAGCTGGTTGTGGAGCGGCCCAGAGCAACAGAGGCCAGGCCCGGAGCAGCCGCTGGAACAGCTTGCTCCACACCTGCCCATGCCCCAGGGCTGCTTCTCTGACATGGCTGGAAACTTTTGGGGGAACTTGAGGGTATGCGGAATCAAGTGATGAAGGCTCAGATCTGGATGTGTTGAGTTGTTGTAGCACTGGGGTGTTGATCTGTGAGTGCCTCCTGTGGGGTCTGGATGAGGTTGGTTGATCTATTTGGAAATGTCTTTTGTGTGAAGTGTATCCTTGGGCATGTGGAGGTATTATTGATTTGAGAAAATGCTAAGTAATTGATTTACTACCTGAAAAATTTGAAGTTCTGAAGGTTTAAGGTCTCTTGCCAAAAAGAGGTTTTAAAGCTAACACCTTAATTTTAAAGGAGAAAGGGGAGGACAGGCCCTTCCCACCCAGAACAGGTAATCCAATTCCAGCCAGCAGCTATCTTTAAACAATGTGTTCATTTACATTTGAATGGCTACGCCTTTTGATAGCCTAAGGGCAAGTTTACATGTAAACAAGTTTGCTTCTCAGTCCCCAGGGCAGAAAAAACAAGGTTTAAAATTATTAGATTTTAAAATTTAATCTTAAAAATATAAAACTTTATTAATTAAAAAAACCCCAAAAACCAAGGAAATTAAAAGTTTACCAATATGTCAATGGGAGAGAATCCATAACTGATAAATTGATATTCTATATGATTTCTCACTGAAATACTGCAACATAAAGAATAAATGGAAACAAAACAAGCAGCAATTTCATACCAAAATGGGAAGATTTAGTTAACATTTAAACTTAAACACTGCCGAAACCGGTTTGGCTCAGTGGAAGAGCCTCTGTTTGCGGACTGATAGGTCCCAGGTTCGATTCTGGTCAAGGACATGTACATTGGTTGCAGGCACATCCCCAGTTAGGGGTGTGCAGGAGGCAGCTGTTCTATGTTTCTCTCTCACGGATGTTTCTAGCTCTCTATCCCTCTCCCTTCCTCTCTGTAAAAAATCAATAAGATATATTTAAAAAATAAAATACACTTAAATACTGACCAATCTCTCAGGGGGTGGGGCAATGAAGTGTGTAAATGGAACTCAAATAACAAAGTGAAATTATCATAGAGAGACTGCAGGCACAAATCAAAGAACCATCATTTCCTCAATACTCTCACCACACACACACACACACACACACACACACACACACACTTTCTTTACAGTTTGTCAAGTCACATCCTATATAATAAAGAGTTAATATGCAAAAGATCATCATCCCCTTGTACAAGAGGGCTGCCCCCATGTGGCCACCATAAGATGGCTGGCAAGGGAGGGCAGTTAGGGGCGACCAGACCTGTAGGGGAGGGAAGTTGGGGGTGACAGGGCCTGCAGGGGAGGGCAGTTAGGGGCGGGCATTCGGGCTGCCAGGGGAGCAGTTAGGCGTCAATCAGGCTTGGAGGGGAGTGGTTAGGGGTTATCTGGCTGTCAGGGAGAAGTGTTTAAGGGCAATCAGGCAGGCAGGCATGTTAGTGGTTGGGAGCCAGCAGTCCCAGATTGTGAGAGGGATGCCCAACTGCCAGTTTAGACCCCAATCCTGAGAGATCAGGCTTAAACTGGCAATTGGACATCTTCTGAGGGTTCCAGATTGGAGAGAATGCAGGCTGGGCTGAGGGACACCCCCACCCAGTGCACAAATTTCATGCACCAGGCCTCTAGTTATCATATAAAGGAAAAATACTTGTTGCCTGTTCCACTTACACTTACACTGATACTGAGCTATGACATATGAGTTAAAAATAAAAACACCTTACTACTTTCCACATTTATGAATAATCCTTATAGCTTTTGTTTTTTTCTGGATAGAATTGTGATTCCAATAGTCTTTACAGAAGTTAGTTCCCTTGATAAAGGTTGTTTTCTTGAAGGTCAGTGAGTTGAAAGGAGAATGATTGACCATGGCAAGTGGCTAAATTTAAACACACACCACTGCAGAAGTAACAGAGCAGCCAAAGCACAGACTGGAGGGAAGATTCCAGGTGAGAGAGAGCAGAAAGGGATACTATCTGTATGATATTAAGTAAAGAAATCAGAAAACCTTGGCAAAAATACAGTTTGGATTTATTCCTTAGAATTTAAGATGTTCTCCATTATTTAAAGTCAGTTTCATCCACAAAATGTCTTTTATATTTCTATTACAAGGCTAAAACAATGTTAGTTGCATGTCATTGGAATGTGTAAACCTTTAGAAGGGAAATTGTTTATTTTAAAGTGAGAAAAAATTACTCAATAACCTATTTCTCTTGCACATAGCACACATATAAGAGGTCATTCAGAAAGGTAAATAACAAAACAAGATCCTGGTCTTTAAATTTCATAAACCTACAGTCTGAGGGGTTTTAATATCAGTTTCCTGATTGTTCTTAATTACTATCAATCTGAAGCATTATAATAATGATCACAGAAAATAGGTGATTTAAGATCTTACAAAAGCAACACGTTGAGCAAAAGCAAAAGACAACCACTAATACTTCCCTAACACTTACTAGTATGGATAAAATTATCACATGTAGTAGCTAATTTGATTTTCACATTTGATTCTCTAAGGTAGATAGTAGTATTTCTTCTTTTTTATGGATGTGAAAAATGAGACCCAGAAACTTTAAATCCCTAACCGAGGTAACCAAGCTAAGCTGAGGAGGCAGCATTTAAAACCCAGGCTGTCTGTCTGTTTTCTGATCCCTTACATTTAGTCACGTGGCTACATGGCATCTATGATGACTGCTAGATATTTTACATTCAGGAAAGTATGTAGTCCACTTTTTTTCACTATATATGTTATATGTATAATAGATATTCTTGAATTATATCATTTCAGAAGATTTATTTAAGCCAAATAGACTAAAAGTGTTGAGCAACTCAAGACACCATTGGAGCAGCATGGAACATTCTTTGAGGTTGTACTCAAACCTCCAATCCCTCTCTACACATCTTCCATTTTATAAAACATAGGTGTTGTATACATCTACACAGACTTTAACTGTGTAAACATTTTCTCAATATTTTTTTGTGAAAAAAGAGTATGACTGTCTTTAGTTACCCTCAGGCAAGCATTACAAATGCCTCTAAATCCTGCAGTTCTGACTGGTTGTGAATCATATGATATCTGTTCATTGGTTGTATTGATTTCTCCTTTGAAAATGTGGGTGTTAAAGCACTGTATCACCCACTAGACTCTTCATAAGGACAACACTTTGATATTCTAGAGAGCCTACCATATCTGGCTCTGTGCCTTGATGTACGAAGAGTTGTTGAATGGGCTTGATTATTGCCAGCTGCTGAAGATGTTCATGACACAAGGTGTGTCAAACTCCTAAGGAAAATAGTTGTAAACACCATGTGTGCAAAGGCCTTTAAATATCAAAACAGTGATTAAGAATGAATTCAAACCTTCTGATCAAATATTCTTAGTAATTACTTTAACTTAAAATTCTAGCAAACTGCTTTTCTGAAATATATATCTTCTCCATTAAGTAACCCAAGATTGCATAGTACTGGTGATTTTCATGTCTTGATAGACAAGAAAGTAGTTATGGCTAAAAACAATCAAACTCCTCTTCATATATGCCAGTTTACATCATGAAATTGACAACAAAATGGAAAAGAGTACATAATGGTGACATAAGAGTCCTTCAAATGAGAAAGATCCCTGGGAAGCCATTTATTACTGGTTATGTGTTAAAGAAGTGCATTTATTTGCACTTAGCTTATTTATTTGCTTTTTAGTTAGTGAAAATGGAAGATAAAAGTGACCATATATTGATATATGTGAAGAAAAATAAAATTCAGTCTAATAAGACTTTGCTAATGGTAGGTGTTTCTGTCATCACAGGGAAAAGAAGCATAGAAGTTAAAGGTATACCTCTCTTTGTGGGAGCATGGTGGGGGTGGGGGTGCTATGACATAAACTACTCATGTTCTATTGTCACATCATTTCAAATAGATACCAAAAAAGTTCAGTCCTTTTGAGATGCTTATATTGTTCTTTGGAACAACATCAAACACAGAGAATAATATACAATTTGAAGAGTTTTGGAGATTCTTGGTTGATGATGCTTCTGCTGGAAAATCCCTCCATTTCAATTATTAAGATTCTCTTGCAGCTTCCCAGATGCTATGTCATTTGAATGTTTTATAGTATTTTTCGATATTAGTTTGCCTTTAGCTCCGAGCATAATACTCTTCGGACCAGAGCTCACTCAGATAAAATATGAACCATATTTTAGACGCATGTACTCAGCTACTGTGAAGTATGCAATAGTAAACTTAGATGAGCATATTCATTTTGGATTTAATTTAAAAATTTTAATAAGGAAATATATCATGGGAAATACTACATGCTAATCTAAAATCAATACCAATCATGATGATGGGGGCTAAGGGCTGCTGGAGGAAGGCATATTCTCTCTCTGAGGACAGGGTATTTTCATTATGTCAGCCCTGCGATAATAAAGAGAGTGTCAGGATCATTCCTCATACTGGGGGGACGCGCAACACCTGCAGCATAATTAGGCACTCAGAATCTGTTTGTATCTCAAAAGTGCTTTATATAACTGTTATTATGCATCAAGGGATGCTTCTGGCTCAGCCGCTTTTTCACAGCAGAGTTCAAGAGAGCAGGTCAAGGAGTTCACAGGAGATGCAGAGAGCGTGAGAAATCTGGAGGAAAGCTTGTTTACCAAGAGAGAAAGCAAAGCTTCTATGGGAAAAGCAGTGCGTGGGACCCAGGAACACTTATAGTTTCATGCTTGGTGCTAAATCAATTCCCCTCTCTGCACCCTGGCTCTGGGAGCAGAGATCATTAAGAATACATTTAAGTGCTTAATTGGGTTTTGAAGGAGGTTTCTCCATTAACATTAATTAAAGTCTCCCTGGGCCCAAGAAAGCTCATTTGGCAGGTAGGGGTTTTCCGGGTTTGCTTATCTTTCTATTGCTGCCTCAGCAAAACTCTTTTTCTTGCCACTTTCAGAGGAGGCTTCAAGCATAGACAAAAAACAACCAACCAATCAAACAAACAAAAACAAAACAAAACACACAAACAAACAAACAAACAATAACAAAACAAAACAAAAAACCACCCCTTTTCATTCTGTGATGGAAGATTTGCACATTACAAGAAGTCCTTCATAGGCTTTTGCCCTTGAGAAGGAAGATAATTAGAATTATGGTGAAATAATATGTTAGTTGTTGCTAACTGTCAGCAGTTAACTTGTGATGGAGATGCAGCCTTTATGGGTGAAAACCCTTCTGAATTAAAATTATTATCTCATGAGTATATTGTTTATTAGATTGAGCCATACGAAATTCCTGATATTCAACCATTCTCATCTATAAAAAATGGCAATTTTGTATGGTTCAATTGAATACATAAGAAACTCTAGATTTTATACAAAAGTAAAAAATATACTCACAAAATTTAAGGAGACTTTTTTTTTTTCTCTCCATCTTTATATATCCTTGAATTTCCAAAGCATATCTATCAATATATCTGGGCATGTGGACTAGAAGCACAAAATGTCAGCCACTTTATCTCTGGTTGTCTTTGTGGTGAAAAGCCTTTTTTTGTGTTTAACATATTATCATTATTGCATTTATTTCGATATGTTCATGCATCTAGTCTTTGATATTTTTTTCTTTGCCCTTCAGTATGTAAGGAACAGTGGAAATCAAATAGGAAAATTACAAACTTCATGATAATATGTATTGCTTGCCTAGTAAGTGTTGTGATAAATACAAATATGACATAATGAGAAAAAATGGAAGCAAACCACAGAAAGAGCTAGACAAGAAGAAATAAAAGAGAAAAGCAGTCAGCCAGGCTACACAGTACAGGAAGTGAACCATTGTGAGTACCTTAGATATTGAAAACCCAGTGATAGCAGTGGTGGCTCTAAATTCAAGAGTTTGCAACTTACCCATGGAAAGCTAAGGAGCATGCGTTTTGAAATGGAAAATGGGCCGATATAGTTTTTGTAAAAATATTTGCCCAGGGTAAGAATGAATATGAGATCTAAGACTGTCCACATGACACAAAAATCTTTATATAAAACCTTCACATTTCTCAGTTCTTTGCATATTGTGGTGTTAAATATCTTGTGCAATATTAATGATGTTAAACATTACAAAGGTATAATTTATTAGAGAGTAAAGTTTTCTAGGTGGTGGCTTTATGGTTTGTATGATCAGTGTTTTCTTTTTTTTGCCCTGTGCTGTGAATAATTATACATATTGGAAGTTACATTAACTTTAGACTAAAAAAAACCCTGCCTTTACATAGAGAAGTTCCGCATAAGAAATTGATGCCCCATGTTTTGTTTTGTTTTGTTTTGTTTTTGTTTTTTTTTATGTCTTTGCTTCTCATCACTGTTATCAACCAGCTACATTTAGGTCACTGTTTTTTTTTATCAGCTTCTGGCTATAAGATACAAATAAAGCAGTTAATTATGTGTGTATGTGATTTTGAAAACCAATCGTGATTTGTGCATTTAAAAGCATAACCCAGAACCATATGAGATGGCTTCGAGGTAAAGGGAGGAAGAACTAAAAATATTAGAACTAAAAATATTAAAAATCTTTTAAATTGTCTTCTTAACTGATGACTGCAGACAGTATCCCTGGCAGCAGACAAGTTTTGATGTTTCATATTATGTGAAAGCAGTCTAACATTTTAAATCTATTTCTTTTTCTTTCCTAATAATAGCATTCAAAACGGGTGGGTGTTAAGAAGTGTATCGAGACATCTATGAAAGTTAAGGCACTTGATATTAAGCAAGAGACATCTATGAAAGTTAAGGCACTTGATTTAAGCAAGCTTGATCTAGCACTCTGATCTAAAATTAAGCATTTGCAAATAATGTCTGGAAAGAATGAAGAGATATGTAAGTCAGTCTTACAAATCACGGCCATTTCCTCCTTTGCAGTCACCATTTGCGTAAGCACTTGGAAATAAAGCCAAGGCCATTAGGTGGGTAAGGAAGGGCATGCACTTTTATTCCTACCATAGTGTCTGGCATTGACTTTAGAGGATGACCAAGTGGGGAGTTCAAAGTAAGGGGAAAAATGGAGCTAATCAGTAAGGCTATCAGATAATGGAAAAAAGACAGTCTCAGATTGCAATCATCTTGGTAGCTAGAGAGTACTAGAGATCTGAAATATGGAGAAGAGGGAAACAATGACGCAACTTACAAATTCCTTTTATTTCTAAGATTCTATGCTATTTCACCTAGCACGAGAAACAGATCTAGAAATCAATCCAATGCATCATTCTGTCCACAAAGGTTCTGCCCACGACTTGGGAAAGTCACAAAAGGACTCTTCAAAGTACCTACCCAGTTGATAAGCTCACATCTTTAGATGTATACTTAAAATTCAGGAAACTGCATTATTTTAAGAATGTTTCTCCCTTCATCAGAGATCTAGGCTGAGATGACACATGCATTTTCTCAGGATGGACACAGAGTACTCAGAGACAAAGAGCCAAAGCCCCTTGCAAAAATATTTTGTGCATAAACTCCTGGAAAACCAGTAACATACAATAAAAAGAGCCTACATTTTTGAGCACTTACTCTTTTTCTAGTTGTTCTACTTTACACACTATGAATCATGTTTATCCTCTAAATCATTCCATGCAGTAGGTGCTACTGTATGCCCATCTTTACAGATACAGGAACTGAGTCTCAGAGAAGTTAAGTAACTTGCCTAGGACCACACAGGTCATTGGTATTGGAACAAGACTTTGAACTGAAACAGGCTAACTTCAGAACCCATGTTCTTCTCTGCTTCGATATACTGCTTGTGTTTTAGAGAGTGTTTTTAAGTTAAAGGGGAAGCTTTTTTGGTTCTGTGCCATTAAGAATTGGCATAAAATAACTAAAATAGTTAAGTTGAAAAGGGATCTGCTTTGATTCTGAATTTTAAACAAGAACAAATGTAAAGCAGATTCCTCTCTGTGTTACATTGTGAAACCTCACATCAGAAAGACGGGGAAGAAACCTGGAAACAGGCACAGAGGGGAAGGTGAAATGCAGGACACAATTCAAAGACCATGCAAGAGGGTCTCATAGTCATATGGATATTGGCATCTTCTTTTTCTAGTGAGAAAAGATTACAAGTTGAAATAGAAGAGTTGGAGTTTGTCATATCTGAAAACAACAAGCCATTTAGAAGAAGGTAACAAGGTGTAGCATTCACATTCCACAGCGTGAGCCCATTAATCCTCCATCCACTTAGACTTCTTAAAGCCTTGAATTAGAGCACCTTGGTGGGCACTGAAATAGATATTCGAGTGGAATACACCCCCAACAGAAAACTGCAGCCAAAATTTGGGGGCATGAAAAATGCAAAAATACCCATGAGTGGTTTGCTTCCAGAGTTCCGAAGGCGTATTTCTGTCTGGCTCTGCTCTGTGTTACATAAGCAGATCTTAGGCAGGAAGAGCCGAGCAACAATCGATACTTGCTAAATTGAATTTAGTGCCTGAACAACTACATGTACCACACGAGGCCACATGAAAAGAAAGAGAGAGAAAAAAAGAGGGGAGAGGGAAATCTTAAAATAACACACATACAACTGTTTTATTCCTAATATAACTGGTCAAATAATAAAATGAACAATAATTTATCCCCTTATATTTAAAAAATATTTTATTATTGAAATGCATTTACAGAATCATACTGTTTATTTCCAAATCTACTTTGCATCCAACCATTGACTGAAGGAAAGAATAATTTCTTCTGTTTTTTTCTTGTCTAAACATTATGTCATTTAAAAATGCATACTTTTCTGATGCCAAGGGAAAATTGATTGTATAGGTATTTAAAAATGCAATGAGTAAAATAATCATAATTTGGAAGAGTATAATTCATAAAATATGCACAAGACAACTAACACACCACTTTTAAAAGTTTTCATTCTCAAATTAAAAAAAAAAAAAAATACTATGATTAAGAATCTACAGTCTAGGCCGAAACCGGTTTGGTTCAATGGATAGAGCGTAGGCTTGGGGACTGAAAGGTCCCGGGTTCGATTCGGATCAAGGGCATGTACTTTGGTTGCGGGCATATCCCCAGTAGGGGGTGTGCAAGAGGCAGCTGATCGATAACGCTCTCTCATCAATGTTTCTAACTCTCTATCTCTCTCTCTTCCTTTCTGTAAAAATCAATAAAATATATTAAAAAAAGAATCTACAGTCTATTTGTAAAATGGCAAAGAATAAGAGTTCTAGATGATATAATACTATTATCTTGTTGTACCACATGAGCTTATTCTATTACTACATCCCTTTTATTACATTATTTGAATGATTACATTACTGTACAAATTACATGACAAATAGAAGCGCAATAGAATAAAGAAGTACACTGCTAAAAAGTATTTAATTTTCCAGGGGTATAGACAAAGGATTAATTCCAAGATTCAGAATCTCAAATGAAAAAGTACACATTGGGCCAATGTTTATTTTACATGGATCCAGCACACTTAACTGGAGATTTTTGTATGCTCCATTTAAAAATATATATATTTAAGAGAGAACCAAGATGGTGGCATATGCAAACACCTAAACTGCTGCCTTGCACAACCACTTCAAAAGTACAACTAAAAGAAAAAACAGACATCATCCAGAACCACAAGAAGGCTGGCTGAATGGAAATTCTACAACTAGAAAGAAAGAGAAAAGCACACTGAGACTCAAAGGAACTGCAGAAGGCAGAGGTCAGAGGCGAGCACACAGAGAGGGCAGGCAACTGAGTATGTGGCTGACTTTCTCAGGAGGGAGACACAAGCTCCTAACAGCTCTGTACTCCAGTTCCAGGTGAGACTCTGGAGACCCAGACTCATTGGGGAAGAAACTGGACTGTCTGGCAGCGGGCGAAACTCAAGGGCAGCTTTCCTTCAGAGGTGCTTGCAGCAATTACCGTGAGACACAGACCCAGAAGCCTCGGGAAGCCATTGCTGTATGCTCTGTCCTGAGTCTCCGCCCCATTCAAGCTAAGCCCAGAGGCATTTGCAAGTCTTGTCTCCCAAGGCTGCCTCCAGCACAGAAATTCTCCCAGCATAGACACAGCTGATCCTCACAGCCAATTGGCCTGGAGGTCAATTCCTCCCAGTGATACCAACAACAGTCAAGACTTAACTATAACAACACTGTGCACATAATCCACAAAGGAGTATACCAAGAGTGTCCACCTCAGGTAACTGGGGAGGATGAGCCACTGGGCTTTATAGGACACCTAGCACACAAAGACATTCTATCAACTCAGGGAAGTAGCCAAAATATGGAGACAAAGAAACAGGTCACAAATGAAAGAAACAGAGGAAAGAAAATAACTGAATATAAAGTTCAAAACCATGGTTATAAGATTTTTCAAGAATTTTCTAGAAAAGGCTGATAAATTTAGTGAGACCCTCGAGGATATGAAAAAGGACCAACTAGAAATTAAGCATACACTGACTGAAATATAATTAATTGATTTTACAGAGAGGAAGAAAGAGGGATAGTTAGAAACAGCGATCAGCTGCCTCCTGCACACTCTCAACTGGGGATTGAGCCCACAACCGAGTTAATTGCCCTTGATCAGTATCAAACCAGGGACCCTTCAGTTTGCAGCTGATGCTCTATCCACTGAGCCTAACCAGTTAGGGCTGCATGCTCTATATTTAAAGACTGATAAGTTAGCATGCTCTTCCAAATTCTCTCTATCTTTCCTCCATGTATTTTTAAATTAAACAAATTCGAAATCAAAAGGAAAAGGAGACTCCCGGAGCTTTGGTGAGCCCCTCTCACTAAGGGAACATGGGGACTGTGCCTGTGTCTTCAGGCACAAGGCAGAGCCACCTGCACGGCAGAGTCTGTGCCAAGAGCGACCTGATTACCCTTTCACACGGAGGAATGTCCTTGAGGTGGCAACATTTTGAGTTCTCTGCTTTAATGAGGATGCCACTTTTATAAACATCAAAGACAGGCTGGACAGCCAGCCTGGCAAAGCAGAGGGTTTCCACCAGCCAGCCCTGTGGTGGACAGCTGATTGGGCCATGTGGGAAAGTAGCAGAGTATTCTCTGCCAAGATCATCCACTCTCCTTCACCTAGGGCTATTTGGCCTTGCTGAGAGCAACAGCAAGTGACTTCCCCCAGTCCTTACTATTGTATCTTAGGCACAAGCTCATTAAAAAAAGAAGACATTAGGTTAAATCTTCTACTCCTTTGCTTTAAATTTCAAAATGCCTTCCAACATGGTTATTCCTAAGAAATGGTCTATGACATCTCTATTTTGAGTAATTACAGTTTGACTGATTGACACCCAGAATCCCTTCCTCAGACTTCAGACAGACTTGACATGATAATCCTCATGCTCTGCTTTCTTGAATGCTAATGAGCCACAGTGCAGCTCCCATGCCCCCCTGCCTCTGCACTTCCTTCATCCTAATGATTTTCATATCAAATGAATCCCCGCTTATCCTTCCTCTGACTGTGGAAACCTGAAAATCTCCATAACATTCATGTTTTATTTTTCACATTCTTTGTCTGTATAGATTACATGGCATGATACCACTAATCATTTTACCACCTATTAGAAATAATACTAGAAATCAATAAACATGCAATATTATAGAAATACAATTCCTTCCTATTGTTTAAGTAACCCCTGAAAGTAGTTAGTTACTATATAATTATGAATAATTCCACCTTATTAAAATTTTGTGCTACCTAAACAGTAACATAAAAATAATTCAAGTTTGTGAACAGAAATAAAAAAAACCACACACACACATATTGTGTCCAATGCAAAATAATTTGTTTTTAAGTTTCAAAGAGATACCATTTTTAAGAATATGATAAATCAAATGTTTTTCAAGGAATTATGACAGAATTATATGAAATGAAAGGTAGCAGCTGATATTATTCTAGTCAGTTCAATTAATACTTAGAGTGGGTTTACTCCTTGAAAGGCATTAGTTAATATTGTTATCTTCCAAGCTCTCTTCACTTGTGAGTACTATCATGACAATTGATGCCAAGTTACAGAGAAAACCCTCCAAAAGAAAAGGACGTCTCCTATATAAATGTATAATAATTGCCTGCACTCTCCTAACGGTGCTGGAGAGAAATTTGCAGCAGGTGCCATGTCTGCTGCCTCTTTCTCCTCTGACCTCTGCCCCAGTGCCATCTGCTGAAGATGGCAGAAAAGGTGGGAAAACTGACATCTCCACAGCCTGCTAGTGTGGGGCTCTCTGCTTCCTGCTGGAGTTTGTACCAGGTCACAGCATTCTGACTGGTCTCGGACATGCTGTCTACTAGTAGACACAGAGAAAGGGTATCGTATGGAAATAAAGGTCCAGCGAAGCATCAGAATTTTTCAGGTTGACAAAGCCGGCAGCCTCTATAGAATGTTTAAAACGGTCCAGGGTAGCTGCATTCAGCCAGAAGTCAGTCTCTTCTGATAATGTGCAGGGCTGTTGTCAAGATAGAGGAGAAGAAAAGCCTGGCTGCTTTCCCTGGAACAGCCCGGGGATAGCAGAACTGCAAACTCCCTGGTGAGGAGAGCTCCCAGGACTCATATCTTCATTGTAAAACGGAACACAGACACAGAGTGGTGTGTTCTCAATGCAACACATCAGATGAGTGACACAAAAACTGTTAACTCTCATCTCTCCAGTTAGTAGTTAAGTTATATTTGACCAATATAATTATATTCCTGGCACCTGGTATAAGATACACATTATATATTTTCCCCTCTGTTATTTTTCTGTCCTCAATTATTTTGTGAGATGCTGTAACAAACACACACATTGTCCATTATAAATAATTTAGGTTAGCCAGTTAGTTAATTATAGAAATGGGAATATTTATTTCAAAAGAAAGGCTGAAGATAGGTATGAAGAAGTTAAACTCTCAGTAGGGAGATCTAAAACACACATCTATAATAATAAAAGCATAATATGCTAATTAGACCAGATGTCCTTCCAGACAAAACCACAGCAGTGGGGGCTGAGGCAGAGGCGGCCTCCGGGGCGGGGGGGGGCCAATCTCCTGGCAGGAATTTTGTGCTTCGGGTCTCGAGTTTAGAATATAAGTAGGTAAAACATTAAAGTTCTAAGCGTGAAGAAAACATAAAAATATTTAGAAATACTCAGTGCCCTAACTTTATAAAAATAATAACCTCAATTATGTGCTCTAAATCATATCTATATGACTCTGGTGTTGCTGGCTACACATCACTCATGGCCTTCTACCTGTAACTCTGAGTCTTCACATGGCACTTGCCTGTTCTGTAAGGATACTGGTCATAATGGACTAAAACCCACCCTTTTATCTATAAAGACCTATTTCCAAATAAGACCATGTTCACAAGTACAATAGGGGTAAACCTACTTCCCAACTTGTAGATAGGCACTTACTAATACATTCTCTAAGGCATGTACTCCTGTAAATATAACAATCCCACAATTATTATTGCTATCCCTGTTTTATAGCTTAAGAAACTGAGATTGAGATAACGTAAGTAACTTGTCCAAGGTCATATACATAGTGAGAGGAACAGCGGTCTAGAACTCAGGAGGTCAGGCCCTCTTAAGCATGATATACCACACAGCCTCTTTGTATGAGGAGGAAGAAATAAAATAATGCGTGGAAAACACCCAGAAATGGACCTGGACACATTACCAGGTTATATAACTGTTTATTCAAATATTTTAAACAATCATGACATTTGCTTAATGCCTATTTTTCTGTTATACTATTAAAATCATGGAGTTATATACCCCTACTATGTAGTATATAGTAGGATGTAATTTTATTGCATGAATGAAAGGAAGTTTCATTATCTTGAAATTATTCTTTCAATTTATTGTTCGATTTCTACCAACCACAGGCATTATTATTATTTATTTATTTTTTTGTAGAAACCATTTGTGTTGGTTTGATAAGGGTACCATAACAAAAGACCACAGACTGGGTGACTTATACAACAGAAATTTATTTTCTCACAATTCTAGAGACTAGAAGTCCAAGGTTAAGGTGCCAGCAGGCGTAGTTTCACCTGAGGTCTCTCTTTTTGGTTTACAGTTGACCCTCTTTAGCTCATGTTCTCACATGTTTTTCCTTCTACCCCCGTCTGTGTTCTCATTCTCTAGTCTCATAAGGATACTAATCATAATAGATTAGGGTCTACCCTATTGACTTCCTTTTAACTTAATCACCATTTTGAAGGTCCTATTTCCAAATATAGTCACATTCCGAGATACTAGGGGTCAGAGTTTTAACCCAAATATAGACTCAAGGGAGATACAATTCAACCTCTTACAGCATTGATACATTAACCCTCCATTTTGACCTAGAGTGACTTCTAAGCTATATTTTCTAGAAACAGAAATTAACTTTCTTCCAGATTTGCCTTAAGAGAGCTCTGAATCTCTGGACTCCTTTGGCTTTCATGATGTCTTCCTCATGGTTTTCTTCCCATGACCATTTTCCATCAGGTATTTTTCTTCCTGCTTCTAAAGCGCTTACTTCCCAAAGGCCTATGTTACTGTTCTTTCCCTCCATGGCTCCGAGGAAATGCACATATTTTTGTGTGTTGATGGCTCCCAGGTTTATATTTTAAACCCCAGTCTCTGTCCTGAGCTCTAAACAGTGTCCAACCACACATTAGCTTTTTTCACCCCAAATGACCCAGTAAACTCATCTGCTTTCTTCCAAAACTATGCTTTAATAGTGTCTTACAATTAATGGCACTAACTTATGTAAGCTAAAAACCTGTTACTTGTTATGGGTTGACTTGTGTTACCCCAAAACATATGTTGAAATTCTAAGTACTTGTGAATGTGACCTTTTTTTTGGAAACAGGGTCTTTGTGGATAAAATCAAGTTAAGACAAAATCACTGGAGTGTATCTAATTCAACATGACCAGTGTCCTTATAAGAACAGCAAGTGCCACTTGAGGACACAGAGATGCAAGGAGAAGGCCATGAGTGATTTGCAGCCAGTGACTAGAAGATAGGAGAGAGGCATAGAAGTTTCCCCCAGAGCCCTCCAAACAGCATGATTATGCCAACACCTTGACTTTGGACTTCAGTCTTCTAAGTGTGAAAGCATAAAACTGCCCAGTTTGTGAAATTACAACAGCACTGGGAAATGGGTACAGCACTCAATCTAAAATTCCTTTCCTCTTCTTTTATTTCCCACATTCAATCACGTTTGTTCTGTGTTTTGTCCTGCAAGTTCCCTAAACAATCTTCCTCTTTCCATTCTTATGCCATAGTTCAGGCCTTCATTATTTCTCTTTCTGAATGTTATCGATACATGCTATTTTTTCTCTTTCTATAATCTTGTTCCATTATAACTCCTCCTTCACACCACACAACTGTTAAAATGCACTAAAACAATCCTCCATAAGGCTCTACCTTTTAAAAAAGCACATATTCTTCTGTAGCTTATCTTCAACCACATGATAAAATCCAAGTGTTTTGGAATGACTTATAAGGCCCATTTCCTTGATTGATTGCTGGTTTTCACGGAACCCATTGCCTGCCTTTCAATTTACAAGAACAGCAAATTGCTTGATACTCTGCCTACACAAAAACCAATTGTCCACGACACTTATTTAGTGCTGCTCTTGTACCATCTGTCTGGAGGTCCCTTTTCTTCTTGATTTACTGGACCAATACATACTCATCATCCCAGTTTTAGCTCATAAAGAAACCTTGATTTTTTTCCTACACTTAGCCACATGTGCTCCCACAGCATTTTAGATGGAGCTAACTGTTCTGGTTTTACACTCTATGGACTGAGAACTCTTTTATGGCAGAAGCTATCCTCAACCAGCAGTCTTCTGAGCTGGAGGTGCTCAATGAAAATGTGCTTATCTGAACGGCTTCCTTACTTGTAAATATGCTAGCCATCCATTTTAGAATAAAAGCCGTGGCACCCATACCCTTCATCTAATTCAGAGAGGAAGATGAGGTTTTAAGAGTTAAATGACTTTTTCTTAGGCAATGCGATTGATAAGCTGTAATTTCAAATCCTAGATGTATCATACTGCACCATGCTGGCTCTATGTTTTATGATTATGACCCTTGCCACAAATTATATCTACTGAACAAGTAGGGCCCCTCTTATACATGTTTAGTTCCATCCTGGAAAAGGAGCCTTATTTTACACTGTTATCTATACTTTTTGTGACCATTCAGATTAGAGATAATAAATTTGTTCACTATGTTTATGTGTCTTCTATGTAAGATTTTGGAGACACACACACACAGAGAGAGAGAGAGAGGAAGAGAGAGAGAGAGAGGAAGAGAGACTATTGAATATTTCAAGTCTGTAGGCCATTGTTTTGTTTTCTATATTTATTGCTATGCTTTTGTTTGGATTTTGGCAGATTCGGTCTCTGTGGTATAAAATAACGCTATTGTTATCCCATCTGTCCCTGGTGATTTATTTTTCTCAATACTTTCAAGGTAGCTCACTTCACTTTCTAAAATTACAGGGTTTTTTTCAGAGGGATCTTATTCTGAGAGGTCTAAAATCCTTCTGTCTCCTCTGTATAGATTTTCAGTATACTGTTTCCACCCTCCCTTTATTTTCTTCTTATGTTGATCATGTCATAGTTATCTACCTCTATGTTATAGTAATTGAAAAACTGCATTCGGTATTCTAACCCTGCTTTTATCACCTTTTACTCTTCTCTTTCATCTGTCTTTAACAACCTTCAACGTTTCTTCTGTCCTTCATCTGATTTGTCTTTCCTTTTTTGTTTCTAGCATTGTCTTTTCCCTTTCTTTCTTTCCTAATTATTTGCTAGTTTTATCCCACAGTTCTTTTGGCTCCTGGTCAATAAAGTTTAAGGGTATAAATCTTTTTTTTTTTTTTCATGTTGACCTTAAATTCATCTGGAGTGTTATCTACCTTACATTTAGGCACTATGATTCTCTTGGTGGTTCTCTTCTTCAGCTTTGTTCTCATGTTTGATATTAACAGTTCATGGTCAGTACCACAATCTGCTCTTGATCTTGTTTTCACAAAGAGAATACAGCCCCTCCATCTCCTACTTCCAATTGTATAGTCTACTTGATTTCTGTATTGGCTTTCTGGTGATGCACATTTATACAGTCAACTGTTTGGTTGTTAGAAGCATGCATTTATGATGTACAAGTTGTTGGCTTCACAGAAATCCATGAGCCATTCCTTCTGCTTCATTCCTGACATCTAGTCCAAATTTTCCAAGACATTTGTTTCCATTTTATTTCCTGCTTTTGCATTCCAATCATCTATAATTACTAGCATGTCTTGTTTTGGTGTCTAATCAATTCCTTCTTAAATATGTATGTAAAACCTTTCAACTTTATCTTTTTCAGTCTCTTTAGCATAGACCTGAATGATGGTTATGTTAACATATTTTCCTAGAAGTCAGAGCTTGTATGATATAACCTAACTCCCTGTGTTACATCTTGCCAAAGTATCAAAGTCACCTGCTTTTTCTGAGTTTGTCATTTCCAGAGTAGAACACTTTATAGTTACCTGGCCATAAATATCCCACCTCAGTTATTTTAGTTCAATAACACCAAGCACTTATTGTTAGATGTTCCATTTCTTGCTCTACAATTTCCAGTGCACCTTAGTTCATGCTTGTGTCCCATGTTCCAATTATACATGTGGTGTAGAATCATCCTTTCCTTTCATGTGTGTGCACATCAGGCACCAAATGTCCTTACAGCTTTGGTCAAGTTGCGTTATTGACAACCATGCTATTCATACCTATTCTCTGCTCTGCCCCCATAACAATTTGAATAATGTCTGACCTGGGATTCTCATCTTTCAGCACTATCTCATTTTTCATTTTGGATGATTTGATCATATGATTTTTCAAAGTAAAATGAAAAGAAAAAAAAAAGAATAAGAGAAGAAAAATTAGCAGAGGCCACCATTGTTTCCCCCCCGCCCAAACCACATGTTCTTGAGCCTGTGGTGTTTCAAGATAGTCTATAGCTAAATAAAATGTGCCATCAGCAGAGCTAAAAGCACAGTTATCATAAACCATGTTAATTTTCAATGTCTTTAACATCAGAAGTTAAGACCAGCTGGACTGAAAAGTGCATTGGTGTCCTGGCTGATCACTACTCAGTTACAGCATCTCCAACAATTTGAGGTAAAATAATAAAGGGAGCTGGAAAACTTGGTATCTATTCAAAATAATTGCCTGAAGTTTTAACAATATAGTGAAGTCTACTTGATAAGGACATGAATTCTTTTTATTCACTCATTAACTTTGTAATCATGAGCATATATCTGTGCTCCTCTGTGCCTTAGTTTCTTTCTATTTGTAAAAATGGGCTATGAGTGATACTCAGGTCATTAGTTGTGAGGATTTAATGATCAATAGAAGAAAAGTCATTGAAAGTGGCTGGCATACAATGGGTATCTGTTTTGATGTTGTTTGGAAAGCTTACACAGATCCATGCTCGGCTACTGTATGTGTAATCCAATAAGTCATTTAATTATTCTAACCCTCAGTTTGTCTGCAGAATGGGAATGTATTTCACAGGTTTTTTTGATACTGGTAATAAGTAAGTCATAAATGTGACATGTAGTCAAACAGTGATTTGCATAGAGTTGACAAAAAGCAGTTCCCTTCTTTGTTCCCAGAAGAATCAGCACATGTAAATTTTTCTAAGGCCTTGAAAGAAGCAGTAAAGCATATCAAAAAAGTACCTTGGCTGGTACATGGGGGAGGGCCTGCTGACTCTGCAAGATCTTCAAAAATCTTATTTTCCAATTAGCACTGCTCTTGCTGTTGAAAAGCCTCCAACTTTTTAAACCCTTGGATGAACAGAACACTTAGTCACTCACCCCTAGTTATATTCCTAGCTCAGAAAAGTATGTAAAGATATCTTCAGAGAGGCTCTTGTACAACCAGAGAATGATTCTGCTCAAAGACTTTCTGGTTCTAAGCCTGGAATTGTTTTTTTCTGCCTATCCCTTCTCCACACATTCCTGCAAGCAGCCCTGTGTCCTCACTGTGGTGGTGACAGAAACTGTGGAGGGCAAGGAGGACCCCTGCTGGGAAGGTCCTTCCATTTTCCTCTTCCATGACCTGCTCCAGGTGAGCACGCAGCAGGAGCTGTCAGGCTCTGACAGCAAGAAGGAATGAAAGAGAAATATGGAAGGACAGCTAAACATGCTGAGTACAAGGAGTTTTCTTTTAATTCTTTTACGGAATAAAGTAACATGTTGTGTTTTGCCATTGGTAAATTGCTTTTCTCTCATAATATTTGAACAAGTTGTGGATAATATGTTTTGAATTAATTAACATTTATTTTAATTAATTGATCAACATTAATTAACACAGAATTCATAAATAATTTAAATGTATGGCTGTGTGCATATTATTTGCTACTATGTCTCTCTGTTTATGTAAAGATCGATTTTGCAGTATGGCATATGGAAATAATACCACAGAGCAAAGACAGGGTTTATAGAATCTGCTACTCTCTAGATATAAGTAGGTTATATAAAATCTCTGGCTCTTCCCATATAAATTGAATTTGGCTCTAGCCAATATGCTTCAGTTGATTGGCATCCTGTGCACCAAAATGTTGCTGGTTTGATTTCTATTCAGTGTATAACATATAGCCAGATTGTGGGTTCAGTCCCTGGTTGGGGCATGCACATGAGGCAACCGATTGATGTTTCACTCCCATATCAATGTTTCTCTCTCACTTTCCCTTCCTCTCTCTCTACTATTGATAAAAAAACAAAACAAAACAACAACATTAAAAATAAATTTAATTTCTTGGACAGATAATCTCTCAACTATCTTTCAATTTCTTCTCTGTTAGCAAAAGCACTAATATTCTTATCTTGCATCAATCATACCTCCAAAGAATCTCTAGAATACATTTAAGTTGTCCCTTTACTCCCTAAGCCAAGCCGCCCTCTGTCTTAGCCACCCAATTACATTCTGGCTCCAACCCAATCCATCTTCACACAGTGGGCAGGGAGTGTAACTCAAACTTAATCAGTTCCTGATTCCAAGCCTTTGTTGCCCTCTCATTGCACTGGGAAATAATTATACTCAATATTTCATGCCTAAGACCTTCCATGATCTGACCACTGTCTAGTTTTCTGACATTTTTCTTAAGAGTCTGCTACTTTGTAGTTATTTCATATCTTCAAATAGGCTAAGTTCTTTCTGCATCTTATGCATTTTATATGCTGGAATGCCACCTACCCTGTCCCTCTTCTTTTTTTCTGATTTCAGTAAATGCTATGTCCTTAGAGAGTACTCCCACCATTTGATTGATTTGAATTTGGCCCCGGTTCTCACTCCCCTTGTTCCCTGTCCTGCTGGTTTCCTCTATGGAACTTATCGCCATGGGTACAGTTATGCCTTCGTGTACTTGATTACCATGCGTCTCCATCCAAATCCTAGGCCTTCTAGAACCACATGGGTCTCATTTGTTGCCCAGCATTGAACAGTATGATTGGAATCTGATAGAAATTCACTAAGTATTTTAAAAGCAATGAATGGACAAACAAATGAGCTGTGCATCTGTACACAGAAAGATCTAGAAAAGGGCTTTCAGATATTTAATGTTACCGTCCCTTTCAGTATCCTTTTTTTGTTTTAAAGTTTTATTTTGATTTCTTTTACCCACAGTTTTGATGAACAATGCTGTCTGTACATGTAAGCAGGGCTGACAGTCAAGCATCAGTAAACTGAAAAATACCCTCTGTTGTGGCTCCAGGAGGCAGCTGGAAATGAGAAAAAGAGGCGAGATATCCCCATTTGACTTCATGCTGTGCGTTCTGTGAGGAATTCAGTTTTGCTAAAAACTGCTCAGTGGTTGAAGGGTATTTCCTATCTGTCCCCTTCCTTTCCTCCCTAATCCAATCACTGAAGAAACATACTGCATAAAGCCACGCTGAAGCTTCTGAAGTCACAAATATCAGGTCAGCTTCCTGAACCATAAGAAAGTTGACTTTGTATTGAACTCATCAATTAAAAGGCATATCAAGGACTTTGAAACAACCTGTACCACCATGTTGTGCCAAAATTTGCTATAATTTTCCCTCAACAGGTCATTTAAAATCCTGCAACAAATTATTCCATTGTTCACATTGACTCTGTGCAATGACAATGCAAAAACAACAACAAAAAACAACTGATCCAAAACAATGATGTTGGTAAAATAAATATTAATTGCTGTGGTGATTTGGCTTGGGAAAATATGTTTATTGTAATTTCTGATCATCAAAAAAGTATACTATCAATATAGTATTGAAAGGAATTTAGGGATAAAATAGGCAAGTTTAGGGAGTCTTAGGAATAAAGAGGGTCCATCGGGAAGGAACCTGTTGGATAGGGCTTGGAGCTGCCAGAAGGTACATATTCACAGAGAATAGAAAGTTGCCACATGATAAGGCAAGAAGAAGGTGTACATTCACAGAATATAATTAAAAGTGACAGAGTATGGGGGGTGGGGAAGAAACATATGTTCCCAGGAGATAGAAGATTGTTACAAAATAAGAGGAAGGGAGAGAGTGGATACCACGTTGGTTTTGTTTGGGCTTTGAAGCTGATATTCTGCAAAAAAGAGTGACCAATTAGAAAAGCACAGTCATAAAATGGGAAAGAGGTCCAATTAGAAGAGAACATGAAGAGACAAAGAACTACAGTTTCTATGATCCTTAGAAAAGGGGGGCTTAGTGGATAACCCCCTTAGGAACTCCTTTCCTGTGTAGGAGTCTTTATTTGCTTCCAATAAATTTCCACACTTTTACTAACAAGTCCTTTTATATTTTATTTTTATTTTCTTAAAATATATTTTATTGATTTTTCACAGAGAGGAAGAGAGAGGGATAGAGAGTTAGAAACATCGATGAGAGAGAATCATCAATCAGCTGCCTCTTGCACACCCCCTACTGGGGATGTGCCCGCAACCAAGGTACATGCCCTTGACCGGAATCGAACCTGGGACCTTTCAGTCTGCAGGCCGACTCTCTATCCACTGAGCCAAACCCGTTTCGGCTACTAACAAGTTCTTTTAGTCTGGAGATTGTATTCTTCAAACTTTGTGAGATGAGAGCCCCCAAGGGGGAGATCTACTCCCTGAACCCCACTTTTTAGTATGTACTGTCACTATAGTTGGGTATTCATGCCACTATTTATTATTTAAATGCTATCTGAGCTTTATCACGGTGACCTAGCATCTTCTGAGATTAGATTCTGAAAGAAAAGAGATGGTGAATATGAATGTTAGTCTTAAGAAGATTGATTTGTTTTTCTTCGTGTGTAGATGTGGTTCTTATTCTGACTTGGATTCTTCATATCAATAGTCAAATACTTCCAGTGTTTTGGGAACTTACATTATCTGGAACTTATACAAATTTTAGCTTAATTTTTTATTTCTGTTTTCATTTAGTCTGAGCAGTCCTACCTCATAGTGTTGTAATGAAAAGTTCAATTTTGCTTACCAATTTTGTTTAGTTTCAATAGCTACTAAGTTATCATCTGACCTGATAATCAGCAGATAGCAAACAGATAAGTCTGCCTTTCTTACTATTTATTAAACTAAGAATCAATGGCCTCACCAAGGGCCATTTGCACTTCATAGTGCATTAGCTGAACAAAAATACAATTATTTTGCAATTTAACACTAACTTTAATTTATAAAGCAGCTATTTATCAGAGCCAGGCTTAACTAATTTTGAAATCCTAGCGTCAAAGACATATGTTGAATATGGCAGCATGGGAAACTGTAGCTCCTCATTATGGCTTTGTGACATTAAGAGTTTATTTCTAAAATTGGAGGCATAGTAACAAGCATCTGTTAAATGAAAAGTAGCTATTTTTTTTTCACCTGAGTTTCTTATATAAAGAAAAATACGGTTTTCATGATGATTTGTAGCAAGTCATGGATTTGTTAAAATTTTAAAATTTACTTTCCATTGTTACCAGTATAGAGTGAAATCAAACTAAAATTTTATTTCATTCAGTTTTTTAAAAGTTACACACAAGAAATTATTGTGTCCTGGATCATAATTTATATATCCTGTAACTAATATAACTTATTCAGAGCCATAGCTCACCAAGAAATAACTGATTTCTAAGACAATACATTTTTAATAGCTTTGCTTTATCTTACCCTGCTGTGAAATAAGTCCTAAGAAAGTAATTTTAACCACTTTATGTACTGGTGACTTATATATTATTTTCCTGATTTTTTTCTTAGTATTTTTTAAAATATATTTTATTGATTTTTTACAGAGAGAAAGGAAGAGGGGTAGAAAGCTAGAACCATCGATGAGAGAGAGACATCAACCAGCTGCCTCCTGCACACCCCCTACTGGGGATATGCCCTCTACCAATGTACATGTCCTTGACCAGAATCGAACCTGGGACCTTTCAGTCCGCAGACCTACACTCTATCCACTGAGCCAAACCAGTTTCGGCTCCTTAGTATCTTTTTTTACCTAGAAATGTTTGCCTTAAGAGAGAGGCTCAAATCTTGTCAAATGGGGGTGGAAAGGGTAATATTTTGATATGTTTTCCAAAATAATTTTCTCTCAAAAAATTTAAAGTAAGGGAATTATTTCTGGGATATTCAGCCCAAAGCAAGTTTCTGCCTCCCATTAGAGATTTGTCACTTCAATGTGGATGACTCCCAATCCATACCTCTAGGCCTCAGACTATTTTTTTTTTTTTTTTTGTGAGGGTTAGCCCCACATTCTGAATGGAGCACAAGCATTTCCTCTGGGAGGAACAGATGTCACCTCAAACCTGAGCTTAGTTTCATCTAAAACTGAATCCACCACCTTCCTCCTCAAGCCAGCATATCCTTTCAGCATATTTGCTCTGCTAATTTTGCTGGTACCTAGAGTGACCTCCCCTCACTCCAGCCACATGCCCCATCTCATTCTGCACAAACAGCAATAGCCTGCTTCTCTGAAACCCAGAGTCTTTTGTACATGCTTCGTCTGTGTTTTTTAAAATTTAATTGGACATGCTTCAAGCTGTATAAAATACTTTACTTGCAGTTGTAAGTGTTCTAACAACAAAGACAAAAATCATCTTTTTCATCCTTTAAGGTCCAGATCTCTCCCAGCGTACCTCAGTTCATTATCTTAGAACTATTTCTTTTACATTATACAATACATTAAGTTGTGATTTTGTGATATATAACAATTTTTTTAAGAGAACAAAGCAGGCAGAGTTAGAATCCTGCTTCAATATCAAAACTAAAGCTTGAAATCCTATTAGAAAATGCAGGATATGTTTTATCCATTCATCTTCTTTGCTTTCTCTTTCAAAAATCGAATTCTCCCCTTAAAACGCTTGTTTTGTTTTTCAGAACTTGGCGAGATGTGACAGAATTCTCATGGAGTAAAATGTATGACTTTCAAAAAGATTGTTCCATTGTATTTATGTATTTTGATCCCTCATGAGTATCTGCTGAAGATGATAATATCTGATAAAAGCAGTAACAACAAAAATATTGCTCCATTTGGGATGTTTTGGGCAGAATTTTTTGCCACAGAAAATATTAAACCTGAATAAGACTATTAAAAAATATATGGTTATATTGGCTCTAGAAGAAAACGCTACTGTGGAGATTATTCTTAATTATGTTACCAAACATCCAAACATCATGCTTATGCTGGGAAGTAGGAAAGAAGGAAGTTTCACCTTCCAGTGGCATTTCCAAAAATTATAATAAACAACTAATGAGATGGTAACTTTCTGGGTTAAAAGAACATTTCTATGTCAGTTGTTGCACTGATTTGTGAAAGTTTCCACTGGATTACTTTCATTTATGAATTTTAGTGTTTCCATTACAAAAGTTATTTGCAAGGATTTACTTCCATCTGTAAAAATTTACTCAGACTTGTAAATGAACCTTTCCTAGCCAGGGAATAAATTCTTCTTACCCAATTTCATTTTTAATAAGTTTGGCCTTTTTGTCTCCTTGAGTTAACATGGAGGAAAAGGAAACTGTTGGGAACATTACAGGGATTCTAGATTAATGCTACCAATAACCTGCTGTTTGAAACACATAATAACAAAATATTATAAGGCACTACTAAACCTGTGGTTTCTTCTTCGTTGATATTGGCAGGGCAAGTTTTAATAATTTATTTTATTTATTTTTCAAATTTTATCTAGTGTCATCTATTGAAATAAAATAACTGGGCATGATGATGACAGACAAAATCTATTTACTTCTTTTATCTTAACAGACAAGGATAATCAATGTTCTTCATGATAATACCCCAAAATGAATTTGATTTGCATAACCATTCAGAACAAATAAGAAAACAAGAAATATAATTTGCTTATTTTTGAATAAATTCTGATACAAAGCAACTTTTAGGAATCCTTTGTGAAAAGATGCTTAATGGAAAATAAATGAAAGAACTGCCTCAGATTTTAGGAATGAAAATAATATTATACACCAAGATCACAAGTTAAATGTATGATAGAATCACATGTACTCGACAGAGCACTCCACTACTCAAGGGAGATCTGGGAATATCTGTTATTTTGATTGAAATGGAATTTAATGAATTTGATGTAGTAGGAAACAAAAAGTAACAGTGATGGAATCAGGTTAAAATCAAGAAGGCAAAGCATGAATCTTAAGAAATGACTGTGGGATTTTGAATTCACAGAGCCAGAAACAAATAGCAAAACCATCCATTGGTTCAGTCTGCCTGACTTCTGTAATAGAAACGTGCTGGCTAGGAATCAGTGTGCCATGGAGCAGGTCACACCTGGGCATTTTGTTCCAGTCTAGCACATCACTATAGCTTAGTGATGATGTGTAAAGAAATAGGAAAGATCACTGGCCATTATCAAGCTTCTCGGTGAAAATTCACATTGACAGGATAGCTTTAAGCATTTCAGATGAAATGGTACCCTACCAAGTATATCAACATTATTAACACTACCACCACTTTGCTGTCCCAAAAGTAAGTGGGTGAGGGAAATTATTTAGAAAGGTAAAGTTAAAATGGGGGTATGAAGACAGAAGAATGTGAGCTCTTCACAAGGGAATAGGACTGTCACAAAACAAAGAACATGAATTAGGAAAAAAAACAAAACCTCAAGTATTCAGCTAAATCTGGAATTAAATTTTATGCAAAAGCATTTACTCTACAATAAATGTGCAGGTGCTCTCTTTAGCAAGAATGCTACGCTTAGCATTCAGGCTACAACATATAATTTACTGCTGAGGTCTTGCTAGCTTAGTTATCCAACAGATTATGGCTTACTCTGCGGTCTTGTTGACAACCATTGAAAGTAATTCCATTCACCAAAATTCTTGCAAAAATTTGGCAAGTCGAGACTTTCAAAATTCCCTGTAGCCAAAGGAAAAGCTAACAGTAAAATGGAATTTAATAAAATCTAACTTCTAATTTTTTTTCTGAAGCTACACTTTCAGACATGGAAGCCACTGACCACATGTGGCTTTTAAAATTAAATTTGAATTAATTCAAAATAAAATAAAATTTACCGTCCAGTTTTTCAGTTGTACTAGCCACATTTCAAGTTCTTGATAGCCGCATGTGCTCCTATTGGACACCATAGGTATAGAACATTTCCCATCCTTGCAGGAAGTTCTAATAGACAAGTATTATTAGTCTAGAGTCATGGTGGGCAAACTGCAGCTCATGAGCTACATGTGACTCTTTGGCCCCTTGAGTGTGGCTTTTCCACAAAATACCATGGCCTGGGCAAGTCTATTTTGAAGAAGGCATTAGAAGAAGTTAAAGTTAAAAAAATTGGCTCTCAAAAGAAATTTCAATTGTTGTACTGTTGATATTTGGATCTTTTGACTAATGAGTTTGTCAACCACTGGTCTAGAGAGTTTACTAGAACATGTTCATGATATGAGAACTTTGAGTGTACAGACTAATGTACAGTATTTTATCCTCATAAATAGAGTGCAGAATTAGGCAGTTTCTAAGTAAAAAATTGATAGATCTGGACACTACATTCTAATAAAAACAAAAAACATTTAAAACTTTTTCTGGAAGACTGATTTAAGAAGAGAACTATATAAAACAGACGTGTGATTTGTTTACATGACATGTAAACATACATTTTCAAAGCAAAACTTATATTTTTATGTGTTTATTAGAGGCCTGATGCATAAAATTCACTCATGGGTAGGGTCCCTAGACTTGGCCAGCGATCTGTCCCAGTCTGTGGGGTGACCAACAGGGTGACAGGGGACTTCCTTCCTTCCTTCCTTCCTTCCTTCCTTCCTTCCTTCCTTCCTTCCTTCCTTCCTTTCTTCCTTCCTTCCTTCCTTTTTTCCTTCCTTCCTTTCTTCCTTCTTTCCTTCCTTCCTTCCTTCCTTCCTTCCTTCCTTCCTTCCTTCCTTCTTTCCTTCCTTCCTTCCTTCTTCCCTTTTACATCTACATTTAAAATATATATGTTGTCAAATCATGTTGTCCTTTAGTTTTTATCTAAAAGTTTTTGTTTTGTAAAAGTTTTGCTTTTGGAATTACATGTGTTAATCATATGTTTGATTTTTCATATGGACTAATGAAATGCAGATCAATTAATCACTTTATAAACACACACCTGGTTTTCAGGGGCATTCCCTCAGTTATAAATCACTGGTTATCAACCCTAGATGCTCATTAGCATCACTTGGGGAAGTTTTAATATAGAACATGATTTGTTTCCAAATCAGAACAATTATAATAGATCCTGTAAGAATTAACTAGGGCACTGATAGTTTCTTTTCAAGCCCCCCTAGTTAATATTACTGCACAGCCAAGGTTGAGGAGTATGAATGAGATAAATCCTTTACTATTACTGGGACCCTAAATTAGAATTAGATGCAATTCTGGCTATATATCATAAAAAATAATCTATTTATTTAACAGACATTATAACATAGAGGAAAAGTATATTTATATAACTGAAATAATCTAAACTCTATTTCTGTTATTAACCAAAAAAGGTATTTAGGGTATTCATATCACACACACAAAAAGAATTTAAAATATGAGCCTCAACAATAGTGAAAATAATTTTAAAATACTAAAAAACAAACAAACAAAAAACTATTGAGCCAAACAAGGGAATAGCAAAACAAACAAACAAACAAGCAAAAAAAACCCCACAATGATGATCATAATTTATGTGTTATTATTACTTTTAAATTTTTAACTTCATTTTCCTCATTTGGGGCAGTAGTAACATTAGACTCAGTCAGTGTGATAGAAGTATTACCCATTTTAGTTTTCACTAACATCTTGTGCTATAATTTTCTTTTTTTAAGGGAATTAAAAAAAAATATATATATATATATATATATATATATATATATATATATATATATATATTTCATTGATTTTGTAAAGAGAGGAAAAGAGAGGAAGAGAGTTAGAAACATTGGAGAGAGAATCATCGATCAGCTGCCTCTTGCACACCCCCTGCTGGGGATGTGCCCGCAACCAAGGTACATTCCCTTGATCAGAATCAAATCTGGGACCTTTCAGTCCACAGGCCAATGCTCTATTCACTGAGCCAAACCGGTTTCGGCATGTGCTATAATTTTCAGAAAGGATAGGAAAATGCAAAGCACAGTTTTTCACTAGTTTGGGCACATTGTGCAGCTGAACTTGTTCTCCAAGGAATGCCTGCATTTCAACTTCACAGTCACCTTCATAATTAGCTGGTTAATATTAATAACAGGAAGAGAGCAAGGAGAGGCCAGGCATTATAGGCATAGGTAACTGGGCAGCTTCACCAGAAAACTGCCACTTCATGCTCCCAGGGAACCACCACCGGTCCATTCCCTGCAAATCACTGGGGGAAGGGATCGAACAAAGGGGAAGATGGGCGCATGTACAGTGAAGTCAGGATGACATCACCTAAGGAAGGTACATGACTGTCAGTCTAACTTGGGAAACAAAGATAATTGGCTGGGCGAGTGGAGCCACTGCAAGTGCAGGAAATCCTGAAGTCATCATTGGTTAAGCTCCTAGTTATAAGCCCAAGACAGAGAAGTTCTGGCGCTCTCATTCTTCTTGCTAGCCTGCTCTTGCACTCCTATTTCTCACTTACTCTGTGACCCACACTCATCCATTGTCCCTCCTATGAATACCCTATGAATTGGCCTTAAGCAGCTGCATGGCTCAGGGCCATGTGGATCCTACATGCAATGGACTGCAGCTAGGGACACAAACCAAGCTAGCCAGACACTGACTGGACTCGACTGGACTGTGCTTTAGTATGGAGCAGAAACTCTGAGCAGTGACTAATCCTAGCTCTATTGAAGACATTTTCCATGGTGAGATGAGGGAGATGGGACCTTGGAGGGGAATTCCCTTAATGTTACTTCATCAACAAAGCTTTCCATGATGCCTCATCCTCCATCAGTGCCTCAGGAGATTCCTGTTCCCATAGCATCCCAGGAGCCCCACTTCCACCAGTGACACATGGGGACGCAGAGGGCATCCCACTGATAAAAATTATAGTAAATTCAGAAAGCAGCAAACCCAAAAAGTCAAAGAAAGTGATATCTCTGGGTGATCAGAAAAAAAGTCACCGAAGTAGAATAATAAAATAAGACACTGATCTCCATTTTGTCTCAGTTTAAAAAGATATACATTTTGTAAAAGCAGAACAGAACATTTTGCTTCTACAGACTTAAAACCTTCCCCAAGTATGCTAAGTGCTCTCATTAGAGATCAGCACAGCCAATGGGCAGTGACCTCGGAACCACTCTGGAGTAAAAGATTACAAACTTTGATGTGTCTTCAAAAACAAGAACACTGTAAACTACAGATAGGGGAGTCGTGGGATGTAATTATAATAAAGCCAAAGATGGGATAATAGAAGCAATATAAGACAAAATGTGTTGGTAGGATTTATCAATTTATTTGTATTCTACGACTAAGAGGGACATGCTCTACTCACATACATTTGGGAGTTTCATAGTTGAATTTTGAGAAAGCAAAGATTGTGTGAGTCTATTAAATAATGGTATTTTGGATGTGTCAGATTTGATTTCCTATAATTGTATATTGTATGATTTTCTAAAACCAGCACATATAATTTTTAAATTAATCCACCTTTGCTAAGACCTTTGAAATAATGTATTTCATTCTCTTTTGGTGGCCATCCCTTTTCCCCTGGTTTGATTTATTTTTCTTGTCTATTCTCGGAATTCTTTATTCCCATTTATCAAGGGAAAGCTTTGTTTTGGGAGCCCTGAAGCATGTCTACTTAGCAACAAGTTAGACACCCAGCAGGTGGTTTCTAAATCCATTTGCTAATAAAGTACAAGAGACACTGAGTGACTGATGGCTGGTACTCCTTTGGTAGCAGGAAAACTTTGGACTGTTTTCAGAGGCACAGGTCTCCTCAGGATGTCATGCACCACAGCAGGAAGCCAGCTTACTCCCTTTAGCAAATCCCTAGACTCCACCCTAAGCTGTCAGGAAGTTGCTTCATCCTCCCCCTTTTCAACTGAGTTTGTGTTCTCAGCATCTCTAACGCTTGTTTACATGATGTAATCAGATCATATTCTAAAATACTAACTAGAATAAACTGGCTTATGAAACACTAACTCCTTAGCACAACTCTTGCCTATTCCTGTAACCTAATCTCCTGTCATTCTCTTTATTACCTCTCTCCAGACACACAGGTCCTTCCACTTCTCTCTGAACATACCAAGCACATTCCTGACATTTGTTGTATCAATTCCCTTCCTCTCATCATTCCCTGTCCCAAATCTCCATATGTCAGTTAATGTTCGGCTTAAATCATAGCTCTTCTGAGGAGCCTTCCCTCTCAGTGCCCACACTGTCTCTATATCCTTCATAGCATATACGCCTGACTCTATATTATATTCTTGAGTTTACTTGTTTATTGTGTGTCTTTCCCATAAAAACATATACTTTGTTGTGACAAGGATTTTGTTCTATTCACCACTGTATTCCCAGTGCCCCAAATAACATCTGCATATCAAAGATGTTTAATCAGAATATATTAAATGCATTTACTTAAACTGTAAGCATTCAGGAGCTTGGTAAGAATAAGATGAGTTAACAGTCACCGAATGCCAAGTGTACACACTGTATGTGTTCCAACTATTTAATCCCCACCATAGTTTCATGAGGGAGAGGTTGTTCTCATTTTCATTTTACAAAATAGAGATGGAACACATTAGTCTGTCAAGGAATACAGCTAGAGGTGAACAAAGTTGGAATTTGAACTCAGGTCATTCCGTTGAAAGCTCACACTTTGGGCCTTACACTATACCAAAAGGCATCACATGAGAACTAAGACATGCTGAGTGCTGAATAGTAAATAGAAAGGAGAGCTGTGCATATTACAAGACAGAGATGAGGATAAATGGAGGGCAGAAAGGTAGTGGAAAAGGCTTAGCGAAGGTTTCTAGCACCATAGTCTAAAACATTGGTCGGCAAACTGCGACTTGCGAGCCACATGAGGCTCTTTGGCCCCTTGAGTATGGCTCTTTCACAAAATACCATGGCCTGGGCCAGTCTATTTTGAAGAAGCTGCATTAGAAAAAGTCTAAGTTTAAAAAATTTGGCTCTCAAAATAAATTTCAGTCACTGTACTGTTGATATTTGGCTCTGATAACTAATGAGTTTGCCGACCTTTGGTCTAAAACATTACCAAAGTAGGGAACTGTTTTATCTGTAGCCACCACTACCATTTGTAAAAGACTATCCTAAAATAAATAAGGCACTGAGTGATATGACATAACCTTCAACTGTCTCATAGGAGACATTTCTTTTAAATTATAATCATCACTAACAGAACTTTTATTGTATCATTATTTATTTCAATCTCCCCAATGGAACTAGAATTTTGAGAAAATCGTATTTGTCTTATATAATTTAACCAAGCTATTGTTGTTAGCATATTGATTTATAACCTTCAAATATCCTGTTTAATTACATTAACTCAAGGAAAACACACACAGTAGTAGTTAATAAATATAATTGGACCTATGGAAATCCATATTTACTTAATCTTTTCAAAATTAGTTTAGTTCGTTTCTTAAAAGATATGCTATTGCTAAACTCAGGACATAGTTAATTTATCTTAATTTTCTCATCACAGACATTTCACAAATAGCCTTTAGAACCTCTACTCCACAGGAAAAAGAGTTAGTAGTGCTTGGAAATATCTGTCTATTTCATTCATCAACCTGTAATTCCTATTTTAAAGCAGGAAAAATTAACAAATCTCTCAAAGGCTGCATATTCTGTCCCTAAATGGGGGCATACTAGCAGAAAACACAATGAACTCTTTCATCCTTTTCTACATTTTTCTGTTTTACTGATTAAATGTTTTTGTTGTTCTTCATTCTTACCAAAAAAGATCTTTCATTTTTCTGCTCATCCCTTTATGTTTTACTATTTTCTAGTAAAGTAACATTTAAGTCAGAGTGTGAGTTGGTATTCGATTCTGATGCAGCAACTATGTGTATTACCCAAAATAAGGATCAAATGTATAGATGGCTCTACAATGTACAGTGAGGACTCTCTGAGGAACAGAGTAATATTCACAGCCTTATTGAGTCTGGACTGACATCCTTGGAAAGGCAGGAATAATTAACTCTATTTTATAGATACACAAATTTAACTTCTATTTAAAGATAGTGGGAGGCCTAATAAAAAATCTACAATAAGTAACATTTTTCAAGTTCTTAATATATGTCAAGCACATGTATTATATACAGTATATAATGCTTATTACAAATCCAGAATGCTGTTATTGCTATTATCATCATTTTATAACTTAAAGCGACATGGGCCATTTTTTTCCCCTCCACTTCTTGTAAGTGACAGATCCGAGGTATAAACTTAATTTGTCTGTCTCTGGAGCCATCTCTTTAATCACTTTTTTTTTTTACTGTTCAAATAAAGAGGTAAAATCTTGTCAATTGATCATGCATTTGCTGGCCATCTAATATAGGAAGGTATTATCAATATCTTAAGAACTTTGAGAAATCAGATATTGGCACAGGCAATAATGACCAACATTATTTGACAGTGGAAAGCCCAATGTTAAATTTTCAGGAATTTTGCAAAGTAGTTATCAAAATAGATATTACTAAAAATTAAATTATATAACTTTACAATTAAGTAAATGTTGGGAATAAATACTCAAAATGCATCTCTACTTAATTACTTTATGACATTTTACTATTATTATTATTATTATTATTATTATTACCTGTGTTCTTGAAGTTATTTACATTGAGTGTGTTTGGATGGTGAAAACGTTGCTAATGGAAGGCTACTGTACATCTCTTCTTAGTTCCACATTCAGGAATGTCACATTGATATCTTGAGATCGGCCACATGTAAGTACTTACACCACAGAAATAGGTAAACAACATAAATTACTCATACAGCTGGCCTAATTTATTGTTTTGTTGATTGGCTAGCCTTAAAAAATGATGGAGAAAATGTTAATAAGTCATATAAAGCTTAAAAGTTCTGGCATATTTGGTAGCACAGCATTAAGAAGTATTTTTCCATGGTTCAAAAGCCACCATCCAAACCAGGAAAAAAGTTGCTCTTACATCACTACATGACAGATGAGTGAAGTTTTAATTTTTGTCATCACTGTATCACTTTCTTCGTACTAGTTAATATGACCAAAAATATCAACCAACATTCATGATGGGATTATAATAATTTGTCAGTTGCAACCATAGTTTGGTTGCACATACAAAAGTTTGCAAATGTCAGCAAAATATTCTGTATGCATCATTTGGCTATATAGAATTTATAACAAAGAGTAGTGTGTATTTTTCCTTTAGTAAATTGTGTGTGTGCTCCAAATCCACTATATCAGTAAAATGTATAATAAGCTTAGTGTACATATGCCTATCATATGCCTTTGCATCTGCTGTTGACCAGTTACCAGTATGGCAGCAAGTAAGACAGTCATAATCTCATCTCTCATGGAGCATAGAATTATTCAACTTAAGATAGAAAATTTTAAATACTTGATTCATCTAACATATACTTAAAATATCAGTGTATAAGAGCTATCATGAATACTCATGAGACTTGAAAATCATTCTTTCCAATTTTTTTATTGATTTAGATTTAATCTCTTATAGGTTCTAGAAGAAATCACTGGGATAGTTGTAAAGAGCCCAGAGCATCACTAAAATGGGTTTTTCTCTTTGATCTTGAGAAATGGCAGCAAGAAACTCTCCATCTGTGAAGAAGCCAGTGACCTATTTCCCACTACCTGATGCCCTGAGGTATCCAGAGGCATGGGCAGTCATCACTGCAGATGGAGCCTTTGCTGCTGAGACACAGGACTTGCAGAAAGACTGACTTGGGCTGGGGCGGGGGAGATGGAGTGTTGTAGGTCTACTGAGAATGGATGAGGGACAAAGCAACACTGTTAAGAGCTCCTGAGCCCTCCCTATGGCCTCTGCAAGTCTTTTTCCTACCAGGACTGAAATAGAAGGGAGAAAAACGTGGCTCTAAGTGACGGAAACATTTAGCAAGTTACAGAGCTCTTTTTCAAAGGGAAATATGCTTCTATAACAATCAATAAACAGTGAAGAATATATATATGTGTGGACTCATATATGTACATATATATGTAAATGACTCTAGTGTAGCTCATAGAGTAGTTTTTGAAAGGATTATTTGTTTTCCATACAAATATACTTTTGTGAAACAACCTGGCATATTTGGTAATAGCAGAAGACTTAAAAGAAAGTCTTGTTCTTATCTTAAGTAAAATGTATATAAATTAAATAATTTAATTACATAATAAATGTGAGAATTATTTTTTATTTTAGGATTTTAAAAATATTTATTTATTTATTTACTTACTTATCCTCCCTAAATATATTTCCTATTGATTTTTTTAGAGAGGGAGGAATAGAGAGAGATAAGGGGAAGGGAGGGAGGGAGAGAGAGAGAGAGAGAGAGAGAAGAGAGAAACATTGGTGTGAGAAGGACACATCTATTGGTTGTCTCCCACATGTGCCCTGACCAGGCTAAGGTTCAAACCTGGAACCCAGGTCCGTGCCCTTGACTGGGAGTGGAACCCACAATCTTTCAGCCTGTGGCTGACTCTCCAACCATTGAGCAAAACCAGCCAGTGCTTTTTATTTTAATTTTAGTTTGCTTAATTGGTACTTTAGGCATAACAAACATTGTTCCAGTTTGTTTTGTTTTTAACAGTGCAGACACCCACACCACTGCCTCCCCAAATATTTAAAATCCATAAAACAAAATGTTTTATGCTGCTATGTTTCATTCTTCTAGAACAGAGAGTCAATATATAGCCCAGAGTCAAATGATCATAATTGGCTTGATAGATTGGTCAAATCTAAAATGGTGAAATTTAATTAGGATAAATTCAAAGTCCTGACCCTAGTAAGTCTGAAAGTTAACTGTATAAGTACTTGAGGTATGATTTATCTGAAGCTAATTGCATAAGTTTGATATGATCCATCAGGATGATATGGACAGCAATATGCCATTTTGATCTCTCAGTTCTTAGAGAATGGCACATTACAAATAATAGTAAGATTTATTTGGCACTAGTGATAACAACACAGAGTGTTATGTTCATTTCTTTTTGCTATGTTGACAAAGTGAAAAGCTTCCACAAGCAAGAGGACTAGAATGACAAATGGTCTATAAAGATCAATGTGTATATTTAGGAATAGCTTACAGAATGAAGAATGTTTTCATGGGCAGAGACAGAAAGAAGTATAAGGTGCTTTTTAATATGTGTAGGACATTCATGGTGAATCAGGATGTGTGGCTCCCCAGTACAAAATTTAAATGATAAGGTGCTACTTTCACAGAATTAGCCTTTTTTAAAAAAAACAAAAAACAAAAAACATGTATTTTTACTGATTTGAAAGGAAGGGATAGGGAGAAAGATGGAGACTTCAATGAGAGAGAATCATTGACCGACTGTCTCCTGCATGCTCCACACTGGGGATCAAGCCTACAACCCCGGCATATGCCTTGCCCAGGAATTGAATCAGGACCTCCTAATTCATAGGTTGACACACAACCACTGAGCCACTCCAGCCAGGATCATATAGTTAAGATCTGCTACATTTGGCTCTGACCTCTTACCTTTAAAAAGGATGTAGGCAGAAACCACATGATCATTTTTGTAGAGGAAGTTAGAGCCTCAAAACATGGAATAGAAAGCATTTAGTCTCTTTCCAAATATTGTCTGAAATTTTGTAAAATCCCACTCATATGTCGAGACACAGAGATCATCATAACAAGGAAACTGGGTTCTAACTCAGATTGTTGTGCAAAAGTTGAGGTCAGGAAGCCACAAAAAGAATGTTGCAAAACAAGTAACAACAAAAATAAAAAGTGGGAGAAAAAGCAAATGTGATCTACTATTGAGAACCTGTGCTAGAAGGTCCAAGGATATAAGAAGAAGGAATTCAGAATTAAAGGAAAGCAACATGAAGTCCCTTAGCCAACGCATATGGAGGTAATAGCCAAGGAAATGTCAGATAATACAGAGAATGATCCATTGGATTAAGTTGACTTCAGAGACTGAACTACCTCTAGAATTCCAGTCATTTGAGTAAATAAGTCCCTTCTTATTAAAAAAAAAAAAGTAGTAAATACATCAGAGGAAAAATATCTCAACTATTACAGTTTAAAATTAGAAATTTCAAGGCACAGTTTTATAGGCATAAAAGATTTCCTTTAACAAAAAACCACCTTAATTTCTACAAAATATCAAGACATGGAAATTTACCTAGGCCACATGTATATTTCCAAAGCAGTTCTGGGATCATTTGTCCACAGCTAGATCATTAATTTTGAAACCTAGATTAATGTTCCTGAGTTCAACACTATATCTCACTTAATTCATTTTATACTCAGTGTGGCAGACTTTCCATTTCATAAGATAATTTTCAAGTAAAGCGAAAAGTATTATTTGTTTATTTCAATGCACTTATAATGTGACAACAAATCATATTTATGAATTTATTTGTTATTTCCTTGTGTGCTCACACACTAGCACTCACATTAAGGAATAAACAAATAAAGTTAGCAATCTTCTACCTATTATTATAACAAATATAGCTATCATTAGGGACATGTGAAAGATTCCATAGATAACACTTATACTATACATCAAACCAATACAACAGTCCCTTCCAAAGAATACAAATATATCCAAAAGGCATTTGATATAGGCACAAAAAACAATTATTACCCCAGAAAAACAGATTTTTTTTGCATGCTGAAAATTTACATTACTATTTGAATAACTACTGTTTATAAAAGTACTAGAGGCCCAGTGCATGGATTTGTGCACCAATAGGGTCACTCAAGCCTGACCTGCTGGGATTGGGCCGAAGCTGGCTCTTCAACATCCTTTGAAGGGTCTTGGATTGCAAGAAGATGGTTTGTGGGTGGCACACCCCAGAATCGGGCTCCCTCCTCTCTAGTTCTGGGCGCTTCACCCAGGAACCACAGCTGCCAAGTCACCACAGCTCAATAGCTCCTGCATTGAGTGTCTGCTCTCTGGTGATCATTGAGCATCATAGCTACCAGTCAGATGGTTGGCTTAGGCTTTTATATATAAAGATATCACTTAGGCTACCTGACTGGATGGATGCTCCTAACTCTGAAATATTTCCTATATTATCAGGAAAAAAATATACCAAGGGACTCTACTAATTTGCATTGCCTTAGGGTCACTCTCTCACTCTTGGGCAAGATCACTTCATTGTACATGGGTGACCTCAAGATATTGTAAAAATAAAAAGGACAAGTTACTTGACAACATCTTCCATAATTGTACTGTCTGCATGTAGTGCCCAGTGTATGAGTATTTGGGCAAGATAAAGAGAATTACAAACTTGATGCTCGTATGGGGAAGATGCAAGACTCCTCCATCAAATGTTTAATAGCAGGAGCAATGAACTTAAATGGTTAGCAAAAGTGTAGAAAGACCAGGGAGGGCTAAGGTGACTATCCATCCTGGTTTGCAGGGTCTTTAGCAAAGTCCTCCATCTGAAAGAAACAGTCCTGGCTGATCAGGCTGGTTGGTCACCCTTGGAGGACTCTGCTTAATCTAAAACTAAACTCTATATCCTAGGAGTGGGCATATAGACTCCCAAACTCTCCAAAAATGACAATAACAGCATATATACACATATACATACATAACTATATGTGTGTAAAAATACAGTTGACATGAAGAATGGGTGATTTAGAGGCACTAACCTCTTGCAGTACAAAAATCCAGGTATAGTTTTTGACTACCCCAAAACTTAACTACTCATGGAAGATTGGTTCTAGGACCTCCAAAAGATACCAAACTCCAAAGATATCAAAGTCCACTAAATCCTTTACATACAATGGTGAGAACAAGCATATCAAACTGAAAAGCTAACACAGGCCAAATAAACAAGGTTTAATTTTATGTGGCCACAAATAAGAAAGCTTTAATTTCCATAGAAAATTATTTCAGTACAGATTTGCTGAATACAAAGGGCTGAAATAAATGAGTAATCTATATATATATAAAACCTTAGTGACCATTACGACTGATTGATTGGAATGACTGGTTGACCTGTTGCTGTGATGCACACTGACCACCAGGGGACAGATGCTCAATGCAGGAGCCCCTGGTAGTCAGTGGGCTCCCATAGTGGGAGTTTCATTCAGCCTCAGCCAGAAGCTGGGCTCATAGCTGGTGAGTGCAGCTGCAGCAGCTGTGGCAGCAAGATCAGCAGGAACAGCGGAGCTAGGTAGAGCAGCAGCTGAGCTATGCCCACCCCAACTGGGGTTCCTCCCTAGCTGCTTGCTGCTTCAGCACTACTACATTCCTCAGGATCTCAGATTTTGAGAAGACACAGGCCAGGCTGAGGGACTCCACACATGCATGAATCAGTGCACCAGGCCACTAGGTCTTAACATAAAATAATAGGACATTTTAATAAAAATAATATTTTTTTTCTTGAACATTCACTTACCAGACACTGAATAACTGCCTAAATTAATAAATATAACACAAGTAATCCTATTTTTGTTGTTCTTCAAAAGCGAAATATTTCCTGTTGCACACACCAAACAAGTCAGTACAAGACTAATGACATGGCAAGAGGCAATTGCCTGCTAAAATATTTGCTGCTAGAATTAGTGGAAAGAAATGATGCATGATATGCCTATGCACAAGGTGCAAAAGGGAAATGAATGCAACAAGATTATAGTAATCAGTCATTATTGAATGTTTATTAATGATTATGTATAAGAGGATACTGTAAAAATTAAGTCACAAAATTTTTACTAAAATGTTTCTTACTATTAAATTGGCTGGGCCATAAAAATATTCATTGTGGGCAGCATGCTGCCCATGGGCTGAGAGTTTGACATGCTTGGTGTAGAACAATGCATACAATTAACCCTCAGATTTCCATCACAAGTCAAATGTGGTCTGTTGAATCTGAAGATGGGAAACTCTTGAATATGGAGGGCCAAATATATTTATTGAAAAAAAAAAATCTGAGTAGTTCAAACCTGTGTTTTCAAGAGTCAACTCTATACTTATTTACACATGCACAGACACACACATATGTATCAAGGGACTCACATATGTGTCTATGACTCTTTGCTTGATTATTACCAATCCATCTTGATTTTATTGTAGTTCCTGAGTGTGCAGACTACCAAATCTTTTCATGGCTGCTGTAATCCATTTATTTGTTAATGGTCCATAGAATATATTTTATTATATCTCCCTACTGTGAAAATTATTCTGGGCCTTTATTTGAATTGGAAACAAGTGGTTAGGGCTTATAACTTCCTTTTATACCTAACTGTTATTCACAGCCAACTCACAGCAATAGCTGATGCAAATCCTTTGGCTGAGTTAGGGATGTGGTTGACTATTCCTTAGAAAATGGTATTTAGATTTTAAGTTGATTAATATAAAGAGTACTTTTAGCAGATTCAGATACAAAATTGATTTGAGAGAAAATGTGCATTTACTTTTTTTCTCCATTCATGATATTCAAATTCCAAAATGTGAGAAACATGCTATTGTTTTTATGCTATCTTTATTTTCTATAATGCTTAATGGACATTTTTTTCGGTTGTGGTAAATCAATATTAAGTTTTTCATCAACTGTTGCCAAAAATTGGTTTATAATCATTAGTTTATATACACAAATGACTTCTTTCTCATCTCTTTTTAAAGACAATTCATTTAATGGGTTTCTTTTAGAAGCCTATTAGGAAAAGCATATGGTTCTTTGACTAAATTGAAATAATCATTGAATTTTGTTTTTAAATGAGTTGGCCAATTTAGATATGTCTAAGGGATTATCTTGCACATGGGAGGCAATTTACTAGGTTGAGAGAGGGGGAAATACTTGATTATTTTGCTCTTGATCATCATTACCTGTACTGCTATCAAAAGCTTTATATACTCCATCATCCATTGGATCAATATACTTTATTTGTTAATTATAAATAGTACCTTCAGTTTAAAATATTTTTAGAAATATGGAAGTGTATATGATTTTTTAAAGGAACAAAAATATCATTTACAGCAAACTTTACCCCACCCAACATCAATGCCCACACCCTGCTCTAAAAGAAACAACTGTCACTAATTTGATGTTTATTTTTCCCATTGATTTTCTATGCATTTATATTTGTATGTATCTGTGTGGCTGCTGCAATATTTTGCAATGATCATTTAAAATATATCCATAATAATAAAAGCATAATATGCTAATTAGACTGGATGTCTCAGAACTAAGTCAGGGCTGCAGTCAAGGCTACGAGGGAGAGATCCAGGCAGCAGCTGTGGCTGTGAAGGCCTACTCCTGCAGGAATTTTGTGCATCAGGCCTCTACTAAATAGAATAACATTATATGTTACTATTTTATTATTAGATTTGATTTTTTTTCATTGATGCTGTCTTATATATTAATGTGATTATACAATGTTCATTTTAATGGCTGTATGTGTGCTTTGAACTTTAATTAACCATATCCTGATCTCTGGGCATTTGAGTACTTTCTAATCTTACACTCCTTCAAACACTGTTGCATGAAATAGGCTTTCACATATATTTTTATGTACAAGAAGTACTTTTAGCCCTAACTGGTTTGACTCAGTGGATAGAGTGTCAGCCTGTGGACTGAAGGGACCCAGGTTTGATTCTGGTCATGTACCTCTGTTGTGGGCACATCCCCACTGGGGCATGTGTAGAAGGCAACTGAATGATGCTTCTCTCTCATTGAAGTTCCTAACTCTCTATTCCTCTCCCTTTCTCTCTGTTGAAAAATTATTAAGATATATATATTTTTTAAAAAAGTACTTTTACAAGAACAATTTCTTAACAATTACCTAGCAGATGAGAAGGCACTTTACCTTTTGTGAAGTGCTGTCAAATGTACCTTGTAAGAAGAGCTATATGTCATCCACTTTTTTATTTTTACAATTGGTTGATTTTAGAAAGGAAGTGTTTTATTCTGGCTGTAGTATACTTTTTCTGATTATAGTAAGATGAAATATCTTATGTTTTTGACCAATTATTTTTTCCATGAACTATCGATATCTATACTTTTCCAAACTTTCTATTGAGTTGCTTGGTTCTTCCTCATTGATTTATTGAATTTCTTTCTATATTATTCTCCATCTAGACCCAATATTAAATTTGGTTATTATTAATACTAGAGGCCTGGTGCATGGATTCATGCACCAGTGGGATCCCTTGGCTTGGCCTGTGTCCTCTCGCATTCCTGGACCCATCAGAGGATGGCAGGCTGCTGGTTTCAGCCCGATACCCACAGGCCAGGCTAGAGGGACTCCAATGATGCACAAATCTGTGTACCAAGCCTCTAATATTCATGTAAGATTTTTGGTTTATCTCTTCCCACCCTCCCCTCTTTCCCTTCCCTCTGAGATTCATCAGTCCGTTCCATGTTTCCATGCCTGTGCGTTGAGCATCTTCCCCCTGGTGGTCAGTGCATGTCATAGTTACTGGTCAAATGGTTGAATGGTCAGATATCACTTAGGTTTTATACCATATATAGATAACATATGACTTGATTCTCCTTAGTTCATTGAGTGTTTTGAAACATTAATTTAACTTCCAAATGTCAAAAACATTTTTAAGCATTGCCACGGTAGTTGCGTTTTCTAAAACGATATGTTTAGAGAAATTACCACAGTTACTTTGGTTTGTGAATATGATTATTTTTCCACGTAATTAATATTTTGGAAATCTTGTCATTTTTCACAAGAAAATGATATCAGCAAAGATTAAATAAAATGACTATTTCTGAAGTATTTCTTAATAAAGAAATTAGCAGTGTAGCTTCAGTGTCAGGAATTATAAAAATATAGAAGCAAATATTTGAGTTTTCCCTAAGATGTGAGAGATCATTATCTCAGGTTCTCTTTCATTTATCCTCTTCCTGGAAGGCATGCCAAGTGTTATAATCTATTTCCAGCAAGTGAGACAAAGAAAGGTTAAATGTCCTTGCAAAACAATCCAGCAAATATAAAGTTTCAGTGACCCATGCAAGGTAACCTATAAATTCTCTTCACAAGCTAAATTATAGTATAAATTTTCCTTTTTTCATTCAAGGTACTCTTTCCTATCACACTGACAGATTTTTAGCCACCTGGTTAGTCCCAGGGTGACTTTGTCATGGATATAAACACTCAGGCATGTTTTGTGTTTTTTAAAATTTAACTGAAAAACTGTCACTATTATTTGTCCTCCTAAAATTAAATAAATTATCCTTGTGAAGAAGGATACAAGGTTGTTCACTGCAAGTTAACATAGTGTTTTGCGTACATAGATTCTAGCAAATATATGGCCACCTCTATTGCTGATTAACAAGATTTCATACTATGTGCAAACATCTGTTTTCTTTGTTGGCATTGATTTCTTCTTACTCAGCTTATTACTCCCATTGCTCTAGGTTTCCCACCCTGTGTTTGGCCTTCATCTGCAGAAAAATTTGATACCTGTGATTTACTTTATCTATTTTTAAACTATGAATACAGGAGTACAGTGTGATGGGAAAAACACATCACAAACATTGACCAAAGTCACAGCACATCAGAATGTAATTTCTAACTACCATTCTTTAGAAGAAGAAGAAAAAAAGATAAAAGATCATGAAACATAATTATGTTAAAAACCAGCTGTGTGAGTTATTATTATAACAAGATGCCCTTCTATTGTTTGATGATAGCACTTTGCTTTGTTTTTTCAATGGGGTTAGATTCTAGCACTATGGTTAAATTAAACAGCGTGGAACTGAAAAAACGCATGGCCACAGCACTGAGCTCCTTCGTTTCTGACCTGCGTTGTGCTGCACACAATCCAGCAAATATAAACCTGGTGTGTGCAGCACAACGCAGCTGGAAGAGTGTGACCCAGAGCCAACCAAGTCCTCTTCCTGCACCATGATGTTTACAGAGCAAGTGCTGTTTCAAGCCTTGTTCTGCCTCATTTTACACAAGGCTTAACTGAGGCAAGTATTTCACTGCTGGGCCAGTCCTAAAATTGAGGTTTCCCTGAAATCCCTTGTTTTCCGGCGAAGGCTCCTTCCACCATATTTTATTGTATTTTCTGTTAGGATCCATCAGTCAGTCAGTAAATGCTTATTGATCACCTATTTTGTGCCAAGCAGTGTGACAGAAGCTGAAAATAAATGTCAACATAGAGTTGAGTCTAGCTGAGACTGTAGCTTAGATACCAAATAAAAGTGAACAATTAAGATACAGCCATGTAAAGTGATGCCAGAAGCACAAATTGATAAACGAGGGAAGTAAAAGGGAAACTGCAGAACAGATGAGTGGTTGCCAGGGATTCAGGAGGGGAAGGTGAGAGTCGGGAATGGCTATAAAAGTCATATCAGGGATATTTGTAGTGATCAAATTGTATTTTGTCTGTGGTTGTGCGTACTCAAATTCACAACTAATCAAATTATATACAAACTAGAAGCCCCCTGCAGGAAGATTACTGCAATAGGGCTTCCTGCTGCAGTCTCCGCTGGCCCACCTGCTTCCCTCCCTTCTCTGTAGCCCTGCCTGCTTCTCTCACTTCTCCCCGCCCCTCTTGCTTCCCTTCCTTCTTCACCGCCTCCCTTGCTTGCTTCTCCACAGCTTTGCTCCTTTTTGCAGTGCTTGGCTTCTTTCTAAGCCCTCTACAGTGTTCACTCTGGCCTGGATATGCAAATTAACCGCCATCTTAGTTGAGTTAATTTGCATGCTCGCCCTGATTGGTTGGTAGGCATGGCTTGTGGGTGTAGCAAAGGTATGGTTGATTTGCATGTTTCTCTTTTATTAGAGAGGATAAACACACACATCATCACACAAATAAATACAAGTAAACCTGGAGTAATATGAGTAGGATTGATTGATTGTGCCATTATTAATATCCTGGTTGTGATATTGGACTACAGCGTTGCAAGATAATACCACTATGGTATTATGGAATATAAGGTACATGGAATATCTCTGTAGAATTACTTCTACAGCTGCATGTGAACTTACAATTATCTCATTTAAAAGTTCAATAAAAATAGAAGAGAAGGCTTTACTATTATAGATTGGTGAATCAGACCATTTTCTGAAAGAAGTCATGTTTAAACTAAGACCCAGAAGACAAGTTAGATGAATGAGGAGAAGTGGGAGTCAGGGGGGTGGTATTTGAGAAAAGAAGAAGTAGCATATTCAAAGGCCCAGAGCCAGGAAAGCCTAACTAGTTGTAGACACTAAGAGAAGATCAGTCTGGTTAAAGCATAGAGAGCAGGAAAGGGTGTCTCAATGTGATTTTTAAGAGTGAGCAAGAAGCCAGATTTTTGGGGACACTGAAGTCATAATAAGTATTCTTCTTGCTTTTTTTTTTTTTTTTTACTTTTTGCCAAGGGTAATCTGTTTTAAGGAGAAGAGTAATATGATTAGATGAGTGTTTTTCTATTATCACTCTGGCTGTAGAGTGCAGATTGAATTAGAAATGGGGAAATAGTGAGTGGGAAGAGAGTACTTGAGAAGCTACAGCAATAATGGGGGTGGGGGGGAAATACAAGTACCAGGCAAATTGATATCAATATGAGTGGAGAAAATAGATGGACTCAGGCTTTATTTAGAAAGTAAAGAAATGGACTGGGTAATTGATTAGATAAATCTATGCCAGAAACACCTGAAAAAAGACTGGGGTCAAGGGGTTCGAGAGTAAGATCGATTTTTGGAAAGGATGCCTATAGTATTTTAAATGGGTCTATCTGTAAGTTTGATTTAATTTAATTTTTTATTTCTGTAAGTCAATTCCTCTGTAGCAAATCATTCTATAGTTCTTAGAGTCATGCTTTGAAATATAATAATTGAGTATCCTTTTCTTTTTTTAAATATGGAGTGCCTTAAGAAGTTACTAGCACACCAATCAAAGTTGCAATACAAATGTCAACATAATAATATAACATGCAAATGCACATACATATATAATATATATGTATCCAAATAAACACACATAAAATTAACATGTTTGCTGACCAATAAGCAGAACTGAGAAATTTCTCCCCAAAAGAAATTCATTGTCAGTGTTTTGGATGGATATTTGTTCAGTCACATTTGAAGATTCCCTCTAAGCATGCCAAACTTTTGGCAAGGCATGCAGCCTGTCAGCCACGAGTCAGATATGCTTGCCTACACAATTCTGTACACATTTTTACAACTGTAAGGAAGTTAGTTTGTTTAATAATTCCTGTCTTGTACAATATATAGTTCATGCAATGATGTTGAAGGCTCATCAGGAAGTTATAAATCAGTAGTAGAGCAGATTTTTAGTCCTTCAAGCCTTTTACCCACTTAATAGACCATCAAAACCATTAAAAGCCTTTGAGAAAACTTTCAAGCAAGGGGAAAAGTGCTATAAATCGCAGTTTGCTTTGAAATGCCAACATGTTTATGGTACTATTAAAACTAAGAAAAGCTAAAGTTGTGAGTACCTAAGGAAATCTGATTATAGCCAATAAAGAAAGGCTGTTATATCAGAGATGAATATTAATACTGACATAAAATAAGTAATACACACTGATTATAGCTATAATATAGATATAAGAATAAAGCATGTATACATACATATACATGCTTTTACCAGAGAAAGTATATGGCATGAGCATGCTTTAACACAGCATGTAAAGTTCATGATATCATGCCATATTTTCTCAATAAGTTTTGGATTGTTTTCACTGTCTAAGTTATAACTATTTTATTAATAGTATTCTCAAAATTAACTTCCCTTTCAGGCGTCTTCAAACTACGGCCCGCGGGCCACATGCGGCCCGCAGAGGAGTCTGATCCAGCCCGCCAGGTTTTTTGGGCAGTGAGCGCAGCCGAGGTGTTACAGTAGGAATTAGTAGTTCATATAGTCCGGCCCTCCAGCTCTCTGAGGGACCGTGATCTGGCCCCCACTTTAAAAAGTTTGAGGACCCCGATAGTCAAGCATTATCAGAAGCCATGCCAAGAATCGGATCATCCCAAGAACCTATCCCAAAAGAAGTTCTTAGAAAGTGTTTTCCTTATTGTTGTTCTTGATGATTGAATGGCCATTTTTAATGTAACAGAGGTAGATGGATGAGAGAAATATTATATACCAGACACTACACAGAACATAGAAGGAGCTGCATTTACATTGTGAGAAGAAATGTTGTGTCTGCACACAAAGTGGGTTGAAAACATATCAGTACAATGAAAGACAGAGAAATAGTGAATTTCTGCATTTTACAGAACTAATTGATATGCAATCATCAGAAATGGAATACTGTATTGAAAAGGACATTCAGCATGCCATGAAAAATATGTGGCAAAATGACAGCAGCAGCAGCCTCTGCCAACAATACTTATATCCAAAGGCAGAAAATAGTCTTAAGCTTTTACAACACAACACAGAGTTATTCCAGCCTATCACAATTCCTTTAGAGTAGCAGTGCCTTCACCGAGCTCACTTTGCAAACGCTCAACAATACCACTCAAAACAACTACCTAAATGGTCTGAACTATCTGAAAATAATTGAGCCATGAAGACAGTCTTGGTTTAGTAAGGTTGTTACATTTTAGAGGGGTGCTTAATTTCTTCTTTTCACTAACTGATTCGGTAGATAACAAAATGGAAATTTCTGTCTTACCAGGTTTTTACAAGTTATAGTCATCTCTTAATTCTTCTAAACAAATTATATCCAAAGTTTTTACCAATTTTCAATATATATTGTACCATGGAACAGAAAGTGTTTACTTATTTGGCTGGTATTAATTTAACTTTGTTATATATTAGGCACCAGATTTTTTTTTTTTTTTTTTTTAGCTGAGTGCAGTGTTAATAAATTGTACTTGGGCATTCTGAATAAAAGCTTCACTTTAGGATGATTTCGTAGCATCAGTGTGTAAAACATGCACCTTTTCTAAAAACTTGTTTTTCTTATAAATGGGAAATATATCCTGGTTTTACATTAACTTAAAATTAAATTTAAGTATGATGCACTCGGTATTGATTTGAAATATTTTATGCGTGGCCACTTGCAGCCAGAGCTATTATGTTATTTGATACGCTTCTGGCCATATTGTATCCCTTTGACTTTACCAAACCATTTGTTGGCTAAGCAGTCTTTCTTTTGAAAAATATTTATGAATTTGTCAAACACAGACACATACTAGGAATATCTCAGTACATATATAATTGCTTCAGCTGCATCTCTTTTCCTCAGTCATAAAATATTTCTGAATCATCTATAATGAAATTAACTTTAAGACAGACATTAAATAATCACTATACTCAATACATGATATCATCAAATTTTAAATGGGTACATTTCTTCCAGCTCAAAGATCATATTCCCTGTCATTTCTTGCAGCTTGAAATACCATAGATTTAAGGAACTCCCAATGAGATATAGGTAGGGAAGTGGAAATGTCCTCATAGGAATAGGGTGTACCTTTTTGACTTTACCTTCTTCCAGATGCTTTGCAGGTGGATATAACAGCTGGACCTTCTGCCATCTGGGAACATGCTCACCATGGAAAACCATATGTGGGGGAGCTGTGGTCTCTGATAGCAAAAAGTCCCAATTGCTGTGCCCACTTTATTGGACTGAGAGTCATAAATTCCTATTTTGCTCAATGCACTATAGTATAGGTCTTTGTAACTTGCAGCCAAACAAAGCTCTAATTAATAGAACAGCAGTACCTGCTAACACTGATGTACTGAAAGCACTGAGTGTAAATAGCTTTGTAAATAAGTATATTATCCTCATTTTCAATAGTTTTAAAATGTCTCTTTATTGATGCAGCTTGAGTTATTAAATTTACTGTGAAATTTGGATCAATAAATCATTCATACAGCATCACACAAAATTAAAATTACATTGAACACTGTCCAGTGTCTCCATATTTTTACTTACTAGACAAGACAAAAAAAAACAAACCACTAACACATTTATCTGTCCATCTATGAGAGATAAATCAAGGCAAATAAATCTAGGAAAGATTTATTCCCACACTATGCAAATAAAAAGTTTTGAAACTTAACATATAATGAAACATTATGTAATATTTAACAGACATGAACATGTAATACCATTAGGATCAAAATTTAACTTGGTTACAGAGGAGAGCTTCAAATATTGAGTTGGGACACCATATTTTAATATCTTTTGGAGTGCAGATTGACGGAGAAAAGAAAAAATACTATCAAGAACCAAAAATTATTGAGGGGGGAGGGAATGGCAAACAGAGTTTCTGTGGAAATAAGCTTGTTTTAGCTGGGATACATACCATGTTTCCCCGAAAATAAGACATCCTCCGAAAATAAGACCTAGTGCATGGAAAGATAAGATATCCCCTGAAAATAAGACCTAGCGCAACTTTGGGAGAAAAAATTAATATAAGTCACTGTCTTATTTTCGGGGAAACAGAGTAGTACAGTACAGTGTTGGGCTCGTGCCAAACAACTGGGAACTTCCCAAAAGAAGATGCTGAGCCAGCATCCTTGTGGCCTCCCTGGATCAGAGAGGTGTAGCGGAGTGCAGAATTAAGAAGACCCTCAACTGCAAATTCGTATGGGTGTGGAGACCTGCATTTTGCCAGGGAGAGGAATTATCACCCTAATAGTTTCTCAAGGAGTCTATGATATTAAAGAAGTTTAAAAGAACCCAAATCTTCAGACGCTGAGTGGTCTGTTTTACTTATTTTTTCCTACTTTCATACATAATTTTGTACTGGTGAATTTGCATTTTTGCATAGATGCCCACACAGCCAGTATCTGCCCTTGCTTCTGCACCTGGTGGTTATGCAAATGAGTGAAGATATGCTACATTTCACAAACTTAGGTTACAACAGAGCTATTTTCTTCTGTGGGACTTCTAGCAACCAGTGTATTGCAATTTGATAATACCAATACAATAGAAGCGTACAGTGTGGCAAAACAGAACAAACGAGATTTACAGCAACATTAGATTTTCAGAAGACATTACTTCTAGCTCAAAACATGTTCCACCCATTCTCTTGGTTAAGGAAAGCAAGTAAAGCTTTTAGAGTGTGGAAGTAGCATAATGGTTGTGATATTTCAAAAAGATGGATGCTGGCATGTGGAGATGCTCTGGGCATGTAGAAGATTGGCAGGGAGATCAATTAGAAGACTAGGGTAGTGGAACAGGTAGAACTGATAAAGACCTTATCTGGCTCTAAGGAAAACAATGAGAAAGAAGGGAACAATTTGAGAAATGTTGCCAAGAATGACATAACAATACTTAGTGATGGTTAGATATAAAGGGAGACAATTGAAAAATATTGCTTTCCTGATGAACCCATGTTTTTGATGGATTGGTGGGATCATATATATAAACTATGCACAGTTAAAAAAGTTGTAAAAAACAAAACACAAAACTTTTTTTTTTTTTTTGCTTTGAAATGGCTAGTGCCAACAAACCCTCTCCAAGCATCATTCTGCTAAATTTCTGATTGCCACAGTTTTCTTAAAGAGATGGATTATTTTAAAAATTAAAATTTCAAAAGTATCTATGTATTTTTGCAAACATTTCTCTAATAGGGATATGAAAGTCGTATCTCAGAAGTTATGTTTCAATCAAGTGTTTAAATTTAAATTTTATATTCTCCCATCTCCAAAGTAAGACAGTTTATATCTCTCCCATCTCCAAATTTTATAACCTCTTTATCCTAAAGAGATAGACCCATTAAAAACTATAGAATAAATTACCCTGTTGGGGGTCCGATTAGCAAACACCATACAACTTTAAGAGTTAGATAATAGGTACTATTCTTAACTTTGCCTCATTTTTTTTTTCTCTCTCAGGAAAGGAATAATGACATATTTTCCTTTCATATTTTCCTACTCTAGGCACATTCCCCTAAAAACTCAACTACCCAGAAGGAAACTATCTATTCCTCCTCTAGGTCAAATCTTAGCTGTTTCAAGTTACCTACAGCCAGGAAGAGCCATTATCAGTATCTAAATTTGGTTCTTGGCTGTCAGGCTTGCTCATTAGCATTGTACTGGGAAAAGGCTACTTGAAATCACTCATCCTACTATAAAAATTGGCTTTTAAAGCCAGTCACTAAAAGATGTAAATATGTTTGCTATTTCTGGCTCTTTCCTCCATATCCCCAGCTTTTACTTTGCCTCCTTCCCACTCCACATTATCAACCAATTCCTAGCATTTCTTCTGTTTTCCTGCTATTTCACAAAGCATCAGTGAGAAAGTTTATGAAATTGATTTTTAACTGTCGTATCAAACTAAAATTACTCTAAAATGAAATAGTGAGAGTTTAACAAATGAAAATGATGTCATGGGCACTATAAGTTACTTGTTTTACATATTCTGTCCCACATCAGTGTCACGGAACCCTCCCATGTGGACTTTTTAAAAATGTAGTTGGTTCCATTTACAGTGTAAAGCTTTTACTATATGCTATTATTCTCCCCATGAATTTGACATTGCTGATTTAATAATTGAGGGGTGGCCGAAACCGGTTTGGCTCAGTGGATAGAGTGTCAGCCTGCAAACTGAAAGGTCCCGGGTTCGATTCCAGTCAAGGGCATGTACTGGGTTGCGGGCACATCCCCAGTAGGAGGTGTGTAAGAGGCAGCTGATCAATGATTCTCTCTCATCGATGTTTCTAACTCTCTACCCCTCTCCTTTCCTCTCTGTAAAAATCAATAAAATATATTTTAAAAAATAATTGAGGGGGGGAGCGGTCAAAAACAGCCAAATGTTTCAATTTTACACCATGATTTATGGGCAAGTTGTTGCAAGATGTTTAAAAATGTGTCACAAAAATGGATTACCTAGTTAATCATAGGTCACCTCACCATTCAGTACTTTTTTTGTCGTTGTTCTGAGGATATTTAGTAGAGGGAAGAGTTGGTTCGGGCTAGATTGTTTGATTTTGATACCAATCAATCTCTAAATCAATCTGGACTCAATTTTGATCTTTGTCTACCAAAGCAGGTTTTTCAAAAATTTAAGAATCACTCTAATAAGTGAATTTTATTTGATATTTGTCCATGCAGGATAGATAGATAGATAGATAGATAGATAGATAGATAGATACAATGAAACAACAGACAATAAACTCCCTGGAATTAGGGGTTGCGGGTTTTTTCCTCCTCTTTATTTCTGGTACTTCTATAATATTTCTTATCACTCAATAGTACCACCAATGTGATGAATAAGTGAATTAATGAAAAGTGAGGGAGTGAGTGAATGAGTCTAGCAGTTTCTCATAATCTAAGATCCTGGAGCAAGAGAAGAATGCCATAAAGTCCGAACACATTAGCTAAATTTGGATGCTAATAGTATCAATAGTTTATGTAAAATAAAACCATTTACCAACTAATTACAAGACTTGAGTTGTTGGGGTTTCCCCTTTTTTTTTCAGGGGTGAGAGGAGGGTAATAATAATAGTACCTTTACCTAATCTTATTTGCCTACAAATGACTAGCTATGAAGCAGAGTTACTGAAAAAACGACTATTAGCCTTTGAAGATTTTATGTGCTTTAATCTTCTGCTAAACTTTCCACATTGCAGCAAGGTTACTGAAGAAAGTCAGTAATAACACTGATTAAATTCAAGGTAAATGAATGTCATTTGTTCTCAACTGTCCATCTGCATATTTGTTTTTTGCAGGACATTTTCTTTTTTCCCCAAAAACATCTGCCCTCTCTTAACCCCCACAGTTTCTACATTGAACTCTGACTGGACTGAGATAAAGGCCATCATAATTTGAGCTCTCAGAATTTTCCTCAAAAACACTCATCTACTCTTTATTTCACACAGGAGGAAATATCTTCCCCTTTCTTCAATTCTTTCTACTAAAATCATCCAGAGATGCTCTTGAAAACTGCTCTTCCCAGACCTTCACCAACAATTATCTCATTATCTCTTAGTCTTTAATCTTTCCATCCCCAACCACTCAACTCTGCCTACATAATGCTTTCTTGTCTAAAAATCCTACCTTCAATTTTGCATCTTTGCAACAAGCAGTCTTATCTCTTCCCTCTTTTTTTTTTTTTAAATCATCACTCCCCACAATCTCTACTCCCTACTTTCATTTCCTCTTCACTTGATCAATAATGACTTGCAACTATTGCTTCCCAAGGCCAGCAGTTACTTTGTAAAAGCCAAACTAAGATGGCATTTTCTCAATTCTTTCTCTTCTGTCTTCTACAGTTCCTAAACTAGTTTATCTGCCTCTACTTTTTGCATTCTCCAGATGGATTGTCTTGTTACATGATCAATACTGCACTTTGTGCCTCTGAACCTTGAAGTACTCCCACTGACAATTTCCAACTGTTCCATTTCCCTCTTTACCATGTAAAGATCAAATGCTCTTATTTGATGAAAACGATCCCTCACTACTGTGAAATTTCAAGTCTCAATTTTTCTCTCTTAAAAAACTTCAATCATGTATGAGTTAGTAGTATAAATGTTGCATTTCTCTTTTATAAAGGGAACTGCATAATATATCTTTTCTTTTTATCTTTGCATCAACATTATGATAATTGAGGTCTCATCAAACACCCAGGAGTGTCCCATGTTTAATCACAAAGAAGTTGCTGATTGACTAAATGATAAATGCAGACTTGTTAATTGATTAACTTCCAAAATATAATCACATGATGTATAAACAGAAGGTAACCTATATTTTAAATGCCTTTATTGTTTGAAAGCAAACTATTCTTAAGATAAAATTTATCAAAGTTGAATAAATTTTATCTGAATGAATATTCATTCAGAGATCATAATAATCTGGCCACTCAGTGTGTGTGTGTGTGTGTGTATGTAATATATATATATATATATATATATATATATATATATATATGTGTGTGTGTGTGTGTGTGTGTGTGTGTGTATTATTTATATATTATAAGGATTGCACCCTTACAAATATTTATTTGTTAACATTTTAATTTATTCCAAAATTACCAGTTGAGTACCTGCTGCATGCATAATACTTCTGGTGTTTTGAAAATACAAAAATAAATTAGACAAAAATCTTGCTCTTAAGGGACTCAATATAATAGAGAATACAAGAAATATACACAAATAGCTCTGATTAAAGGTTGAGAGTGATATGTCCCGCAAGACCATTACAGACGAAATGCCATGGGAGGTCTTGAAATAATGAGGTTCTTTTCACAGCATGAAGGAACAAGAAAGGCATCACAGAAATGTGGAATTTGAGCTGCTCCTTTAACAATTGGCATAATTTGGACATGCGGGGAGAATATTTCAATTAAAGGAAACAAAATGAAAAGAGGCAAAGAGGTCATTTCAGAGTGTCTATGCTTCTGCTTATGGTAGAAACAGAACACAGAGACAGAGAAAGGACTGCCAAAAGCGGTAGCAATTAAACCCTTGAGTGGTGATGTATTGTAGTATCTCTCCTGGCCTATGAAGACGGTGGATCCACAGTCCTGACTTCCTTGAACCTGACCCAGGAGGCTTTCAGTCTGTACTGACTGTACTGCCCACCGAGAAGACGCACCTTAGTGAAAGAAGAGGGAAGAATCAGGAGTGCAGACTCTCTCAGCTGTTACCTTAGTTAGTGTAATAAAAATATGACACTGCTGATTTGGACAACCCTGTCTCCACTACCATTTATCATCAGTAACACCAATATTCCATCCCATGCAAAGCCTTTTGAGATCAGGCTTAAATCATATGGCAAACAATGAAATGAATAATCACCAATGCCATCAGCTTCTGTGCTAGGTGCTTTAACCAAAATATACAATGTTTTCACTTAAGTAAGGCCTGAGTTAAGGTTATAACAGAGACAATGGACAGAAAGGATAAGGGAGAGGTAGAATTGGTGAACTTGTTGACTCATCAAATAGTTGGTGTGGTCGCCAGTTCCAAGTTTGCCCTAGTGATTCTGGCCTCTTGGTGGGGTTAGTGACCTTATAATAATAAACAAACAAACAAACAAACATAGAATGTTATCTCTTTTTCTCTCCCTGGATAAATCAAGAAGAGATCCTATTAGCCTCAGAGAAAATGAACCATCTATAAGCCAAGAGAGCTTTTTGCACTTCAATATTGGATTTATGCACTCCAAAACTGCCAGAAATAAATATAAGCCACTCAGCTTATGGTATTTTGTTATGGCATCCCAGTTAACTAATATAGTAATCCAATAGAAATTGTGGAGCTGAAAAGTACAATAACAGAAATAAAGTAAATGTTAGATAGCTTCAAATGCAGAGTAGAACAGACAGAAGAAATATCAGCAAATCTGAAGATTAAACAATTAAAAGTATCCAGTATAAGGAGTGGAAAGAAAAAAAAAGTGAAGTGGACAAAATTCTAAGGAATTTATGGTAACTATCAAATTAATCAATGTGTAAATGATGGGAGTCTCTGAGGTAGAAAAGAGAGGAATAAATTAAAGGGGGGGGGGGACACTTCCTAAATTTGTTGACATTAAATAACTGTATGAATTCAAGAACCTCTAAGAATTCAAGTAGGATAAATGCAAAAAGATCCACATTGGAACACTTTGCAATCAAAGTTGAAAGCCAAAGAAAAATAGAGAATCTTATACATTACTGACAGGAATATAAAATGGTTCAGTTGCTATGCAAAACAGTTTGGAAGTTCTTATAAAATGTGAACATATAATTACTATATGACCCAACAATAAAAGAATGAAAACAGGTACTCAAATACAAGATATATGTATGTATACATTCACAGTACTGTTGACAATAGCCAAAAAGTGATAGAGTCCAATTGTCATTGTGTTTATATATATATAAACTCAATTGGCAATCTTATATAATAAAATCCTAATATGCAAATTGTCCCCTCTGGTGGTCAATTAACCTAGAGACCAGGAGTTCAACTGCTCACTATGACACCAGGGGGTGGCATGAAATGAAGGAAGGCCCTGGCCAGAACCCAGAAGGCTCCAATCAGCCCTGAATGCTGGCCAGGCTTAGGGACCCTATCCATGCACAAATTTTATGCACTAGGCCTCTAATTATCTCAAAATTTATTTATGCTAATATGTATACAATGGAATATTACTCAGTCATAAAAAGAATAAAGTACTATTACATGTCACAGCATAAGTGAACTTTGAAAACATGCTAAGGGAAAGAAGTCAGACACAGAAGACTGAATACAGTGTGATTCCATTTATACGAAATACCCACAATAGGAAAATCCATAGAGACAGAACTTAGACTGATGGTTCCAAGGGTCTGGGGGAAGAAAAATAGTGAAATTTTGATTAATGGAGAGATGAAACTATTTTAGAACTAGATAGAGGTGGTGTTTGTACAGCATTGTAAAAAAAAATGTCAATGAAATAATTGTTCACTTTAAATTGGTTAATTTTATGTTATGTGAATTTTACTTGAATGAATTATTTTTAAAATAGACACAGACTCATAAGCCTGTATAAGCCATATTTCCAGAAAGGAGTGCAATATTACCTTACTGCAGAATTGATAAGAGCTGTTAGTGACAATATATATGATAACTATAGTCTTCACTCCCATGCCTCAAGATACACTATTTGGAAAACTGTTCTGGTACAAAACAGTTTGTACTGGTTCAGTCTGTGTCATTAAAACTTTACAGCAAACACAACACCATATAGTAATCAATCTGATCCCCTCTGTATAAGAGTATGTTTTAGGAAGTTCAGACTTTCTCCTTCTGCAGTGACATCCCCAAATCATAGATAATGTAAACTAGTGTGTTACTATAATTCTTGATTGCTATCTTAGAAGTTATTTTTATTTTGTTTGATCCTCTGATACCCTAAATAGGTCAAATAAGGAGTAAGCAATTAAGATTTCTTCCAGAATTCACAAAGCTTTTTCAAAAGGGAGGCTTATTATATTACATGGAATTCTGATTACCAAAGATGAGATATGTATCCTAAATGATCTGAAATTTGCTTAAAGTTTAAGAAGTCATTATTAATGAATTTAAGATCCTGTGTGTTTCTGGGTCTGTATTTTCACTGTGACATACAGATACTTCAAAAGACTTGATCTTTGCTTTTAGGTCTTTCTCTATTAATAAAGGATAACAAAATACCAAATATAAAATTTTAATAACTAACTCTATCATAAAACCCTGATAAAACCCCTTCTTTATCATAAAACCCTGTCTAATCAAAATTCACAACTGCTTTTTTTAAGCCATATTTAATAGCAAACCAGCTTTATGTCTTGGTAGAAAATATAGAAAATATTTTTTATGTGTAGATAAAGAAAACTATTGCATAGGTTATATGTTCTTATCCCTAGTACAAGTTCTCTGTTAGCTAAATTTTAGAGTTAAAATAACAACAAATTCACCAAATAGAACAAACAGCTCAAAAAAAATATATTACAAAGACTATGCGAAAAGAAGATATGCTCATTCTCCTTAACAGTGTCTCATTTACTATTAATAAATAAATTAGGTTTATTTTTATCCAACCTCCATTGCCTCAAGGCACTTTTGCACTTTTTATTCCCTGCGCTTTAAATGTTTTCTCCATTCTCTCTTTATGGAGGTTCCGTCACTGATACTATATTATATACTTACCAGAGGGCCTGTGCACTAGAGGCTGAGCAGGGGTCCCTCAGCCTGGCCTGGGGGATCGGACTCAAACTGGCTCTTTGACCTTCCCGAGGGGCCCTGGATTGTGAGACGGAGATGGCCAGGCCAAAGGACCCCACTGGTGTACGATTAGGGCAAGGGAGGGACACAAGAGGTTGGCCAGCTGGGGAGGGACCACAGGAGAATTCCACGGCAGGACCCCAGCAGCAAGTTACCCTACCTGTTGACTGTCTGCCCCTGGTGGTCAGTGCACATCATAGTGAGCAGTTGAGTGGCCTTAGCATATCATTAGCATATGATGCTTCAATTGAACAGCCAACCAGATGACTAGACACTTAGCATATTAGGCTTTTATTATGTAGGGTGTGCTTACTTTTATCTACCCACTAAAATATAGGCATCATGTAGTATCAAAGCTTGTCCTGTTCACTGCTGAATCCTCATCACTTAGTACCTGGCACAAAATAAATGCTCTATAATTACTCACCAAAAGTGTTGTTATATATCGCTTCTCGGCCTTTTGGCTAAGATCAAGTGTAAAAGTGTTGTTATATGAGTTCTCTTAAATATCTTATTTTCTGTGTGTTTTTATTTTTATAATGTAAGTAATACATTATAGAGGTATACATGGTATAATACAACATACATATATTTTATATGTATACTAGTATGCCCATACTATATTTTTGTATGCGTACACAGTCTCACAGATACACACACAGACACCTCTTGGGGAGAGGTCTTCAAAACTGTTAACTGATGGTTTGGAGACCATTGAACTACATATATACATATACAACATACATATATTTTATATGTATACTAGTATGCCCATACTATATTTTTGTATGCGTACACAGTCTCACAGATACACACACAGACACCTCTTGGGGAGAGGTCTTCAAAACTGTTAACTGATGGTTTGGAGACCATTGAACTAGGAAGATAATCCAAATTTTCTGATCCTTCCAGGGAGTGTAGACATCTGAGTGTACACAATCAAATCCATCATCTCCATCTGCAGTCATCCAGCTGAGTCCTTTGTGGCTAAAACAAGCTATTTCCTGGATGAATTCATCACCAACACTCTACCAGAATAGCTTAGAATATAGATGTTTCAATGCCTAAAGGAACATTAAAAAATATGGAGATCCCTATGAGTCAAAAAATGCAAATGAATTGGTATTGAAGAATAAATGAATTTAAAGACAAGCCATTTCCTAGGACCAGTAGTCACAGTAAAGGCCTTGTTCAAATGCGGGCAAGTGCTCACCATGAGTTTGTCAAGGAACTTTCAGGAGAACAAGAGTGGCAGGTTTTCTGATAGAAAAAAAAAAAAATGGCAGAACTGCCCTATATTTGCAGTACACTGGGACTTCAGTAGAATTCACTGGCAGAATTCATTTGTCAAGCTTTGGAAATGCTAAGAATCCATTATCTCAGAAATCTTCCAATCTCACCTTTCTTTCAAGTGGAAACTAAAATACTTTTCTCTAAAAATTATGGCAGATGATTTCATGTCAGAAAACTTCTTTTAGTGATATAAGTAGCAAATATAATTCCCACTTCCTTAAAAAAATAATTATAAAAGAAAAATGTATTGCTTGTATCAGTATTTTTTTAATAAAATTACTTCTAATTTTCTGGGGCTTTCTATTCTTTGAAGCCACTCCAAAATTATTAAAACAGGTGGAGAGCAAGGGGAAGAGAGGCGAAGAGGGAGGAGAAGAGCAGGGGAAACAGAAGGGAGAGGGAAGAGAGCAGAAGGATAGACAGGGAGAAAGGGGAAGAGAAGATGACAGGGCAGTAGGAGAGCAAGAAGCAGGAAGACTGCTGATTAGCTTCAAACTATAAGTATTGAATTACTTTGATTTTTGAACTAAAGTATTGATTTTTAAAATCATATTTTATTTCTTTAGAACAAAATCCTATGGGCTTAAATTTCACCTTCACCTGTCAAAAACTGATTGTTTAAAGCAACACTGTTTTAAAAGTTTCTCAAAAGCACTCAGAAACTACTATCTTAATTTTCTGGCAAGTTGATATTTTGAACTATCCATGTAAATTCTGAAACAATTTCTGACTGAATTCATTTCACATGCAAGAGTTTAAAGAACTAAACAACAAAAATAAAAAAGCAAAATACAGGGAACATTCAAAACATTAAAAAAAATTGCCAATTAAGCTCCATTTCCAATTTTATGTGCATTTCCTTATCTAATTTAATAAGAAAAATTAATGAAAATGAGAATTTGCACAGTACTATCAAATTAATAGCAGTGCCCCAAACTGTATTTCCTCTGCCAAAAATAAACACTGCCAAATGAATAATTGTATTGCATCCAACTGAATTTTCAGTTGTAATCAATTATGTTTATTTTTAAAATTTCTTTAAATGTATCAGAAGAATAACGGGAATATACACTAACCCAACGCTAATAAAAATCAATTAAGTTTGTTTTTTGCTTATTTTTGTGAGGTTGGCTACCTTTTTAAGGAAGATTTAGTGAATATTTATCAGTGAAACAAAAAACCTATGAAAGTATATGCAGACTGCAGAATGACTAGGAGGGAGCTAGCACAAAGATGAAGAAGCATTAGTTCCTAACTTGGGAGTAAGCATTGCCCCCTCCCCACCAAAAAAATCATTTCTTTCTTTAAAAAATATACATTTTATTGATTTTTTAGAGAGAGGAAGGGAGAGGAATAGAGAGTTAGAAACATTGATGAGAAACATTGATTAGCTGCCTCCTGCACATACTGGGGGTGTACCAGCAACCAAGGTACATGCCCTTGACCAGAATGAAACCGGGGACCCTTCAGTCCGTAGGCTGATGCTCTATCCACTGAGCCAAACCAGTAAGGGCCACACACACACACACACACACACACACACACACACACAAATAAATAAATAAATAAATAAATAAATAAATAAATTTCATTAAAGCTCTTACTTCACCTTGTTAGTTTCAGCTACCCTGAGAAACTTATTTTTTAATTTCAATTAATTTTAATTTTTTCTTTTTTTGTTGAATATGTTGGGGTGACATTGGTTAATAGAATGATATATGTTTCAAGTATACAATTCTATAATACATCACCTGTATCATGCACTGTGTGTTGCCCATCCCAATTCAAGTTCCTCATATCACCATTTATCCCCCCCATAGGCTCTTCTACTGCCCCCAGTCCCTTTTCCCTCTAACAGTCACCATACTATTGTCTGTGTCTATTAGGTGTCTTTATGTGTGGTGTTTTTTTGTTTGTTTTAGTTTTTGCTTTTTTTCACTTAATCCATTTATCTTTTTCATCCAGCCCCCCAATCTCCCTCTCCTTTAACAACTATCAGTATGTTTTACACTGAGAAACATTTTAAGAGAAAGCATCTGGCTTTATATTGACAAGCAGTGGGTATCAGCTGACCCTAGATTTCATTCTTTTAACAAATATTTTGTACAGAGTGACTCATCCGTCAATCTTCTAGGTCACAGCAGCATACCAATGCCAAAATCCTTATGGAAGAGAGAAAATTTCCAGGTAAGAAGTGAATAAAATAATAACCTTGGAGAGTGGCAAAAGCTGATTATAACAAGGTAATGTGATTTAAAGTGTTTGCAAATTAGGTTCTAAGGAAGAATGAGGTCCTGAGGGTCAGCTCTGCTCCATCCAATGTCAAGGTGGAGCCACTCACACAGATAACTGGGAGCAGATGTTATCGTAACGTGTCTGGAAAACTTATAAAATTAATGCCACATTATTAATCACCACCCAGACCCACATAGACTATTAGAGCTCTAATAGAAAATACAAATTAATTGATTTGAGCTCTAATAGAAAATACAAATGACATTCATGTTGGGTATTCCTAACTTTCTGAGTCTGCATAAGGGGTCTCTCCTCTGGGACTTTATTGTGAATCTCCATCTGAGCCATATTTTAGCTGTTGATCCTCCCCCCCCCCCCCCCCCCCCCGCATTCCCACCTTTCTCACTAAATGGAAAGTTCTATGGGAGGAAAAAGTTATGTCTGAATTGTTTTTACATTCAGAGGACATAGATACACAAAAGGAGTGCTCTCTGGATGTTTAATGACTACTTTGATAATGAAAAATTTTTTTTTCCTCAAATTACCAGTAAAATCATTGAGATCTTATACAATTCATCACCTGTCTGAGTCTGCTTTCTCTCTCTCTCTCTCTCTCTCTCTCTCTCTCTCTCTCTCTCTCTCTCTCTCTCTCTCTCTCTCTCAACTTCTATGTCTAAAACTTAGAAGGATAGGATATCTGACCTTCGTATATTAAAAGGAAAGGGCACCTTTATCTTTGTATTTCACACAAGAAGGCAGCCAGTTATTTCCAAAGGGCTAGATTTTGGAAAATGTAACTCCTAAGAAGAAAAGGAGAAAACTTCAATAAAACTTATTTTTTTAAGTTTTAACAATCATTTTTGAAGTGATTTAACATATGGCAACATGGAGCAGACTTAATGAATTATTGCTGAATAGATTATAGCCACATGGATGTGATCCATGCATGTATTAGGAGCAAAATGAGAAACAGGACACATTTATAAATATCTCCATGAATCAACACAAGTCAAATAGTGTTATCCAATTCTCTGATGAATTCTTGAAAAATTAGAGGGAGCACTTATTATCGTAGAAGCCACTGGCTATCCACTCAAAATATGTCTCAAACTGTAGCCAAAGTTTTCTACAATATTGGGAAAATTTTATAGATTAGGTTTTGATTATAATCTATACTAATAAAAGGGTAATATGCAAATTAGTTGGGACACCCTCATGCAACAACTGAACAGTAGGCTGCGTGGGGTGACCAAGCTGGCAGTGGAGGGAGATGGGGGTGACCATGCTGGCAGGGGCGACAATTGGGTGTGACCAGGCCAGCATGCAGGGCAGTGAGGGGTGACCCCGCTGGCAGAGGGGGGCAGTGAGGGGCAGTCTGGCTGGTGGGAGGGGTAGTTGAGGGTGTCCAGGCTGGTGGGGGGGCAGTTAAGGGTTACCAGGCCAGAGGGGGGGACAGTTGGGAGTGACCAACCTGGCAGGGTGGCAGTTAGGGGCGACCAGGCCAGAAGGGGGGGGCAGTGAGGGTCAATTGGGAAGGCAGGCAGGTGAGCTATTAGGTGACAGCGGTCCCAGATTGTGAGAGGGATGTCTGACTGTCTGTTTAGGCTTGATCCCCAGGACTGGGCCTAAATGGGCAGTCAGACAATCCCCAAGGGGTCCTAGATTGGAGAGGGTGCAGGCTGGGCTGAGGGGACCCTCTCCCCTGCAAGAATTTTATGCACGGGGCCTCTAGTATGTATACACACACACACACACACACACACACACACACACACACACACACAAAATCTATAAAATTTAACAGAGGCTGCTAGGTTTACTTAAACCATCCTAATTCCTAAATTTAATGGTTTGTACAGTGGTTTTGCTGCTTCCTTGCAGTTTTAGCCTATTCAACATCCATCCATGCATTTGGTCATGTGTTTATTCACAAATTCATTAAGCAAAACAGAGGACCATTGTGATATGAAGAATTGAAAAGTGAAAAACTAATATATATATATAGCAATGCTTCCAATCTAGTAGGATATATACAACAAAGGTAAAAATTACTGAAATATAACATAATCAGTAGCATCAATAGAAACCTTCAAACACAGTCCCAAATAAGCACTATAAATAACTTTTGCAGCAGAATTACCTCTGATATTACATATTATGTGAATTTGAAAGGGTCACTTTCATTTTTCACCTTCATTTTATCATGTGAAAATTAGAATACTATAAGAATTAGGTTTTTATGAAATCATCACTATATACTTATTCTATAAATTATTTTTTAGAATGAAGTTATTTCTACAAGTTATTGTATAGCACTTTTATTCTCTAGCTCATTCTTAAAATAAAACTTTTTGGTGACAATTCTTATAGTCTATATTTAATTATTCTAATGTACTTTGCATGGTAAAAATGAAGAATAAATATAACAACAAAAGGGAATGTGCTGCTTCATATTCAATTAGCCTTGGTCTAGCTTGTAAAAGATGGCCCTAAAAGCAAGAACAATTGAAAAAGCTAGGGTAAAAATCTATTTGCATAATTAGTTACCAAAGATGTGAGAAGTTGAGAACCCATAACCTTAAAAAGATGGGTGACACAGAGGTGGACCCTTTACTTAAACGTTTTCTTGTCCATTTTTACTTGAAGCATTTGTTGACATAAGCTGTGGTGTATCAGGGATAAATACTTGACAAAAGTTGTGCTTTGGGCCAGATTTGGGCTGCAGACTCTTCTGATCTAGAGCCTCAGGTAATCTTTTTATTTCCGTTCTTCGTGAATTAAACATGATATTCTCTACATTCTTGACCACCTTCTTTTGCTTAGTTGTTGCTATTCATTTTGTTATAGCCATCAAGTGGATATTGAAATAAAACTTCATTGTGGTTTTGATTCTCCTATTTCCCTAATGATGTATGATAAGCATTTTTTCATAGGCCGTTTGTATATTTTCTTTGGAGAAATGTCTAATGAAATATTTTGCCCATTTTTATTTGTCTTTTTGTTGCACTGTTATAGAAGATTTTTAGAAAAAGATTTTGTGGATATTAAATTCCTATAATAAAATTCAGACAAAAATAGCTTGACTTGATCAGAAACACAGAAATCAAGAGAGAAAACTCATCAAACTATACATCTATTTTTTATGCATTTTTCTGCATGTATATCATAGTTCAACTAAAAATAAATTTTAAAATTTCACATATTTGTGCCATAAGTGTAAAATTATTTTGATTTCCAAATTTCTTCCTATTTGAGATGCTTGTTATTATAGATAGAGAATAAAAAATATCAGAATTGTGTAATCTAAATTTCTCAAGTTCCTAAAAGCCATGAAACTCTTGGACTTGGCATCATTCTCTCTTAGCTATTACAAACATGAAGTAATTTCTTTTTCTAAAATTTTCATTTTTGCTACACATTACATAACTCATTACTACTCTAAATTACTTCTTGATGTTCAAAATTCATGAGGAATTAGCTGTTCTCTTCAATAATTATTTTTCTTCCGAAACAATTGAATTTGGAAAAAGGAAACTAAAAATAAAGCACATACTATCTTTTAGCAGATTGAGATTTTTTTTCCAGGAAATATTCAGATAGTTAAATAGTCTACATTTATATTTTAGTAAGTGTATCTTAATGTATTTCTTTATTTTAATTTTCATGATCAGAATCCTTTTGAAAAATATATCAAAACACAATTTCTAACTCTGGGTTTAGTTTCATCCAAGATTTAAAAAAAAAAAGATATACACACAATTCACAATTTCTTATGACGATGTCATTTTTTACCATATAATTTTGTTCTATATGATTCAGAAGAGATAAAAATGTGATTATAAATTTAAAAGTCATGGTTAACATTGCAGATACTCAGAGGAGCATCACCCTTCTCATGTTAGACATAGTATTTTCATATTTGGCCACACTTATTTGTTTTTAGTAGTATAACTGATCCCTCAATATTGAATTTGAGGTAGTAATCAACATTAAATTGTGATTTTAAGAAATTTATAATTAAAATTTAGGCTAAAAATAGAAAAATATGGTTTTGAATTTGGGACTTAACAACAAATACATAAGAGATAGAGTTGTGGAAAGAGATGAATTTACTGAGACTACTAGTATACAGAGAGCACAGTAATGACAGTGTCTTAAATATATATGTATGTTTATTTATTTCAGAGAGGAAAGGAGAGAAAGAAAGATGGACATCAATGATGAGAGAGAATCATTGATTGGCTGTCTCCTGCATGCCACCCACTATGGACCTAGCCAGCAACCTGGCTAGGAATTGAATATGCCCTGACCTGGAATTGAATCATGACTTCCTGGTTCATAGTTCCATTGAGGCACACCATCCATATTGCATTGCATTTTAAAGAAATTTAAGCATTCAGAGAGTTGGACCACTCTAAATGTTCAAAATGTGGGTCCAAGACTAGAATTCTTAATTTCTCATTCTTTGTCTACTGATCCTTAAGAACCTTTAATAATTATATTGTACTTCAGACTAGGAAGAAAATCCAATTAAAGAATACAGAGTGGAGTGTAAGAGGAGAGCCACACCATGGTGGTTCGCCAAGGAAACCCAGTGCCAATGAGATGGTGATGATAAGAATGTCAGTTGCTGGAGAGAGGTCGGGTCTTGGTCAAATTGTAACCCTATGCAAATATTATCTCATATTTATCACTGTTGTTATTATTCCATGAATGCACTAAAGACCATTAGGTAATTATGAGCACAGGCTAACTCCTGGAAAATAAATGCGGAAGCCTTCCAAGGTCTTACTGGAGTTCTTTTTTGAATACAAAATAATAGGAATGCAAATGAGGTCCTTCATGCACAGTGATGATAAGCTATTTAAAGAAATGCAGCCAGCAGTTTTAAAACAGTCTATTGAACAAAATCAACACTCCCATTCAACTCTATGCCCACACTTCCAAGTCATGGTCTATGCTAGTGTGTTCCCAACTTGGGGCACACACCCCATAGGGGAGCAGTTTGATTTTTAAGGTGGGAAATTTGGAGAATGAGTTATTAACAATGAGTGTTTTGCATTTCTTATGGTACTAGGAGCCTCATATACAGTGTGTGTGTGTGTGTGTGTGTATGTGTGTGTGTATATATATATATATATATATATATATATATATGCATATTTATGCATTTCAGTTTTCTATTATATGTTCTGAAACTTTATTTTCTATTTTTTCATATCACTTCATAATATTATTATTATTATTTTTAACAATTTCTTAGTGATTTCCTCAGTACTTCAATTAGTCTTTTGTTCTTTTATTTTTCTCTTTCCTGGAAGCCATGTTCTTTGGGAAGCTTGTTTAGACCAATCTTTTTAGGCTTCCTCCATGTGAATAGGAGTTCACTTTTAATAATAATTATATGTCATGGGGTGGTAGGGGCGCACATCAGAATGTTAGAGATGTGTAGGTGGGGCCTGGCCAAAAAAAATGTTGGGAACCACTATCTATGCACATCAATTAGCTGGTCATAAGTCAACAAATCATACTATTTCCCATTGCCAAGTTAAAAATACTTATTGTGTCTCTACAATGTGATCAGGACTTTGCTTTAGAGATCAAAAGGAGGCATAAGAATTTCTTTTCTTTACTGTCTTTAGGTTATTTTTATTAAAAACATCAACATAATAACTCATAAAAATCACATATGTATATATTCCTTATCTGGGAAGTACTTTAAAGTATCAATTATTTTGGTATAAACACAAAAGTTTAAAGGTGGATGCTTATAGGTTAATGGGATTTCTAAAACATCTGGCATAATAATCTTCACACCCTTCATTTATTTATCCAAGTGCTAACTTATTTATTTGGGTTAAGTTAAAAACATCAAAGTGTTTTAAACTTATCTATCTCCTTCACATGCTTTAGATGTCATGAAAGGACAAGTTTATATCCATGAGAAATTATAACTCTGACACAGTGAGGTTGGCAGAAAAGGGCCTGGATCCTTAATGGCATCACTGATTTACCAAACCAACCATATGCCCCATTGAATCACACAGCCATGAAAAGAAATGGAAAAGTGATACTTGGAGAAACATAGAATATCTTATAGATTTCATGTTGAGCAAAAGAAGCTAAGCACAAAAAAATGTATACTGCATATTTCCTTATAGCTGTAATTTTAGTAAAAGACTCAATAATCAAGTACTCATATCAGTAGCTGCCTCTGGAGATTGGGGGCTGACTGGGAGGTAATAAGAAGGAAACACTTTTGGAAGAAAAAATGGTTTATACTGTGAAAAGATGTAGATTACACATGTATATCCATTTGTCAAAACTGTACTGCTGAGATGCATGCATTTCAATGCCTGTAATTTTTACCTTAAAATGTGTGGGAGTTAGGGAGAGGGTGGAAGTGTTGATGAAATAAGAATGCAGAACTGTTGAAGTTAGATGACATGTGTGTGGGGATTCATTTGTTCCTTTTCTTTTGTACATGCTTAGTGTTTTCTGAAGTTATAAATTTAAAAGATTACAAATTAAAAAAAGATAAAAATGTTTATATAAATAAATTAAATTTAAAAATTATCTCAAAGTAATTATTCATTCTATATAAAAATATCTTTATTAGCTTCTTTGAAAATAATAATGGCTCTTAGATGGACCAAATATAAACACAAAAACAAACAAACAAACAAACAAAAAACACAGGGTTTGATCTCTCACATTGACATAAGATCAATATTGCATCATCGGTATAGAACTGAACCACTCAGGTGCTCTCCACTTCCCATCTGTAGCAGACATGCACACTCGTGGGTAATATAGCAACAGTGAAATCAAAGTCAGAGTTCACTGCCATGTTTCACACTCATGTTTATGTGTGATTTTGGCCAATGATTTTGTTGTCACTTAGTATCAATGAGGACTAGTTTCAATGATGAAATTTGGAATTTCAATGATTTGCAAACACTCAACATTGAACGGATTAACATTTACAATTTGGGGGACTAAAAGAACAGGTTCTGATCCAGATCTGTCAACAAAAGTGCCCACCATCATAATCACCACAAGGACAAACATTTTATTTTCAGCCAAGAAGTAACTGGAAAAAACTATCTTACCTAATATTTTTACTGTAAGAATGAGGAGCAACTTTAATTTTATTTTAAAGACACCCCATCTTTTTTTAAAATATATTTTATTGATTTTTTACAGAGAGGAAGAGAGAGGGACAGAGAGTTAGAAACATTGATGAGAGAGAATCATCAATTAGCTGCCTCTTGCACACCCCCTACTGGGGATGTGCTTGCAACCAAGGTACATGCCCTTGACCAGAATCGAACCTGGGACCTTTCAGTCCACAGGCCGACGCTCTATCCACTGAGCCAAACCGGTTTCAGCAAAACATCCCATCTTTACAATGTTAAATATCACCAGGAAGTCCTGACATGACATTTTTTTCCTGAATAAGTTTTCCCATACTTATGCCTATTTCCTCCTAAACATATGCCACCACTCCCTATGAAAGCCCTGCTACCTTTGCGGGTCTTACTCCCTTTAATTGACAGCATGCACACCTATGATGAAGTAGTGGCGCCTCAAACTACTTGTCACAGCTTTTACTCCCATTAGAATCACCAGGGGAGCTTAGAACTTCTAGTGCCCAGCTGCACCCTATTAAATCAGAATCCCTGGGGTTGGATAAACTCCCAGATTATCTCAATATGCAGCCAAGTTGGAGAACCAGCAGCTTAGAGCTTCTGTTGTGCTGTGTTGCCTTTCCCCTTACTAATAACTAACTAAAGGCTGAGAAAATATTCCTCCTCAGTTGCTTTTATTTAGTGTTTTTTTTTTCCAGTGCCTTCTCTTTATAAACAATCAAAATAGTAAATTCCATTTATATAATTGTATCTTTAATACAACAATAATAAATATTATTACTACGACTGCTATACTTATTTGTCTCTAAATCACTCTTAGTGATATTTTATTGATACTCATACCTGAGTCACCCAGGTAGCACACCATCTGTGCTCACCATGTAACCACTCCAACGTGGCCACTATCACCCCCACATTATAATGAGAAGACTCAAAGTCAAAGACTTCATGTGATTTCCCCAAATTCTAGAGCCTGTAAATAGCAGGGTTTGAACATGGGTCTCCATGGGACTGTTAGGCCTATTTAACATGCTATGTCTTACAAATTATTCCTGCTCCAGCAGCCTTCTTTGTTCCATTTATAAGAAATCTGTGCAGTGGTTTTTATTTTTATTTATTTTAAAGATATATTTCATTGATCTTTCTACAGAGAGGAAGGGAGAGGGATAGAGAGCTAGAAACATCGATGAGAGAGAAACATAGATCAGCTGCCTCCTGCACACCCCCTACAGGGGATATACCCACAACCTAGGTACATGCCCTTGACCAGAATCGAACCTGGGACCCTTCAGTCTGAAGTCCGATGCTCTATCCACTGAGCCAAACCGATCAGGGCTGTGCAGTGGTTTTTAATATAGCCTGTATCCAAATCCTCTCTTCACTCTATTTTGCAAAATGAAACAAAACTTTATATTTTGCATTAACTCCCATAAATTACAAAGGCAAATACTAAACTACAGAATATAACTTTTCAGTATTTAACCAGAGTAGTTGCAATAAATATGCATGCTGAAACAAAATAAAAGACCTCCTCAATTGCTTTTAAATTAAACCCACATTTATCTTTATTTCTACAAGAGTTATAAAACTAAATACATAAATTCTATCATGGTATTGGGGAAACTAGCACTCTCAGATATTGTGGATGTTAAAGGCATACTCTTTAAGGAAAGCAGTTGCAATACATATTAGGGACTTTTTAATGCTCGTACTTTTGATTCACTAATTCTACTTTAAAAGCCTCTTCACTATCTGAAATGTGAAAAATATTTATTAATCAACATATTTATAACAAAATTACTTATATCAGCAAAAAAAAAAAATGGTATGCTCTTACAGGGATGGCCCCATAGGCTATTCTTTTTCAAGCCAATACCTGTTCATGGGTATCAGCACACTATTTCTTCTCCTGACATTAGCTACCAGCCTCTTCAGACTTGAATTCTGTCCAAACTTTCCATTTTAAAAATTCCTATACATTTTTTGAGGTGCTTAATTTATTTGACTTCTAATACAATTAAAGGCATTGTAGGCTTCAGACCAAATACATCTTGACTGCATGTGTATCTTTTTTTAATGGAGATGAACAAATTTTTTAATGTTTCTTTTTAAATTGATATTTTAGAGAGAGAGGAAGGGAGATGGATAGAAAGATAGAAACATTGATGAGAGAAACATTGATCAGCTGCCTCCTGCACTCCCCCTACTAGGGATTATGCTTGCAACCTGGGCATGTATCCTGACCTGAAACTGGAACCAGTAACCTCTTGGTTCATGGGTCCAATGTCAACCACTGAGCCACTCTGGCTGGGCTGTGTGTCTATCTTTCACAAGAGCAACATTACAATAGAAATGTGCTTATCAATTTGAATGTGTTAACTAACCAGGGAGTTTATTAATGGTATGGACATTGTCTCGTTCATTTTCATATTTGCTGAAACTTTGTAGTTCCATCAAAATGCTGATGTGTGAATAAACAATACCATGATGAGCAAACAGAACTTGCTTTTGTTTGGTGAAATGCTTTCTCTGTGTACACAAAAGGTTAGAAACAACAGACATGAACATAGTGGTTTCCAGAAAAATGTCATCCAGCCCTTCTAATTTTCATCTCAGATTCAGTGGCATCCGGAGTCCTTGACCATATTAATTGCACCCAGAAATATTCCTGCTTCTAAATACCAAAGAGCATGATCACTATCATTTTATGTTTTTCAAAATTCTAAGAGAAATCTCAAGTCAAGTATGACTCAGACGTTGACAAGAAAAGGCAGAGTTTATTTTAATCGGGAAAGCAAGAGGTGACATTTAATAAACTGGCATCAACCTGATAAGAGATCAAAGCACACGTCTATAGCAAGGTGTCCAAAAGATAAATCTGGAGAACTTATTCCATTATGAGGCAACGTTGGTTAAACTTAAAATGGAGGTTGGGGTTTGGTAGAAATAATTTGTGTGATCAATCCCAATTCTGAGTCTCAGTTAACATTTTGCTCAGGTGGCACTGACTATCATATAGTTGGAACATATAGCCAATTCCTCTTAAAAGCACATTGCTTTTGGATTTGTAATGGATTTGGTTATCATGTGGTTCAAATTTCAGCCTTACATTAATTGTATAGAAATCTCTTATAAAACTCATTCCCTGAGTTCTACAATAAAGAAGACTTCTCTTAAGTAAAGGCTTACAGCCATTATATTTTTTTTCATTTGAAGAGCAGGGAACCCTGGCAGATTATGCTAAACATCCCAGATGTCAAGTCTATATGGCATTTTGATTCATGAGGCACCAGCAAGTTGGGATGCAAAAGCAGGGGTGGGTTTTTTGTGGGATTTTGTTTTCATGTATGTGTTTGTGTTTATTTGCTTCTAATATCTTAATACATCAGGTCTAAAAATGTGGTTTCTATTGAAGAAGGAAATACATTTTTGATGCCTCTCAGCAGTGATGTTTATGTGAAAGTATCACCATGAATTACATTTAATCAAATATAAAGAAGAAAGGTAGCTTTCCTAACATGAAAAGAAAACTGAAGGACAACACAAACCCCAATTTTTTTTCATATAGAATTATATCAACTACTTTATCATAAAACAAATTGAAATTATCTGTGATTATTAAAGACCTTATTCTGTTGAAAAGACTAGTGTGAAATTAGAAAACGTGGCCCAAGGGAATAAAAAAAAAAGGTATCAATCTGATAAGAAAACAACTCAGAACTAGCCAAATATCCTGAATGATGTTATAACACATCTCTTCCCCTGACACACACACCACAGAATAAGATAATTTTTCAGCTATTCCCATCTCCATTATCAGTACAATTTATATTATTTTTGCTTGAAAGTATCTCATCTATAGTCCCAGTGGGGGAAAAAACCCAAAACAGTGAAGAAGTCTAGTTCAGGAAACTAGTTCCTGTTACCTCCCAGCATGCCTCTTTTAAAGATAAACATGGTTACAATCCAATTAAACTATAATTGAAAGTGTATGTCAATTTCAAAAGAGTCATTAGAAAAGCAAAAGAGTTAATGTTACCTATTTAATCTGAAAACCACCAGATCTTGAAACATGTCTTATCATCTACAAATAATTTTCTAATTAATAAAACACCTATTTATTTTGTACTTTATTAGGCTTACTGGCTTAGAAGTGAATACTGTAGCACATTAGTCAAAAAAGAGTTTTCTTAAGACATATAGCCAAAACCAGTTTGGCTCAGTGGATAGAGCATCGGTCTGCGGACTGAAGGGTCCTAGGTTTGATTCCAGTCAAGGACATGTACCTTGGTTTCAGGCACATCCTCAGTAGCGGGTGTGTAAGAGGCAGCTGGTCGATGATTCTCTCTCAGCGATGTTTCTAACTCTCTATCCCTCTCTCTTCCTCTCTATAAAAAATCAATAAAATATATTAAAATAAAGACTGAACTATATGTAATTGTTCATTAAATTATACAATACTCTCAGAGCAAAGTCAACACAATTCAGTTTCCTAAAAACAGCTCAATAAAAACCTACACAGAATTAAATGGCAGACTTCATGTTTTAAGATGACAAAATTCAGATAGTTCTAAACATGCTTTCTGCACTTAGAAGTCATAAATATAAAATTGTGTTTCGAAGCAGAAACACAATTTTTATGAAACTCAGGGGCATTTAAAACCCAGAATTGTAATTTATTTTTAAAAATTATGAAAGCAACAGAGAAGTGGTTAGCACAGCAAACTGCAATAATTCCAAAATTCCCACCACCAAGGAGAGATTAGACACTCAGCTTTTTAAGTGTCTCTCTACTAATCACAAAAATACAACAATTAAATTTCACAAAATATTTGAGAAGTTTCCTTACTTACCATTGAAACCAAAACAAGGCTACAGAGAAAATATGGGTAAACTGTCATAATACACAGAGCAGAAGAAAATGCTGATATTACGAATATGGTTATTTTTCACAGAAATAAAAGAAGAAAAGCTGCATTCATGACATAAGTATTATGAAAAGAAACTAAAGAAGAAAACAGACCTCTCGAAAATGTAAAATATAGTAGCTGAAATTAAATAACTATAAAATTTGAAAGATAAAATGAGGAAATCTTCATTAGGAAGTAACAAAGAAAACACAAAAGACGGGAATTAAGAAACTAGCCGAGTGCAGGATGAAGAATAGGCACAAATAAGTAATCAATGAAAACATCCCAAAATATAGAATGTAGATGATAAGGGATAAGATTTTTTTTTTTTTCAATAAAGCAATATAAAGGTATTCTCCAGGATTTAAGGCATGTGTATCCAGATTAAAAAGACTAATCGTGCTCTGGGTTGGTAGCTCTGTTGGTTAAAGCATTATGCCAATACTAGAGGCCCAATGCATGAAATTTGTGCACAAGTGGGGCTCGTAGGCCTGGCCAGCGATCAGGGCTGATCAGGGCCAGGCCAATCAGGGCCGGGCCAGAGAGGAGGTGATAGTCGCAGGGCGCCATGGAAGAAACAGACACCGGACCCTGACGCTGCCATCCTTGGCGCCTTGCCACAATGAGGTTCTCGGCCTCCCCCCATCCTCCTTCCCTTGCTTCTGTGCTGCCAACATGGTGGTCGGGTGGTGGGCAGATTGGGACCTGTTGGCCTGGGGAAGGAATGAGGCAAGAAAGGTTAGCTACTGGCCCTGAAGAGGGAGTCAGTCCTCAGGACCCCTGGAAAAATGGACCACGTCTACCACCACCCTTCCTCAGATCCCCATCCCAGCCCAGGGCCTGAAGGCCCCAGCAGGGTTCGGAGTAGTGGTGATGGTCGCCAGGCTGGGAGCAGAAGGAATGGATGCTGGACACCAACGCATCTATCGTTGGCTCTTTGCCACTGTGTGGTTCCCTGCCGTCCCTCCACTCCTCCTTCCCTTACTGCTGCACTGCCACCATGGTGGGTGGGCAGTGGACCCTTGGGGCCCGCCTTCCAGGGGGAGAGGCAGGGCATGGGAAGTTGGTCACTGGCCCCATGGAGGGAGTGATCCTCAGCCCCCTGGGAATGGGATCATATCAGCAACCACCCAGCCCTGGGTCCCTGTCCCAGCCCCTAGCCCAACCCCAATCATGCAATTAGGGCCTGCTTGCTCAGGGGGGTGAGGGGGGAATGGAGGAGGTTGGCCAGCCAAGGGCAGGGCCTGCCAGTCTGGGGGAGGGACTGCAGAAGTTTGGGTGGCCAGGGGAGGTTGGCTGTGGGAATTCACTGACCACCAGGGGCAGCTCCTACATTGAGTGCATGTCATAGCAACTGGTCGTTCTGATCATTCCAGTCCTTCTGGTCGCTTAGACTTTTATATGTATAGGCTAGAGGCCCAGTGCACGAATCTGTGCACAGGTGGGGGACCCTCGGCCTGGCCGATGATCGAGGCAATCGGGGAGGAACTGCAGGAGGTTGGCCGGCTGTGGGAGGTTGGCTGTGGGAACGCACTGACCACCAAGGGGCAGCTCCTCTGTTGAGCATGTGTCCCCTAGTGATCAGTGTGCATCATACCCAACAGGTCAACGGGTCATTTGGTCATAATGGTAGCTTAGGCTTTTATACATATAGATGCCAAGGTTGCAGGTTTGATCCCTGGTCAGAAACATACAAGAAGCAACCAACGAATGCACAAATAAGAGGAACAACAAATTAATGTTTCTCTCTTTCTCACTGTAAAATCAATAAAATTTTAAAAAAATGAAAAGACTAATCATAACCACAACCCCAATAATCTTAAAGAAAACTTGGACAAAAAAAAAAAGTACAACAGCAACTCACTATTCATAACTTACTAGTTTGGTCATCTTCTAATTAACTTGTAAATCTACTCATTTTCTCTTGAGCCTCTCTCCCAATGCCCCAACAAGGGCCATCATCATTCCTGTCCTAGAACACTTTGATTGCCTCCAAATTAGATTTTGGCCTCCAGCTGGCCTCCTGGAATCTACTTTCCACCAGATACTATGAATAATCCTCTACAAATGCAAGTCCTTTCATCTCCTCGTTGCCTCAGGATAGTGTACTATTTCCTTAATGAGACTCTGCATGATGTTCCCCGATTTAGCCTTTTTTGATTTATTTTGCACCACTCTCTAAACTCCACTTATCTCCTCTGAGTTGTAGTAGCCAGTTAGACAGGCATGAGCAGAGTAGGAATGACAGGAGTGGTATAGAACATCACCATGGTGGGAAGTCTTGGGTGACTAGCAAAAGACAGTTATAAGAGGGGACATCACCCACAGGGTGTCCTTTCCTTCCTCAGCATATTGCTGGTCATGCAGTTCAGCCCTTTCCCTGACATTCCCTCCCCTGGCATCTCACTAGTCATGCCCAGGGGAACAAAGATGTCAGAGAATAGCTTCATATGACTTCCATACAAGCCCTTGCTCAACCACTCCTTTCAGCATCTGATGAGGTTCTAATCCACATAAAATAATCTTAGGAATAAAGCTTTGGGTTTGTTGACAACAGAGGCAGAGTACTGGTCAAACTAGAGACAACTTCTAGGCCTCAGTTTTGTTTCAGTTCCAGGCTGGTGGGGGGAGGGGAGGTTAAGGGGGCAAGGGGCTGGGAGAGGGCAACACCATGGTTGACATCATTAGGACCAGCTTTGATGACTAATGACCCTCTGCCCTGGCACCAACCAATCCAGTGGAGACCAGGATCTTGAAAGGACACACCTAGAAAGTTGCACATGTAAAATGCTTCATTAACACTTAAAAATATTAGCTGGATTAAGAAACAAGCACCCAGCCAATGCTGTTGAGTGATTGAGGACCTATTGAACCAGGAGGTCACAGATAGGTTCCCAGTAAGGGCACATTCCTGGATTGCATGCTGGATCCCGAGTGAGGGGGAATTGCAGGAGGCAGCTGATCAATGATTCTCATCATTGATGTTTCTATCTCCCTCTCCCTTCATCTCTGAAATAAAAACAAAAACAAATATATATATATATATATATATATATATATATATATATATGAAAAAGAGCTTATATTCCAAATTCAAATAATGAAATCAAAGCAAAATAATTGCCAACTTGTAGAGTAAGATAACTAGTCTGAAAATACTTTCAGTGTTGCTCCTTCATTTTTCCATAATAATGTCAACTCAAACATTCTTGGTTATCCTGTGGACTGCCACTTATTCTTCAACAAGTAATTGGATACATCCATGAGAATTTATTGCCCTCACCTAAATCCAACTTGAATAAAATGAAAAATGTGACATTTTCCTTCAGACTGGTTCTCTTCTCTGTACCATTTTTGTGTATCATAACAAAAAATGTGAAAGAATTCAGGAATTCTTTTCTGTTGTTTGTATAAACACTTAGTCATAAGTTTTTCTTGTTTTCTTTAAAATAGCTATCATACTCACCCAGCTTCATGAACTGTAATGTTAGCTCTGTGACTGCTTCACCTACATGAGCATTACTGACAAATTCATACTGTTTCTCATTGAGAATTTTTGGTACTTACGAGTTACTGTATCCCTGCTGCATGGGAGCTTCTCTGTCTGACTTAAAAAACCTTCCTTAGTCTTACCTTGACTGCCTTGTGTTGGTTGCTTACTTTGTCATATAAAAGCCTAAGCAATCAGTCAACTGACCAACCGAAGGACTGGTCAACCAACTGCTATGATGTGCACTGACCACTAGGGAGCAGACGCTCAATGCAGGAGCTGCATCCTGATGGTCAGTGTGCTCCTACAGTGGGAGCACCACTCAGCTAACAGATGGGAGCCAGATGCTGAGCTCACATCTGGCGAGTGCTGCTATGGAGGTGCAAGCCTCTTCTGATGGGATTGACAGGGCACAAGCCCATGCAGATGCAGCGGGGCCAGGATGAGTGGGAGCAGCACAGCGCCAGGCCCGGGCTCAGGCTCCTCCACAGTACTTCCTGCTTCAAGCACTGCTACATCCTTCCGGGGATGTAGGACTGCAAGTTGAGGCCCGGTCCCCGCAGGCCAGGAGATCAGGCCAAAATCTGCAGTCCTATATCCTCAGATGGGTCTAGGATTGCGAAAGAGCACAGGGCAGGCTGAGGAACCCCACTGGTGCATGAATTCGGGTACTGGGCCTCTATTATAAAATAAAACATTACAGGCAATTTTATACTGGCATTGAGTAAAAGAAATGTTCAATGTTCTTTGTCTCCCCCTCTCCCCCAAGATGTACCATTGAAGTGTTTTCTATCTTCAAAATTCAGTTCTAGCAGATCTTCCAAACTCATCAACTATTAACTATGAAAACTCTGGAGCTCTTTTCCATACACAGCTTCAGTCTCTATTTTTGTTTAATGGTCTTTTAAAAAGTCTACAGCATATTTCTTTGCTTGAAATTTTTACTTTTGGCTTCCTCTTCTCAAAGTACTAAAAATAATCATATTCTTTTCCCAATAAAAATGATAAATGCAGTTAAACTTTAAAGAATCTTAAAACAACACTTAAATATTTCATTAAGCCATCATTGTAACTATAACAACACAGAATAAGTGAAGAATACTGAAACATTTATAAAAGTAAACACCTCAGTTTTAATTTTAATTCTAGTAATATAAAAGCAATATATTTTCTAGAAAGAGAAAAACAGGTTGCTCCTTTGTAGATATGAAACTTCTCTAACATTATTGTAGAAACATTAGTAGCCAAGACTATAACTCTGATTTTGCAATCAGAATAATTCTTCTTAGTGTTATGTTTACATTTTTAAATCAACTATGATGGAACTTATTCAGCAAAATAAAAGATTATTTGAAAGTACAGTATGGTTGTTTTCAGGTAAGGTAATAGTCAAGATAATAACTATTTTCTTTATTTAGCAAGCTGGTATATAATATTCATTGAGACAGGAACACTTGCCTATTTATATATAGCTGTTCCTCAAATAACGAGTTTCATTCAATATCATGTTGGAGTTTGCACATTCTCCCTGGTCTGTGTGGGTTTCCTCTACGTACGCTGGTTTCCTGCCACATCCTGAAGATGTGCATGGTAGGTGAGGTGAGTGGGTGAGTCTGATTGTACCAGTCTGAGTCAGTAGGGGGGTAGGTGTGAGTGGGCCCTGGAATGGAAGGGCATCCTGCCTAGGATCGGTCTTGCCTTGTGCCCTAAGCTACCTAGATAGTTTCTGGACACCCTTGACCCTGAACACTGGAATAAGCAGGTTTATTATCATTTCTCATTTTTATTAATCTTTCTAAATTTATTTCAATGTTTAACATTCTAAGTTTTTTTAAGTCTTTACTTAGAAGTTCAGTGATGCTTCTGTGGCCAGAAATATGTTGTAGTAATGTAATTCTTGTTTATATTAATTAGCCAATGACAAAGCAGCACAGTAAAGGGAACTCAACTTGCTAAACCATCTCAGTCCTAAGAGCTTAAAAAAATGTTAGAGGACAGATACAAGATATTAATCAATATTGATTGAAAAATGTGAGAAAGGAAGTGCCACAAGATAAGGCTGGACAAACTGACTATTCATAAATGGGCTCATAAAAAAGAAAAAGAAAAAAAAAGTGGGGTTTAGATGGTAAAACAATGAGTCACAAAATATTGAAGAGATAAATATTTAACAGAATGCTATGGTGATTCAGGGTAAGAACAAAGATGGGAAGATTAAGATGATGCCAAGGTCACAACATGGCTACATGGCTGAAAAGAGCTACCACTAATCTGATACTGGAAATGCACGAGAAGCTCGATTGAAAGGTGAGACCCAGACACCAACTTAGAGTTTAAATCTGAAACATATGTGATGCATTCATTTGAGACATTTAGCAGGAGCTTAGAGAAAAGGACTCTGGTTACAAATGTAGCCTTGATGGCAAATCGACTATTCATGAAAATACAGGCATCTAAGTGATTTCCTAAAAAAAGGGATCTCATGACTTTTGGTTTGTCCTGTGTAATGTTATACATACAGATTTATGTAGGAAACCAGGTGGAGGAGGGCAATGCGAGGGGAGGGGGGGAAGGGGACCTCTGTGATACTTTAAACAATAAAGATTCAAAAAAGATTTAGTCATAAAACAGCATATATTAAGGTAAAAAGGAAAACACCTCTTCTGTAGTCTTTCCTTTGGTACTTTTCCCTTTAGTCTTCCTACTCCACAAAAACAGAACCTCAAAGAAAACCACCTTTTCCTGACCTACCCTGCTGCAAGTCAGTAAAACCTATCTTCCAGACCTTTAAGGCACTTCCACACATGAATCCTTCATTTCACAGAATGAAGTCAAGGAGCTGAAACAGAGTTAGACTGATAGGTACATATGCAGGTTCTGGAAAAGATAATAAAATAGCAGTACCGGGGAACAAATCTTGAGACAATCAGTGACTATTTCTACAAGCCTTCCATTATTAATAAATAATTGTTTAATATTGCAAGAATCAAAGTTTCTTTGAGTAAGGAACAGAGGCTTAATGAACATTTACTGAGTTCTTTATCCTGGACAAATGATCGGTGACAGGGCAAGCCTGCTCATGTCGCCTCAGTTGATTGCAAGTCTTTATCTTATGCTGATATGATAGATTGTAAGATCTCTGATATTCCTCCTGGCTGTGAATCTCTATGAATAATGAATGATGACATCGTCTCAACAAGAGCTATTGCATTTTTAAGAATCTTATGTCCTATCAATATTTATAAAAATAGTTTATGTGACCTTGTAAGCCAAAGGTGTTTGAAACGTGGGGAAGTTTGCAATATCATTATACACTGTACTTTTAAGATAAATACCAAAACTTACAATGGATGAAGCAAATCTAGAAGACACAGTCAAGTGGATGACAAGTATTTTTTATTTTCCCTGGTAATATATTCATTTTACTTTTCCCCATCAATATTCAACATTCTAATTAGGGGCCTTTAAATTTGAAAAGTGTAGTTTCTGAGATAAATTAATGAGTGGAAGGGAACAGGCTGGCTAAAAGAACAGAACAAGCGATTTTATTTTCCTGAATATTGAGACTAAAATATGAGAACATTGCCAGTGATTGATAATGAGTATTAATCATTTTCCCTGTAATTTGTGCAATTTTCACTTGTAGAAGAACATCTCGAACTCCACTGGAAACATTAAATTTTCTTTGAGAATTGAAGAAAAAAGCTACACTTAGCAAGTTTGTTCCAAGTGTTTAATTCCTGATTTCAGGAATAATTAGTAAGGTGACTTTCTGAGGATCAGTACTTGCACAAACTTTTTCTCACTGGAAAAGTAGCCCATTCTGTTTTTAGGCAACTCTGAGTGGTAAAAAGGTTGTGCTCCTCTGGAATCGAACTCCAGTTTTCAGTAATTTCTGTGGGTTGTTCCTGGTCCTGCATCTACACTGAGTGGCCAGATTATTATGATCTCTGAACTCATAATAATCTGGCCACTCAGTGTGTGTGTGTGTGTGTGTGTGTGTGTGCATATATATGAGGTCTAGTACATGAATTCATGCATGGGTGGGATCCGGCCAGCCTACCAGTGGGAGGGGACATGGGTAGTTGGCCTGCCTGCCTCCTGGTCGAACTCCTGGTAGAGGGGACAATTTGCATATTAGCCTTTTATTATATAGGATATACACTGAGTGACTAGATTATTATATGTTCAGAGATTATAATAATCTGGCCACTCAGTGTAGAAATACATGGACTTTGTCTATTATTCTTTAAAGCCACCTTTTCAGGTGTTTCTACAGATTTTCTATCTGTTAACACTTTTCTGATTATAATTTTGTCAATATCCCTGACTTCTAAAGACTAAAAAAATAAATTTCTGACATAGTCAATTCAGATGAAATTAGATTTTTACCTCCTTTTCTGTATTAATGGAGCCTAATACCTTACTATTATTATCTTTTAGTTGCCATACCACTCACCCTTTTGGCTTACACCGAATATAGTTTTTGTTAAACTACTCAGCTTTGTCTTTGTGCAGATTTTATCTGAACCTAGTCACGACATCCATATTGACCCCTAGGATGATCATTGTTTCAATTGGTTGGCCATGCTTTGTATAAGCCCTGCAGTTCGTTCTCCTCTCAGACTGCTATTTTCCTCTTCACATTCTCCAGAAACAACTTCAAACAGCTATCATCTCACCTACCAATCCTATCTAATAAAAGAGTAACATACAAATTGACCATCACTCCGACACACAAGATGGCCACCCCCATGTGGTCAAAGATGGCCATCACAAGATGGATGGCAAGGGAGGGCAGTTGTGGGCAATTAGGCGAGCAGGGGAGGGCAGTTGGGATGGACCAGGCCTGCAAGGGAGGACAATTAGGGGCAATCTGGCCAGCAGGGGAGCAGTTAAGCATTGATCAGGCTGTCAGGGAAGTGATTAGGGGGCAATCAGGCAGGCAGGCAGGTGAGCAGTTGGGAGCCAGCAGTCCTGGATTGTGAGAGTGATGTCCAACTGCCCGTTTAGGCCCAAACCCATTGGGATTGGGCCTAAAGGAGCAGTCAGACATCCCTCGAGGGTTCCCAGATTGGAGAAGGTGCAGACTGGACTGAGGGACATCCCTCCCCCTCACCCCCGTGCATGAATTTTATGCACCGTGCCTCTAGTACTATAAACAAACCAATTTATCTATATCTTATCTAAAAGGCTGCCATAAGACATTTTGTTAAATGCCTCATTAAAAACAATAAAGAATCTCTAGAAAATAAATAATCTTTGGCCTGAGATTAGATTTAACTGATTTTGGATTTTTATGATGAGTTCTTGTTTTTCAAGCAAACACAAGCCAGTCACTGGATATGACAAAGCAACTATGGATTTATTATGCTATCTGACTTAATTCCTTTTTGTCTTCCTTTGAAGATTAGAAAAAAATATTGTCTGAAATTTTCTGATGCCTTCAAGATAATCCCAGGTTTCTGCATGAATGCCAAGACTTATTTTACACCACTGATTTCACTTGCACTTTTCCAATAAAATTGAAATGAGTGGTTTCTCTGTTTTTCAGGGTCTTGTATTTTCATGAAGAAAGACTTGTCAATGCATAAGACAAGCAAGGACACAATGCTACAGTTCTGCCATTGCTCCCTTTTTAAGCTCCCAGCAGCAGGATTCAGATCTATCTCCAAAAAAAAAAAAAACTGCAAGTGCCTTCATGCTGCACAACTTCTGATTAGCTTTAAAATAGTTCAATTAAAGAATATTATACCTGTAAATTCCCAGGATCTATTGAGCAGCTTTAAAAGCTCCACTCTCATTTTAGAATACTTAACAATCTTGCTTCATTTGAGGTTTTCATTTTCAGATCACCACTTTAAATTTTTTTTGAGAAATCCATCTCTTTGTTCCAGATATTCAGCATTATATCCCTATTGCTCTTTTCTGGGGGGTGAGAGGAGCAGGGTATCTGGGATTGTTTTATTAGCCTCTGAGTTTCTGAGTTTGCCCTCCTAATTGTTTCTCTACTTTGTCTTTGAAGTTATCATTTTAAAATATAAATTTAGCCCTGGCCAATGTGGCTCAGCTGGTTGAGCATCATCCTGTGTACTGAAAGGTCTCTGGTTTGATTCCTGGCTGAGGCACATACCTGGGTTGCTCATTCTATCCCCAGTAGGGGGCGTGTTGGAGGTAGCTGATTGATGTTTCCCTTACACATCAATATCCCCTCCCCTCTACATTTCTCTTCCTCTCTCTCTAAAAATCAATAAAATATTTTAGAAAAGTGAGAAAACAAAATATGAGAAAGGGAAAAATAAGAAGGAAAAAAAGTAAAGAAATGATTAAAAAGAAGAGAAAACAAGCCAACTAGTCCAAGTCCAACAGGTCACAAAAATCAGCTTCCTGGGCTACAAAGTCCAAACACCTCAGCCCAGCCAGGGAACAGTTAGTACTTCCATCACAACTGCACCTTATGGGGACAGAGCAGGAAAAGGACCAATCATGGCTGGTAATAAACCACTGTGTTTTCTCACCTGTGGTTTAAGACCCTTTTACTCTGGGGGAAAAAGGCCCCCAAAGAGTTTTTTGTCTGTTTCTTTCTTTATGTGGGATATTACAGATTGATATTTATATTATTAGCAATGAAAGTCTGTAAAACAAAACAACAAAAAAGAAAAAGAAAAATCTAACTTATTCTCATGCTCCAGGTCTCAGTTCAAAAATCACCTGCTTAGCCCTAGTCAGTCTGCTCAGTGGATAGAGCATTGGCCTGAATCGATGTGTTTCTCTCACATCAGTATTTCTCTCTGTCTTTCCCTCTCTCTCCCATTTTCTTTAAAAATCAATGGAAAAATATTCTCAGGTGAGGATTTTAAAAATATTTATCACCTGCTTAGAGAGGGCCTCCCTGATCCATCCATTGCTACCTAGCTCAATCAGCTCATCATATTTGTCTGCTTTATACCACTAACATATATATGATTCTTGCTTACTACCTGTCTTTCCCATAATGGTAGGAGCACATGACTACAGTGTCCTCCATGTCTAGAACAGTGAGTAGCAACAAAATATGAGTTTAATAAATATCTGTTGGCTGCATTAAAAGATTTTTGAGAACAAAAGAAGATGTGGCCAACTTGTTATTTAATAAAAAATGATTCATAAAATATCTTAAAAATAAACAGTATGGTTCTAACAAAGATTGACCTTGAGAAGATCATGCTAAGTGAAATAAGCCAGGCAGAAAAATCTAAGAATCCATATGATTTCATTCATATATGGAATATAAAACTGAAACTCACAGACACGGACAACAGTATGGTGATTACCAGAGGGAAGGGGATGGGGAGACAGGAAAGGGTAAAGGGAATCAAGTATATGTTAACAGAAGATGATTTGACTTTGTGTGGTGGGCACACAATGCAATATACAGGTCATGTATCAGAGAAATGTGCACTTGAAACCTATATGATCTTATTAACTAATGTTACCCCAATAAATTTAATTTAAAAATTCACACATACACACACACACCACAATCATGTTCTATCCTCACTCAGCTCTTAAGATAGGAAGGAGAAAGGCTGATTTCTGGGTTTCCAGATGTGGGTGCTTGGTGAGGCTAAGGAAAGGCCAACTGGTAGGAGCCTGGCTATGAAAGAAGACTATCCCTTCCACCAGTGGTACTTGCCAAGGGAATGTGAATTTGGATCTACAATGAGACTGCAAGTATTTGCACACTTTGGGAACCCATTACCAGATCACACAAAGGACTTACCAGGTGAACTTGAGTAGGTCACTTAGGTAGATTTCTGTTACTTAAATAGACCACCTCTATGGGGAGAAATAACGTGAAGCTTGTTAATTTACATTTGTAAAAGTACTTTGAAATCTCTGTATGAAAAAAATTCTGCATAGGTACAAAGTGTGAGTTAATATGTTGGGTCATATTTTACTCTTTTATGGTGATATAGAGGGAATAGGCAGGCAGTCTGAGGACACTTACAAGGAGCCTCGGCATATTATATCTAATTTTTTATTTTAAATTTGTATACCGAAAGACATGTAGGATGTACATATTCTTTATATATGGTATAAACTTTTTCAGCAGTAGGAGAAACAAAAGTGGCTTTAAAGAAGGTTCATTTTATTGTTGTTCCAACATTTTGACAAATATTTCCCAGAATTGCCTATTATTTTTCTAATTCATAGTATCTTATAGTTTAAATAAAAGTTCACCTCAAAATGACTACATTTTAAAACATTTTGCTTTTTTTATCCATGAAAAGCTTTTTGAAACCCATTTTAACCTTCTTCCCCCTTTAGGTTTAATCTATTTACCTACATTCACTAGAGACAATTTCAAATTTGCATTTCTGGGTCAATTTTAAAGTGATTCACCTTGTAGTGAATTTACTGGTAACAAATGAAAGTATTACATTTTTAAAATGCAAAGAAGCAAACAAAAATGTTTTAAGCAGTATTCAGGGCATCTTTGCATATTTAGAGGCACATTTCTATAAGAAGTTTAATAAATTCTAAGAAAGTATCTTATGCTCAATGATAACATTGCATAAAGGTCTAAGTGTTGGTTAATGCATTCCACTTTTTCACCATATTTATACATTAGTTCTTGGTATAGTGCATCTGATTTTTGTGAGAGAGAGAGAAAGAGAGAGAGAGAGAGAAAGAGAGAGAGAGAGAGAGAGAGAGAGAGAGAGAGAGAGAGAGAGAAAGAGAGAGAGAGAGAGAGAGAGAGAGAGAGAGAGAGAGAGAGCGAGAGAGAGAGAAGGAAAGAGGGAGAGAGGGAGAGAGAGAGAATGCAATAGATATGTGTGTAATCTCATGAAACAGAGCCAAATTCTCTTGAATTCTTTTCCATTTGTCAATAATTTATATTACTTTTAAAGAAATTGTTATTCACTGCAGAAGAGAAGCTAAATGTATTGATACAGAACAGCTATGCAAAAATAAGTACTGTCAACACAACATATATTATTAAATGCCACATAGACAGTTTTTTCAACTATGATATTAACAAAACCTAGAAGAGCCAATTTGCTCACTCTGACAATCTTAAATGATTTATGTTTATTGCCACAAAATGAATTTGCTGAAGCAATTGAATCAATTCAAAGATAACTATTGCCATCACTCCATCCTGCCAAAGATAGTCCCTTCAATCAAATACTATCTTAAAATTGTCAGTGGCTTCTTTATAGATATAGAAATACCCTGTTAACAATAAGATTTATTTTCCCTGTTCTAACATTTTCATGGTACTTAATGTGAAAAGTGTATGTGCATATTACTATAAAAATGGCATAATATAACCTATAATAATAAAAGGGTAATATGCTAATTAGAACAGACATTATTCCGGACAAAGCCAGGGCCAGAGGGTAGCCCAGGTCCCAGGTGCCAGAGGGAAGCCGGTGCCAGCAACTGGTGGAAGGAAGGCCTACTCTTGCATGAATTTCGTGCATCAGACCTCTAATACAATATAAATAAAGATAAAATAAGTCAAAGGCTGTGATATAATGGTTAAGATTATAATGCATAATAATGAGATACCTTTTGAAGTGTCTATGTTTTTCTTCTAAATTCCTTCACTTTTATTTTTTAGTTAATCCTTGGGACAAATCCTGTGAGACATATTTTATGGTCCTAATTTGACCAATGAAGAGAAATTCATGGAAAATAATAACTTGTTCAAAATCTGTCAGTTTCAGAGCTAAGAGCAAAAAACATTTTTGAAGTAAATTTTCTTTATTCTATAGTAACTGCTAGTTTAAGAAAATAATCCTATTTGTTATCTGATCATGTCACTAGCATAAAGTCATCAGACAAGAAAAATATGCATATTTCAAAGAATATTTTTAAATTTGTGGTAGTAGAAGTAATTTTGAATGCTGAAAAGAGAGGTGTTGGATCTTGTTTTCTGTTCAACTCAAAGCTCTGTTGAACTATACTCTTTGCAAGAGAAATCATTTTATAAAACAAAGGCAATATGGATGAGATCATCATGTCTGAACTATTCTATAATGGGTAATATTCTAATAGGTTGTCATTTATATACTTTAATACATTCTTTCCTATTACTGGGCTTCGGCATAATTACCACTTCATCAAATGTCACTGAGTGTCCTGGATATAGTAATATGTGAAGCTTGTGAATAATTTCAGGTTGATGAAACATGATGATAGCAATACTTCTCAAAACTTTCACTGACTCAAACCACCAGGCTTCAAATACATCTCACTGTGGGTGACCATCTCACTTTCTCTACTCCTTAGGTATCATCAGAGATTGCAACACCAACCTGCAAATGGCTAATAATACCTTCTTAGTAATTAGTTTCAACAACCATCAGATATCAATAGTGTGATGGTTAATTTTATGTGACCAGTGATGGTACGGGTTACTAGGTCCATATCTTTGCCCCTGTCATTCCGTCTTGGTAGTGTCCACCCAATTCCAGGCTATCTTAGCCTAATGTAATTTTCTTTTTAATAATAATCCTTCTTCTTTCAACTCCACACATACACACACACACACACACACACACACACACACACACCACACATACATACACACACACACACACACACACACACACACACACACACCACACACTTTGGTTCAGCTCTCATTCTTACAGTCTCTCACAGCAACTTGTAATCCCTCCCCACCCCAGACTTGTCACACTCTACTCCCAGTGCCTGTCATGGCTTTAAAAGTTTAAATCAAACTTTTCTTGAAGTTTGTACAAACTTTTTTAAAAAAATAATTATCTAATTTATTTCAACTTAAACTCAAGAATCCAACCTGATATCAGAAGCCTTCACATAGAGCATTTTTCTTCTGTCAGTTGCAGGGCACTTTATTTTATTATTTTTTATATTTTTATTTTTTTAATATATTTTATTGATTTTTTTTTACAGAGAAAAAGGAAGAGGGGATAGAGAGTTAGAAACATGGATGAGAGAGAAACATCAATCAGCTGCCTCCTGCACACACCACCCCTCACCAGAAATGTGCCTGCAACCAAAGTACATCCCCTTGACCAGAATCGAATCCGGGACCCTTCAGCCCTCAGGCTGATGCTCTATCCACTGAGCCAAACAGGTTTCGCAGTTGCAGGGCACTTTAAAGGGCTTTTATACAACCGGTAGTTTCTCTGCTCTCTCCTTTAAGGTCCATGAATACACAAGTGTTTACAGGAATAAAACATACTTCTAAACAAACAGCATAGTGCCTCCTAAATCATTTTATCCACGTTCTTGGAAAACAACTTTCCCATTTCATTTTTTAAAGGAAGAAAATGGAGGGATACACTTGCCATCCACAGCCTGGGCCTGTGCATGCACAGGAGGGAATAAATGGGAGGCACTGGTGGTTCCTGGGTTCCTCCACACAGTGGTTGTCTTAACCATCAGACATTTACCACTTTTGCAGCATCCCAAGGAATTCAGTTCCAGTACTAATCAAAAGGATTTTCAGGGACAAATAGTTTAAGCCAATATATCTATAAAAAATATTAATGAGGTTTTAAATCAGAGATTTTTAACTAGCATGACATATAACATATTAGCTTTTATAAATGAGATAGAGTTTCTTAGTAAGACTAGATTATCAGGATCACGAGATATGTAATACTCAAGACCAAAAGTGCACCTTACATACTAAGTATCCTTAAACTATTATTTTAAATAGCAGGTTTTCTTAGAAACTGAAAATGTGCCTTGTGAAACTTAGAAAAGCACAATGTCAAAACAAAATCTTAGTAAACATTAAAGTTGGCTTTGATAAAAGAGATTGAGTTTTCAGTGCAAGAAAGTTTGCAAAATTTTCCTGGAAATCCATTTAGCGATTTAATAACCAAATGATGTGGAAAGGAGTCTTCACCTTAGTAAACAAAGTCTCTTGTCAAGAATCCAGGAAACAGCATGTCCTGACCTAGGTAACTGTTTTCCAACAAATGTAATTTTCAAGTATCTAATAGCTACCTTCCAAAGAAAATCTAGCTTGACTCTTTAATTTACTTTTTGAGAAAAAAGTTGTCCCCACAGGTTTTATTGTCTAACTTCGCCCTTTAACATTTTAGATGATTTCTTTCCTCTTCCCTTTTATTTTGGATCTATTGTAGTCTAAATGTTTGTGTCCCTCCTCCCCCATTCATATGTTGAAGCCTTAACCTCCAAAGTGATAGTATTAAGAGGTGGGGCTTTTGGGGAGTGATTAGATTAGGTCACAAGGGTGGGGTCCTCATGATGAGATTAGTGCCCTTTTAACTGAGAGCTTTCCCTCCCTCTTCCCTTGCTATGTGAGATTAAAGCAAGAAGACAGTTGTCTGTAATCTGGAAGAGAGTCCTCACTAAAATTCAAACATGTAAATACCTGATCTCAGACTTCCAACCTCCAGAACTGTAATAAATAAATGTCTGTTGTTTATGCTACCTAATCTGTGGTCCTTTTTTATTTTTTAATTTTTTATTATTATTTTTTTTTTTTATAGCAGCCTGAACTGATTAAGACAAGGTCCTATGACTTGTAGAAGTGCAGTTTGGAAATGAGACTTTTGCTTTTTGCTTGAGAGGCATCAGCACCCTTGATTCTGATGAACTCAAAGACAGGAAGCTCACTGAGAAATGTCCAGGTACTTTCGCCTAGCCTAGATGCTTTTAGTCTCTAGCCTCAGGATTTCCAGAGTGAAGGGTGAGGGAAGCTTGAGGTTGGCTTTATTGAATATTACATTGAGCAAAATCCTAGTCAGACATTTCAAGGCAAGTGGCTCTTGTCAAAACTGCAGTATATCTGACTTAAATATGCATCATAAATCCAGGAGACTTGCAGCCCCATAAGTAGGAGGAGGAGATTGGTTATTCTGGCTCTGATGATTAAGAATGTGAGACTTTGTCTACTTGATGGCAAAGGGGAAAAGATGCTGACAAATACATAAGACACATGTCTCCATGATGCCTGATATTTACCATCTATTAATGTCAACATAGTATTTTAATTTTTATCTGTATCTTTTTATTAAGATGGAATTTAAGAGAATAACACCCTGAATTAAACTAGTTCTCCTTTAATTTCTGTTGAGGTGAAAAATACATAGGGGCTATTATGACAGAGATAGTTTATATTTATAACCCCAAATGAGAAAGGAAAACAAATCAAAACAAAACAAAAAAAAATAGTGCTGTATATGCTGGGGTTTAAGTATATTTGCTTTCACTTTCTTCTCTCAACTGATCTCTCAAATCCAGAATTATAGCATGAGGATTTTTCATAGATGCAGGTTCTGTGAAATTTTTCAAGCCATGGGTCTGTGTCACCATGGTTACACAGGGATACTGGATAAAAGTGCTTCCAGCAATAATTGTTTCATATTTGTGTACTAACAGCTGAACTGCATCTTTCAATTTAAAATGTGATCAGTCTAAATTCAAACTCTGTCATGAAGAACACCATAGAATGTTCCAAAAAAGAATAAAAATGAAAATGCTAGCCTAATTCTTTTTAAAATACATGAAAATAATTCTATCAACTTATCCCCTTTTCTACATCAACATCTGTACATTCTTTAATTATATAATGAATCTTTTCAATCCCTGACTATAACCTGTATTATGAAATAGAGAAATGTAAGATGGTCCAGAACTTATATAAATATATAGTAATTATAATAATATAGAATAGGGTGGTAAGAGAGCTATAGATACTAACAATTTTAAATGTTCACTTTTTCTAAAGTGTTTAAAATCAATTTTAGCTTTATAATATTGAACAAAAATGTCTATATATTAATTTTATTTGTGTTAGCATTTAGAGGAATTTCAAGCCTGACTTTTTTTCTCCTTATATCTTTCTCAGTAAGTGTTTTGAAGATATAGAACAATTGTTCAATTTTTTTGTGAAGACTGAATTGGTTCATAACTAATAAAAATGACATAAGATATAATGACAATGTTTTTGTGGCATTATGAATGTTTACCAGGTGCACCTCATCACATTTTAACCAGATGATACGTACCAGAGAAGAAACCCAGTCTCAAGACCTCATTTCACAACTTGGTAAACCTAGCGCTTCCCCCTCCCCAATTCAAGTAACTTATAGAAATCTATATAGTGAACTAGTAGCAGAGTCAGTATTTAAATCTTGTTCTCCTGATGGATATCCCAGGCTCTTCCTATACTTTATTGTAATATTATAATAACTTTTAGATAACTATCCATTAGAACATAATGAGATTTTTAAATATAATATGTACAACTTTCAATTAATAGAGGGTATTATTGTCCATATTTAAAATACTCAGAAATGGTCAGGCACTTAGAAAAGAAAGCCTTTAGTTCCTGGAATAACCACCTTCTGTATATAAAACAGTCTGCTTTTGAATACATAGATGTTGTTAAAACAACAATAAACAGCCTACTTTGAAAAAAATTCATTAGTTCCCTAACAACACTGGAATGACCCTTCCTGCCCTGCATAAATTATGTACTCAGCAGAAGGAACAAAAACACATTTAACCACAGTGCCACCTGGCACACAGATAGAGAATTTAAACACGGGAGAGAATTAAATGAAAACTGTTTAAACAGTGAAAAAAATATTCTGCAGAGGAGCAGCAGGAGTAGAAAAACACAACCAAAGGGCACCCCTTTCACCTACCTCAACAGATGGCATTTCTCAGAGCTACAGAGAGGAGCAAAGGGAGCCCCTTTGTTCACCAGAGGTACAAGGTCAGATTACCAGAATTACAAACACTGATGTTTCCACTCCTGGGCAAACCGAAGAACAGCTGCATTAGCCTGTTTCTATGAAAACCCACTGCTGAAACTAAATCTTATCTGTATTCAGAAATGATTTTAAAATAGTAAAAGATTAATACAATTCTACACCTGATAAAATTTTAAAATAAATTGCAAAATATTTACAGTAAATTTGTCCCTCACAGCAGTTATGTCCTATTAAGGACATTATTAAGGACATAACTGAATTAGTGAAGACTGTGCCATTGGTACTAGGGGGAACACAGGGTTGGGCTCCTATGAGCTTCCGCGCAGAACATTTTCATCAATCAATCAATGCATGAATTTGTTTTATGTGTGCTTCTGTTTAAAGGCAGCTTATATAATATATATTGTTGATTCAATAACTGTGAACTCATGACAAACAGCACAGTAACTTGTGGCTGAATGACTCTTCTCTAACAGATGCATTTTCCCATATGGTACGTCACAGCCTTCTAATGCTCTGAGGAACCGCTAGACAGCACTTTAGCACTATGCTTGGGAGCCATTTTAAACAGCAAAATCCCCAGGAAAGAGTATTAAAAAAAAATGTAAAAAATATGATACTACATAGACTACAAAAAGAGCTTAAACAAGAAGCAAACAAACCATTGCCTTGGGTGACCTCAGCTGGGAACGTGCCCCTTGAGCAAATTTGTCATGGTCCCTGAATGACCATGGAGGTACCCCATATGGACTGTGGGGGGGGATGTTACAAATAAATTTTATTTTTTTAATTAAAAATATTTTATTAAGTTTTTACAGAGAGGAAGAGAGAGGGATAGAAAGCTAGAAACATCAATGAGAGAGAAGCATCGATCAGCTGCCTTTTGCACACCCCCTACTGGGGATAGGCCCGCAACCAAGGTACATGCCCTTGACCGGAATCGAACCCGGGACCTTTCAGTCCAGAGGCCGATGCTCTATCTGCTGAGCCAAACCAGTTTTGGCTACAAATAAATTTTAGTTTGAAAATACAATATCAATGAAGGACTATGAGGCAGAACTTAAAAAGGGACATCAAATATTCAAATAATTGAGATCTCCTAAATGGGTTGCTCCATAAACAGTGCTCTACAATGCAGAGCAAGTGAACTCAACATGGAACCAATGAGCTGCCCCTCCCTTCTTTCCTCAGGAGCACAGTGAATGCTTCCAATCTGTAAAAGGAATTGCTTCTGATGGTTGATTTGGGTTGTATTTTACTTGCTATTCAAAAACTTATTGTAATTTGCAAGTTTCAGAATTCCTCACTGATGAATAATTGAGAAAAAAGGGTGTATCTTTATTTTTGTATATTTATTTTCTTTTGAATTCCCCCTAAACAAAGGGAATGGATTCATTTATTCATGTCAGTGCTTCACTCATGAAGCTATGTTTAGAAGTTAACAAATGCTTCAGCAAATTTAAAAATCCACATTGTAAAGAAAGCTAGCATTAATTAAATATTCTTGCTATATTTTAATTCATGTGATGGCAGATCAAATTCGAGGAAATCAATATTCAACAAATCCTTATTTAACATAGTACTGATATTTTAAGGTTTGCATAGAGGGCCATGATTATTCCATAGGCAGATTTTCCCCAGAATATGTATATTTTGAAAAAACAATGCTTCATTGCAGAATCTGATCATCTGATTTGATCATCCAGTTAAGAACATGTGACCCATCAGGTCAACAAGCAAGCTTCAACTCCTCACTTTGACCCTCACTTGTGTATTCAGAGACTTTCCCAATGTCTCCCTCACAGGCACCCTGCCAAATGAGCTCTGATTCTGTAGAATGTTTCTTTAAATCTTGGTTACACATTCTTCCATAAAGCTCTGTCACCTCCTTAGTGAAAATTTTCAGAAATTCATCAGAGGCAAGATATTTTTTAACCTTGAAAAATGAAAGCAGGGGGAAAAGTTGTATTTAGAATTTGCAATTCATACTAGAAATGGAGCTTTTCTCAGGCCCCACTTAGGGCTCTGGTTTTAGTGTGTGTGTGTGTGTGTGTGTGTGTGTGTGTGTGTGTGTGTGTAAGTTTCTTAAATGGCTCTTTACACAAATTGAAAGCAATTACCTTCCTATTTGGGGGAAATAATGGAGTATCTAAATACAGGAATGAGGAACAAAATGTGAGGTTTGTTTACTAAGGTGTTGAGCCTATCAGTGTTGCGATGTTTTGTTTTCTGAGGGAAACAAAAGCAGTATTCTAGGCACAGGCAGAATGGTGATGGAGACTTATATTACCGCTTATTATTGGTGATGGTGTTTTTGTTATTCTGTTTTTGGGATTTTGAGAGTTGCTGTCAGAGAAAAGGAAACGGTGGGGAAATCTAAAAGTCTCACATTCTTGAGTCTGCAAATCTCCTCAGTGGCATGGTCAGGCTGAGGTTTAGAGGAATGGATCTGGAGAGAACACTGTCCCCACCCTGCCTGTCTCAAAGCCAGTACAAATGTGCTGGGGAGGGCTTTGGTTTGGGGGGAGCCGGAAAGACTACCTTCTGCTAAAGAGAGAAAATAAGCTGGAACTAAGTAATTTCCATCTTAAATCTCCTGGAAATTAAAATTGGTGGCTTGGGCTAGATGAGAACATTCAATTCCCCGGGACTTTGCATTAAGTGATACCTCACTGTGGAACAGTTACCAAAACAACGGCTCCCGAATACCCTGCATTAAGGATACTGCAAATGACCGAGTGTTTTGCAGCTATAAGCGGTCTTCACCAGGCCTCAGAAAGTGCCAGGGGAAGCACATAGAAAACTTCCAATTAAATCTCACAGAGCAATGACCTTTTCCTTTCTTTCATCTGCAATTAAATATCTCCTTTTAATTTTCAGCCACTTTAAAAGTAATTTGAAAATCCCAACCAGGAGGCATGTTTGTGACATCGTCATGGCCACCTCAAAATCAATAGCTATTGAGAAGTAGATTTTTTTAAAATATATTTCCAACCAACTATACTTGATTTTAATTAATAAAGATTCAAATTCTAAACTTTAACTAGTTCTTTTTTTCAGTTGTTTTAATTGCATCTTTCAGGTTTTTTTTTTTTTTTTTTTAATTAAAATAGTAAATTAGTGCAGCAGAGAACTGCAGAAAAGATGAGTGTTTTGGAAATGGTGAAGGATTTCTTTGTAGTCTTCCTCTTTCTTGTAAAAATGAATATCTTATTAGTATTTAAAATCCATTAATAAATTAATGACCTGGAAAATTCTATCCTAGAGCCCTCACACTACAAACAAAAATAATTGAATTATTATATATTTAATTTGTGGGTTGCTAATCACACAACAGACACACATTTGCTGAAATCATATAGAGGAGAACCCAATCTCTGTTTTCTAACATTGTCAGGAAGACAAGTTGCAACAACTCATCACAGTCTGAACCTACAAGGTTTCATTTTTTTTTCTGTGGTAATGTACATGAGTGGTAATCCCCATGTAGCCTGAAGCTGCGAGTGAAGGCCATTATCTGTGGCAGTAGCTGTTTTTTCTTCTCTTATTATGAAACAACCCTGAAAATAATCTATTGCTGAACAGCTTTACATTTTCCCCCAACAGACTAATTCAAGCAAGACTCTTCTGAATGGAAAACAATAAATTCAGGTTTATCGTTTAGCTTGATTTGAAGCATCTCCAAGTCATTTCTTTCCGATTATTCTATTTTGCAGAAACAATAGGATCCAGACAGAAAATTAAGAACACTATTGGAGAGTCTGTTTCTAATCAATATTAATGCATTCATGAATTGTCAATAACAGGAAAAGAGACCAGTGTTATTCTTCTTTTATCTTAGACAGGAGGTTGTCCTAAGGAGAAAGTATTTACTTTTGTTAGCTATAAGAATAGGTTAGAAGAAAAGGGCTTATTCTGGGCATGACACCTATCATGCTGTGGGCGATACATTGGGACATACAAGTATCTGGGTGGTTAGAGAGAAAGCCTAGGACTGATCCTTTAAAATGCCAGGTATTGATGTACCTCTCTTGGACATCAGTGAAATATGGAAATCGTAATTCTATTATTTCTTTAATTTTACTGATAGGGTGATTACTTTGCAGCAGAGAAAACTTACTGTGTCCATATTTACAGACTAAAACCCAGTACTATATATGTTTGGCTTTCAAATGTAACCTCTTTCTTTTAAAGTTATTGTGTATCTTTGAATTATTGAGAGAATTGAGAGGAATTTTGGGGCACCTCACTTAGATGCTAAAGTTTGTTGATGTGTATAATGTATTTCCGGAGAAATTAATACTGAGAAAGACGAGGAGAGAAATACTTTGTCTTGGCATCATGCCTGCTATGCTACTCCATCTCTCAATGACATGTCCTTTTTCTCTTTGTGTCCTGGGAAGGCCTTGTGAGGCCATTGTTACTGCAATTTCCTCTGTGAAACAGTCAAGATACAAGAGCAGAAATACTTAGGTAGAGAAAAAAGTTAAAGAAAATATCCAGGGATTCGGAATTGTGAATGCACCATAGTGCAATATGGTTGAAGACTTTGGAATCCGAGAAACTGAATGTCAATCTAGACTCTGCCACTTAAAGTTTTGATTTTGAACTGCTTAATATCTCTAAATCTCAATTGTCTTATGTGCATAATAAAAATAATACCATAGCAGATTGCTGAGAAAATTAAAAATAAATATACATACTGGGCCATCATGCACATAATAGCAATGTAAAATTTTGTAACAGTTATGATATTCTGGGACAATCTGACATTCATCACTGATTGAAAACCTAATATGTATAGAGTGTTATATTTTATCCATTAAAAGATGCATGTATGTCCACATTTTAACATCTCTGATACTAGGATGTTTCTTAGCTAAAATAACTTCTTAAATTCTATGAAATAGAGTATTTTATATAGTTATAGAATAATGAAAAAAATCTTTGCTAAATTTGAGCTCTTACTATGTGCTGAGCAGTAACCTCTTTGTATTGATTATTTGGCCTAATTCTTATAACAACCCTCCTGGGGAATAGTTCCTTCCTATAAAAGGTTAAGTCCTTTCTTTGGTATTGATTTGAGAGAGAGAGAGAGAGAGAGAGAGAGAGAGAGAGAGAGAGAGAGAGAGAAAGAGAAAGAGAGCCTCTGATCAATTGCCTGCTTCCCCATACCCCAACCAGGGATCAAACCCAACCTGGGTATATGCCCTAACCATGAATCAAACCCACCATCTCTTGGTGCACTGGGCAATACTCCAAACAACTGAGCCACACTGGTACTTAGGGAAGTAGTTAGAATAGGAGATCAAATACTAGTTTTGGAAGGAAGACAAGACTGGGTTGCTAATTAAGAAAATATTTAACCTTTTACCTTTCTTGCCAGTAAAAGAACATAAATATATTCACAACGAAATTAATTGTATTTAGTAGTTAAGACACACTCAGTCTATAATTAGGTTACTCACCTTGGATTACTTGCTTTGTTACTTATTATATGTATGACTTTGGCCACTGACCTATCCTTGTAAATCAATTTTCACATCTGTAAAATGGAGCTGATAATTGATCAACATACTCTGAGTATGTTCTGAGGATTAGGTAAGTTAATATTTGTAAAGCTCCTAGAAAAGTTCCTGTCATATACTAAGCACTAGTTAAGATTAGCTCTCGTCTAATACATCTGTGAAGTTTAAAGGAGACTGCTTAGAAATATCTGCTGCTATGCAGTGAGGGGCCTTTTTAGCCTGTGTCTTTCCTAAAGATGCATATATAAAACAGACTACAAACAGAGTCCTATCTTAAATTTAAACTAATTTCAAAATTTACATTTTACTTTCCATCTATTTTTTATCTTACTATTTTTGTTTATCCTGTTGACTTAAGAGATTTATGTATTGTGTTTATTTAAAATGTGGTAAAATCCCAGCAGTTACTTAGGGCAAAGATGCTCGTCTATCAAATAATCATATTTACATCCTTTGACAGCACCTCTCAAGTTTAATGAGCATGCAAGTTGCTTGGAGGTTTTGTCAAAATAATAGATTCTTATCCTCTGGTTCAGTGTGTGTGTGTGTGTGTGTGTGTGTGTGTGTGTATGTGTGTGTGTGTGCACACACACACACGCATGTGTATGTGTTCGTGTGCATACACATACACATATAGATTCATATGAACATACACACATTTCTTAATATGTTCCACTATGATTTTTCTCTTAAGAAAACCACTTTCCTTTTCAATTCTTTTATTATATTTCCTATTCTTGGGTAGTTCTGCTTACTGTTTGAGGCTAGAAAACATTAAAAACAGTTCTCAATTTACCATGTAAAAAGTCCTAAGAGAAAGTCACCCCTGACCTCTCTATTTCAAAGACATCAGAACTTCCTCAGAGATCTGGCCCAGGTCAGCCATTACCATGCTAATCTGTTATTCCCTCTTACATTTGTATCTTGTCATGTGCATTCCTTTAAAAGCTTCCTTTTGAAATTTTTATTTAGATAGGAATTAAAGTGTGAAAGAAAGAGAGCATTTGTGGGAAAGTAGGAATTGCTGTCTATTTTACTGAAAGCAGAATACAAATAGACTCATTATGTTTGAAGGATACCAAGGGCCACATACAACCTAGCTGTCTCTTTTCCTTTCTACTGTGGCCATGGGAAGTCTACCTTTGGTCCATTTTCTGTTTCAGTGTTATAATATTTATTTCTTTTTTAAAAATTCTATTGATTGATTGATTTTAGAGAAAAAAGAGAGAAACATGGATTTGTTGTTCCACTTATTCATGCACCCATTGGTTGATTCTTGTTATGTGCCCTGATGGGGGATTGAACCTACTTTAGCATATGAGGACAACGCTCTAACCAACTGAGCTACCTGGCCAGGGCTGAATATTTTATTTGTATTCCTGATTTATTTCCTCATAAATTCAATTTAAGCAGAACATGTTATTTTAAACAAATAGTGTTCGCCTCATACTGACTGCAATGGGGCAGCTCTTGAACCATCACATTTATGTGGACAAGTCACCAGATCAGGGAAGGAACTTTAGAGACAGGTTTTTGCTCTGCAGAATGCCAGTAAATTTTAGAATAAAAGTTAGTTGAAAATTTTCAGAAAAAAGTAAAGTTCAGTTACTGTCTAATTTTTTTGTTTCCTAATGCTTTTTCCCTAGAACACCACATACCCTTTCTGTCAACATGCTGAATAATGGCAGTGATTTCTGACACTTGATGCTAAGGACAACAAGGCCAGACTACAGCAATAATAAAAACTGAACAAGTCTGGGACCTGATAAGACACTTCCCAGGAGCCTACCTTTGTATAAAGTATTAAATATTTGGACCAGGGTTCCTATATAGAAGAGTGCCTTTCTCTGTTGGTGTACTTGATAATGTATGATACAATGGAGTGATATGAGAAGCACAGTTAACTTTTGAAAACTGACCTAAATACATGAGTGATAGATAGATAGATAGATAGATAGATAGGTAGAGGAAACAAGCCACCACTTAAGTGTATAGATTATATATTAGCTCTTTAATCCTCACCACAATCCATTGGTACTATTATTTCCCATATATATATATATATATATATATATATATATATATATATATAATTTACAAAAACAAAATCACAGCAAGAAGACATCCATATGACAATGTAAGCAGAGACTGGTGTGATGCAACTTCGAGCCAATAAGCACCAATGGTTAATAAGCAACCACCACAAGTTAGGACAGATTCTTCATCTGAGCCCCTGAGAAGGAACCAATCCTGCTTTTATACTTTTGGCTCCTGCACTATTGAGAGTATACATTTGTGTTGTTTTAAGCCCCAGTTGCAGTTCTTTATTGTGGCAGCCCTAGGAAACAAATACACCACCTGTGAGGCAGGTGCTATTCTCTCTTCCACAGAGGAAACCAGGGCATGGAGAGGTAGGGGACCTGCCCAAGGACCCACAAGTGGGAGGGAAAGAGCTGGAACTCAGATGTTTCTGAGTCCATGCTTTTGACAAATCTCCTTTGCTGCTTATATGAATGATGCATGGTGAAGTATTTTTCTCTTAAGATTGTGAATTTCCTCATTTTTCAAGTAAAGTTTTGATCTCTTGTTAAGATCTGGCTCAAAGCCATCTTCAGACATTGCTATAGATAGATTCTTGTAAGTCCCTTTCTTCACAGTTCAAAATTTTTGCTGAGAATGCACCATCCAGAAAAAATAGCTCCCCTGGGAGCAGGCTGGGTTGACAAGCCATGATTCTACACAAGAAGAATATGTCCACAGAAATTCATTCCTCACATTGAAAGATGGTCTTCCCCCAGCCACTGCTCTTGATGTCTCAATTCTATGAAGCTATTATAGCCCAATTTCTATGAAGCCTTTTACTGGGATGTGCCGTTCTATACTTTCAAATTCCTGTTTGTTGTTTAACAATAAAGTGTTAATTTAGATTTTTTCCCCCCATGGGACAGTGGGTACTAGGTCCCTCTCCTTAACTATTAGCACATACATGAGAGTTGTATTTTATTGTGGTTCAAAAACAAATAACATGATTTATTTTTATAAGGACAACAGCATTATTGGACTTAGGACCCATGCTTCTCCTGTGTGACTTTATCTTAATTTAATTATATCTACAAAGACTTTATTTCAGGTGAGCAGGACAACAGCTGACAGGACCTCAAGGGCCAGTCAGGCTCCCCGAGGGTTTGTGCAGGAGCTGGTCTGCTAGGTTGGCTAGGAGAGAGTGTGCTGCCCACCTGGCTTCTGGGTGACACTGCTGGGGGCCCAGAGGGCCATGCTGAGCCCCAACCTGCAAGCATTTGGCTGTGCTTACCACATCTCCACATGGGGACTTGGAAGCTGTAACTCAGGCAGAGTGGGACGCATGGGGGCTAGGGGGCCCATGTGCTGCCTAAGGCCCAGAGGTCAGCTGGGACTTGCCTTTCATGCCAGATGCTCACGCTTCAATTGCATGCCAGGCCTAGGGACTGCACCCATGCACCACTTTTGTGCACCGGGCCTCTAGTAAAATGTAATTGTTCACGTTTGTTTATGAAGGAAGGAGACTACAAAAGCCATAATCTGGACCTTGGAATGAACATCTTTCTTCAGTTTTATCAAACCTCTCTCCAAGGAGCCTCTACTGATGATGGCTGGCTGTGGCTCTGCCTTGACCTACCTGCCTGTGGAGTAAACTCCCTGCTTGCCTAGGGGACCACCAACCACCTAATGCCCTTTCCTTTCTATAGATCATTCTACCTGAGAAATCAAGCATTCTTTGGCACCTGAAATTTCAAAGGGACTATGGGTCCCCGGATGAGCAAACACACGTTTTGACTTGTGAAGTAAGGTACACAAAATAGTCTATGTCATTACTGCGAGCCTATGCCAAGCTCCACTCACGCAGCTACAACACAATCTACTTTACAATTCTATCATCTTCTGCTTCACGGGCAGACTATCTAGCCACGTCAAATAATGATGAGCATAAAATGCCTGACCCTGAAGTGAAGAGTCAGTCTGTCCTTATTTCTGGGCTCTTGGTTAATAACACAGAGTGCAAATAGGAAAGTCTGCATTTGAATCAAACGAAAACAAAGCGACTTTGTAATTGTCAACCAAATCTCAGTAAGTGGTTGCTTATCACAATGTATAAAACTTAAACTTCAGTGTCTGCTGAGCATGTCACAAGGTTGTCCATGAAGGGTTCCAAGCTTTTAAGATGCATGGTCATTATGATGCAAATGCTGCAGAGAGTACACTCCCCTAATCAGCAGTTACTCCACATGGGGCTGGATTTGATCTTGTTTGTTTGTACCTCACAGCATAAGGAGGAAAAGCATCGCCACCCCTTCTCATTCTAAAAAGTGTCCACGCCACTGACATGCTTTCTGAGACACCATTTTAGAGAATTGAAGTTATTCTATTGATTAAACTTAACTAGCTGGAAACATTTCTCAATTGTTTTTACACTGTCTGGGACTAGCTTGAATGTTGCTTATTGTGTTCAACTTCTTGAGAAACCATAAAATAGATTATCAACATTTCATTGAATGATTGATTTGTCATTTTTAGAAGAAAAATTAATTACTTGTGCAATTTATGGATCAAGTAAGTTAATTTAATACACATAAATTATGAATTATCAGACTTTATAAAGAAGCATTTCATTGACATTAAACAGGCAAGTTTACTCAGGAGCAACTTTAGCCCTTCAACAGATATCAAGAAATGTGTCAAATCTATTGGGGAAATGTTACAAATGAATATAATAAACATATTTTTTTAATCATTAATGAGGAAATGTTCACTTATCTCATTTGGTGACAACTCATACATATTTTAGAGCAAGCAGACATTTATTGTTTTAATGATTTAAAAAAATATATGTAGAATGATATTTTTAAGTCATTTAAACACATATAAATAAAAATCAATGAAATCTGATATAATATACCCTTCATGTTTATTCATTTCTATTTACTTCGTATTAAAACTCTCTTGGGTTTCAAATGATAACTTTTTCTTTATGAACAGTAGAGAGCAAAGATGCCTAGATGAGACCCCAACCCTTCTTTGAGAGTGTGTGTTTTTTTTTGTTCCTTGCCAAATGAGACAGAAAAAAAAAAAAATTCCCACTGAACTATTTTTGTAACCTCAAACTCATCGGTATGTCAAACTCATCGGTATGTCATCTTAAGGGACAAAGAGTAATTAATTAATCACTGAGAGTTTTGAACACAGAAGAGAAAAGAACAGGAAGAGGGGAGTGAATTAAGTTACAAGGTGTTTCAAGCAAGACTATGTATGAGATCCAGTCTCTTTTATCAGTTAGATATATATTGGTTTTGGCAACAGTAATTTTGGCAAAATAATGGGTTCCACTATATATATTCCATATATTTCTGAAAAAGATGTGCAAAAAATGCACACTAGAATTTGAAAAAAATTAAAAATGAAATATTTTAATAAGGTAGGACACCCATTTCTTAGTCAAGGTATGTGAGTGCATTTAATCATTAAGGTTTCTAATTAAATTCAATGAAAATCTAGGATTAGTGGCTACACACCCTCTATCGAACTAAAGGCCCCTTTACTGTGACAAATTACTGTCTGTGATATGGGGTCCTGGATATCCACCCTTTAGCAAACACAAGCAGATGCAGTACTCCTAACACAGGTGCAGTCAGCACAGCCCAAAACCTCAGAAACTTCATAGATTTTCTGCAAAGCTCTAAATACATTATTATAGTACTGATTCATGTTTTCAACAAACTAGTAGTTCTCAAAGATAATCTTTATTAGATATTTTAGGCAGAGGAAGATTTAATGAAAATAAAAAGTCTACTACACTGTGGGGATGCTCAGTTAATTAAGTTTTCAAAATGTCAAGGGTGTACATTTAAAAAAATATATGTGGGATGATATTTTTAGGTCATTTAAACACATATGAATAAAAAAATCAATGAACTCTGCTATAATGTACCCTTCATGTTTATTTAGGTCTCTCGTGAGCCCAACACAGTTTCCTAACTTAAAATTCTTATAAATTATTACATATCTACTAAGGAACCTTATGTTCTTGGAAAGCGAAATTATAATTTGGGTCATCTTTATTACTTCAAAATTAACACAATTTATCCTGTTTTTCTAGCATTCATTTGTTCTGTAGCCTGCTGACATCTCTCATTCCCTATCCTCCTCAATGGGTAGAACTCAGGATCAGGAAAGATGATATAAATAATAAGATCATGCAAATCATTCCACTGGGGCAAAGCTTTAAAAATTTATGATTTCCTATAATAACTGGCATCTATGTTTTTTAAAAGTTCATGATTGAACAAACAAAAATAAATAAAACTCTTGTTAAAATACATTTCTCTTATTAGCAACACTTGATAGGAACATATTCTGTGGTCAAATCCATAAGGTCCAACAAATTTGATTGCCAAACTTCCACTAGAAATTTTATTTTATCTTCAAACAAGAATTTGAAAGACATAAGTCAGCCTTGGTTGGGTAGCTCAGTTGGTTAGAGTGTCAACCTGATATGCCAAGGTTGTGGGTTCCATCTCTGGTCAGGACACATATAAGAAGAAACTAATAAATGTAAAAATAAGTGGAAAAACAAATTGATGTCTCTCTCCCTTTCCCTCTTTCTTTCCCTCTCTCAAGTTAATATATAAAAAATGGGGAGGAAATGATTCCAACCAAGCAAAATTCATTGATTCTGCTTTACTCAAGCCTTTTCTAAGTTACAATCCCACTGTTTAAACAAATGTTTGGTGAATCATAGTACCCTATTCATAAATATACAGTGAGAGACAAGGAGATGAATCAAACAGAAAGAAGCATGAATCCAAATGGAGAAATCAGAGATGTACAAGAATAACTATATATAATACAGTGAAGAAATTAGAGAGGTATTTTTTTTAATGTGATGACATGCCTTTGAAAGAGAGATGATTTCTGGCTGAAAGACCAAGGGAAATGTCATGAAAACAGCAGCTTTGAAGAACTTGCACAGATGAATGAAGAAGAGAGGCATTTCAAGGGGAGAGCCCCTGCTATTTTCCCCACAGTACTGCATTCACTCTGACAAAAAGTAAATGTTACCACCAATGAGCTGAGACATAATCTGAAAATAATAATGGGGAATAATTCCATATTGTTCTTGCAGAGCAATGTAGTAACATATGAGCATAAATTAGAGAACTTAGTTTAATTGGTTATTTCTTAAGGAGCTTTCAAATAAACAACACAGATCGCTGATGGAATAGGGGTCACTGTGGGGCTCTCCATGGGCTGTTATTTGCATTAGACAGTATCATTGAGTTTAATTGAATATAGTATTCAGCAGGCCATTTAGGCTTACACAAAAACATAAATTTGTAATAAAAAAGAAAAATAAATAAATTTAACTCTAAATAAAATAATTATACAATCACAGTGAATAAAATAGACAGATAAATTATATATAATATATGTTAATATAAATTTATACAAATAAATGTTTCTGTATATATATATATATATATATATACTCACATATATAAAAACATATACATATTCACATATTTTTTCTATCCACCTAGTTTTTACACTTAGTATTTATTATCAAATGTATTAATAATGTAATAGTATTAACTGTGTATGTGCATACATATATGCTATAGTTATATTATTATGATTACATTTTATATATAAAATAGGATATTGTCATTATATTGTATAGTCCATAGTGTGTGTGTGTGTGTGTGTGTATATATATATATATGTGTGTGTGTGTGTGTGTGTGTGTGTATGTGTGTGTGTGTATATATATATATATATATATATATATATATATATATATATATATATATAATTTGTTATGAGTTCAGGCTCTGGAGTACAAACTAGGATTTGATTCCTGGCTTCATTGTTTGTATGCTATTTTACCTTAAGAAAATTATCTAACTTTTCTGAGTCTTAGTTTCCTTAACTGCCAAAAGAGGAGAATAATGGTAATTATCACATAAATTATTTGAGTTTTAGAGAGATAAAGATGAGAAGCACTTTATAGTACATGAATTTAATAAATGTTAGCAAAAAGGATACTTCCCCAATATGAACCCACTTATAGCCTATGTAGTCCACTCAACCACATGCTAAGAAATATAGAAAGTTAATAGTTAATTAAACTTGAGGACTAGGCCTCCTTGTTTAAGGAATCCTGAAGAAGAAACTCTCAGCACATGACTTTTTTAAAATATCCAAAGAAACACAGTGTGTGAATTAAGAATACAATGTCTTCTGCCATCACTAGGAGAATAAACCATATGTGTGGCCCCTGCATCATTGAACACACTCTATTATGCAAGAGAAATTAGTCAACATCCCCAAGGTGGGATTTATGCTCATGTACAAGCCTGAAAACCATGACAACATACATAATTGAAATGGTGATTTTGAGGAATACTGTGCTTTTTTCTATTTACACACTGGTTTTTGTTTGTTTGTTTGTTTGTTTGTTTTTTTGCTTTTTTTTTTAAACCTGGTGAAAAGACAAAGCAGCATGGAAAGAATATTTATACTGCAGCTCAAAATTTTATCAGCATTTCAACCACAGTTTTAAAAATTCTTAAAATTAACTTTGTGTCAATTCCTGGTTTTCAAAGCTGCTTCACGTCCTGTTGGAGAACCTGAACAATTCTGCCGAGTCTTGCTTTAATTTTACCTTCTCTGTTCTAGCCAGACCAAAAGCCCTTAAAATATGCTCTGAACAATCCTTCCCCTGAAATTGTGTTCACTGTTCTCTATTATTCAAATCTATTCTCTCTACTCTCAGATCAAATGATTCCTCTCTTACAGGGATTTTTCTCTGGATACTCTAACCCACCGTGAACATCTCATCTTAACATAATTAAACTATTCCTTTGATTTGCAGCATAATTATATTGTTCCATTGATTTGCTGTATGTTGCTAATTTATGTATTTTGTGATTGTCCTGTTTCTTTTACTAGACTTCAAATATATGAATTAATATAGACTTTGCTTTTCCACACTTCAGTGTTAAAAATGGAAGAATGTGTTATCTAGTTAGATTTATAACTAACTAGATTTTTTATAACAAAAAAGAGTTATTGAATAACTGCTGTGATGTCATTTCATAAAAAACACAAACAGAATATCCCTTTATAAATGGCCAGCTTAATAAATATTAACAAAGCATTGAATGCTGTGTTGATAATAATTATGAAGTTCTACTTTCTGAAATGTTCTTCCCTTTCCCCTTCCCTTCCCTTCCCTTCCCTTCCCTTCCCTTCCCTTCCCTTCCCTTCCCTTCCCTTCCCTTCCCTTCCCTTCCCTTCCCTTCCCTTCCCTTCTCTTCCCTGCCTTTCCTTTCTTATTCCTTCCTTTTCTATTTCTTTCTATCACTTCCTTCATTTTTTCCTCCCTTCCTTCCTTTTTTTCTCAATGGCAATATATCTCCACTTTAGGATCCAAATAAACAAACAAACAAACAACAACAACAAAAAAAAACAACTTTGCTGACTCTAGAATGTGGAATTTTAAACACTTTTTAGTGTGTCAAAATCAAAGTGCTCTTTTGGGCTCCAATTGTTAGTCTCCCATCTGAATGGAGCCTGTGTTCCCGGACAACAGTGGCAGAAGGATACTATGCAACTACCTATGATTATAATTTGTTCATCTGCACTTTAATGAATAAATTAGCATGCCGCATCAGTTCTGCTCCACTGTCATGATAAAACTTGCATTTGTATAACCTGTAATCATTTTCACTATGGGCACAAGGGAGAAATTGATTTTTAAAGTTGACAACCACACGTGTGTTTATGCTATTGCATAGATGTGAGAATTTGCAAGTGACTTGTAGCAACATGCAAGAGACCAGTTAAAATCAAATGCATTACAATAAAAAATTACTCTGATGATATCTGGCTATTATGCCACTAATAGACAATAAAAGTAGGCACTTTCATGCATTCACAAGTCAACAAATTGCATTGGAAATAAAGTGAATCAGAGCCTAAAGAAAGTTATGTAATATTGCTAGTTATTTTTGACTCGATAGTGTATTAGAACCCAAACTGGATTTGAATTGTAACACAATCGCCACTAAACTATGGTTGCCAGATCCCCAAATAATTCAGGCCCCAAACTCTTTTCCCTCCTCACTTCTATATAAAAAACCTGTTGGTATCATCAAATCCACTTGGAACTAAACTGCAAATGAGATATTTTTACATTGGAGGAGGCTTATTTATTTATTTATTTATACCAATTTCAGCTAATCTTTTTTTATATGAAATTTTTACCCATATATGGAGAAAAATAATAATAAATGAATCCTTACATACCATCATTAAGTTTCATCTCATAGCAAGTTATAATTGATCTATATCCTCAGCCACTTTTCATACTCTACATTATTGTGAAGTAAATATCAAACATTATATTAATATACTTCATTTCAAAAATATACTTAAAATCTTTTTAAAATTTAACCTCAGTATCATTGATTATCAGACCAAATTTTAAAATAATGTCTTAATGTAATTAATATTTTTATGTTATTGCCTAATTTATAATAGTTTGTTCAAATCAGAATGGCTAGCATTAACACATCAACAAATGACAAGTGCTGCCAAAGATGTGGAAAAAAGGGAACCAATACACTGCTAGTGGGAATGCAGACTGGTGCAGCAACTATGGAAAACAGTATGGAGTTTCCTCAAAAAATTAAAAATGGAACTGCCATTTGACCTAGTAATCCCACTTCTAGGAATATATCCCAAGAAGCCAGAAACACCAAATCTGAATAAATATATGTATTCTGATGTTCATAGCAGCATTATTTACAATAGCTAAGATCTGGAAACAACCCCAATTTTCATCCGTAGATGAATGGATTAAAAAAACTGTGGTACATTTATATAATGGAATACTATGCAGCAGTAAAAAAAGATACTGCTGATAGCATGGAGGGACCTGGATTTTATTATCTTAAGTGAAATAAGCAAGTCAAAAAAGACAAGTATCACATGATCTCACTAATATGTGGAGTCTAATGAGCAAAATAAACTGATGAACAAAAAATATCCAGAGCTGAAACCGATTTGGCTCAGTGGATAGAGTGCCGGCCTGGGGAGTGAAGGGTTCTTGGTTCGATTCCTGTCAAGGGCATGTACCTTGGTTGCAGACACATCCCCAGTGGGGGGTGTGCAGGAGGTAGTTGATCGATGTTTCTCTCTCATGATGTTTCTGACTCTCTATCTCTCTCCCTTTCTCTCTGTAAAAAATCAATAAAATATATTAAAAAAAAAAAAAAGATCCAGAGACATGGTAGCATTCAACAGGCTGACATATTTCAGAGGAAACGGTGGGGGTGGGAAGAGATTAACCAATGGATTTATATGCATATGCATAGCCCATGGACTGACAATAGTGCAGGGAAGGCCTGGGCAGGGGGCAGGAGTGGGGTGAAGGGTGTCAGTGAGAGATAAAAGGGGACATCTGTAATACTTTCAACAATAAAGATAAATTAAAATGAGGTTTAAAAATGTTAACATTTTCTTTCTATTTCATCTAAAGGTAGTGATGATCTTAACATGAGTGTGGACACATGGTTGGACACAAGAAAGGTCACAAGTTCATCAACACTTGTTCCTAATAGCCTGACAGGCTCGCCCAGGACCATGTGGTGTTGACAGTGAGACAAAGAAGAGATGATACTTTTCATCATTCAAGTCTAGGACTGTGTTTTGTGAAAGCTTACTTTTTCCCCCTATCTTTGCCTCAAGAAGAGACAAGTCGAATGTTTACTTGAAAATACTCACTATACATTATGATGGACTTGCTGTTGTAAAAGGGGTCAGACCAGTCCTACCCATTTTGACTCGGTGGATAGAGAACCACCCTGTGGACTGAAGGGTCCTGGGTTTGATTCTGGTCAAGGGCTCATACCTCGGTTGCAGGCTCCCAGCCCTAGTTGGGGGAATGCAAGAGGCAACCAATCGATGTGTCTCTTTCACATTGGTGTTTCTCTCTGCTTTTTTCATCTCCCTTCTACTCTCTCTAAAACCCAATGGGAAAAAAATGTCCTCAGATGAGGATTAAAAAATAAGTAAAATAATAAAAGTGGTCAGACGAAATTTGAAAAGGTCCAGAAAAATACAGCTGAAAAATATATATATTCACTGCAAGCTAGGAGCATGTTGGCAGGTGTCAGGGCAAGCGTGAGATGAGATGACTGTTTGCTGCTTTCCACTTGCCAAACGACCTTCATTATTTTCCAAAGCTCAGAATTGTTCTCTCCGAGCTCTCATTATTTTAACGCTTTTGCCTGGCATCTGAACAAAGGAACTTCAAGCCACAGGTATACAGCTCTCACTTCAATCTTCTTCCTCTACTTTACAGTTTTCTCTCTAGAGTTTTTGACCTGAGGAAATGTGGCAAAATGTGCAGAAGCAGAAATAAACGACAGATGCGTGGATACCATACTTAGGCCCTTTTCTGTTCTGCTGGTGCTTATGGATGCCGAGGATGCCATCAAGTTGCTGGAAAGATTGTCTTCCTCATGCAGAGGCATTCTGATGAACAAAGAGGATGAAATCTAGCCTCATTTGTGTGTAACCCAAGTCAGACAGTAAACGGGCTTGTTTAAATCCAAACATCACTAATTTAATAGCTCTTCTGAGTTACAGCTTCTTCGGATTATCAAATTATTCCTCAAACTATGCAGTTATGAATTTTTCTACACTCTTGTGTATTATTCAGCATTACCAGTATCCCTCATCCCCCTGTCCCTAGACTATGCCTGAGCTCCCTGCATAACAAGTACCTTGCTATTTGGTTACAGTATTATAAAACTGGACAGCCAATTAGCATGCAACAATCTATACTAATAATAGTCAAATGTGTAAACTGACCACACCTCTGTGATGCCTACAGCCAATCAGGAGCAAGTATGCAAATTAACACGACAAAGATGACAGACCTGTGGGCAACATGGAGGTACATAGGCTCTGAGTGGCCTGGGGTAGGGTGGACATCCCCAGGACCCTGCCCACGTCGAACCTGTGACCAGCACATGCACACGCCAGCGCCAAGTGGCCAGAGTCCTGGGGACGCCACTGGAGTGTCCGGTCCTGTCAGCCAGGTCTGGGGGCAGCTGGAGTTCACAGTTATTTTCCTTTGTGCGGTCCCTGGACCAGAAGCAGAAATTAAGAGAGCAGGAAGCACTCGGAATTCTGGGAATCGTAGTTCTGTTGGCAGATGCATTGTGGGATCTCCTAGACCACATGTGTCAAACACATGGCCGCGGGCCAAATCCGTCCCGCCAGGCCTTGCAATGTGGCCCGCACCGCGCTGTCATCACTGCACTCCGCTGTGTTTCCATCACAATGACAGTTTATGACTGTTCAGTAAACCATTCGGCCCGGGATTTAGGCTGGATTTTAGATTTTGGCCCCTTCTCTGATTGAGTTCGACACCCCTATCCTAAACACTAAAGCAAAATGGATCTGGAGCAAGTTACTGTTGTGGGTGGGGGATGGAGGGAAAGCAAAGGTGAGAGACATAAGTAAAGTCATCGTGTCAAGGAAAAATTAAAGGGAAGATATCCTTCAATTTCTAGGAAATCTCCACCAATGGAGCAAAGAAAAAAAAAAAAAAAGACCTTTATTATTCTGTGAGCAACACACCAAACTGGGTTGGGGTATCAGAAAATTCGCTTATATGATTGCAAAGAAAGACAGAAACTCCCGGATTGGAGAGGGCTCCCCTGAGGGCTCCCAGATTAGAGAGGGTGCAGGTCGGGCTGAGGGACACCACCCCCCCATATATGAATCTTCATGAACTGGGCCCCTAGTGGGATTATAAAACCTACTGTGGCTCTGCTCTACATTTCCCTGTGTGCTGAATGCATTAAAACAAGTTACACAGCAAATATAGATATCACCCTAAAGCACATGGAGACACATAGAGTGATACTCATTCACACGTTATTTTGATAGAATCAACAAAGTCATTCTTAGCATGTGCAGATGCTCAATCCAGAAAGAGCGCTGGTGTAACAGCTTCATTCAGGAAGAACTTCTCTATGACTAATGGTTTCTATAAAATCTGGATTCCTGTACATGGGAAGTGTAAAGCAGAAAGCGTGCTATGATTATTATGCACACAGTATGTTAGGTTATACACAGAGGTTGATCTCTCCTTAAGATGGGACATTTTTTCAAATATCTAAACTTGAAGGAAAAATTATAATTATTGGACTTTCTGTTCTATTCCTCCTGTTCCCTTTTGATCTCTGCCTGCTACTAAGTTCCCAAATGCAAAACAAAGCTTGCTCAGGGCTTGCAATCAAAAACAGGCCTGCACATGTGGGATGAGTAAGTTCATATAAATGTACAAAGTTCTCAGGCCAACTTATTTTTGAAGCAAGAGATTCTTATAGTAACCATTATTTTCCCTTTATTTTATTTCTTCAACAATACATTGTCAATACAGATAATGTGGACCATACCTTTAACTCTTTCAAATGACTTCTGCTTTGGAAGAAAAATTAAGCTGTGGCATTAAAAAATGCAAAATAACAGTGGCTTAAGCAATGCAGAAGTTTATATCTCTGCCAATGAATCACGGCCCATTCTCTCTTCCCTGTGGATCTGTGGCCCTCAATATACAGTTCCCACACCAAGGCATCACACCCATAATGAAGCTTCCAGAAAGGAAGAAATGGTAGAAACAAGGTCCTCCCTTTCAGACACTTCCTGGATGTTCTGAACATCTCTTTTATCTGCAGCTCACTGGCAAGGGCTTTGTTATATGGGAAGTGAGGCTTTATTTTGAGTGTCTGTCTAGGGGCATGGCTAACCTCTTGGGGGAGAGAGGAAGGAATACTGGAGACAATTAGTTTCATACTCGAAAGAGTAAAAGTGAAAAGGCAAGAGATAGAAACTGAAAGTTAAGATGAACAAGACAAAAGGGGCTAACTATATGGTGATGAAAGGAGATTAGACTTTGGGTGGTAAGCACACAATATAATATGCAAATGATAATCTCAGAGGGAAGGGGAGTAGGTAGGAAGAGATTTACCTAAGAATGTATATCCATACTAGTGGCCCGGTGCACATTAAAAGGAAACTAATTAGAAAAAATATTTTAATATCACTATTCACCCTTTCTTTCAGAGATGAAAGAAAATCAGTAAAATGTAGGTGAAAATATAGATTAATAAAAAATAATAACAACATGATATAAAAATGAATATTTTCCAAGAAATGTTTACTGTCAGAATCTTTATTTATCATTAATTTTTAAAAATATGCTGGGCATTCTGGAAAACTTATATCATTTGGACAAACTTTGCCTTTGCTATAACATTGAGTAAATTTTCCATCAGATGGTTTTTCATCGAAGAAATTTAGGGATAGGCAAAATTGACATATGACAGTCATTCCACCACAACTGTGTTAGATAATTGCTTCTTAGTTTACCTCATTTTTGCTATGAATGCAGTTCCTACCAGTATTGGTAGTACTTGTAGATGACTGTTCTTCAGACATATTCTATCAACAACATCACTTTCAGCTTCAGAGGTACATTGTGGTAATAGTGGTCTTCAGACATATTCTGTTGACAATTTCGGCTTCAAAATGTCAATAAAAACATGTCATTCCCCAGTTCATATAAATGTACAAAGTTCTCAGGCCAACTTATTTTTGAGGCAAGAGATTCTTATAGTAACCATTATTTCCACCTTTTGCAGGCTAGGCTGGGCTGGGTTGTGGACTGCATTTTGTGCCATGGCGGCATTGGCTGCTTTTTGGTGGGTCATTCTAGGGTGACCGCGGGGCCTGTGTTCCACTTGGGGGGAAGCCAAATGTTGCTTTGTCAGCACCAGGTCTACTGTGCCATTTCTCTGTGTGCATCACAGCAGCTCTGTGTTGAGCATCTGCCCCCTGGTGGTCAGTGTGTGTCATAGTGACCAGTTGGACAGTGGGAAGGATACAACATATTAGCCTTTTATCTATCTATCTACCAATCCTTCAATTAACCATACCTTTAATTCATAGTTGTGGTGGAGTGACTGTCACATGTCAATTTTGCCTAGATAGATATAGATATAGATATAGTTATAGACATAGACATAGACATAGACATAGACATAGACATAGACATAGACATAGACATAGACATGCATAATCCTGGACATAGACAATAGTGCAGTGAAGGCCTGGGGAAGGAGTAGGGAGGAGGGGCTCAATGGGGGAAAAAGGAGGCATCTGCAATACATTCAACAACAAAGATAATTTAAAAAAAAGAATACAAAAGAATTGTACATTTCAAATTTATATAACGTATTAAGCAATGTTTAATAAAAGTTTAGGCAAGGAAAGAAACATTATAACTAAGCTACATATTTTTAAATTTTAGAAATTAATTTTAAAAACACTGTGGGAGTAATCCCTTACCACACACTCCATCTTCCTCATAAAAACACAATTCAGGAATGAATTATAATAAAAGAATGAGCCATGGATCACTCTCCGCCACATCGCAGGCCTGTGCCCCATCAGTTGATGCTGATTAAGGGTACACAGGTTGCTCAGCCCTGAATTAGATTGACCTGAATATTTTTCCAGAATTCACTCTGTCCTGAAGTCTTATTTCAGATGGAGAAGCTGAAGGACAAAGTCTTGTCCTCATTTCCTGTTTGTATATATTGAGTATGAATTTCCTATTTGATTAGCATTTCTCCTGCGTGGCGGAAGAAAGCCAAACTTGAAAAGGAATTAATTACAACTGTGGTCTGAATTTTGCTCCACCTAAAGGACTCTCATAAAGCCTGCGGCTTAATTAGAAGACTCACTGGCCCGAGGACAAGGTATCTAGCACATTTTCATAAGATCACATCCTTATCATGGTCAGGAGTTTCCTACAGAGACACAGATTCTCACATCCAGATTTACATCTCATTGTGCAAAAATAATAAAGTACTATACTATTTCATTTTTATATTCAAACTATTATGAGATGCAAAGAGAGGAAATATCATTATCCAATGATAAACTACTAGGCAAGCATTAGGATAGGCTAAGAAAATTGCTCATGTCAGGACTGGGCTTAAAGATTTCAGGTAGACTATGACCCTGTACAAAAAAGATGCATTTATATAAGTAATCTTAGTTTTAAAGGGTATGTTTTTCTAAAGATGTTATCTTTGACTTCAGTGCAACCGTTATACTGATTATTCGATTCACTATGTAAAGTGCTAAATTATTGAGCATTTTATTTTATGTATGGAAAACATGGGGTTCTGTGTACTAAAATTATATTCATAAACAGACATAAATTGGGTTTTTATGCTTCATTTTAATTCTTAGAAAAACTCATGAGTCATTGCATCTAGGTCCCTCAAGCCATTTTCCTATACTCAGAGTTGTAATACAAATATAGTGGCTTCACTCCCAAAGTCCATATAAAGCTCTTCATTATATGACATACGGTACTCTTTGTATTAGTTTCCTGTGGCTGCTGTAAAAAAGTACCACAAACTTGGTTGCTTAAAAACAGCAGAATTGTATACTCTCACAGTTCTGGAGGCCAGAAGTCTAACCCTGAGGTGTTGGTAGGGCCATCATTCCTCCAAAGGTTCTAGGAGAGATTCTGTTATCTGCCTTTTTTTTTTGGTGTTTGAAGGGGAAAGCTCCTGCATTGAGTGTCTGCCCTCTGGTGGTCAGTGAGTGTCATAGCAACTGGTCAACTGATTGTTCTGGTCATTCTGCATTTGGTCGCTGGGCTTTTATTATGTAGGATAATAAAAAGATAGTTGGTATTTTTCCCCCCACACTCTTAACTATGGTGCCTTTCCAAAGATTGTCTTGGGATAAATATGATAAGATAATTCAGGTCTTATTAAAATGTCTCTTTCATTTATTTATTAGACTAAAGAGGAGAGAAAATATGCAAATTATCATGGCTTTTTTTTTTTGGGGGGGGGGGGAGGGTGTTAATCCTCAACAGAGGATATTTTCCCATTGGTTTTTTGAGAGAGGAAGGGAGACACAAAGAGAGAAACATCAATGTGAGGGAGATACATCTATTGGTTGCCTCCTATACAGGCCCCAGTGAGAGCCCAGTATGGAGCCTGCAACTGGATGTATGTCCTCTTGAACAGAATCAAATAGGGACCCTTTAGTCCACAGGTTTATGCTCTATCCACTGAGCCAAACTTGCTAGGGCATAACTTCTATTTTTTTTTTTCTTCATTCATTTATTTATTTATTTATCCTCACCCCAGGATATTTTCCCATTGATTTTTTAGAGAAAGTGGAAGACATAAGGAAAGGCAGAGAGAAACATCAATGTAAGAGAATCACATGAATTGCTTGCTTCTGCATGTGCCCCAACCAGGGCCTGAGCCTGGAAACAGCCTGCAACCAATGTAAGTACCCTTGACCAGAATTGAACCTGGGACCCTTTGGTCCACAGGCCAATGTTCTATCCACTGAGCCAAACCAGCTAGTGCACTTTTATTTTTTATGAATTAAAATAAACAGGAATTGCCCCAAAGGAGAAAAAATGATCATGGAAATCTTGTAGATAGAATGCCATTATTCTGAAACATACAATTTTACTTTCAATAGTTAAATCTCTACTGACTGGAGGAACAGAAAATACAAGTCTGTGTACTTCACAAAGAATAAAAAAGAAACTCCAGTTTCATTTCTGCCTTCCAAATTGTAGTTTGGGGGTAGGTTATCTTTCCTGCGACTACCTGTCTGGAAGCGATCACTGAGGAATCCATACCTGTGTATACCACATGCAGTGAGGTGAATCAGCACTGCTGGAAGAAGTACATCTCCACAATAATGTACTCCTGGCTTCACTCTGGAAGAAACTCGATATTCCAGAGTTCCTAGGGAGAATTCTAACACCTTCTTTCAAAGATCTGTCTATTACCTTGGCTTCTCAAAATGAGTAAACTCAAAAACTACAAAGGCCAAATCAAAAGCTGGTGGACCACTGGTGAGCCAAAGTCTACCCTTAGTGGTCACAATGAACTCGGATCAACATAGACTTTAATCAGTCAGATGTAGGTTGGTCTTTGAATAGATATGAAAGTGATTTCATGTGAAGAAAATATAAAGGCTTCATAATTTTTAATTTTTCACCTATTTAACAACTTACTCCTCAGGTACTGCTTCATGCAGAGTGTGTTAGAAAGCAAAATGACACATGGAGTTGAGAGAGCCTAATTTTAGTAAGTCCTTATTCTCTGGGCCTGAGTTTCCTCCATGGCAAACCTAGGTGAAAGTTCTGGAACAAGAGTTTTAAGATACCATCCCAAGAAAACCCCCAAATGTAAAATAGGAAAGGTGGTACTTTATTAGAATAAGCATATGTTATGATATTGATCGTCCTTAAATCTTTAATTATGAGGAAGTCAATTTAGCCAGAGAAAATATGTCTTTTTGAAATTAGCATTTATGATGGAGGGTTTTGGTTTTATACAGGTCTTACTATCCATTTATGTTCTTGTATTGACTCTGTGAAATTGTGATTAAAAAAAATTAGTAATTAACCTTCCAATTCAGGATATTTTTAACCAAGAAGAAATGGTGGAAGTTAAAGAGCCCTGGTCAAAGGATAAATGACATCTGATGCATGAAAACTGTATTAAGTTTTAGAAATATTTAAACATAGCCTGTGAAATAGAAATGTAATCAAACTTTCCCAGACATTCCCCATCCATTTCCTACAGAGTTTGAAAATAACCTGTCAACATGACCTCTAAGAGCTCTTCCAGTCTGAAAATTCTGTGACTGTGTATTTATCCTCCAAGCTCCAAAGGGGCCTGTTGAGTGAGCTCCTGTTTGGACTCTGCAAAGCTCAGGGAAGTCTCAGCTGCAAATGCAACAAGAGTAGGTGAGATGCTAGAAAAATAAATTATTTCAGATGAACTCAAGTCTCTCTTTCTTTCATCTTTCAGACTCATCTAATCCCTTCTAATGCTAAGGTTTTAACAATGTGCATGTGATTTAAAGACTGGGAAATCTCCTCTCGATCAAATCCTTCCCTGGCAGTGCCACCATGCCTGCGATTTCTATTTTTGCTACCCTTCCTTCGGGGTAAGATACAAGATGCCTCTATTGAAACAATAATAACTTGACAGGGACATGGGACATGGCAGCCATGAACACCTCCGGCAAACTTAAATATAACTTGTAATTTGCATAACCACATCATTTTATTCTCATATGCCACAACTATTCATTGAAAGTCATATTACTTATCTCTAAGCTAATTTCTGCCATCTAGGAATTTGAAATTTAGCAGAGAAGAAATATTTGATGACATTATAACACTAAAATAAAACATACAATACGTTAAAGGCAAAAAACATGAATTAAAACAAAAGCTCTGACAGGTGTAGTAATTAATTAGGGAAGATCTTCGATTAGATGAGATACTGGAAAACAGCCTGCGAGCATTCATCAGTGCTTCAATGTGCCCTTCAGAACACTAATCTCTGATCAGATAGGTTTGGAGAGATGCAAGAGTGCATCACTGTGGTGTTTAGATACCCAGGCCATAAGAAACTCTAAGGAAAATTTGCTTCATGCTGTTTCCCTCTGCATTTCTCAAATAGAAATAACTACTAATATAATTTGCTCACTCTCTGTAATATTTATAGCTTAAGTATCAAATACATCTGGATTGGATCCCAATTCCTCCACTGCTAGCCTCTGCTCAATGAGGTCATTTCATTTCTCTGAGCCCCTATGTCTTTACTTGTAAACTGGAAATAACAATGCATACTCTGATTTCTTAAGGATTCATTCCTATAACTTGAGTTACATAATCATTGCATGAATAATAAAAATGAATTTATTGATATATCAGGCATAAAGAACACCTAATGGAGGGCAAGATTCTTTCTAGGAGCTCAACACATGTGGGTTCCCATTTCCTTTGCCTTTTATTCTTTATTACAGAAGAATAAGGCCTACCAAGAAAGTGAGTTTTTAAGGATCACACCTGAAAAGCAGACCTGAAACTAGTACCCAGCATTCTTGGCAGCTGGCTCTGGGTTTTTTGAGATCTTTGACAGAGAAGCAGACCCCAGGACAGACTGAAGTCCAAAAATGGAATCTAGTTATGGCAATGAGTTTAAATTCCATTTTTAAGGACCGTTATGTATGAGACAGCTTAGTGCAGTGGTTCCCAACATTTTTATGGCTATATCCCATCTAAGCATCTCTAAAATCCTGATGCCCCCCAGTGACATATAATTCTTATTATTTAAAAAGTGAACTCTTTACACGTGAAAGAAGCTTAAAAGGCCATTAACTTGGTCTAAACAAGCTTTCAAAGAACGTGGCTTCCATGCAAGAGAAAAAAAGAAAAGAATTAAAGGACAGTTGAAAGGACTGAGGAAGAAATTGTTAAAAAATAATAACACGAAGTAAAATGAAAAAATAGCAGACAAAGTTTTAAAGCATGTAATAGAGAACTGAAATGCATAAATGTGTCACAAGATAGATTTACATACTGTATATGAAGCCCTTAGAACTGTAAGAAATGCAAAAAATTTCCCTGTTAATAACTCATTCTCGAATCGCCCCCCTTCAAAATCAAATTGTTCCCCTGTGGTGTGTGTGCTCCACATTGGGAACCCTTGATTTAGTGACTCCACCAACATTACAGTGAACGCTGGGATCCCAAACCCCTACTCACTTTGGATTATACTCAAGCTCCTACAGCTACTGAAATATGGGTCCTCAACTGTCCAGTAGCTTTCCTAAACCAGACCAAGTAAAGAAGGTTGTTCAAATTTCCAGAGATAACTTATCTAACTTTGAAAGATACTCCTCATATCAGGCCTTTTAAACCTGCTCTTTGAAACAACCACAAGAGGGCAACACTATCATTTTCTTAAATAGCCTTCAAAAGCGAGAGTTAGTCCAATTTACCATACAAAACTCATACTTTCAATTTGTTATCAGTCAAAACAATCTATTTTATTTATATAACTTTTCATTCATTTAAAATCTTTATGAAAAATAGGTTGAAGATGATCAATAGTTTTAACATCATACTTAATATTCCTTAAAATGAAACATTGTTCTTCCTTTAACCCTTTAAAAAATGACTTTTAGAATGTTTCTTCTCAAGGATAAGTATTAATATTAAAACATTGATCTTTCCAATGTTTCTTTGATTAGCATGCTTCCCATGTTATTTTTAAACTGTTATCTTCCCATAATCACATCATGTTTCCCCAACCTATATCTGCTGGACTTGTCCCTCCATGGAAATATGCATTCTGTGTGGAACAATTCACAGTCAAGAACATGGAATTATTTCAGGGAGAATTCAGCCACTCTGATTCAGCACATGACTGCATCAGACAATCTTCATTGGGCTAGTTTTCAATCCAAGAGATTAAAAAGGTAGACTGTCTATCAAATTCTGAAATATAATTTATTTCTCAATGTTTCTTGTTTTATATTACAGGCTCAGCAGTATTTAAAAAATGACAACTTAAATATCATTAAGCAGCTTTCATTTGTTGTAATCATCATAGAATAGCTTGAGGAAATACTGAGTGAGACACTACAATGTACCAGATCTTTTGGACAGACACTACAATGTACTAGATCTTTTGGACAGAGAAGCTGGAGGCTCTGACCTAATCTCACAAGGACAATCTATAATAATAAAAATGTAATATGCTAATTAGACTGGACAGCTGGATGATCTTCCAGAAGTCCTTCCGGATGACCTTCCAGACAAAGCCAGGGCTGCTGGTGCCAAGGCAACCCACTGCAGCTGCAAGGGTGGAGCCCCTTGCACGAATTTCATGCGTTAGGGCCTCTAGTGTAAACAGAAAAAGAGAATTCATTGTCCAAATTTATTTTGTGTGATTTTTTTTCCTCTGAGGTCATTTGACTGACAACTCATTTTGATAAGATGAGAAATGTTCCCTGAGTATTTTTACATAAGCTTGGCAAAGACATACAATTTTGTAAGTTAAACTAATATGCTCTATGGAAAGGTGGAATTTAAAAAATTCAACTTCATATATTCTAATTATATAAATGACTCAATTATGTATTCTCAGGTTCTACAGGCAAAAAGTACATGCATAAATCCAATTGCATTAATTTTGATAGAGTAAATATAGCATATTTTGAATTGCAACAATTATGATTCCAGGAATAAAAATAAATAAATGGGGTGAGTTGTGATATCACTTATGTATGCATTTGTGTACATGTTTAGCTTTCAAGTATATAGTTTTAAAAATACATTTTAATGTAAAAGTTATACTTGACATTTTCTGCCTAACCAATCCAATGAAGACAAATTATACATTCTTTTAGTACATCATATGTTATCATAGAGTGACTCTGGAAAATGCTCGGTCACATTCCTCAAAAATCTCATTACTATGAAAAAGCATATTAAAGAAGAAAAAGCATTATGTCATAAAAATATCTATCCTGTAGATAATTAGAAAGTAACTCATCTTTGTATTTTGTCCAATTTCAGTGCTTAACAGCTTCATATTGTACATTTTCCATCATCAATTGAGAAAAAAAATTACAGAACAAGAGTAATAGGTAAATTACTGTAAGCTTTAATTTAGAATTTTTAATAATTTAATATTTTAATACTTTAAATAATATAACAAGTCATAAAGTAAAGAAAGACTAGGACAAAGAAGTAGCTCCAAGTTTTGGAAAAGGATCAACACAGATCACTACTCCCTTATCCTGATAAACATCTTACCTAATAATAGAGAACCATGTAAATTGACCATACCTCTGCTATGCCCACAGCCAATCAGAGTGAGTATGCAAATTAACCAAACAAAGATGGGGGTTAATTTGCATACATACCTGGGTCTGGGGCACACAAGTCACTACCAGCTGGGTATTGGAGGGCAGGGGTGGGGTGGGGGTGGGCCCTTCCTAAGGCTGAAGCCTCCGCCAAGGCTTTAGGCATGGGAAGGGGCCTAGCCTGCAATTGAAGGGTCTGGGGTTGCCCGCTTCCCAAGCCTAAAGCCTGGGATGGAAGCTTTAGGCTTGAAAAGGGGCTGAGCCTGGGATTGGAGGGAAGGGGAAAAATCAATGGAAAGAGCCGGGACTGGTTTGGCTCAATGGATAGAGCGCTGGCTTGGGGACTGAAAGGTCCCGGGTTCGATTCCGGTCAAGGGCATGTACCTTGGTTGCGGGCATATCCCCAGTAGGGGGTATGCAAGAGGCAGCTGATTGATGACTCTCTCTCATCAATGTTTCTAACTCTCTCTCTCTCTCCCTTCCTCTCTGTACAAAATCAATAAAATATATTTAAAAAAAAAAATCAATGGAAAGATATCCTCAAGTGAGGATAAAAAGAAAAATAAAGAAATGTCATAGCCTATGACAGATACATCTTGAAAATGCCTAAAGAAAGTTGTCATTTTTTCATGGTGAAGGGACGAGTCTGTGTTGATGGTGGCTATAGTGACTGGCAGTGGCTACAGCAGCCAGGTGAGGGGGCTGGCACCTTCCCCTGATCAGCCTGGTGGCCTCCTGCAAAGCCATCAGTAGGATATCCCCTGAGGACTCCCAGTATGTGAGAGGGGGCAGGTTGGGCTGAAGGATCCCTCCCCAGTGCATGGATCTTGTATACTGAGCCCCTAGTTCACAATAAAAACAAACAAAATTCTAGAGAAAGTTTAGAAAGGATATACCAACCAAATTAGGTTAGGGAGTGGAACTGGGAAGGTGGGAAATGGTGTGATAGCTGGGCTTGAAGATGACCCAAATAATAGCCACATGCTACTAGGCACTACCCCCTACACACACACACACACACACACACACACACACACACACACACACAAAATAACTTTCATTTTCTTTTCTAAATATTTCCTCCTTTCTTTTAGATAATAGCAGTATTCATGTAAGCATCACAAAAGCAGCTACTCTGCCTATCTTGCTTACCTCTGTACCCCCATGCTTGGAAAAGTACCTGGCACATAATAGGCTTTTAATAAATGTTTGTTAAATAAATTCAGTGAGTAATCATTTTCAATTAAAAGTCTGAAGCTGGTGATAGATGAAAATGACCAGAAGACCCTGCAAATATAATAAAGTATGTTCTCTCTTCAGGGAGTTGCTGGACAATGTAACAGTCTTCAAATTATGTTCAATATCTAAAAATTACTGCAGCTCTGACCTATATAATAAGGCAAGCCCATATAAATACACCAAATGTTTTAAAACCCAGAAAAAGAAGGCCCATTTACCAATGATAAAGCTGTAATGCATACTTGCCACAGTAGGAAAGGAGGATGAAAATTTACCTACTTTGTCACATATGGTCTACGAAAGTGAAGACAATTGCAGAACCAAGAAGATTGATTGTGCGGCAAGTTCATGATCACTGGCCTCAGCCAGGTCCTCCAAATGTCCAGCGATTGTGTGTTTCTCTTGTCAACACCCTTGCCTATCCCCCCACCCCCGCCTTCCTCCTGTTCAGCACAATGATGGTTGTGAAGCCTCCTTTACTCCCTCAGAAACTTCACACTAGCTGATCTCCTTGTCCTCCCTCTCAGTCTAATGTTGCCTCCTATTCAGCAAAGAAGATAGAAACCATGGAAGGCAATGCATTCACCATCTAGTAAGCTCACCTGTTGTCCTACCCTGTTCTGATAAGATAGCAGCCCTGCCTGGCATGGTATTCATCCTCTTCCTACCATCTTAGGACTGGGGCTGGACCTGTTACCAGACCTCAGGTGTGTCCTTTCTCCTAATGTAAGGGTTAGATGAGCCCTGGAGCCAGGGATGGATGGGGACTTTATGGGTCCAAGTGTGACAAGGAGACAGCTCTGAGCCTGGCACTTGGGAGTGGCTCAGTCACCACCTTTTCCCCTGAGTCACAATGTCACTCAGCCCTGGGCCTGCATCCCAAAAGGGAAGCGGCGGAGAAACTGAGTCATGCACTTCCCTTCTGCACTTCACACAGTTGTCAGCAGTGGGTTTTAGAAATAGAAGGAATTCCAGAGGTTCACAAAGAAGAGAAAAGAGACAGAAACTGGGAGAAAGCCAACATCTTTTCCCAGAATCAAGGCTTGGGCCCTGCCCTTAATTGTTATTTCTCAAATTTGTATGACAAAGCATAACATGACCTGAGAGATGGACATCAATTTATTTTCAAAATAATCTTGTTAATAAATCACTTCTGACTCTAAATTTAAGTGAGGACTGGATGCATCTACTGGACACAATCTATTTATGCCAATATTCATTTCCTAAAACAACCTTTTCTTCTTGCTCCTCTCTGTCTTAGCTTTAATAGGACATGATTTATTTGCTTAAAAGCCATCCCCTCGCTCTTTCAAGCAGCTTCTCTTTTGTGGCTACCTCAGAGTTTAAACAGTTGCAATTTAGAATGTAACAGACAATAAGTTCTGAGTGCCCAGGAGTTGTCTGAAAGTTAAAAGTTATAACAGTTCCTTTTATATTCTTTACAATGCTAGGAAAAATGTTTTTCTCCCAAGAGTAAATAAGAGATTCTTACAAATTTGAATAATGCCAAAAAGTACTGGATTTCAATACCTGAGATATGCTGTATATGAACAGTGAATGGTGGTTTATTACATTGCAATGGCTCTTTTCCAGGTTAATAATTTGGAGATCTATAAATATATGTAGATCTATATTAAATATACTTTAATATAGCCAATTTTGATTTGTAATTGCATTGTCAGATTAAACATGCAAAGGCATACCTCGCCAAGTGCTTTTAAACATTGTGAAAATCCATTTCTATGCTTATTCGGAGAATAAACTTTCTCTGAAGATTGCTTCACTTTTTTTTTTCATGGCCATAAACACTCTGACAAATTAGTACAAATTCTGGCTCACTGTGCTAAGAATATTTAGTTGAGTATTTAAAAACATGGAAATTCATTTGATTTATTGACAGTGCTCTTATTGAAAAACACAGCTAAGAAAATGTATATATAATTAACCTTGCAAGAAATCCTAGGTACTACAACAGAATTTTTTTCAAAACTTTTAAATATTATTGTTGAAAAATAAGATATATAGGCATTTACCCGCACCCCCTTTTTAAAAAATACCTATTGTTTGATATAAAAACAAATAGTATATTTATAATCATGAAACACAGGAAAGTCAGGGCTTAACATATTAAACAAAAAACAAAATCAAGAACACATTAATTTAGTATGCTTTTATTCTTGGTAGCATTTTGACCAAAGTAATGATCACCATGTGGGTTGATAAGTTTCTGCTAACACAACTCCTTATTGTATCTTGAAAAAGTAATTATTGTGCTAGGTAATTTATAGGGCCTCTTCTAACAAAATTATTTTATCTTTATAGACCACCTTGTATGTTACCAATTATTTTAAATAGGTTTGGAAGGTTCCATTCCTTAAGTAGCTCAAAAAAGCACTTTATGTTCTGTTCAGTGATAACCCAGAAATAACCATTGTAGTAGGCTGTTAATTAATTATAGCTTCTCTTATAGCCAAGGAACATGGCCCAAAACAAATCACAGTGTCTATAAATGTCCTAGCCCCAACCTAGGCCTGATTTGGTTATTGCTATAGTAACTCTCCATCGGTTTCTAAAAATGGCCTAAATGTCTGTGTTTCCATAAAGCCAAAATGATAATTTGTGAATATGATGTTTCCCCGCTCTGAGTGTATTTCAGAGTTCATGGGAGAAAACCAAGTCTGAGAATCACATTGGGAAAAAGCAAAGGGTGTAAGACAAAGGGTGTAAGCTTGGTACCCACACTGGCATCACCAGGGAACTTCCTTCCTTCATAGGGAGTGTTACCACCACCAGCTCAGCCTTGCCATCTGTCAATCATTTTCACTCAGTACTCTGTAGTCCCACCTAAGAATTCTCTTTTCTTTCCTCACCCAAGAAAACTTGTCTGGTTAACTGCACCTCAGCCTGAGTCCTTTATTCAAACTAATTAAGCTTCAGACAAAGATACGCTTTCAGACATGTCATAGAATACACTTCTATTTCTAGAGAAATGATCACTTGAATAGGTCACACAAGTTTTATACTCAAGGCTAAGATAAAAGTCTCTTAAATCAATAGGATGTAGATATGCCAAAATTCCAAGAGAGAGGTGAATAAATGCTCTATTCTAAAGACCACACTCCCCTGTAAATTCATTATGAACACCTTTTAAGTTTCAAGAAAACAAAATTATACACATGCCAAGATTTTTTTTAATGGCAGATTGTTTTTTTTTTCTTTATGACACTGAGAAAGTAATATAATCTTTTATAGTTATATCAGTACATTCAGTACTCATTTATATCATCATTTGCAGTCATTAATTGAATATACCAACTAAAATAAGAATTTAAAAAGCATTCGTATTTTTAATGTTTTCACTTTTGCAACTTAAATAAACGCAGCCTAAAAAATTCCAAATTTCCCAGCCTTTGCCAGATTTTTGATACTTGAAAACTGTTTCCTTTATGATTCTATTTTTCTTAAACACACACACACACACACACACACACACACACACACCTATTTATTTATGTGACAATGATTACAAAAATAAAATATAAAACTAGAAAAACAAATCATCTTAAGGGGAAAATCTTATATGAGGATGGAGTACTTCATAGTATTAACCAAAGAAATGCAGAACTTGGGTGCATATTTGTGTGGCAAAGAGACATAAAAGTATTAATTTAAGGCAGTTCTGAGATTTCAAGTAGAGGTGCCATTCTGATCTCCTCCTCCCTTGAAACTTCCCTCACGCCTCTTTCAGCACAAGAGACATAGGTTGTTATTTTGTTGAGGGAGTATTTTCTAAAAACAGACAAAGAAAACAGAGAATATTCCATTTCTGAATAAAAGAGAAAGGAATTTGTCAAAAGATGGAGATTAAAAATGGATATATTTTAGTAGTACAGGTTTGCTTTCATGTCCTATATATTGTTTTGTGTGTGTTTTTTTTTTTTTTTTAAGGTTTTTATTAAAGAGAAGAGTGAAATCTGGAGAGAGAAAAAAAAAAGATGGAGAAAGAAAAAAGGGAATATCAGTCCTTTCTGTCTCTCCAAGACTAAGTTCTAAGAGGATGGGCTGGCATGATAGATATGGGGACCCATGAATCATTGATGGGTTATCTAAGAAGAAGGGCCCATCATAGGCTATTTCCCAGACACATTACTGCTAATTCCTGATCCAGCAGGCACAGGAGCAAGGTCACTGTTCTCTTCCTAGATCTTCTGTTCTTTTTGGTGCCTGTGCTCCATTCTGCATCAATATCCAATAGCTACCCCTGGTGGACAAGCACCCTTTATATCCCCCTCCTTGAATTCCTACCCAATCTCCATTGTCACTTACTGTTGGAACTGCACTCCCAGTTCCACCTCCACTCCCCACTGCTGGCTGTTGTTCCTCCCTTAATATCTCCCCTCTCAGAAGACAGCAACCATCACTAACTCTATTGTGTAGGCAAAAAAACAAAAAAACAAATAACACACACACACACACACACACACACACACACACACCTCAAAAACAAAAACAAATAAAACAAACAAAAAACAAAACAAAACATAGGAGTCATCTGGGCTTTCTTTATTTTCTTCTATCTCTCTCCTAATCTATTAAATGGTTTTTGCTCCTCACAAAGGTCCTGCTCTAGCAATCATTATCTCTTACTGAGCTTCTGTAATAGTCTCCTCACCAAATCCCTTGTGTCTATTCTATACTAGGGGTGTCGAACTCAATCAGAGAAGGGGCCAAAATCTAAAATCCAGCCTAAATCGCGGGCCGAATGGTTTACTGAACAGTCATAAACTGTCATTGTGATGGAAACGCAGCGGAGTGCAGTGATGACAGCGCTGTGCGGGCCACATTGCAAGGCCTGGCAGGACGGATTTGGCCCACGGGCCTTGTGTTTGACACATGTGTTCTATACTATCAGGAATATTTTATTCTCAAAGTAGCCTGAATTACCTGCCCCAAACCTACATTAATCAGATCATGTTATACTTCATTCCACTACCCTCCAGTGGCTTTTAATGCATTCAGAGTAAAATGCAACCTCCTCACAATGATTACTAGGCCCTAGTTGTCTAGACCCGTGGTTGGCAAACTGCGGCTCACAAGCCACATGCGGATCTTTGGCCCCTTGAGTGTGGCTCTTCCACAAAATACCATGGCCTGGGCAAGTCTATTTTGAAGAAGTGATGTTAAAAGAAGTTTAAGTTTAAAAAAATTGGCTCTCAAAAGAAATTTCAATCGTTGTACTGTTGATATTTGGCTCTGTTGACTAATGAGTTTGCCGACCACTGGTCTAGACCTTTCCTGATTCTTCAAAGTCTTTTCCAATTTATCCCGGCCATGTTCATTCCCCTGTAGCCACATTGGCTTTCTGGTGGATCTAAATTACACCAACTCATTTCCTCCTTTCTCAAGACCATTGCACTTGCCTTTCTTACCACCTAAAATTATTTTTACATTTTCATGTTTTAAAAAATATTTTAACTGGTTTTCGAGAGGGAGAAAGATAGGGATAGAGAGATAAAAACATTAATGAGAGAGAATCATAGATCAGCTGCCTCCTGCACACCCTTTATTGGGAACTAAAACTGCAACTAGGCATGTGTCCTGACCTGGAATTGAACCATGACCTCCTGTTTCATAGGTCCATGCCCAACCACTGAGCAACACTGGCTGGGCTACATTTTCATCTTTATGTAATGACATTTCTTTAAAAGGCCTTCTTGGACAACAGTACTTAAAATGGTCTGCCCCTCTTCACAATTAACTTTTCACCCTACTTTATTTATTTCATATTTCTCATTACTTTTTGAAATTGCATTGGATATTTATTTAATTATTAATTTCTAGCTTTCTTACTGGAATATTAGATCTACAAGGGCAGGAACTTTCTCTGTTCTCCAAGTGTATTCTCAGGTTCTAGAACAGTGCTTGGGATAAAGTATAATAGGAGCGACACAAATAGCTGTTGTATAAATGAATAAAAATAAGGTTACAATATAGTGTCTTTAGGCATGTGTGGAGGCCTCTGATTCTCCTCCCTCTAACTCCAAGAGAAACATTTCTATCTGGCCAATTGCTATCTATAACAGAAAAAAAATTGAATGATCATATAAGTAGCTAATCTTAACTCAGAGTCTATCTGAATCACTAGAGGTTAAAAGGAATGGAACTCACTCAAATGAGTTACACAATTGAAATTTTCCAATAATCTGAAAAAAATTAATGTAATGAATAAAACTGTAACTTAATTGTTTTTGTGAGAATTTTTTTGGCTAAAAAATAGTGAATTTGTGTTAAGAAATAATAATACCCAATTTTACTTCACACCACTAAAACATTCACTTAACCATATTAATGTTGTCACTTCCTATAATTTACAAATAATGATTTATAATCTTGCATTCTTAAAATCATTAGCTAATGATATAAATATGAGTTTTTCATTAGGCATGCTAGATAAACTCAGAATTATTGTTTTACTTGGTTGACTCTATAAAATTTTATGGCTACATGTTCCCAGGGAAAGGAAGAGGCTTATGGACTTGAAATGTGCTATTTGCTAAAAATGATTTTTAAATTTATAACACCTAAAGAGCATAAGTGTGAAGCCATTTTATAATGACGATCATGTTATATACATGATATGTGATATGTTTATTGTAATATGTACATAGTATATGCATGATATGTACACAGCATGATTATGTATGGTGATAGATAAATGATGGCTTGTTTATAGTCTTTCCCTGTGTTCTCACAGACCAGAAGAATCAGAAAGCTTGTTGTGATCTCTTTTATGTAAGTATTAGAGGCTCAGTGCACAAAATTCAGCCTGTGCCCTCTCACAGTCTAGGAGCCTTTGGGGGCTATCCAACAGGGAGCAGGCCTAAGCCGGCAGTCGGACATCTTTGGGCTACCACCACTGAGCTCACCAGCCATGAGCCTGGCTCAGGGCTTCTGGCTGAGTGGTGTACCCCCTGTGCGAGTGCACTGACCACAAGGAGAAAGCTTCTGCATTGAGCATTAGTGTGCATCATAGCAACTGGTCTGCCATTCAGCCATTTAGTCAATTTGCATATTAGCCTTTTATTATATAAGATTAATCCTTCACTAGGGCTCTACCCTCATAATCTACCCACATCCAAAGGTTCTACTTCCCAAAACCATCTACTTGGAGGTTAAATTTCAACATATGAATATTGAGGATACACATTAATTCTATAACACTTATTATTCTGGAATCATACAACTTTATCTCATTTCATGTGTTTTCTTAATTTTTTTCACTTCTTATTTTGAAATCATTTTAGACTTACAGAAGAGTTTCAAATAAATAGTACACAGAATTCCTATATATCCTTCAACTAGGCTCTCTTAATGTTAGTTAACATATTATGTAATCACTAGAGGCCTGGTACAAAAAATCTATGCACAGGGGAAGTGCTCAGCCTAGACTGTACCCTCTTCAATCCAGGGCCCCACAGGGAATGTCCAACTGCCAGGATTAGGCCTAAACCAGCAGTCAGGCATCCCTCTCGTAATACGGGACTGTTGGTCCTAACTGCTCGCCTGCCTGTCTGATCAACCCTAACTGCCTCTGCCTGCCAGCCTTATTGCTTCTAACCTTACTTCCCAGCTGGCCTAGTTGCCCCTAACCATTTCTGCCTCAGTCTCCACCACCATGGCTTTGTCTGGAGGGACTCCAGTCTAATTAGCATATTGCCCTTTTATTAGTATAGATAGTGTAATGATCAGAACTAAGAAATTAAAGTCAATATAATGCTATCTATTAACTAAAGAACAATTCTTTTCCCCCTCAAATGTGTATTTTATGAAAGGAATGAATTCAAGATTCCATATTGCCTTAGTTGTCCTGCCTCCTTAGGATCCTTCAATCTGTGACCATTTCCCTCTTTCCTTGTCTTCATGTCCTTGACACTTTGGGAGAGTAATGGTCAGTTGTTTGCAGAATGTCCCTCAGTTTGACAGTGGGCACTAAGAAGGGTGTCATCTGATATTGAGTTCAATATTTCCCCCCCTGAACTCTTCTGCTCTTACAAGATGCATCAGCTTTTGGCTAGGTGGCTTCTGTTATCTCTGCTTTAGCGCGTAAACTTAAGTGTGAAACAGACAGCAGAGAGCTGGGACAGTGTGAAGTGATTACAAGATACCCAGAGATTACAGCCCCAAAGCTCCTAGCTGCAGCCACTAGGGAGAGGAGAAATGTAACACTAAGACTGATATATAGAAATCTAAGTTTTTAGCACATATACTAAATGTTTATATACTATAACTTATTAGTTGGGTACATTTTGAAAATTTCATGACCTCATTACACTAAGGGTGTGTGTGTGTGTGTGTGTGTGTGTGTGTGTAAGTATATATATATATATATATATATATATATATATATATATATATATATATATATATTGATTTCACAGAGGAAGGGAAAGAGAGGGAGAGAGGGAGAGAAATGTCAATGATGAGCAAATAATTGATCAGCTGCCTCCTGCATGCCCCACATGAGAGATCAAGCCCACAACCTGGGCATATGCCCTGATCAAAAATCAAACCATGACCTCCTGCTTCTTAGGTTGATGCAAATAAATCTACCTCAGAAATAAGCCACTTTTCCTGGGGGTATTATATGATTCCTGCTATTTAACACACAATTTTAGTATTAAAATCACAAGATAATTTTGTGGCCCTTTTCTTCTGAAAATGGTCTTTGCTTTTATTCACCTACAATTGAGCTATTGAATAGTTAAATTAAACCTATTAATATTTAACTATTATATGATTTCATCTCATTTGCAAACAAATGCTCCATCTGCTGGTGTTCTACTAAAATGGTTATAATTTAACATACTAATTTAATGTCCATGAACATCAGTCTCTTTGCTTTTAACATGTAAAATTAATTTACATTTTAGTTTTTTAAAAAAATTCTCCTACAACAATCAACTTTGAAGTTGAATGCTCCAAAGCTCTACATGTTTAAAAAAATATGTTTTTCTCTGTGGGTAATAATTGATGTTTATCCCCTTGATATGCTTAAAAATATTTGGGGTGTTAAAATATTTGGGGATATTTTACTAGGACCTCCTGCTTCATAGATTGACACTCAACCACTAAGCCACAGCACCTTAGTTCATATTTAATGCACTCTCCTAGTACAAGTAGGTATTATTTGCTTTATCAATTCCCATTGAATGCAACTTAAAAATTAAAACACTTTGTTAAAGCAGCACATTTACACCTCACATGTCCATGTGTGTCTACAGAAGACTGGATTTGGCTTCTCACTTTACTTTTTAGAAAGTCTGGGAATTTAGTACCAGAGCTATTAATAATTATTATATTTTTGAGAAAGCAAGTCATTCTTGTGAATTTTTATTTGAATTGGGAACAATTTGTTATTTTCCCCCTATAATTTATATTTTTATAGTGATTAAAGTAAAATAACATTTCTCCCAAATTTTAAGTGAGTCAATTATAATCTAAATAAGTGAAACCAAGCAAGGCATATATTTTTAATTGCACAGATAACATATGAATCTTTGTTTATGAGCATCCTCTATTGATTTTTTCCAATTAACTTCTCTCCCTCTGAAGGTAATTATATTAAGTGCAAAACAAGCTGAATCAGGCTGATGAAAGAAAAGGTTAAGTAAGACCCAACTTCATCTATATGATTAAAAATAAAAACAAAACATATAATTGATAAAGATTCCCATATGGAAAATATGTTAATTTTGCTTTCTAAGACTTGATGTAACAAGTAGTTTACTTCCTAATGATTATGCCTTTAGAATTGAGAGTGTTTAGAATTGGGAGTCAGACTTGTACATTCTGCTGTGGGACTTCAGACATGCAAATTAGTCCCTGTAAGTCTGTTTCTCCATCTGTAGAAAGCAGATGAAAATATCCATACCCACTTTATCTATATATTATAAAAGGCCTGTGCCGTAACGCCTTAATGCCCAGTGACTGGACTGGGAACCATGGGGAACTCAGTGGATGGCGATGGCGGCCAGAGCGAAGCAGCCCGGGTCACCAGAAGGTGCATGGAGCACCTCTTGGTCCATCCCTATCAGCCCATGAGCCACTTGCAGAGGTAGGGCCGGGCTCCGGGCTCCTGCAGTGTGACCCACAGACTCTGATGGCAGCAAGGCTGGTGCCTAGCAGGTGGGCGGGTGGGAGGGGCATGGGTGGGTGGGCGGGGCTGTGTGATTTCATGCACTGGGCTTCTACTATAGTTATAAATATTAAATTACCTAATGGCAGCAAAGAGGTTCACATAGCTCTGGCACATATTAAGGGATAATTAAATGTTACCTATTATTCCCATCTTTATTATTTCAAAAATCTCTAAAATTAACAAAAAAGCTTTATTTTTTTCAAGTTCAGTTGAAAAAAACTTTTCATCTCTTTTGTGTTTTTTCCTTTGCTAAATAAATTCTTTTATTAAACTCAAAATCATGTCTATGACAAGGAGAAGTAAAGCCAAGGTTCTTAACTTCTTGGAAATTAATTACACTGAGAGTATCTTAAAGTAAAAGGTTTACATGCTACTTAGAGTACAAGATTTTGTTTTATTTAATAGTGTGCAAACTGTATATTCCCATCCTTAGCACATAGTGTTAAAGGAACAAATTCTTTATTTCCATATTCTACTTCTATTTACAGAAAGTGCTATTTCATAGTATATTTTAACATTTTGTTCTCACTCATTAATGATATTTAAGTTGAACAGAAAGGACCTTTCTTAATTCAATTCAGATACAGAATTAGAAAGAAATAGTACTTATTAGAATATGAATAGTCCGTTAGATCATAATCATAAAATTAAAACAATATGTTCCTATATGGAGCCCTAAAATGGATGAGAACGCCTCAAACTCAAAAACCAGACACTTTCCAATTTTAGTATTAAAATAGAGAGAACAACTTTCACTTTTAAATGACATAAAAATCACACTTTTTATAAACTCGGCTGAACATGAGATTATGGTTTCTTTATGTGTTTAATTTTCTCAGTGAGAATTGGCTTATTAAGCTTGACATTGAGGCTTGATAATAAATTACAATTCAAAGATAGAAATATTCATTCAAAATACCCTTTCTTAAAAAATTATGTTCATGTAATTTTTAGATTACTTACAAAAAAAGCATGTAAAGGTTTATGGACAGAAGCCTCTTTGGTTGGCTCTCTCTAAGTCAAATTGATATATCTTGAATAATGTTCAACCACTTCAGTTCTAAGAGTGAAAAAATTGTGTGAAGGATATTCCTTCTTAATTTGTGAGCAGTGTGCACTCTCTCGTTATTTTATACAACTGTTCTCACTACTTGTAAAGCCTCTCCATACTCCATATTGCTTCTTTGTCCATTAGGGTTTTTGTACCAATGTACGGGGTGGCTTAAAAACAGTTCTGGAGAATGCAAGTCCAAGGTCAGGTGCCAGCATAATCTGATTGTGGTGAGGGGAAGGCCCTCTTCCTGGATGCAGAAGGCTGACTTCTCACTTTAACCTCCCAGGGCCGAAAGGGGCAGGAGATTTCACGAGGCTCTTGTTAAAAGGACACCAATCCCATCATTAGGGCTCCACTCTCCTGATGCCCTCACATGGGGCGGAGGGGCGGGGGTTGTTAGAATTTCAATATCCAAATTTTTGGGGAAACACAAACTTTCAATCCAAACACTCTTCCAACTAGTCATTCTCTATAATGCCACACTGGATTGTCACCTGCTTTGGAAATATTTTCCTGGATTTCTAAATCCAAATAACTCTTGATTTTGAGATAAGAGCTTCAGTCCTTATTTCAAAATATTTAACTGCATGATCCTTTATAATTATGAATTCTAGAAAATTAGGGAAATGGCTTGATGGCCAAAAAATTTAATATTCTAATGAATGTATGATAACTCTATTGTAAATAGGGTCACAGATTTTTCCCTGGCCAGTCCCTGAAGCTATCCACCTGTTCTCACCTGTACCTCAGGTATCACTCGAGTTTTTATACAGAGATCTTAGAGATCAAAGGAAGATAATATAAGATGATGGGTATTCCAGGGACGTGATAAAGACAAAGTTATCTTTTAAGTAAAAGCGACATGTTAAAAAGAGAGCTGCACACAGATTTTTCATGTAGTGAACTGCATCACAAATTAAAGACTGACACATTTTCTCAGTCTAGAAAGACTTCACTTTATGTATTAGATTCCATTCCTTCCACCTCCCAGTACCCCCGCAAATACACACACACACACACACACACACACACACACACACACACAACTTTAGTGTCAGTATCCTTAGCTACTTCAAATAAATAGTACAATGATAGACACATCCTGGGAGAGAGAAGAAAAATAGTTGATAAAAGGCATTTCAGGCATTTAAAATGGCTTACAGATTTGGACAAATCTGACAGAAATTAAGTTATTTTCTGCAAGTGATCCAAATGTGAACTTTTGAAACTCAGAGGCATTTCAGAAATCTGTATTACTCGTTGTCTGAACTGATTTGTCTAGTTGTGTGACCACAGGTGGGATGCTGTTTGACAGAGAGTTTCTGTCCCTGGTCTCACCCCCACCAGGCAACACTGGACAGCAGGTCCTTTCACTGCTTCACAAAGCTGAAGTCTCCAGAACAAGACATGACTTATCTTCACACCTGTAATAGGCTCATGTCAGCCCCACTGATTGGGGTTCACTGCTTGCCTGTCTACTGCTGTCTTGTTCAATTGAAAGCACACTGCTAGATTAAAAGGAGAATTTCTGGGATCGCACACAAGATCTACGCAGCGCCAGGAAAACTGAATTCTCCTGAATGTGATACAAGTTCAAAGATAAATCGTGATCTGAGATTAGGTTTATGTAATTCGTGTCATGAGAGGTTAAGTTTTCCCCAAAACTGTCAGCTGAACTGTAGATTCAGAATGTGTGCAGGACAAATGGTGCCACATTTTCAAGCCTGTGAAGTTGACAATTGGTTGAGCAGCAGCCCACATTATGCATAAAATTGGCTGAAATTCACAGGTATTTGCACTTTTCAAAAAAGCTAAGTCATTCTTCAGCCTGATTAATGCATAAGCCTTGGCGCACCTAACGCATGGTAGAGGTGTTGTCATGGGTCTTCTCATCAAAGCTAGTCCCTGTTTTGTCTTTTTCTCTCGCTCTCTTCATTGGCACGATTTTGGAAAGCATGTGTTGCACATCCATTGTGTACCTTTCCCTGCGGACTTCCTCTTGCTGTCTCCTTCCTTCTGCTAATGTCTGAAGCACATCAGCAGCATCAGCCTCTGTCCTCACCCACCCGCTTCCCTCTGGCCACTGACTCTCAGAAACAAGAGTGATGATCTTTGGTCTAGTAATTAAAGAATCAGAGGTATAATATAATGTTCCCAAATTTCTCTCATAGTGCTTAATCATTTATAATATTCACCATTTGAATTTAACAGAAATAGATTTTTTCAACTCTGATCTCATGTAACAGGGGGAAAAAAAGTCATATTTTATTACCCAGAATATTTTATGTCTATTGACCAGGCTACTGTACAAAGATAGAGAAGCATATATGATCTCCATTTTTCAAAACCTCTGTACTAAAGTCTCTATTCTCAAATACTTGAAAATCTGTAAAACTACAGGAGACCAAGTAAGCTGCTATGCCCATACATAAATCTGTGCTCTATTCTTATACAGATGTCTGCCCTAACACTACCTGTGTTCAAGTATTTAAGAAATTGGAAAGACTGAGAACGCAATCATCTGATCTATATTTATAAAAGCCCAAGTGACCGTTAGGACTGAACGACTGGAATGACCGGTCAACCACTCACTATGATGCGCACTGACGAACAGGGGGCAGAAGCTCAGTGCAGGAGCTGTCCCCTGGTGGTCAGTGAACTCCCATAGCCAACCTCCCATGGCCAGTCAGCCACTCGCGCTCCCTCCCCACAGCCAGCTGGCCCTCATCAGCCCCTGGTGCTAAACAATTCATAGACAACCTGCTTCTGGGCTAAGGTTTCCTACGTAGCAGAGCAGCTCCCTCGCTGTGATTGATTGAAAGTCAGACCTCCACACAAGGATTTGTCTAACTCTTTTCCTCACCCTTCCCAGGGGCCCACCTGCCCACTGTGGTGGCAGTGGTACATGGTGAGGGAAGGAGGAGGGCGGGAGGCAGGGTACCCTGTAGTGGTGGTGTGCCCACAGCAATGCCGGCTTTCAGCATCTGTTCCTTCTGCACCTGGCCCTGCGACCATTGCCCTCTCTCCTGACCCCACCAGGACCTTAGGACCCCGGACTGGGGCAGGGAACCAGGGGTGGGTGGCAGTAGATGCAGACCCTTTCCCAAAGAGGGCTGAGGGCTGGCTTCCTCCTCAGGACCAGTGGCCAACCTCTTGTGGTACCTCCCCTTATTTCTCCCCCCAGGTCATCAGGCTCTGATTGGCCCAGCCCCAATCAGCCTGCCCAGATAGGCCAGGCCTAGCCCCGATTAGCTCTTATCACTGGCCAGGCCTAGGGACTCCACCCATGTATGAATTCATGCACCAGGCCTCTAGTAATAAATAAGACCTTGGTGTCACGCAAACAAATCAGGTATACTTTGCAACCTTAGGGAGAAACTCTCGCCCTAGGTAGAGAAGGTGCAGGTTTTACAATGAAGTGCTTTTAAATTCAGTGCTCTTCATCAAGTAAGACAGATGACCTGCTTCTCTACCCCTCTGTCATAACACACACAGCATGCTGTGGAGGAAAGAAAGAGGTCCAGCAGGAGAGTCCATAAAGTGCTAGAATCACTTGCTATGGTGCTAACATAGCAAGATCATCCCAATTCACAAGAGAAGACTCTCAAGAAATGAGCAGCTAGAAATGCAGGTTCCCCTTGCCCGCCCACCTGGCAGCACCTCCAGCTTCTTTGCACTACACCCTTTGTCTCTTCTGCTGCTCCATAGGCTTGAAAACCACCTCTTAGTTGCTATCTCCTATACAAACCCATGCTGAACACTCATGAATCCCTTTTTCTGTCATATTCTGATATTCTACAGGACGGATATCAGACAGAGACAGTCCCATCATGTATCAACTTTTCTTTACTGTTTCTAGAAGTAGCTGGACAGGCTCTCAATGGTCAGTTTTTCCAAGGGTAAAGGAGACATGTGTTTCTGTGTCTATAGGTGTGTGTGGTCTACAGTCTCAGTTAAAAAGGTAGCATCTATTATCTTGGGCCTTGGAAGAATTAAAAGTGAAACAGTCCCATATTAACATCCTATTATACCAAGATGGCAGGAAGGTTTCTAGCCAGAGAGGGCAGACAAACAATCCATGGAGGAGTTATGGTCCTCGGGAGGGGGGTGGGTGGGAAGAGGTTGAAGGCAGTACCTAGGGGGACAAATAATAGCTCATTTTAGGAACTGAAAGAATGCCAGTGTGCAGCTGAGTATAGCAAAGTCCAGAGGAAGAAAGGAAGGAAGAAATGGGGTGGGGGAGGGCAGGGGGAAGAAAGCACATAGTAAAATTGTTTTTCATGTGAACTTAACAATTCATTAAAGAGATTTAAAGTTACTCTGATATTTTAGTGACCATAAAGAGTTAGATGGGAATGCAGAGGATCCCTTAATTTTGACTTATATCTTATGCAGCTTTAAAAAATTTCTAGATTTTTCAGTATGAATCATTTTCTTAAGGAAAAATACGAGGAGGTGTCAGGGGAGGAAGAGAAGGAGATGAAGTCACTGATTTAGCCATTTGGCTTCTTGGCAATTTACCCAGATTTTATAAACTTTTTAAACTTATCAATACTTGCTGGAAGCAGTGGGCCTGTGAAGGTCTTTGCCATGAAGCTGGAACAATTAATTGCTACGTGGCATGAAGCAAATGTCTACCCTTTGTTGGGACCCTTTCCCTTCTGGGGAAGGAGATGCTATGTAATTTTCAATAACTTTCTGGCTTAATGGGCCCATGGCTTCCTCTGCCAAAGGGAGAGAAAGAACAGGAACTATTAAATAAAATAGCTTAAAAAATAGGGATTATGTTTACATCAGCCAGCTAAAAGTTAGTGATGATTAAATTAAGTGTAAGAATATAATTCTCTGCCAGGCATCTCAAAAAATTCAACAATGGAATTGAGCCCAAATGACTTGAGCAGTTTGGGGTTTTAATGTTTCATTGTAAAACCTTATCTGTACATAACTATGTGAATTTTAATTCAAAGTTGATAGAAATGGAAAAAAACAAAACTGACTTAACATAATATATCTCTATTAGAATTTTATGTACCGCAGATGACAAAGAAATGAAAAAGAGGCACATTCTAAGATCCTATGTAATAAAAAGGTAATATGCAAATCTATCGCATGGCCGAACAATGGAACAACCATCAGGAAGACCATCTGGGACCATGCTATGACACTCACTGCTGCCAGGCTAGCCAAGGCAGGTGAAATGCGATTGGTTGGGGCCTGGCCATTACCCCATGATTGCCCTGCAGAGGGAGGCCCAGGCCACCTGCTGTGGGATGATCAACTGGGAGGCTCCAGGATCACCCCAAAGAGGGAAGCCCAGGCCACCAGCTAGCAGGCTGCAGCTGGTGGGTGGAGCCTCTCTTTGTAAGGGAAGCCTGGGTCATAGTGTTGGAGGGAAGCCAGTGGGAAGCCTAGGTCCTGGGTGCCAGAGGGAAGCCTGTGCCAGCAGCTGTGGGAAAGAAGGCATACTCTTGCACTAATTGCATGCATTGGGCCTCTAGTGTATAAATAAAACAATAAAAAGTAAAATGCTACATAATAAATGTAGAGATTGATAGGTAAACAAATAGCATTAAAATGTCTAGGAAGTGAATAATTGCAGCCAGTCCTGGATAAAAAATGGTAATTAAGTAACATACAAATAACTTCACACCAAAGATATTTTACGTAATTATACTAATCTCTTTAATAAGTTGCAATACCTTTTTTCTTATTGGCTGTCAATTTAATATTACTATTTTTTATATATTTTTATTGATTTTAGAGAGGAGGAGAAGGAGTAGGAGGAGGAGAAAGGAGAAAGAGAGAGAGAAAGAGAGAGAGAGAGAGAGAGAGAGAGAGAGAGAGAGAGAGAGAGAGAAACATCAATGATAAGACAGAATCATTGATTGGCTGCCTCCTACATGCCCCACATTGGGGATCGAGCCCACAACCTGGGATATGCCCTGACCATGAATTGAACTGTGACTTTCTGATTCATAGTTCTATACTCAACCAGAGCTATCCTGGCAGGACAATAGGTTAATATTATAGCAAATACTTACATAAGGTTGATTAAAAATACTAATTTCCATTTTATTAGAAGTCACTTGTTCAATAACTTATTAAAATTATAATGGGAAATATTTAGACAGCATTCAGACCAACACTGGCAGTGAACAATTAATGTACTTGAGAAATCTAATCAACTTAAAATAAATGAGACCTTAAAATTATGCAGGTTTTTTGTGTTTTTGTGTGTGTGTGTGTGTGTGCGTGTGTGTGTGTCAAAATTGCCTTTGTAAATGAGTAAACTCTATGTGATGTGACCATATACCACACCATTCAATATGGGACACTTTTAATAGTGAAAGAGGAGATATTAACAGGCTGAGATATAATTGTAAACTGGGGCCATCAAAGACCAGGTATACATAATCTATTTGAATACCAGGCATCAAGGTTGGTGAATTAATCTCTGCAGTACAGAGATTAATTTCATTATGGAAGTATTTCTTAAAGCTTGTTTTTGAACTAAAAACAATGAAAAGACACAATAAATTGTTAAAATTATCGAAACTTCTGGGCAAGGATCATTCTTAGAGACATTTTGTGAAGTTAAGATACATTAAGCTAAAGTGAGATTTTCATAGCAGAATAAAACATTGGGTTAATAATTGATCAGAAGGCATCATCCAGAAATGTATGGGCCCTGCTGAATAGATGTCGACCACTGAACAGAGGCCAGAAAAGGACAATGGGAGCACAAACGAAAACAAGAAACAGGGAAGGATAGTAAAACAAACTCGTAACATTTCCAGCATTTCCAATATGGCCAGCAAAGTGGCAGGGATGGGACAAGAGGGTCATTTCAATGGGGATATCAGTAATGTTTTGCTTCATTAAATTAAACAACATATTTTTGGGTTTATGTGCTTGGTGCTAAAGGCGATACAAAAATATAAGGAATAGGTCCCCCCACCCACTAAAGATATTAATAGGCTGTTGGGAAGCAGCTACATGAGAAATGAGAGTGTTAATGTTTTCAAAGAAGACCAGCTTTTACATGACAAGAAAACTAATTAGTCAAGTTGATTGCCTTTGTGTTCATAGCAGCAGTCAGTTGAAAAGACATTTTAAAAAACTGAGATAATCTTATCCACCACACTAATTGAATTGATTCCACTGCTTATATTGTACTTTCACCTTCTGTGATGGTGGTTGAGTTGACTGATGACCATGCTCACTTGGTCAGCCCTGAAGTGGCACTAGGAAGACAAGACCTTAGCAACATCGAAGTCAATAACAGCCTCACTGAAGGTCATAGACTGAAGGCCACAGTAAACCTCCCAGTAACTACTCAGAGCTTTCTAAGGAGGTGCAAGTAAAATTAGCACCTCCTCCCACTTCCCTCTGAGGTCCAAGGACTACAGGTCTGAGATTTATCACTATGCACCTACAGGTATGTCTTTGAGGTTTACCCCTTTTTATAATGCTTTTGTTGGACAGCATGTTTGTAGTTTTCTCTGAAACTGTATTAGCTTGCTAAGGATGTCACAAGAAAGTACTCAAGAGGGTGGCTTAAATTACAGAAATTTAATGTCTCACAGTTTGGAGCCTAGAAATCAGAGTTGGTTTCTTCTGTGGCCTCTTTCCCAGGAATATGGATAGTCACCCTCTCTCTGTGTCTTCACATGGTCTTTCCTATGTGTCCATTCCCAAATTTCCTCTTCTTACAAGGACAATGAGCATATTGGATTAGAACCCACCCTAATGACTCCATTTTAATTTAATTACATCTTTAAAGATTCTATCTCCAAATACGGTCACACTCTGAGGTATTCGGGGGTTAACACTGTCTTAGTGAGCTAAGCTGCCATAAAAAATATTTCAGAACGGGTGGCTTAAACAGTAGAAATTGATTTGCTCATAGTTCTAGAGACTGAAAGTCCAAAATCAGGGTGCCAGCCCAATTCGTGTCTGGTAAAAACTCTCTCCTTACATTGTAAATGCTGTCTTCCTGTGTCCTCACATCCAAGTAGGTCTTCCTTTTTTTATAAATGTGCCAGCCTTATCAGATTAGGGCTCCATTCTTTTGACCTCATAAAACCTTTGTCATCTCATAAATCCAAATATAGTCATATTTAGTCATATTGAGAGTTAGGGCTTCAATATATGAATTTGGGGTACACAATTCCATCCATAGCAGAATTGACCATACACATTTGTGGGGTGCATAGTTTACCCATTATGGCAATATTTTGTTATTCAAAGAACCTTCCTATGGCCATTTCTACCTTTGGTTTTGGAGGAGTGCAAGAAAAATCACTCAGGGAAGCTCTCCAAAATTGGTGCTCCAGCAGGCACAGCTGTGCTACCAAGAATAGCATGTACAAGGTTGGTGCTTGTGTTTTGTTTTGTTTTGTTTTTCAAGCAGGAGACATTTTAATATCCCATTCAAATGCTTAAAATGTTTATGGATACTGATCTTCTATGACTAACCATCAGGAAAGAATGACAGAAAATGACCATTATGGCAATAAACAGACTGCAAGGTATCATGGAGACAATCCTCACAGGTAAGGCCAGGTAAGGCTAAGGCTTAATAATAACATTGGGCACTCATGAAAAATATTCTAAAAAAACCCATCATTAACACTTAATGAGATTTTTTTTTTAGAATAAAATGCTCTAGTGCCATACTTCCTTTAAGTTACATGTCAGAAGAGTTAGTACAGGTCTTTTACACTTTAGTGGAGATGGGTTTCTCATTAGAGTGTATCTTGCTTACACCCTCACTTATAAAGGGGGTGGGGAGAAAGAGAAAGAGAGAGAGAGAGAGAGAGAGAGAGAGAGAGAGAGAGAGAGAGAGAGAGAGAGAGAGAGAGAGAGAGAGGGAGAAGAGAAATGACTTATAGGAGATTATAAAGTAGGAAATTATAAATATTAATTGATTGATATTAAGCAGACTGTCATTATCTTAAGTGATTAAGATAATGACAGAGACTAAAGAAAGCAATATTACCCCAGGGGCATATTTAAAGGATAGAACACTAACCTTTGTGAAATTTCTGACACCAGGGACTACAGGTCAAGGTTCTCATTTGCATTGCCCCACACACAACACACATCTGTTGGCTGGGTCTAAACTGGTGGATCATAATCCTAGTAGGAAAATTAGGACTATCCTGAGGACCACTCCTGAAGTCTGCTGCTCCAGAATCCTCCACAGAAGCCCACTTCTGGTGCTTATGCCACACAATATCCATAGCTGATTGCCTTCTTCCTGACCCTTTTTTTTCTATTCTCTATCCTCACAATTGATGAGAGGAGGAAAACTTATAATAATTAGAGATGATCCAAGGCCTTCCCTTAGTTCTTTGTATTCCTGATACTAAGGTATGAAGAATGACAAGCAACCTTGATGAGAACTTGGAAACGCTTTGCAAACTCATTGCTCTGACCCTATATGTCTAACTTAGACTAGTATGCACATCAATTACTAATTATAGGACAAGTCAACAACAAAGATAATTCCCAGGCACGCCTATGCCAATCACTCAGGGTTCTATTCTCATTGTATGTAAGCTATTCTCCAGCCTGCCTGAATTTCAGTCTGTACTTAAACAATACTTGGTATTTACAATTGGCTTCCAACAGTTGGATTTTCAGAGTTTCTTAGAGCTTCAAAGTCAGAGTCTTAGACTAATCACTTTGTTTCATATTTGTCAAGTAGAATAGCCTATTACAGTTTCCAGCTTTAGACCTTGGAACCTAATTCCTGGCTAGAGTCTATTAGTGGTCATGGAAAGGAGGGGTATCAGAAAGGTACTTTGGTGTTTAATATTAATGTCTTTCTATATATAGAGAATTCCAACATCCTAAAAGTAACCCAGGGATTGGCGTATAAGGCTTATGATATAAATTATGGCCACCAAGAAAAGTGGTTAAAATTGGAGTGGCTAATACACTGTTACATAATTGATCCTGTTATAGATGAATTTGACTGATATTTATTCATTCTCCTTCAACAGCTTGACAAGGTTCTAGAAGCACAGAAATAATGGAAAATTCATATTTCACCTTACTTGTGCTCTTCAAAAAAAGAATTTGGTATTTGTTCTCTAAACTCCACAGTTAAGGTTAAAATTCTAACCTTTAAATATCCATTTTGAAGGAACAAGGAGTGATGCATCTCCTTGTAAAATGATACCTTTTTACACGTTTTCTTTTATTTCAGCTATCCAAATCAGAGACTACAAAAGCTTAAAATTGGTGAGATACAGATTTCTTCTGGTTATATAATGGATTCAGAGAAGGGAGATTTCATCTTCAACTCAGAAAAAAACAGACATGGAATTTTAAATGTTGGCAGTGTGAGAAATTTAAAACTATAAACAAACATCCAAAAAATCTCAAGTAATATAGATTAAATAAACAACACTAATTCTAATATTTAATAACATGCATCTCATCTAATCAATATTTATTTTTTAAAATATATTTTTATTGATTTCAAAGAGGAAGGAGAGGAGAGAGAGAGAGAGGAGAGAGAGAGACATCAATGATGAGAAAGAAAAATTGATTGGCTGCCATCTGCATACCCCAAACTGGAGAAAGAGCTCACACCCTGTGTGCTCTGGCTGGGAATCAAACCATGACCTCTTGGTTCATAGGTCAACCCTGAACTGCTGGCTGGGTCTAACAACAGTCACGTTAATGGATACTTTTTAAAACTAAGAGGAAACATTTTAAAATCATGATTCTTACTGTATTGTTCTTATGTGGAATAAACATATTTTAGCTGGTTTTTCTTCATTGGGAATTTATTTACTTTTCTCTATTACTTTCCCCTGGTACAAATTATGCCCATATATGTTATTGACAATACGCTAATTTGACATGTTAATACAGATGAAATATTTTGATACATGTAAGTGTCTTGATCACTGATATGTCCCTGAGCACATAGCTGAGAACATATAGATGTGTATGTGCATGAATGTGTGCATTCAAATAAATGAGCACTTACTTTGGCATATCCAACAGAACTCCTACAATATAGTGAAATGTTCAACACTTATAATTATCCAACTTGCACTGTACTTCCCTAAAATAAATAACTCAAAATCAAAACAAAACACACATACACACAAAATGCTTAAGAGAAAATAAATTTGTCCAGTTGGTGAAAGAGAAAGGTTCTCCTCACATATCTGCTCAGCCCCAGTGCTTCTCAAAAAATACCATGGTTCTGGCCATGTCATGATAATGTGTGCTCACTGTGTCTTTAACTGCAGAACCCCGGTTAACCCAAAGTCCCTGGCTTCTCACTTAGTAGAAGAACTCAGATCTTCACATTCCACTAATGCCTTCAGAGTCTCAAGTAATGGGAAAATCTTGAGATGCATTACCAAGAGAAAAAAAATAGCAGAATTCCCTAAACCCTTGCTTTGATATTTATTAGAATTATTATGTAATTTCTTTGATTATTTTTTCCATGAACATTATGATGAAAATGTCCATACAAAAACAAATTTGAAAGCACAAAAGAATGTTAAGCTATGCAATAATTATATCATTTTGCATAGCTATTGCTGCATAGGTGAATTATTTATATTAAATTATGTCAAATAAAGTCATTGCATAATGATATTTCTTTTTAAATCATAATACTTCTTTTAAAAGCATTTTACAGCCCATAATGTATAATAAAAATGACACTAGAATTTAAATTTTTCTAATTGTGGGTGATGCATTCATTTAATGCCACATTTATTTTAGATCTCGACCTCAGGATTGCATACTATGTCTCATACATGTTAATTGTTTAATAAATTGATTCACAAATTATCCAATTTTCTAGCTTTTCAAACATAATTAGGCATATTAACATATATGAGTTTAGCATATTATCAATTAGTTATGCAAATTGAAGTATGGATTATTCAATAGAAAGCTAAGTATTTTTAATAGTACACAATGCCTCTAATTTCACTATACCTCTCTAATTTTTCTAAAATTTTACCACCTTTCTGAATTGTCTTTTCTTAGAACGCTAGTAAAAAATATATAAATTTAAATCTGCTTTTATTAACTGACCTTAACACAATCAATTGTACTTTTTATCCTTAAAAATGTCTTACAGTCTTTTGTAGTGGCATAGTTTATAAAACAAACCTTGATATATCACTGGGCTCACAAGTAAATGACTGGGTCAATTTAGATAAGACCCCACGTAGACACTCCTTCCCCAATGAAATTATTTAGTTTCCTGATTAAACCAATCCCCGAGATGGGCTATAAGAACTCTTCAGAGGAAATAAAATCTTAATTACATTATATATATATTCCAATTAGGCCAACATATAAATCCTGGTTAAACACAGAAAACCTGAAGTCAAACCTGGGATGCTAAAAGAATTTCATTTTCTTGTTCAGTAGTTCACTGATGACTATGCAGTCTCTTTTAAAATAATATTTGAAATATCTCTATCACAACAAATACTGCATATAAAACAAATTATTTATTTTGTCAACTGCTTTTTGTATGACAGGCTTTTCTTTAGAGTTGTTCATTTCCATGTCAAAAGGAAAAATATTGTGCATCACTAAAATAAACAGAGCATTTTAAAAGTATCATCACTCAACTGAAAGAATTGTCACTTTTAAAAACAATGTTGAGCTTCTATTCCTGTTGTAATAATTGCCAACCAGTTCTACTGGCACTTGACTAGAGGTAAATGATTGCACAATATATATATAGGATAGGGTAAAGTCATAATCACACCCACATTGAACAGCTCAAAGTGATCAGGGACTCTTAACACAAACAATCTGACTTTTAATTATTTTTGAATTAATTTAACTTCTCATTTATTCATCTTAGCATTTCTTACAAAAAGGCATTTTAATCCCCATACTTGAAGAAGTCAGACTCTTAGAGAACCCTCAGTGATCCCCACTGTCCTGGTATTCATGTCCATATGTAATCATCGCCCCCAGAATGGGGGCTGGCCTACAGAGCTGATGGGATGTCCCTTCCATGCCAACATTTCATAAGGCACCAACTAACACACTCACTCCTTTGCTGGCTCGGCTGAAGCAAGCAACCCAGCTGGAGAGGCCTCTGTAGTCTGGAACTGAGCAGGGCCTGCAGCCAGGAGGGAACTGAGATGCTTCGTTCAACAACCCTCAGAACCTGAATCCTCCCAACAACCACAAGAACTTGGAAATAGATCCTTCTACAGTCAAGCCTTCGGATGAGGCACCAGCTCTGCCCGGCACTTTGAATGCAGCCCTGGAGGTACTCAGAACACAGAAGCCAGCAAAGCTGTGCCTGGCTATCCGATCCATTAATAACGTGAGAAAATAAGTGAGTGTTGTTTTAAGGCACTAAATTGTCATAATTTGTTGAACAGGAAAAGGCAACTAATACAATACAATACCTGACAATATACCATGGTTGTATTTGGATTTTATGTTATTAATGGCTGGCTCATAAATATTTCAACTAGAGTTATCATGTTACAACCACATTTTCATTGAAAGACACAGAAAATAAAGACTGAAGTCAAACAGAGCTGAATGTCAAATCTGTGTGTTTATGCAAATATTGTAATTTAAATTCTTGTGGCTTCAGGTTTCTTCAGGTTTCCCTCTAAAAGGGGTGATATTGTTCTTATTTCAGAGAGTTTTAGGAAGTATATGAAGTGACAGTGTGCTCACTAAACAGGTTATATAAAATCATGACTTAAAATTCTAAAAAATATAATCCATGAATTTTAAGATATTTTCCTTATTTTTGCCCACTCCGAGATTCTGCCTTACCTACTCTCTATTTGCAACACAATCTATTGCCTCAAGTGTTAATCCCTAGCAGTTTCTGTTTATTTGAACTTTAAAATGCATAATGCAACATTTTAAATGTGCTTTGAAGGTGAGAAAGAATGCCCTTTTCATATCCTATATGGCATGCCCAATGTAATACTTAAGCAAGTTGCTAAGTCAATCCTGCAAAGCATAAAAAGAATGCTCACTGGATTTAATGCTAAGCACTGAAGCAAGTTCTTCCATGAGGAAATTCAATATCCCCCCGCCCCCAGAAGATAAAAGGAAAGCAATGATTTACCACTTTTAGAACATTCTAGAGGTGGTGAAGTGAAAGTAAGTTTATAGTTGTGAATATGCAAAGCACAGACTTTATTTGTGTACTATTTTTATAAATTATTGTATTATTTTCCTTATGAACAACTGTAAATCTACTTTTGCCACACCTGTATTTACAATTGAAATTATATGACTTTTACATTATTTTTTTACTTTCTTTTTTTAAATTTCTTTATTGATTATGGTATCACATAATTGTTCTCATCCCTTCATTCCCATACCAAACCCTCCTCATGTATGCCCACCCCCTGTTGTCCATGACTTCTGGTAGGCTTATATGCATGCACACAAGTCCTTTGTTGGTATCTTCCCTTTGCCTCCACCCTCCCATACCTTCCCTCTGAGGTACGTTATTTTTTTTTTTTTACTTTTTTATCTGAACTAACAGAATCTTATATTTACTTTATGTTAAAGGTGGTCAGATGATGATTTTGATCTATAAAAAAAGGAATAAAAGGGGAAGAATTACTTTTGCACCATAATCTTTTGAATTAGATAACATAAAAGTGAGGCTACAGATTCATGAGTGTGAACAGTTGTTTTTATCTGTATTTTATCAGGGTGTAATAAATAAAATATTGAAAACTATAAAAGTTTGTTCCTAGATATTTCTACAAGACACAGACATGAAAGTATATCATTGTCATAATAAAAGTAACCTTAAATTCCACCCAACAGAAATACTTGGAGCTGAGCACTGAGTTACTTTAGGCTGTGTTTTTTGAAATGTGCAAGAAATACATTTCCTTTAATAGCGAACTTACATTTAAACTATCAAGATCCTAGGGCTGGTGTGAACAAAGTCTTGTGAACAAGGGATTTTGGAAAGTAATGTGAAACTCAAAGAAACATAAAGACATTTAAGGAGGGTTGTGGATTTTCCTTTGTTGCAGGGCTCATGACACATTTCTTTCTTCTGAGAATGCTTTATTGCAATCCTCCCCACAGGCGGAATGTAAAATATAAAATCTGAAGTAGAAATCAAGAATGTATTTCTCATTTAGACATTCAGGTGTTCAGCTCTCACTGCAGGCCAAGCGCTGTGCTAAGCACTGCAGACAGAGCATGGAAAGCAGCATTGTTCATCCTTCACTGTGCTTCTCTGCAGCAAGGAAGTCAGATATTGGACAGGTGACAACATGGACGATGAGCGTCATCAAGAGGAGCAGGAAATATTAGGGGGGTCAAAAAAAAAAGAAAGAAGAAAGGAAGGAAGGAAGGAAGGAAGGAAGGAAGGAAGGAAGGAAGGAAGGAAGGAAGGAAGAAAGAAAGAAAGAAAGAAAGAAAGAAAGAAAGAAAGAAAGAAAGAAAGAAAGAAAGAAAGAAAGAAAGAAAGAAAGAAAGAAAGAAAGAAAGAAGCACATTTACTGAGCACATACACTCACGTACCACACTGTGGCACTGACCTCGGGAGGGCATCAGGAGTAACTTCCCAGAAGAAGTCACTTTAAAAAGGTGAGAATAGCCGAAACCGGTTTGGCTCAGTGGTAGAGCCTCGGTCTGCGGACTGAAGGGTCCCGGGTTCGATTCCGATCAAGGGCATGTACCTGGGTTGTGGGCACATCCCAGATAAGGGGTGTGCAAGAGGCAGCTGGTTGATGTTTCTCTCTCATCGATGTTTCTAGCTCTCTATCTCTCTCTTTCCTCTCTGTAAAGAATCAATAAAATATATTAAAAAAAAAAAAAAGGTGAGAACAGCTGGGCAGTTAATGGGACTGAAATAGAGGGCCATCCCAGGAAGAGAAGACAGCATGAGAGAAGGTTCAGGCAAAACACAATAGAATGCCAGCAAGAAGTTCATTTGGAACACCTCTGCAGATTCAGAGGACTAAGGGTGAGGGGAGGGAGGTGTGGGGTGTATGGATACTGGGGAGGACAGTGGTGTGCAAAAGAAAGCAGCTGGAGTTAAGACCAAGAGGGTTGTCAAAAGTCAAATAGCATACTCTTAGAATTATGAGCATACATTGTTCCTCTCTTTTCTGTTTTATCTTAAGAACAACTGGAAGCTGCTGATATGATCGGATGTGTACTTCAAAAATCTGATAATCCACAAGTTACAATTTCCCAGCTAAATGAGCTGTGACTCTAAGTGACAGGGACAGAAATACCATAAGGTCAAGATTTCCACACAATTAAATGGTAGTTTCCCAGGCGAAAGTCAGTTTTCTCTGAAATGACAGCAATACCAACGGTGGCTAACACTTATTAAATATTTATTTATACCAAGCACCTCGCTAAATATGGCCCAGAAATCATCCATTTAATCTTCAGCATCATGCTATAGAACAGGTACTATTATTTTCAGTTAATGGATAAAAACTTGAATATTACTGATATTAAAAACAAAACAACAACAACAAAAAAACCTTGCCCAGATTGAAAAAGATTAGTAAATGATCATCCTGTTTTGGTATGCATTGCATCTGCTGCCTCCAGGGAAGCCACTGCTTGGATCATTCCATATCCTAATGTTGACTTGTTGCTGCCATTATTATTAAACTCACAGACTGCCAGACATACTATCTTCACCAGCACCATGCATGTTCATAAAGGAGATTAGCAGCATAGTGCTTGCTATGCTTGTGTCCCCCGAAGCAAGCCACAGTTTCATAATTGCTGAGTTCATATTGCATTTAATGTGCTTTGCATATCACTGTCACATAATGTTATGTCTGTAACATAGCATAAGACAGTTATTCAGTCAGATGCTGCATTGAGAATATTTGCAGAACTATAATATCAAGAGAATGCAATCATCCATTAACACATTAACCAATGCAGCACAATGTTATGACTCTAGTTACAGCTTCACCACAAGAGAGCTTCTAGCATAATGAAATCATCTAAAAAAGGAAAAATGGATTTTATACTATATGAACTAGCAGAGTCTTCATTTTTAACAGTAAAAGAAATATGCTTGTACAAAGGTGTTTTCTAGCAAAAACACCCATTTTTTCAGTCTGGCCCAGTGGCTCAGTTGGCTGGAGCATAGTGCTGGACACCAAAAAAGTTCAGGGTTCATTTCCAGGTCAGGGCACATGCCTAGATTGATAGTTCGATCCCATGTCAGGAGCGAGTAAGGGAGGCAACCAATCAATCTTTCTCTCACATCCATATTTTCGGTCTCTCTGTCTCTTCCTTCTTCTTTCTTTCTAAAAATCAATAAACATACTCTCAGGTGAGAATTAAACACACACACACACACACACACACACACACACACACACACACGCTCTCTGCAAAAAACACCCATTTTTCTCATTAGAGAAATATGAGAAAAATTTTTCATCCTATGATATATGAAAGCCATGCAGATTTTTATAAACTTAATCTGGATTTTTTGAATGTATTAATAGTAGTCTTCTTGCCAAAAGGAGGAACCAGTTACAAAGGAATACAATGTAAATAAAGAATAATCCCGCCCTAGCCAAAACTGGTTTGGCTCAGTGGATAGAGTGTAGGCCTGCAGACTGAAGGTGCTTGGGTTTGATTCCAGTCAAGGGCATATACTTTGATTGCAGGATTGATCTCCAGTAGGGGTTGTGCTGCAGGCAGCTGATTGATGTTTCTCTCTCATCATGTTTCTAACTCTTTATCCCTCTCCTTTCCTCTCTGAAAAAAATCAATAAAATATATATTTTTAAGAAGAAGAATATTTTTTTCTATCTGCCAAGCTGGGGAAAAAAAGGTTTTAGATTTTATGGGAAATATTTAATATTCATTATAATGCAATGTATGCATTAATATCATATTTGAGCAATTGGCTCTAACTAAATAAGCTTGAAAGGAATAATTTATTACCACATAATTCTAAGAGCATGTTATTTGCAATGATTTAAAGGTTAAGTGCTAACAGTCTTAAGTTATATTTTGAGTATAAGAAACAACATTTTTACATTTAGATCTCATCCATTAAATGCCTCTGCCAAATAATAACTAAAGAGGAAAATGGTAAAAGCAAACTTTATTAACCTTCTTAAATAATATCTGTATAATTTTTAAGATTATGTATGTTTAAAATAGGATTGGTATAATTAAATTGTGGATCCTAGCTAATTGAAGTAAAGTTACATGGTAAGTAAAAAGAAAAAAAAACCTCATGTCTTTATTGACTATTTTTCTCCTTTTGTGAATCATCTCTGTATTTTACTAATTTTTCTAATTTGAAGCTACTTTTTTTTTACATCACATTGATCACATATTACAAGTATATATAAAGAATATAAAGATTTTGTTATATATATTGCAAAAACTTCTCAGGTTTTTATTCAACCTTCATTCATTTAAATAGGAACTTTGGTCATATAGAAATATCTTTATGTTTTAAAATTTATGTAGTCATAATTACACCCATATATACAATACATAAAAATCTAAGTGACTGAATGACTGATCAACCAATTGCTATGATTCGCACTGACCACCCAGGGGGCAGATACTCCATGCACTCCCATAGCTAACCTCTCATGGTCCCTCGCCCTGGTTGGCCAACCTCCCATGGTAAACTGCCCCCAGCTGGCTGGCCCTGATTGGTCCTGATTGCAACTGGGCAAGAGGGCCCCAATCAGCCCAATCACTGGCCAGGCGAGGGACCCCACCCGTGCACAAATGTGTGCCCTGGGCCTCTAGTATTAAAATAATTTACTATAATAATAATATGTTTTGAAAAGCCTTACCTTACTAAACATTATAAAAAAAACAGACATGTATATTTATTGTATTTTATGTCACTTTTTAATATTTGACCTTAACATTAATTTAATAAAAAGTGGGAAGTATAATCCAGTTTTCCTCCTTCCATCCCTTTTTCATTCCCCCTTTCTCCATCTTTTTTTAAATTTTATTTTAAGCAGCTACCCCATCATCCCAACTGTATTTATTATTAAGCAATAAGTATTTCTTTATTTGTAATTCCACTAATAACATAGTTGTTTATTATGAGCTCTCTATTCTGTTCCATGACCTGCCTGCCTGTTCCATGTGCCAATATCACTATCACTCCAGAGGGGTTGCTAAAGACAACCCTGCCAAGAGCCAACTCCCTGAAAGATACATTTGCTGAAGTTCCAATTCAGTTCATTGACCAATTTATTAAAACTGTATTTCTCAGACAGGGGGACTAAGAGAGCTCTATGGACCCATGATAGAACTGGGACTATAGGAGACCCTTTTCAGTTTTCTTTTCTCAAACACCTCTCTGCTCTTCCACCTGCCTGCTTCCTACCTTAACATGTATTGATAATAAAAGTATTTTCTTTCTCTGCAACCTTTGTGGAAAGGTTTTCTGGTTTGGGAGTTTTTGCTTTTAATTATATTTCCCCAATAAATGCCACTGAATCAAATTCCTTCCTCCAACCTTTACTTTTCTGATCATTTTCTAATATTTATTCAGACATACAATTCAGAATTAATTTCTGGAGTTAAAAATTAAAAGGATTTGTAGATTCAGACTGAGTTTAAATTTAATATAAACATTAGACTTGAGATTAATGTTTTCGTAGCCTTGGACTTAACATAGAGAAGGTAATTATTTGTTTGTTTGTTTGTTTGTTTTTGCATTTCCCCCCTTTTGTTTGTCCTGATAGTCCGTAGGTTTCCTTTTATAGATTTTGGTATCCTTGTTAAATTTATACCTATAAGTTTTATGAATAACTGATTTTGTTTTGTTTTGAAAATACTTTTATCGATTTCAGAGAGGAACTGAGAGGAAGAAAGAGAGAAACATCAATGATGACAGAGAATCATTGATCAGCTGCCTCCTGCATGCTCCCTACTGGGGATGGAGCCTGAAACCCAGGCATGTGCCCTGACCTGGACTTGAACCCTTGATCTCCAGGTTCATAGGTCAACACTCAACCACTGAGCCACGCTGGCTGGCTGATTTTGTTTTAAAATTAAATTTGTACGACATTTTTCTCAGTAACTGAGATCTATGAAATACTATATTTTTAATATCTAAATATAATAATATTTTAAAAAATTTATAAGCTTATTTTTATAACATTGTTAAACTGAGACACAAAAAGTGAACTGATTTTACTACATATTTGGATATAGAAAATATGTCTATGAAATTCTCTCTGCTTAGTACATAAACAGCTATCTTAATTTTTTTTTTATTATAAGGGTGAAGGGCCAGTGAATTAAAAGAGTAAAAGGATTCATCAAAGAATATATTATATCTGGGAAGTAAAAGTTTATGGAATTTTACATCCACTTCCAAATGTCCAACATCATGAGGAAAGAAATGAGGATCAAAACGAGAGACTTTTTTTTTTTTTTCTGTGCACAAAACAGTCTCCTCTGCTTGGAAACAACAGTACATACTGTACTACCTAAATTGAAACAGATTTAGGATTAGTGGTGGGCGAAAACTGGCAAGTTTTCCTTCATATGAATCTTGCTGACAACATAGCAGATTTCCTTATTCTGAAAGAAAAAAAAAAGCTCTTGAAACTTTCTAAAGCAATAGAAAAATGATATTTATGACATTTCACCCAAATTAATTATTGTTACTGTCACAGGCAGTTCACTCTGAATATGTGGAAAATTAAATTGCATGATCACATTATGTAGTCGTATGGTTTAGCTTTCCTCTAACTGTAAATGCAGAAGAAATTAGTTCATCCAGTTTTGCATTCTACTTTTCATTTGAAATCTTTTGTAAGATTTTTTGATAGACATGCCCAAATTCTGTGTTCCAATGTGACCTGGTACCTAAGTAGGTTTTCCTGTATCTAACTACAACATTGAGAAGTCCTATTTTCGAACATAAACTCTAGACTATAGGAGAGATTTGTTATCTGACATCCAGGACTTACTTGAGTTGAAAGCCTGATCCCTGAGTGTTTTTTATAGCTATTTTGCACTTGAATTCTTCTTCTTCTTCTTTTTTTAAATTTTAGCTTCTTTGATTGGCATTAGTATTTTATTTTATGTTATTAAATTTCTTTATTGATTATGGTATCACATAATTGTCCTCATCCCTCCGTTCTTCTATTCGCCCTCCCAAATGCGTGTTCTTAATAGCAGTATTTGCATATTTACTTACACTATTTCTTATGTTTGTATTTTCCTGTCTCAACTTGATTCAAAACTTGAAGTGAAGAAGGAAGAAATCCTCCCTCCCTGCTTCTGAGGACCTGTTGGTGAACTGACTTCTCCTTCTCAGGACCTTGGGTTCCTGTCACACTGGTGCTCATGTGTGCAGCTTCCTATGGAGTGCTGAAGTAACAATTTATCATGTCTGGTACTGATAGGACCCGTCTCAATATATTGGCAAAACTGCAAAAATGAAAAGTTAAAAAAATGGTAGCAAGTTTGAGTTTGCTCTCTAGAGAGGCAATTACTTTCTATATCCATTTTCAATTGCTATTAGGACATACAGTTATACAATTCAACTTCCTTGTTCCCCAGAAAAAAAAATGAAAAGTTTAATACTGTTTTAAATTAATAGTTTTGAATTGTTTTCAATGTTGAAGAAAACAAAAACAAGCGAATTCAACCACTAAACTGTTTTATAGCCATACTTATTTTATTCAGATGGTTTCTCTAACATAAATTTTTCATACATTGATGACTTGACTTTATAAAAATGTATTCCTTCTTTTCTTGAAAGAAACTAATTAATAAAATAATAATTATCTGTAAGGGAAAGCAAAAAAATAGGTTTTATTTTTTATTGTCAGATAGCATCTATTTCTAGCTGAGAATAATTTTGTTGGAGCTCATGTATCTTTGATGAGAAGTTACAGCTGTAAAATGAGAGCATAGAGGCAATCATCTAAAAGTGATGATAGCCACGTGTATGGCTTTCATTTCAGAAATGATATTGTCTCCTTAGGGTTTCTAATGGAATCCATTCAATGCATTAATCTAGGAAAAGTCAGCCACACACCATACAGGCATATATGGATATATTTGCATATTTTATGTGCCTTTATTTATCTAGGAAACATTTTATAACTTCCTACTTGGTGTTTTGTGTGTGTGTGTGTGTATGTGTGTGTGTACGTGCGCGTATGTGCACGCGCATGTGCATTTCTGCATTTTTCCAGGCAATCTATTCAGTATCCCTCTGTTGTTGTTTCTTTATTTTAATTTTAGGGGTTTCCTTAACTATGTTTCTAAACAACAAAAATAAAAGTTGTAATTGGTTTTTATTTCATCAACATACAACACTGAAGTGACTTTAAACATGGAAGGAGCACTGGCTGGGTAGCTCAGCTGGTTGGAGCATTATCCCAATACACCAAGGTTTCAGGTTCCATCCCAGGTCATACAAGAAGCAACCAATGAGTAAGTGGATGAGTAGAACAGCAAATAGATGCTTCTCTTTCTTTCTCTAAAGTCAATAAATCAAAATTTAAAAAATATAAACATGGAAGGAAATGCCACTTTTATACCAAATATCCACTTTTCAGCAATGCATACTTAATTGAAACAAGGAAAGGGAATCTATTTCACCTAGCCCCATGACCTGTGCTGTAATCTTACACAGTCCTCTCAGAGCTCTGATGATCTTTACTGAAAAAAACAAAAGCAAACAAACAAACAAACAAAAACCCTAATCACAGATTTGTGCTGTTTTTTGGTGTTTTTTTTTTTGTGTGTGTGTTTGTGTGTGCGCGCGTGCGTGTGTGTGTGTGTGTGTGTGTGTGTGTGTGTATGTTTTCCCCCTTCATTTATATCCCAGAACTGATTGCAAAGGAGAATTTTAACTGTCTGTTATTTCCAGGTAGTCATAGTTGTATATTTGTTTACTGGGGATACACTGTGCTATTTAGGGATGTAAAATAGCTACTTAATAAAAGAGGACATTGCAATTCTGATTCAGAAAGCAATAAATTATAAATGAAAGTGAAAACAAAGTGTGCCAAGTACATCTTACCAGGTATTTCATTCAATAAACATAATAAGCCAGAAAGGTAGACATGAAGGTAGTTATGCCCTGTTGTTACAGTGCTACTCCTTGAGCTCTATCACCCTGATGTATGTCACACATGCAGGGTGGACTCCATGATGCCACCTCAGCGGACAGGGAGAAAGAGCTGAGAAGCTACGTCAGGAAGCATCACCATAAGCTTCCGTATTCATTCTGCATTCTCCCTTTTCTGTAAACATTGAAAGAATGGTGCTTGGTGGCATAAAGGGTCACTGTGTTGCTGATTTTCAGCTCAATTTTCACCATAGCACTGACTAAAACCCAACTTTGGAAGAGGCAAACTGACAATATAGAGAATTTAGAAGCAGAACAACACGATTTGTATTTTCTGAAGGGGACAGTCGATAAGGCATGCGATTCTCCTTAGATATTCTAATCCTTGTGAGGTAAAGGCTCCTTCCATGTCACTTTTAGAATCTTATCTCTGCAATGCACTCCATGTAATTTATAGGTCACTTCCCAGGGGAAGTAGTACTGTTCCCATTCATCATCATGGTTACAGCCATGCTTATGAAAAGACTTATCAATTGCTGTCTCTATATATCTAGCTAGGTATCATACCAAAATATTAAACTCATTATCCTCATTACTAGGAGTTTACTATTAAATACTGATGAGATTGATATTAAAATACTAGAGGCCTGGTGCACGAATTAGTGCACCAGTGGGGTCACTTGGCTTGGCCTCCAAGAGCAGGCTGAAACCAGCTCTTCGACATCCCCTGAGAGGTCCCGGATTGCAAGAGAATGCAGGCCAGACTGAAGGATCACCCCCCCACTCCCCCAATGCATGATCAGGGCTGGGGAGGTACTATGAGAGGGCTCCAGGGCATGTCTGGCCCCCTCTCACTTAGTCCCAATTGGCCAGATTCCAGCAGCAAGCTAACCTATCTGTTAAAGCATCTGCCCCATGGCAGTCAGTACATGTCATAGTGAGCTATTGAGAAGCCTTAGCATATCATTAGCATATTACTCTTTGATTGGTTGAATGGCTGACCAGTTGATCAGACACTTAGCATATTAGGATTTTATTATATAAGATATTCTGATTGTATTTAAGCCTTAGGATCTCAACTATTCACATGCATTTTACCTTAGTACATGAATACAATGAAGAAGAGCTTAACTCATCAAACTATTCACTGGCCATATTTTATTTTAAATTAGGGAAGTATTCCATGACACCTTAATAAAGCTTAAGAACTACTGCATGAATAATAATAATCACATTCAACACATTAATGGGCCTTAATAGAGTAAATAATTGTTCAAATTCCTGCTTTATATTATTTTCAAGACATTAAGATAGAAAGTTGAGTATAATAGGCTGCCATTGCCCAGGTGCCCACTTCCTAATCTCTAGAACCTGTGTGTGTGTGTGTGTGTGTGTGTGTGTGTGTGTGTGTGTGTGTACACTAGAGACTAGAGACCCAGAGCATAAAATTCATGCACTGGGCCAGGGGAGGCAGGGAAGGTCCCTCAGCCCAGCCTGCCCACTCTCACAACCCAGGAGTTTTCGGGTTTTCGGGGGATGTCTGACTGACAGCTGGAATTCCTTAGTGCTGAGGTGGAGGTGGAAGGGGCTCCCACCACCACTGTCCCTGAGCTCGCCAGCTGTGAGCCTGGCTTCTGGCTGAGTGGCCCTTCCCCTGTGAGAGTGTACTGACCACCAGGGGGCAGCTCCTGCATTGAGTTTCTGCCCCCTGGTGATCAGTGCATGTCATAACTACCAGTCGTTCTGCCATTCAGTGGATTTAACTATTAGCCTTTCATTATATACTAGTGGCCTAGTATACAAAATTCATGCATGGCAGGGGGAGGGGGGAGTTCCCTCAGTTGAGCCTGCACCCTCTCCAATCTGGGACCCCTTGAAGGATGTCTGACTACTGGCAGTCAGACATCCCTCTTACAATCAGGACCTCTGATGGTCAGTGCATGTCATAGCAAGCAGTTGAGTGGCTTTAGCATATCATTAGCATATTACACTTTGGTTGAACAGTCAACATGTCACCGGATGACTGGACACTTAGTGTATTAGGCTTTTATTATATAGGACATATAGCCTATATAAATGCTAATTCACTGTACCTTCGCCTTGCCCACAGCCAATCAGAGGTGTTATGCAAATTAACCCAGCAAAGATGGCAGCCTCCATGTGCTGCCCTACCTGCCCCCATCGCTGAGGAACCCAGGCAGAGGTGGTGCTCTGATCACTGAGGGACCCTGGTGGTGCCATCATCACCGGGGTCCAAGCCCTGACCCTGAAAGAAGGTGGAAGGCAGTGGCCAGAGCCAAGGCCTGGATCCCCAGTGCCGGAGGAAAACTGATGCTGGCAGCCAGGTGAAGGAAGGTCTATTGGAAGGTCTATTGCACAGATCTTCATGCAATGGGCCTCTAATATATATATATATATATATATATATATATATATATATATATATATATATGGCAAAGGAAACATTGTAAACAGGAGTAAGTTAGGGACTTTGAGATGGAGAAGTTATTCTGGACTATGTGTTGACACAACATAACCACAAGAGTCCTTATAAGGCAAAGAGAGAGGCAGGTGTGTTAGAGGAAGATGTGACTATGGAAGCTGAGGTGAGAATGATGTGATTTATGCCTGGAGATCAGGAGTCAAGGAATGCAGACAGTCCCTGGGCAGCCACTAGAAGCTGGAGAAGGAAGGAAATCAATACTTCCCTCGGATCTCCAAAAGAAATGCAGTTGACATCTTGGTTTTAACCCAGTGAAAGCAATTTTGGTATTTTGGCCCCCAGAACTGTATGATGAGAGTTGTGTTGTCTTAAGCCACTAAATTAGTGATCATTTGTTCCAGCAGTGATAGGAAACTAATACAGTGATAATGCACTGAGTCAGAAATACGTCAGTTGTGTTCATATCCAGATATGAACATGTCCACTCCTGCCTTGGGAGACAGCAATATTCTGATGCATTTCTTTTCACTATTCACTTGAAAAGGGAAAGCCAATTTGGAACTAGTAATGTAGTTATTTGAGAGTGGATTCTGAATAGCAATGCTCAGGAAAAGTAGGACAGATACACAGGGGCAGATAATTTGGAGCATAAGTTCCTAAGTCTAAAAAGTCCAAGATGTACTTAGTGGAACAATGAGCCAGAAGCAGGAAAGTGACTCTGTGTAAAGGTGTTTGTCATTTTATGTTCAGTAAACCAGGTGTTGTACTGGTCATTCTCCAGTGACTATTCCACCTTCACTGGTGGGAAAACCAGTGCTCTGAAAGAAAAGCTTTCTTCACACACAGCAAATACTATTTCAAAAAGAGGACAAACAACTTGAAGAAAATACCCTTTTTCCTTATTTTCTTCTCAAATGACAGAAAAGAGGAAAAAAACATGAGAGAAAATGTACAAATAATTCCTGCATATACTTCACTGTTACTTTTTATTACAAATCGTATAATATTCTCATATTGAATATTTTCAGCTCACATGAAAAACAAAATAAATCTTGGAGACCCAGTAACATTTCTAGCTTTGAAATTGCTCTGGGAAGGCAAGAAGTTATTATTATGAATTTAGTTAAAACATATGGACAATCCTGGTGGATCTGCCAAAAGCTTTAGAATGATTTCATACACTGAATATAATCCTTCAAATTAATATGTTTTTACCTCAAAGCAAAATTTGATTATATGATTTAGACAACTTATTTAAGTAGTCCTTAGAACAATTATTTTTACTTTTAGAATGACTCTCAATTTGAGTTTGCCTAATGCTTCATCATGATTAAATTCAGAGTATGCCTTTTTTTTTGAGCAACAAAACCACAGAAATGGTGCTGTGCCCGACGCTTCATATCATATCAGGAGATGCAGGATGCTGACATGTCTCATTACTGGTGATTTTCACTTTGATTACATGGTTAATGTGATATCTGTCAGGTTTCTCCTTTGTACAGTTATTATTTTCTCTTTTGCAATTAATAAATATCTTACAAAACTATGCAAAAATCTGTTCTCTCATTATAGTGTAAGCTACTTAATTTAGCATCCACTGATGCTAAGTGTCTGAAATAATTATTACTGGAATGTCAGCTAAATGGCAATTTTCTATTTCAATCATCGTTTCTGTATGTATTAACTGTAATTTTACTGTAATGAAGAAGACACAGCCAATAAAATCCCTGTATGGTGTTGTGGGACAGGCCTGGGGATATGGTAATTTCTACTTCCAAATACAGTAGACAGATGTATACATCCTTCTGCTGCTATAAACCATGAGGATAGCACACATAAGAACAGATGATAGAGGATGACAAAGGTGGAGGACAGGAAAGAAAAAAAGAAGAGGAGTAAGAAGGAGAGCAGCAGCAATGCTTAGAAAATGAACAAGTTTCAATATTCTACTTGAAAATCCTGGCTAACTTCAAACAAGCACTGGAGAGATATTTGATTTGGGACTTATCATCTAGTGCATGCAGTATCATTGATCCTATTTATTTACCATTCTTCAATCTATCCACCTCCTTTTCATCAACTTCTTATGAATGTTCCTTAATGCTTCAGATACAAACTATTAGCACAGATCAAATTATTTGTCTTTCATTCCATGTAAACAAGAGAAAAATCTTCCCTTAAAGGGAAAAACAAATTTGAAGTCATTGTCTTTCTCCTGAATTGAGATACCCCCTGCCCACAGGCTTATATTTCTGGGCTATAGTATTCACTCATCTCCACTCCCACTAAATAAGCAGTAGGCTGGTGGCCTTTTCTCTCCTGTCTAACAGATGCTTTTCATTGTAGGTAATAGCAGCTCACATGTATTTGGTGCTCCCCATATGCTGACTATATGCATACTCTCATGGCTCTCCACACAGTATTTCATTTAAACCTCTCAACCACAGTACGAGATAAAAACATATTGTTCCTGCTATAAAGACAAGGATGGGAAGGTAAAAATGGTTTCAGAAGCCCAGGTAAATGTCTCCTTGGTCAGGAGAGTCAAAGCAACCTGACTTTATAAAACTCAGCTCTGTACACTGTCCATACCACTTCCCTGTTGAGAATGCCAACCAGGGGGAAGCAATTTCTGTAGGTTTCAAGTATTGTCATTAAATATTTAAGAACTATTTTCTACATATATAGAGTGTTAAAAATATCATAAAAGGGCCAAAAAGTATTGCCTCACATCTTATTTTCTGCTCATAAAAACAGTACCTGTTTATTGAGCAGTATTCAGTAACAGATTCTCTGCAAGCATTGAGTATTCATATCCAACTATTGAAGAGTTACTAAGATTATCTTCACTTTGCAGATATGCTGTGTCATAGATATATGTAAGTTGTCAAGCCAGGACTTGGTTCCAGACTTCCTTATTCTAAAATCTGTTTATAATCATTTTTTGACACTGAGTAATTAGCATTTTTAAAAAAGGTTTATCAGGGTTAACAGAAACAAAGAATTAATAAGTTAGAGAGGGAGATACTTGATCTTCACTGATTCCAGAACCAGAATTAGACTACCTTAGTAACCATGGAGCCAACATAAATACACCTATGCCTCCAGAAGCTTGGGGCAAACTTCTTTTGTTTGACAATTTTCCAAGGCTACCAACCCTAGACAAATGAGTATACATCATGTGATTTAGCAAGTTACTTTTAAAGAACATCAAATTATTAACCCAACAGAGCCATTTGTATCTGTCAGCATTTATCTAGATCTTGAGAAATAGTGTTTCTACGTCTAATAGAATTCTTAATCTGCTTCACATTTCAATTGTTTTTGAATGCATGCATTATTATCAGATTTCATTCAGTACTAGCTACACATCATATGAACTGGTACAGCTGACTCTTGGAGAATTCTCCAGAGTAATCTGAGATTCCTTCCTCCATCTGGAAATGAGCTGTCTTCTCATGTACACAAAGGCAGTTCTGACATGCCATGTACCAATAGACTGCTGTTGTATACTGTTACCAGAATACTATTTTAATATAAGGGATTATAGATGACTCTATAAAAGCCAATTTATCTATATCATCACAATTGAACAAAATAGTTGGGTAAAGAATCAGTGTCATTGTTGGGAAGAAACTTTAAAACATTTTAGATTTTACTTAGAAATGTAACATTGATAATATACCATCGTTCTATTCAATTCCTATTGATCTCAATTTCTGTGACTTTTGTTCAAGTTCACTTGATTTTCAAGGAATCTTAAGATTTCCCAAGTAATTAGTTATTAGCAGGTCACTAAAATGTTTATTTACAAGTGCTTTTGTATTCTACATGATGAAATGAGACTGCTGGCTATACATCTCTCTATTCTTTAGTATTTTCTTATGAATGGGACACAAAAAAACACAGACTTGTCAGTTACAAAGTTCCTCATTCTTCCTGTTCAGTGAGAAAGTAGTACCTGCTCTGAGAAGCTTGTCCTGTTAGACAAACCAAACCTTCTCTAGAAAATCAAAGTTGCATTTTGCTCCTAATTTTCCCTACTGGCAACAGTAAGGAATTTGATTGGATCAAGGTCCCAATTGCTAGCCAAAAATAAATTTAGAGAAAATAAATTTAGAAAAAAATTACTAATGGTATTTACTTTAAAGCAACACTGGTTGAAGCAATAAGCCTAACCACAACCACAAATTAAATGTGGATAAAGATTTAGATACATTCTTCCTGTTGGTCAGTAATTTGGCATAAACAAATTTCAAAGGAGAAAAAAACAACAACTCATCAGTGAATCAAGCTAAAAACATAATAAAAGCATTTAAAAAATAGCATAAAGGGTACATATATTTAACATCTATATATATATAAAATCCTAAGCAACCCCTATGATGGAGTGACCAGAATGACTAGAATGACAGTTCGCTATGATGTGCACTGACCACTAGGGCATATATACTCAATGCAGGTGCTGCCCCCAGACCTCAGGCCAACCTCCTGGTCCCTCCCCCTGACTGGCAGGCCCCCAGGCTGGGACAGGGAATGGGGGGTGAGTGGTAGTGAATGCGGCCCCTTCCCCAGGGGGGCCAAGGGTTGGCTCCCTCCTTGAAACTGGAGGTTAATCTCCCAGGTCCCACACCCTTATCTTACTCCCGGCCAGCAGGCCCTGATAGGCCCAATGCCCACCAGCTATGGTGGTGGTTGGCCCCTTCCCCTGGTTGGCAGGTCCCAATCACCTGATCAGGGCTGGGCCCCAGGCTGGGACAGAGAACCAGGAGTGGGTGGCAGCAGATGCGAGTGGTAAGGGAAAGGGGGGGGGGCAAGAAGGTGGGCAACTGCTCTGTGATAGCATGTGGGTGGTAAGGGAAGAAAGAGGCCTGGAGGCGGGGAACCTGATTGGCCCTGATCACCAGCCTGGCCTAAGCCCCCCCACCCCCACCCCGCACCTGTTCATGAATTTTGTGCACCAGGCCTCTAGCAAGTAGTGTAAAAGGAGAAGAAAAGAGAATAGCAAAGTTAGGAATAAGCTATTAGAAAAAAATTGACATCCTGCTAACTCAGATTTTTATTTGTTATTTGTGAAAATAGCATATTGAATAGCTCTGTACCAGAAAATGTTATATATTTTCCGACTCAATTGCTTGCTCAATCCTATCACCACTCAGCCTACTCTTCTTGGAAGAGGCATGCTTTACTGTAAGTTCCAAGAGAACAGAAATTGTTGAATAAGTGAATAAATGTGCTTCAGCATTTTAGCAACCTACAGACAGAACAGATACTGGAATTTTCACCTGACCAACATTAGGGCCTATGGGATGTTCACCTCTTATGAATGCTCAAACTCCTCCACCACCTTTGTGTTTTTTTCTTCTGTGTGTTTTTTTGTTAATCCTCACCTGAGGATGTTTTTTTCCCATTGATTATTAGAGAGGGTAGAAGGCAGGGAGGAAGGGCCACAAAGACAACGAGAACAAGAGAGAGAGAGAGAGAGAAATTGATGTGAAAGAGACACATCTATTGCTTGTTTCCCACACAGGAGGGATGGAACCTGCAACACAGGTACATGCCCTCAACGAGTTATCAAACCTACAACCCTTTGGTGAGTATGGCTAGGCTCTATCCAAAAGCAACACTGGCTAGGGTTCCTCCACCATCTTTGAACTGCCTAAGTGTATTTGGGATCATTTTTTTTCTCATATTTTTGCAGTGAATCATTAATATACACGAGGAACATGTAAAAGGTGCAATCACATTTGCTCTTTAGAGGAATGAGAGTTTGGCCATTAGAACTCTACAGCAAGATTCTATCCTGTTGATAGAAGTGATAATGTAGCTTTAGAATTTCCACATTTTCCCAACCAAATAAGCCTTCAAATACTTATACCAATGGTTTTTATCAGACTGCTTCTAGAATCATGGTTTCTATTTCTTTACCTCTCAGCAGCTTGCTTCTTGGAAAAGCTTGCTCAATGATGTCATGCAACTTTGAGTCATACAATAATACAGATTTTAGACTCTTGATATAATGGAATAAAATGTAATACAATCATTAAAACTAATCATTATAAAGACTATAAAATTAAGTTATCTCTTATATTATGTGAAATAATTACCTAGATTATATAATCTATATAATGTTAATCAATTACTTCAACTATTATATTAGTATATTCTAAATTTACATGTAAAAGAAATTAATAAGCAAAACTAAAATGTTTCAATGTCAGGATTTTGTGTTAACAGATAATTTTTTATAATTTAAAAAACTAAGGATGTTGACATTTAAAACAGGTACTCAAAATTGAGGTGATTTAAATTTTTATTAAATCATTATTTTACCTCATTTCATATACAAAATAACACTATATATACCATATTCCCATTGTTTTTTTTAAGATCAACTTTACAATACTTGTGGATTTTGTTCACTTTTTTATACTCTTACTGCATTTCCTCCAAAATATTTTTAGCTCCAGACTGTAACAAAAAGGATATATATATTTTTTTAAATTTAAAAAGCAGTCTGACATAATTTGGTAAGTCATTTTTTACTGTTTGGGGAATTATATTTTACCAAGAGATATACTACCTGAAGAATAAAAATACACATTTCTTTGAATTTCATTTCTTAAAATATAAACTTCTTAAGGAACAGGATGAATATTCATGAAACTAGAGCTGAGTTGTCAGTTTTAGATAATAAATTCTTAAATAATACTTCAAATGAGTCAAGTTTGGGTGGAAAGAAAGAAGAAAGATGATGGCAGCAAAAAGAGATGGAAAGCGTAGATTTTAAGAAAGTTTGGTGACATCCTTGCTCTTTTTAATTAAATAAATAAAGCAAAACACCTGTCTTGTGCTGTCTAGGGCATGCTCAAAGCTGGAGCAATTCGACACAGGGAACAGAGTTTCCTTCTCAGATCCAATTATGAGCTTCCTCTTTGGAGTGGTCTCAAAAGATTTGCTCATAACCTGGCTGAGAGCTCTGTTCCAGGAATGCCAATTCTCCATCTAAGCACTATTAGAGATGGGGAAGAAGACAAAGCCATCTCTAAAATTCAGTATTGAAAGGAAAATGTACTTCAAGTCAACAAGCATGTATTTAGTTGGAAATATTCCATTAGTTTTCTAGGACAAAGAACCTTGCTTAGGGAGAAAAACACCCAGCTATCTACAGCAATAAAGTAATTGATGAGACAGAATTACTGGGGAAGAAATAGATGAAATTGGTTGGAAATATTTCTTTGAAGAGGGGGTGCAAGAGCTTATCTCTGGGGTATGGTACAGTACTAATAAGTACAGCTGACTCTAGTAAGATATAGCACTCGCCATGAGCTGGGCCTCTTCTAGTCTTTCATACTTAATTACTCAGGCTCATTCCTGTTACAATTAGCCCAATGGGGTTAATGATAGTATTATCTCATTTTGGAGATGAGGAAACTGAGGTTCAGAAATTATAAGTAATTTATCGGGGATCACAACACACCTTCTATAAAGGATCTAACTATAATCAGAACCTTGGCAATATGGACCCACCTGGGATTTTCACCATTACCCTATGCTGCCAACTGTTCTGGAAATCAGGAAATGTGGGTTATTGACAGCTTCATGTCAAAACAATTTCCAGAACCCATTTTTATCACCAAAATTTGAGAGGTATTTGAAACTGGATTACTTTTATGTTCTTTCAGATTTCTAAAAATCTGAAAACAGAACCTTCCAGAATCAGGAAAAAGCCCAAGAAAAGGTGCTGAACAGCAAAGTTATGGGAACTATGAGAACAGAGGATGACACAGTAGTATGTTGTTAAATTCTAGATCCTCAAAGTTCTAAGCGAATACTTTTTTAAACAACACATTTATTTCTATCTATCTATTCAATCTTTAATGCTTTTAAGGAAGTTTCAAGCTAAATATTTCATTGTTAATTAATTGTTCATGGTGCTCGCTTGGTATCTTATTTTAACAAACTATGTGCTTTATGTTGCAACTTAACATCAATTCTGCTAATAACAATCCTACAACATTTTCATTATTCAAATAACCCTCCATACAAGGGTGTAAGGAAGTCATTAGACATTTAAAGATAAATTCTTCAGCATGGTTATTGAGTGTTTAATGTGAACCAGGTGTTCTATGGGGTTTTAATCATATAACTTTGTCTCTGAAATGCTTGCAGTCTGGATTGTTTAGATCTTTAATACAAAGGATTATAAAGTAGTCAACATGTTGTTCATATGTATTGTATGATGCTTACTTCCTAAATATAAATTAATAATATTTCTAGGTAGAGCACCAATTGCTAAATGAAGGAGAATGAAGAGGCCACCTAATGCTATCCTAACATTCTGTTTAGATAACATGGCAAAATCAAAGTGGAGTAATATTGGGTTCTTGCCCACTGGAGAACCACATTCACTAGTGTTCCTGAAACTAACTAATGTGCAAAAAGAGAAGAGTCTACAGTGAAGTGCAGTGTGTTCGTCCCTTCTCCTTTTCTTATGCAATATTGTTATCAATGACTTAAGGCTCCTTATCAATTTGCAGTGCTTACAAACTGCTAGAATAATAGATATAAAGACAGAATCACAATTAAAGCAGTCAAATGTTGGAGAAACATAAAACTAAAATACCTGAGTTAAATTTAACAGGGGTAAGTGTAAAAATCCTAAATTCAATCTATCAAATATACATATACGGTTTTTAAGGCATTGTTAAAGCAACTTGATGTCAAACCTGAGGATTTTCGATATTCCAACTTAATAAGATCAACACTTCATAAAACTGTTAAACACGTAAAGTATTAGATTGCTTAACTTTCCTATATAAGAGCTCAGTGATCACATTTGGATTTAAGTGTTCAGTTCTGAGTCCTAATATTGAGACATCAATTTCTAAAGAATACATTCACAGCAGGGTAAATCAAATGAAGACAGATTTTGGAATATATATATTCATTCACTTGTCCACACATTCAAATATACTTCTAGCAAAGCTATTACCATATGACACATCAACCCTTGTTTTGGGTATCTATCTGAAAAAAAAAGGAAAATATTTACTCACAAAGATATATGTACCCTTATGTTTATTGCAACATTATTCACAGAGGTCTAGACATAAAAACAGCTGAAGTGTTCTTCAATAGATGATTGAATAAAGATGTGGATATATATACAATGGAATACTGTTCAACTATAAGAAAAGTTGAAACACTGCCATTTGTGATAACATAAGATGGATCCTGAGAATATCATGCTAACCAAAATAAGTCAGACAGAAAAAGTCGAGAACCATATGATTTCTCTCATATGTGAGATATAAAACTGAAAGCAACAAATGAACAAACAAGAAAAACAAACAAAAACTCAGAGACAGACAACAGTATGGTGTTTACCAAAGTGAAGGGGAGTGGGAAGGTAGAAAAGAGCTCAAATATATTGTTATGGGAGATTTGACTTTGGGTGGTAGGCACACAATGCAATATGCAGCTGATGTATCATAGAATTATATACTTGACACATATAATTTTATTAGCCAAAGTCATCGCAATAAATTTAATTTTAAAAAGTTGATCATGTAACAACAACAAAAATGTTATTGCATGATATAAAATTGGAATATAATATTGATCAAGACAGAGGATTCAAATAACCAGAATTGGACCTAAAAAGACTAAGGAGCTAACAGATGCTTAAGTTCCTAATCAAACACAGTTCGGTCTGACTCCAAAGAACATAATTTAGTCACTCTACTACTTTGCTCTTCCTAATGCTGTCCTCTTCATGTTGGCCAAGTGAATCTCTTTCTTAATCACACTCCTCATTGTCAAGCACTAGCATCAGTTGGCTTCTAGATGTGCTTGAGGAGGTCCCAGTTGATGTCTGATGTGCCAGTTTAACCATAAATAGTGCCTCCCAAAACTCACACATGCACACACTGTTCCAGGTTGGACAATCAGTAATTTGGTCACGTTGACTAGCACCATGATGCCATTAGGTTTCTATGCGTAACTAAAACTGATTGGATTTTTTGCTGCTAATAGGAGAAAATGATAAGTAGGTTTGTGTGATAGAGCCTTGGCTCAGCTTCTAAGAGTGCAATGAATACATAGCCATGTCCTTAATGGGCACAGCACTATCTCAAGACCATGTAATGTACCCCAAAATATGTATGCCTCTATACATGCAGTTTTCTCTTCCTCTAATTCCCCAATCACCTGTTCTGTCTACAAGGTTCAGTTAAAAAATTGAACCCCCAGACCCTAAGACAACCATATGCATTTAGGAGAGCAGCAGTTACATGAATCCCGAAGAAACTAAAACAACAACAACAAAAAACAGTAGTCACCAAAATAATTTTGCATGTTCTATAGTTCAAATGAGGAACCTCATTCCAAATTTCTTGGTTACATTACATTTTCAGCATTATATTCTCTGTTGTCACAAATTTCAGTGCTTCTCTATGTTGGCTACATGCTAGAAGGAGCTTGAAAATAATAATGATGTTCAAGTTACATCCTAAAAAATCAATCTTTCTGGAGTGGGGGCCAGGCATTAAAGGCTGTCCAAGTGATACCATTGTAATAACCTAGTTATTATTTAATCAGGAAGGAGGGAAAGGGAAGACAAAGTCATATAAGCGTGCCATTTATACAGCCTTGGGAAATAGCTGCCTTTGAAACTTTCCTAGTTTGTTCCCCACTGATTGATGGAAGAAGGGAGTAGACAAAGGCAGTTTAGACTCATGCTCAGTAAGATCTGAGTGAGGTGGAAAGGTGTTTACCTGCTTACCCATCAATCACACCTGAAATCAAGCCAGTGGTCAAGATGGGGTGTGGCCACTGCAAGTGTGAGAAACCTGAATATTTAAACTTCCAAATAATGCTAACTCCTCTGTCTCTCTCTGTCTCTCTCTCTCTGTCTCTCTCTCTCTGTCTCTCTCTCTTTCTCTCTCTCTCTCTCTCTTACACACACACACACACACACACACACACACACATTATATATATACATTATATATATATACACACAATATATATATATATATATATATATATATACACACACATATATATATATATACTTGCTGGGCCCTCTTGAGACTCTTATTGCAGGAGCAGGTTCCCCTGTGGCCACACAGGTCATGGCCATGTGGGTTTCCACACATGGACGATCAGACTTTAACTAGCTGCAACATGGAATGGAAGCCCTGGGCGCTGGCCTTGTTTCTGGCTTTTTTGAACTACCAGCTGCCCCTCTTTCAGGACTGGCTTGAGGGAAATGGGACATTGGAAACTGAGGAATGTAACTCTATGCCAATAAAATATCTTACCACCTCTCATCCTCACTTGGGGGCTTCTGAAAATTCTTATTTCAGTGGCACCCCAAGAACCCATAAACAATGGAAGGTTCCCACTGATGTGGCCCTCTGGTAGCACAAGGATATTTCAATATGCAGTCAAGGTTGAGAACTACTTCTGTGAATAAGCAAATGTGTGGGGAAGCCAGTTGTCAGAGGCACCCAATCATATACCACTAGATAGATGGGCATTCATCTAAAATTCCCTGCCTATGCAAATTCAAACCTTCAATGAGATTCTTCAACTTCCTTTGGGCCTTATGTGCTCATGGTCACTCTGCCCCCCAGGCTCTGTCATCTACTTGTGCTGTTTTCAGTTTTCATTTGGGATTTCAATAATTTTTCCATTCAAATGAGTTCAGATTATGATTGGCTCTAGTTATAATTTTTGACAGTGGAGGGTACATTTTTGTTTATGAATGCAAATACTTAATGATCACAAATTAGATATTCATCTCCTAAAATATTCCCACAAAGATGCTGCATCTCATCCCATGGAGCCCTCAAGTTTACACCTTCTTACAATCTCTTAACTCCCTCGCCCACCTCTTGCTCTTTTATTTCTATCTCAAAATAAAGTAATGCTTGACCTTACAGAGAAATCTTGCCATAGGAGTTAACCATTTCCTAATGCTTACCTTCACTTTCAAGCAAATTATGGAGGTATCTTCTCAGAAACAGCCTAACCCTATGAAGAATTCTGGTACTAGTAGCTAATATTAAAAAATGCTCCCTTTTTATAATTACTAAATAAATGAAAGAAGAATAAATTTATTTTTATCATCATGCAATATACTAGCTTGAGGCTGGAAAAAATGACCAGTTTTTATATAATACATAACACATAATAATGAAAAAGACCAGTTGCTAATAATATTCTGAGGATAGATTAACTATTTCTTCTGCAAATACAATTATCTTTAATTGTCTGAGCCATATTTTCTTAACCGGTCACAGACTGAGTTTCGAGGGTAATTTGCCTGTTCTATCCCAAATTAGTCTACTGCTAGTGTTTCACATTATGGAAAGAAGATTTAAAGAGGTAATTAGTTCTCTTTCTTCCTGGAAGAGCAGTTTCCACTTCTTCAGTTAAAAGTGGTTCATTTCATGTCAAGATGGAAGCACTATGATCACTGATTATGTACCATCAAAAATTCTTAGAGGAGTGAAAGGGAAAGATTTCCCTAGAGATCACTTTCCATTTACGCTATAAGGTTAAATAGACACCCAGATGCTCTGCTTAAATAAACACATCTCAAGAAACACACAAGCAGAAGATGTGCCAGCTGATGTGAGATAAACACTGGGGAGCTGGCAGAGCTCTAAACATGCCAGGAGGACATGGCCAACTAGCCTTGTCCACTTAAGACTAGAAAATAGGAGCAAATTAGTTGTCCACTGAATGAGGAGGATGGGCTAAAACATCAAGGAAATGTCAAGGGAGAATCAGGAGCCTGATATCATTCCCTACTAAAATCAAAGTAAATTGACCAATTGCATATCCAATTTTATTTTATGTATTTTAATATATATTTTTATTGATTTCAGAGAGGAAAGAAGAGGGAGAGAGAGAGATAGAAACATCAATGATGAAAGAGAATCATGGATCAGCTGCCTTCTGCATACCCCAAACTGGGGATCAAACCAGCAACCTGGGCATGTACCCTGACCAGGAATCAAGCCCCAACCTCCTGGTTCATAGGTCAACGCTCAACCACTGAGCCATGCCAGCTGGGCTGCATATCCAAATGTAGAATTTCAGAACTATATATTCCATTTTGTAAACAAGAGGTCTCTGTTGTTTTTTAAATATATTTTTATTAATTTCTAAGAGGAAGTGAGAATTAGAAATAGAAAAAAATCAATGATAAGAGAGAATAATTGATAGGCTGCCTCCTGCATGCCCCACACTGAGGATTGAGCAGCAACCTGGGCATATGCCCTGACGGAATTGAACCATGACCTCCTGGTTCATAGATCAATCACTGAGCTGTATCAGCCAGGCAAGAGGTCTGGTTTTAATGTCAGATTATCCCATTCTTTATTGCATTTGAAGGATACTTTATTATCATGCAAAGATAACTTAGAGTAGTCAATGAATGCCATAGTTTTGATTTGTATATGAAATTAGAAGCTTTATACCAATTTACTGTAGGATGATTTTTCATTACCACTTAAAGTTAATGTGCATTTTACTCCTTTCTCAGTAGGTAAAGAGAAATATAATCTCTCAACTTATTTGTAAAGATCCATCATCATAAAGATGATAAAATCCACACTAATCAGATTTATAAAGAATTTCATATAATTCATCTGAGGCTATTCGGTTAGATTTTTCTTTCTGCTTATTATGCCAATCCAGCCCTCCTGCAACTTTCTGTGAGTTGGTTCTGGAATCCCAAAATTTACACATTTCCAAAAATAAACAATAAAACTCACAGATTTAGTACAACTTGCATCACTAGACCTAACTCCTAGGAGTATAGCTACTCATACTGAAGGCAGCATTCAGTGTTTGAGAACACAGACCTGGAGTCAGACAAATCTTACTTTATATTATAGCTCTGCCACTTTCTAGCAAGGACCTCTAGCAACTAGAATATCCTCTCCAAGATACATTTTTCCTGCTTTGCAAATATGGAAAATATTGCATATCAAAGAATTCTTGTAGGGATTTGATAGGATAGCAGAGGGCCCAAAATGTGGGGAGTGCTCAGTCGATGTAGATGCGTTCATCCATATTCACAGGAAGACGCATAGGAAGAAGCATTACCACACTGCACATTCATACCCATTTTACCTATAGCATCAAACTTATCTCTAAGCCGGCCTCAGAAGGTGACAGTCATCAAATAACTAGAGATTTCTGGAGACATTGGGTGTATTTCAAAGATATATTTCTTAATAAGGCTCTTGCTTCAGTTTCATGAAGAAATTAGCGAGATTTGTGGGGGTAACTTAGACAATGCATTACCATTTATAAATATGTGGATAAAAAGCCCAAAGCTCAAAGATTCCAGCCACTTCTACTTGAGAACAACAAAATGGGCACATCTCCCTAATCCTGGCTCTGAAACATCAAGCTGTGGGTTTCTGAAAAAGTTTCCCACCTGTAGGAGAGTTGAGAAAATATTAAAAATATAATAACCTTAGAGATTGATTAGAGAGAAAAAAAAAGTCAAGTTAGCTCAAAATGATGTTAGCAGACCCATTTTAGGTATTTTATTAAATTAATAAAATCACAGTTTTACCAATTTTTCTAAGTGACCAATCTATGAGTTCCTTAAATCTCTTCTGCATGATTATATATGGATACAAAGGTTTGTTTCCCATTCATAAAATGGTTACATCTTGTGTTAACTTGGTGAAAAATATAGCAATTTTGACATAGTTAATAACCCAGCCATTGTTTACCTGAAGAAAACTTAGAAGTAGTTGAGCTTTTACTCTGTTCAGACAAGTAGATGATATAGAATTGCTGAAGATGAAAAATAATTCAGTGAAATGGGTAACAAGCCTTTGATAAATAGTCACTCCATCACAATGTCACTGAAGAAATGAGAGTGAGAAGGAATGAGAACAAGAGTGGGGGTGGTGAAGAGAGCAGAGAGAAAGGGAGAGGGAGAGAATGAAACACACACACACACACACACACACACACACACACACACACACACAGATCGAGATTATATCATGTAAACAGCACAATAATCTGATGAGAGAATGGCCCTTTCTTTTCTGAGAACTTTGATTATTGAGAGTACAGGGCTCTATCATTCCCAGAAGGAACTACTGCAGCCTCCCTATTCAACCAAAAGCAGAGTTTCCTCCCTGAGATCCCTAGCAGCTGTTAGTGCTGTAGGACTCAGCCCAACACATCCGAGTCACTGGAATTTTTGTCACAAACAAAACTGGTCAGAGGTTCAACTCATTAAGATCATCTTCCTAAAATCAAACTACATAAAAACCTTATCTTAGACAGAAAAGTATAGCAACAATAACAGTAAAGAAAGCAAGTTTGGCCAATAAACTTATAGTCCTTATTAATATATTTGTTCTTCAATTCATAGTATTCTTAATATGCTTCTAAATAATTGCTTAAACATGTTCCCAGAAATAATTCTAGTAATTACCACTATCTCTGCTCAAAATATAATCCAAGTAGAAAATTTGCTTCATTGATAAAAGGTAAGCAAACAATTAAACAATACATCTTTACAAATCTAGAAATATTTTTAAGGTAGAATTCACTCATTTATAAGAAGGATAATATATCATGACCAAATGAGAATTATCTCAATGTAACTGGTGTAAATTTTGAAAATAAACCCTTGACACTTCCTGTATTAGCATAATAACAAGAAAAATATTTGTGATCACTTTAATCAATGCTGAAAAAAAGCATTTGACAAAATGCAACACTCAGTCATGATAAAAACTGCCAGCAAACAAAAAACAAAAGGGAAATTCTTCTCTTTCTGATAATGAGCAGTGAAAAAATAACATCATAATTAATGGTGTATTTATTGAACCTTTTTTCCCCTTAAGATTGAGAACAAGGCAAGAATTTGCATTCTCAATACATTAACATTAGAGGCCAGTGCACTAATTTGTGCATGGGTGGGGACTGGCTGCCCCCCGCCCCTCTTGAAGGAGGGCAACCAGGAGTGGGGTCGGCTGGAGGGAGTGACCATGGAAGGTTGGTCAGATGGCCTCACCCTCAATCTGGCCAGTTGGTCAGCCGCAGTATGTGTGATAGTGTCTGGTCAATTGGTCATTCTGGTTATTCAGGTTGCTTGGCTTTTATATATATAGATTGTGCCTGCTTGCTCTCTTAAGGACTTTTAATAATATATACCAACAACATAATCTTATACATGCCATGTTCATTTATTTAAAATCATATTGTTATGTTTTTAGTGTTTATGTTTAAATTCAGAGATGTCATCTATTGTTAATGAGTTGAGGGAAAGAGAATTCATGCAACCCATACAGAACAAGTGTTTTGTTTTTTTGTTTTAATCACAAATATTTGAAATCACAGTAAGCATATTTAATGCTTAGCAACCACAATGCTGGATGATTGTTATCTTTATTCTAACATAGATTTACATGTTAATTTAATGTAAAGAGCCTGAAGACAGAGACCATATATCCTTCATATTCTGTGATTTTCACTCTGAGCACTTAATATTCTGGCCCTGTATCCAACAGGAGAGTTATGGCATCTAAAGAAAAATATAGACCTAGCCTAACCAGTGGTCACAGACAACAGCGGGGTGGGGGCATTCTTGGGGAGGGGTTTGGGATGGGAATGGGGGGATGAGGACAAATATGTGATTCCTTAATCAATAAAGTAATTTTAAAAAAGAAAAATACAGACTAATTTTCTAGAAGGAAGATAGCAAGAACATTCAGTATTAATAGGACTAGCACTAACAAACCAACCTCTTTTAGTCTTTCTCTTTACAAGCTGGTTTTAACCAGGACCTAGTTCTTGGCCTTGTTCTCATTCTTCTGTTGTTGCTAGTGTTGGCTGGGTCTTCACAGTGGAGAGTGACACTATTTCCCAAATATCTACAGAAAACGCCACATGCCCTTGGGTTGTAATTTTATGAGGAAAGACAACTTACATGCCTGGATAAGTTCTCCTCTTCCTAATGCAATGTTGCTCCAACTTCTTTCCACATTTCTTTCCCTCACGTATTGTCTTCCTCTAATTACCCCATTCTCTATATGCATTGATCTATCAATCTCAGTGTTATTAGGGCCATTTTCTTTCAGCCAGATAGAGTTAAACCACAGTTACTCCACTTCCATAGCATACTTTATGGTTTCAATATTTCTTTGTCCTCTGAATCTATGCTCAAAAGTCTACCTTCATAGTGAGACCAGATTTTTGCTGCCAAACTAAAAGAGTTTCCCTGGAAATAGCCTCAGATGATTCAGGGCAGGGGAAAGAAGAGGAAGGAAAAGAGAAAAAAAAAACCACACATCTTACTCTTGACTGTATTATCCCCTAACTGTGATTGAAATTATAAAACAAATTACAGATTACCGATACTGATAATCTAAAATATATGGGCATTAATTGTGTATACACACACACACACACACACACACACACACACACACACACACACATATATATATATACACAGTATGTATATACAATACATATATACAGTATATACATATTTGCAGTATATATAGCATGTATATATACAGTGTATATATATATATGTTTTAATATCTAAACTTTTTAAAACAAATGCATCTATTTATTAATTCAGAGTATCTGACTTTACCCATTACCACTGCAGTTTATGCAGAATCAGAAGAATGCAGCAGGAAGAGATATAAGACGTTTTCTAGCTCAGCACCTTTCTTTGAGGCATTAGAGATATATTTTGAAACTCTAAGAGAGGTTGACTAATATATCTCAATATTATTTTGCATTACGATTCCTCCTTTTGTAGACAACAAAAGGTCATCCTAAGTACTTGAGTTTCAGAAAGGGTTTTATGGAATATAAAAATGAGAGGGTTGTGGGGGATGAGAGGAACATCATAGTTAATATAACAAAATATCAACTCAATAGAGTTGCTTTAACTGGAGTAACTTACATTTTATATAGGTGGTGCAACTAAGCAAACCAGAAGTCAAATAATACGTCACATTCTTCTTTAAGTCAACAAGTGTTTATTTAGTACCTACTAGTGCTGTTCCAAGTGCTGGGAAAGTAACAGAAAACTTTTTGTTTATTTGTTGTTTAAGTCAGTGGTAGTGCTTGGATTGAGTATATGGAAAAAAGAGAAGGGGATGGTGTGTTCTGAGCTATGAGTAGTTCTACTGCTGAAGCACAATGTGTGAAGGAGGGGTAAACCCTGGGACACAAAGCAGAAAATCAAGCATTTGTTTAGTCTGCATATTTATTGCGATTTATTTTTATTTATGAGGAAGATGGCACAGAATCTTGCTTGAAAATGAATTTTAGGGAGTTAACAAAATTCAGTAAATTTAAAATCTAGGTATTTAAGCCAATTTCTGCCATTAGAGTAAACTTGTTCTATATTCCTTGAACTATGTTGTTGTTTAGAGAACTCCTTCAGACACAACTTCATCTCAATCTCAGACAAGCTTTCAGTTATAATTTTCTTTTGGTGATTTTTAATAAAATAAACACACAACTGCTATTGTCTTCAACCAGTGCAACCAAGTCACCAAATTGTAACACAGGTAGATGTTAGCTAAAAGATCCCTCGCGAACCCCCAAATCAATGTTTTAAAAATTGTGTAGGAGAGTCAAAACCAGTTTGACTCAGTGGATAGTGGCTCAGCCTGTGGACTGAAAGGTCCCAGGTTCAATTCCGGTCAAGGGCATATACCTTGGTTGCGGGCACATCCCCAGTAGGAGGTGTGCAAGAGGCAGCTGATTGATGATTCTCTCTATCATTGATGTTTCTAACTCTCTATCCTTCTCTCTTCCTCTCTGTAAAAAAATCAATGAAATATATTTAAAAAATTATGTAGGAGAGTCTGTTATGACTCCCTTCAAGTATTTAGTTCTGTATAATTTTCCATTTTAACCAAATCCCAGAAAACTCATTCTATTAAATAATATGAGACTCTTGCTCCTTGGATCATTTCTGTCAGAGACAGAATTTTGATATCTGATGATATTGATGTATTTCATTATTAATTCAATCATCAGAAGATGACATAGTCAGAGAAGACAGAATTTTCCTGAGGCACATAAGTCAGTTATTATGAAATTGTTCTTCTCTACAATTAGGTTAGATCTAGAAAGAAATGTAACCTGAGGTAAATTAAGGAAATGTATAGATCACTGCAGTTTATGCATAAACTTTTATGAAATCAGATGTACTGGCTTGATGTAAAGAGGGAGGACACCCCCTAACCATGGAATGGCACTTCATGAGAATGAGGCAGAAATAATCTTATCTTTTGTAGTGTCCAAACTTGAAGGTGAAGAAGAAGGGCTCAGGGGAGGGTTTAAGGTAATTAAGATCAATTATGGATTGGTTGCTGCTTCTGAGTCAGAACTGGGAGGGGCAGGATTGACTAGTGACTGGATGACACCATGGAGCTAGGACAGTTCAATAGTTGTATATGCCAATGATAGAAAAAAAGAGCCAAGTGGATATGTTCAATGGTTGTATCCACCAGTAATAGATGAAAATAGCCAATGGACATGGGGCTTTATTGATAGGAAAGTAGGGGTTGTTATGGCAATCTTCAGCCACTGCCAAGACCTTGGGAGACACAGTATTTCCTGCTCATTTGCAACTTAATCTGAGTCTGTATTCTCAGATGCATTCCCTATAGGCCTGCTTTCTTTCCTTTCCAGTCCAGCAGCTGATCTCCATGAGTTGCAGATGGTATGTTGGACCATAACTCAGGCTTGGCCTTTAGCTTTTTAGGTCTACAAGTTATATGTTTCAGATTCCATTAGGAAATATTGATGATTGAAACCAAAATGCTGATTTAATATTTTATCATTAGAGATAAAGCTATTCATAAGTTGGACAACATGACTTCTGCAGGCAGAACTATATGGTAAGGTTTATCATAATTAGAATCTTGCATTGTGAACACAGAATGAATAAAATCATATGCAAAGATAAGAATATTTATGGCACCAGGTGACATAGCCTGGTGAGTTCATCTTAGCCTAGGCAGAACACAGATGGTGGATAAGATTACCTGTTTTGAAATTTTGGCTCCACTACTGTGTGACCTTGAATAACTTACTTAACTTCTCTGTGCCCCAGATTTCTCATGTGTGAAGTCAGTATAATAATCTACTTCATAGGGTTATCAGGAGGATTTAATAAAATAGGTGTAGTATCTAGTACAAAATCTGTATAGAAATATATTGGTTGATTTTATTCTCATTACTAGTGTTATTACTATAGATCTACAATTCTTATCAGCTTCTGTCTTGGCTTATTCAGATAGATACTTCGTGTGTGTGCGTGTGTGTGTGTGTGTGTGTGTGTGTTTGTGTGTGTGTGTTTGTGTGTGTGAGAGAAAGAGAGAGAGAGAGAGAGAGAGAGAGAGAGAGATTTTTACTAAGTTTTCTGGCTTAATAATCTTTCTTCTAATAAACAATTTAATTAAAACATATTTTAATTTGGTAAAAATAAAGTGTTATAAAGTCTTATTGGCCAGGAAGACAATTTTTAAACTCTTTGCTCTGACTAATTATATGCTTATGTTCTCTATAGTTTACTTATTACTGAGGAGCTATAGTTTCCAGGTTCTCAAGGAAGAGGTGATAATGGGCTGGTCTGAGTAATTGGGGACAGTCTTGGTTTGAGGAAACCAATCTTTTCATCTACTTAACATTTTTCTGTTTAAAATTATTGTTCTTTGTACAGTTTCACTTACATCTAAATCATCAGGTCTGATTTACATCTGTTTGAATTGTTGGGCTTCGGTTTAAGATTTATATATAGGAAGAACTCAACCAATCAGACATTCAAAAACACGTTTTTGTGATATGCATGTAGGTATAAAGAAGTGTTATTGTATGTGAGGTCCTGCCTAGATAAGAATTGGGTAAATGCCTTCTGTGTTCTAGGTTTGCTCTATATTCCTCTGGCTTGAGGAAATTACATATGCATTGGGTGATTCTAAAAGCTACAGGGCACAAAACATCAATAATCAAGTTTTAATGTGTCCTTCCTTGTCTCTTATGCAAATTGCTTAACAAAACAATGCCATATAAGAAGAGAAGTGCATCTTGACTCAGGAAATGGGGAAACCAGTATAGGGTTGGGGCTCAATTCTTAGGAAAGATACAAATGTCCCTCTGAGTCACTTTTTGCTACTCTAAGAGCCATGGTTGCAGCCTGTATAAGAACCATAGGTCAGCTGCTATAGCACAAGGCACATTTAATTTGAAAATTTGAAAGCAAAAATGAAGAGAGCAGAAATATATATGTTAAGTAATTTTTCCATTTCTCTCAGCAGTAGATTCCTCATTCATGACCTAAATTCTATCTGCTAATTTTTTGGAGAACCAGAAGAAATCAATGGTCAAATCTTGTTGATATTTCCAACATAGAAACCTTCCTCCATCCCTCATCATCTTTCTCCTCCTCCTACGACCCCAACCATTTTTTTAAATGTATTTTATTATTTGTTTTTTTACAGAGAGGAAGAGAGAGTGATAGAGAGACAGAGAAACATATTATAGATTAGCTGCCTCCTGCATATACTAGGGGTGTGCCCGCAACCAAGGTGCATTCCCTTGAATGGAATCAAATCTGGGACCCTCTAGTCCTCAGGCCAATGCTCTACCCACTGAGCCAAACTGGTTATGGCCCAACCATTTCTTGACCATAAAATCTTTGAGGTCACCTAATAATCTCACTCCTACTTTTTATTTGGAAATTAAGGCATCAAGACATGTTCACCTAAGCAGTAATCTTTCCCAAATCTACATTAGTTCATGATACTAAACTGTGTATCAATGTGGGATAATCTTATCAGTGAAGCTTAATTGCTATATGACAACTCTAAAACTCAGTTTTCTCACATATAAAGGAGGGATCATATCCAATTCCCAGGTGGTTATGAGAACTAGATGTTACAATAAATGTGTTTGCCAAGCAGATATTTAATAAAAACCCAATAAGCTTCATACGTGTTTTAGAAAAATGGAAAATAAAAACAATTTGGTAAATAGGATGCCAAACAACATATTTTATTTCATATTATGTGAAAAATAATGTTTTATTGGCTGTAAACTGAGAGGTCATTTTATTTAAAAAGGGCAATTTCATATTCTGGAATTTTTCTGACAAGGGAAAATGTAGAGTCCAAAGAACATTAACCACCTAGTATCAAAGCCCACAGCTACTAAGTTCTTCTAGCCACAGAGCCTGCAGCATCAGAACCTGACAAGTGCAGCCATTGTTCAAGTGCAGCGGACTCCCTGCACTTGACCTTGCCTTGCTGCATTTAGGAGATGTTGGTATGCTTCTGTTACAGCCAGGAAAAGACTTCTTACAGCATTTAAAAGACATCTTACCAATCTTATAGCTCTGAGGAACTGGTAACTGCTCTTTGAAATACTGTTCAATTCTGCTTACCTCCTGCCAGTCCACTGAGGCTTAAAGTTGCTCCCTACCTTTCTCATAAAGTATTTATTAGCCCATCTCCTAAGCCCCAGTCAGCTTTCCTATTTTTCCTTGAGTTCTACAGTTACTTTGTGTCTTGGTCCCACCTTATACATCACTAGCTCCATCTCATCATGGGGCCATGTATCCTGTCAAACAATGTCTACTCGTTATGTGACAACAATTGGAACTAAATTGATAAAAAAAAAAAAGATATCATGTAGATATACTAAAGAGGAAATGTGAATTTTAAACAGTGTTCTCTTTCCAGTACTTTAACCTAAGGAAAAGTCCCAGTTTCAGGAAACCTAGTCACAAGACCTGGAAGTTAGAGGAGACAATTTTTGACAGTTAGCATCTTAGATCATTTTACTCTACTTCAGCATAGATTTGGCATTGTCTATGGAAATGGTGAAGTAGAATACTTATATAATATTTACATGGAAGAATATGTACAAAATGGATCATGTAGTAGATTGGTGGTCATACCTATGTGTACACATTTGCATTTTCTTTATGTGCTTTCATATGCATTACAGATTCATTCAACCATTGTAGGAACATACAGTGAGTTGTTTTAGGTGACAAGGAACTTAAAACTCTGCAATGGACTCTCATGTGTGTATATTAAAAGCCCTGGAATTGTTTTTGAACATTAAGTTCCTAAAAGTGCCACAGTGGACTTCCATGTTAGAGTCCCAAAGAAATGATATTATTATATCCTACTTGTGGTTCACTTAAGCATTGTGATAGATGCTGCAGGGCTATCCCTGGCTGTCCTATGAATTTCACCTAACTATCTGCAGAGCAGAACTGTACCATCAAAACATCACAGAGGCAGTGGGCAGGATCCAGAGGATAGGTTGGGCAGCAGGTGAAACTGGAACAAGAACTGGTTGGGAAATTCCATTATTGTCTAAATTAGGGAAGAAAGCCTGACCTAGATTATTGACAATGAAGAATAAAGAATAAAATGGATGAGAAGGAAGAGGTAACATTGTCAAGGGTGTATTAAAGGACTAAAGAGATAAAGGAATTAAAAGTGACTGAGAAGTTCCAAACAAGAAGACTGGTAACATATAACAAAGATTAAAAAAAAAAAAGTATAGGGAGGTAATGTTCAAGCGGGTTTGCAGAAGTGGAAAGGAGAAACTTGATGTTCAACCTGTTGTCAGGTGCTGGGGGAACATGAGATCAGGACATCAATCTGGCCATGCAGCTCAGAAGAGAGATAAATTCTAGAAATGTGGGTTAATGAGCAAAGCTGTGTTTAATAATAATAGCCAACATCTATAAAGCTCTTAATGTGTCAGAGTCTATTCTTAGTCCTTTTAATACAGAAACTAATCTCATCATCACAACAATCTATGTGGCAGATCTCATTATATTCCAAACTTTACATATATGTAAACAGAGGTACAGAGAGGTTAGATGCCTTGCCTAGAATTGCACAACTAGTAAATAGGCAGAGCAGACTGCCTCCTATGGCTGCTTTCTCATTCACTATGATACCTTGGCCACTTTGGCACCAACAATTTTCTTTAGAGTGTTTGTCCAGGAGGAGGTGAGGTTGAGAGATAGTAATTTCAGGGTGATGTAAATAAGGTAAGAGATTAAAAATGACATAAAAATGGCATACTTCCTCCTATTTGTCCCCACTGGACTCCAAGCCCGGTTGCTGCATTCTAGTTAGCAACATTATAAATAGGATCTACATCTAAGACTTTATGCTCAGGTGTAACATGATAGATGATATTATTAAGAAGACAGTGTAGCTGAAAGATAAATCTTTAAGAACACCTCACCTACATTTTTTAGGACTGGTGAGAGCAAAGCAAATGAGAAAGACAGGAGAGGAATAATCAGCAAGGATGTGGAGAAAAATAGACAGGGCTAATCACAAAGCCCTGAGACTGAAACAACCCAGGGGAGAAAGGGGATTCTGAAGAGTGTTTGAGAGAGAAGAAAGGTGCAAGGTGCTGGGGGGGGGGGGGAATGGGGGGGGTGTTGAGGACCAAGAAGAGAATTGCACATAGGCATTTGAAAGATTTGTGCACAGATTTTAATAGAACCGTTTCTGCAGTGTGATTCAGGAAACCCAACTTCAAAGCCATGAAATACAGAAGTAAGATGAGATGAAGAAAGCATTCAGGTTAGACTGCTTCCCAGAGCAATCTGGGGTGTGGAATCGATTAGGCGACACAGTATTTTTAACGTGGGGAGAAGGGAATAGAAATAAAAAGGCCATATGTAAGGCATCTTAGAGATGGCACAGGTGACTTCCTCGGGCTCTGTGGCCTGAACTGGTTTAAAATTGAGAATAGAAGCAGGACTAGGCACTGCCCAGGAACCTCATTTGTTGCCAGTCTCATTAGGCATCACTAATAGTTACAAACAGATAATTTGCAAGAAGATGAAAGAATCCAAATTCATGTTGCCAATACTAGATATTTAACTAATGGAAAATATAGGCTTTGAATTCACTGTGAAAACCTCGAGAGATGAGCTAAATTTTAACTACTTTGTGCCCTGGAGAGGATGTTTCAATGCCTGGTTGTACCAGATGGGGTGTGAGTCACAGAACAGGAAATGACACTGGATTTCACATTATTTTGCTTACACAAAGGATGTGGACCTTCTGAAACCAGTTGCCCTGTAGATGAAATAAAAACCCAGAGGGAGGCAATTAGGACAACTGTGCTCCGCTGAGCCGTGGTGAGCAAGGGATGCAGGCTGGGTCCGAGTTCTGTGGTAGAACACCAGAGATGGCAGGATCCTGCCAGCGCAGACAGGTGGGAAATCTGTCTTCTTATGCTGGATGCAGAGGCCAGATGTGAGGACCCCTGCCTGAGATTTATATGGTTATATAACCCTGCAGATTCAATCGGTCCAGGGAGTAGGTCTGTGAGTTAATTAGGTTCTCCCAATTGCCCCTGCTATTGGTCATACTGTGGGTGTCAAGATTTCTTCTTTTGAAGCACACAGGCTGGATTAGGTGAATTTAAAGGGTTATAATAACATATTGTGTCTTGATCATGTAGGGGTTGTAATCCTCAGAACCAATAGCACTTATTAAGCTGAGAGACAGAGAGAGAGAGAGAGAGAGAGAGAGAGAGAGAGAGAGAGAGAGAGAGAGAGAGAGAGAGAGAGAGAGAGAGAGAGAGAGAGAGAAAGAGTCGAGCACACTATGTGGGCTTTACAGAATGACAGGAAATGGTGTTATTTTAAAAATCAGCGGGACAAAGAGCATATTTGAAAGATGCTCAGGATATTTTAGTCCATTTTCTCTTTCCTCCAGCATTTTTATTCACCGTCCTCCTCCCTGGTTTTCTCACTCTGCTTTATACCTGAACAGACACCTCTCTTATCCAGAAAAATCATTTCTCTATTGACATAATTGATCTCCATGATTTCTGATCAATTTCTTTTTTAAATGAATTGTGCATGATTCCTTCTAATTTTTCTTTATCTTTATACACTGATTGGCCAGATTATTATGATCTCTGAGTGAATAATAATCTGGCCACTCAGTGTGTGTGTGTGTGTGTGTCTGTGTGTGTGTGTGTGTGTGTGTGTGTGTGTGTGTGTGTTTATATTAGAGGTCCCGTGCATGAATTCGTGCATGGTTGGGGTCCAGCCAGCCTAGACAGGGGGAGGGGACATTGTCAGTTGGCTGGCCTGCCTGCTGGTTGAATTCCTGGTCGAGAGAACAATTTGTATATTAGCCTTTAATTATATAGGATATACACTGAGGGGCCAGATTATTATGCATTCAGAGATCATAATAATCTGGTCACTCAGTGTATTCCCCACTCCTTTAATGAAATCCTAATGCTTAAACGATATCATAGTGTCAAAGTTCAAAAGTAAACTTACTTGTAAAACAGAGTGGACAGTCTGCAGCTTTCATTTGGTGTGCAAATTGCTGAGACAGGATATGAGTTTCACCCATCCTGCTTGCTTGCTTATTTTCTATTTTATTGGTTTCCCTGATATCTCTCTCTTCCTCTCATATCATATCTCTCTCTCTCTCTCTCTCTCTCTCTCTCTCTCTCTCTCTCTCTCTCTCTCTCTCCCTCCCTCCCTCCCTCCCTCCCTCCCTCCCTCCCTCCCTCCCTCCCTCCCTCTTCCCCTAACCCCTGCCTGCCTAATATAAAAGAGGGGCATGGAAACTCTATACATCAGCTTCAGTGCAACTAAAGGTAAATCAACTACTTGCTGCCTGACATGGAACTCAGGGGACCAGGGAGGCAAAGCAGACCACAAAGAACGTCTAGACCAAGAAAATTCTTGCAAAGACTGAGTAATAGCTGCTCACTTGTACCTTATCATTTACCCATACCATAAAAAAAACACACAAGCCCCCAAAATATACCTTGTAAGAGTGAAAGTTAATCCCAGCATGTTCTGCTCTGTACTTCCATGTATCCACAAGGTTCTAGAGAAACTACAAGCTGGTATTAGCTCAACCTCTAGAGATGGTTGGGTCTCTCTTCCTTCTGTTGTGAAGAAAGTCCTCCACTCTGTCTAAGCCTTAGACTCTAAGGAATGGCTTTTCCTGCTTGTCAACCCACAGGTTGAGAACCGCTAGCAGGGTCACCTAAGACCATCAGAAAACACAGATATTTACATTACGATTCACAACAGTAGCAAAATTACAGTTATGAAGTAGCAACGAAAATAATTTTATGGTTGAGGTCACCACAACATTAGGAACTGTATTAAAGGGTTGTGGCATTAGAAAGGTTGAGAACCACTGGTCAAAAGGCATGACAGTAGGTTAGGGAACCTGTGTGGACCTTCTTCATTGCCACAGGCCGGGCGGGGGGAAGCCATGTTAAAAAGTAAAAAGGCAGACGGGAAATTAAATTTGTCAAGAGTTAGGGCTTTCCCTCCCCTAACACCACAGCCCCTGTGAAACATATAAAAGTGAAAGCAATGGTGAACATTGAGAACACAGCTACCCAGATTTTTGTCACCTATGACATTTATTACTACTTTTTCAGAATTTATTATCTAAATAATCTAACAACTTAAAAAGTCATTACTTGGGACCAGTAGGGATCACCTAATAAATAATGCCACATCTACTTGGAACTCTCTTCCTAGCCTAATCAGTTTAATAAAATATTTAGGGTTTCTAAACAATATTTCCTGGCTCTTCATCAGACTCTCCTTACTTAGTGTACAAATGGGGAAACTCTTTCTACCATTTGTGATTTCACAGTAGGAAGGTTTTTGTTTGTTTGTTTTCTCCACTGTTTATATATTGTGTCTTATGAGATTTGATCTTCTATCACAGTCTCAGATTTCTTACCGGTTTTGCTTCAGGAAGATAAAACAAAACATCTCTTTGTTCAGAAGTTGTTACCTCTTACATAGATGACATGTGAGAAGTCTCCTCTTGTGTTGATATTTTTTTAAAAAAATATTAAAGTCACGATAAGTTCTAGGAAAAGGTATCATCTCATTAAAGAGATAAGATCTGAGCAATATGAATCTTCTCAAAAAATGTCATAAGAAAGAATAAGATTATATATGTTCCCTACCCCATTGAGAAGCTGTATAAATTAATGGCTTTATTTAATCCAGGAATTTAAATGTTAAGATTTACATGCTATCATGTGAGAGCATGAGATCACTATTAGAAGGAAGGAGACATGTAGAAAAATCAGTGCTCAAATCACTAGAATGAGTGTTTTCATACTTAGTTTTTCTACTAAAGTTGAATAAACCCTGCTTTAATGCTAAAGAAGTTTACATCCAACAACTTGATGGTATGATTTAAAGGGAAAGCTTTCCTTGAGGCAATGACACATTTAAGATATTCAAATATCAGCTTCAGGAGGGACATTCAAAATATTTTATCTAAATGCCTAAGTTTACTGGTGCAAAGCTAAAACCTGCAATGGTTTACCCTTGGCCACCCCTTAACCAGAGATAGCCAAGTACTCCTCACTGGGCCTGTGAGAAATCCCAGATGGAAAATCAGAAGACAGTGAAAGAACATGGAGAGTTCTGAGGTCACATGACTATTGTCATTGACCTAAATCATGAGATAATGTGCTAATCGGCAAACACTGTGCTGAGCCCAGGAATGTGTGGCAGGCAGGAGAGAAGAAGAAAGGGATTCTATTCTATAACTCAAACAATTACTAGAATAAAACTTGATGGTTTAGACTAGAGAATGCTTAATATTCCATTTGTTATCCTGGTAACTACATATTTATAGGCTAAGGTAAAATAAAAATAAAATGTGCTTGGTTTTGAACACTCCACAAATTTGTTTATTGCTCAAAGCCAAATGGCCAATTGAGGATAATAGGAAGAGATGTGAACAGAAATCTAAAATAGTTTTCTAAAACAAATGGCCTAACGTTGATATGGGTTAAGAAAGCCAAACAAATAAACACTTTCAAAAGCATGTTTCTATGGCTTTATTTTTAAATTTATTTTTAGCAACTTTGTTCACATTTATTTTTCCACGAGCACAACAGTGAAACTATAGTACTCTTAAGAGACATTCCCAAATGCAAACAGAGATGTTGTTGGCACCCGTCTATTTATTTTTTGTTGTTAATTCTTTTTCATGTTGTTCATACCACATTGTTTAACTGAAAAAATACTCTGCAGCACTATGGTAACCTCTCATGCTCTATCCTCTTATATTTCACAGCTCTCAAAAATCACAGCAGCAGGAGGAGAATAATGCAGGGAAAAACGTTCTGCATTAATGCATCTGCTCATTTATGTTTTTGTTAAAAACATCTACTTAATGATGATTTCATGCTAGACACAATATAAGGAAAGCAAAGAAAAAGTATATCCTATGTCAGAAGATAGGTAAGCCTGGTCAGTGTTGCTCAGTGGTTGAGGTCACGGTTCTATTGCCCCTCAGGGCACATGCCTGGGTTGTAGGCTTGATGTCCAGGAGGCAGCCAATCAATAATTCTCTCTCATCATTGATGTTTCGATCTCTCTCTCCCTCTCTCTTCCTTTCTGAAGTTAATAAAATACATTTAAAAAATTAATAAGCTATTTTTTAAATCTATTTCTTTATTGATTTCAGAGAGGATGGAAGAGGGAGAGAGAGAGATAGAAACATCAATGGTGAGAGAGAATCATGGGTCAGCTGCCTTCTGCATGCCCCCTTCTGGGGATTGAACCCTCAATCTAAGCATATGCCCTTGGCTGGAATCAAACCTGAGACCCTTCAGTTCTATCCACTGAGCCAAATTAGCTAGGGCAAGAAGTTATTTTTAAAAGCAATTTAGATACAATAACAGAGACATGATCCAGGGAGAAAAAAACTGATAAATTGGATTTTATTAACATTAAAACTTTTGCTCTTTGCAGACATTGATGAGATAATCATCCGACAAGCCATAAATTGGGAGAAAATATTTCCAAAACACATATCCAAAGAACTCATAAAACTCAACAAAGGAAACAAGGAACCCGATTTCAAAAAATGGGCAAAGATCTGAACAGACACTTTACCAAAGAAGATATACAGATGAAATAAGCATAATTTTTTTTAAAGATATCCTTTCACTTCGCAAAGTGATGTCTTTAAAGTAAATATATATTTTTTAAAAAGTATCTTTATTAACATGCAGTGAGAAAAGCTGTTCTCAACCTACACATAAAAGAGGGCTCAATAAAGCAAGAGATTGATAAATGGTACTGCATAAATATAAAAACAACCTTTTTTCATCAGAGGCCTCATGATAGTGTGTATTTTTATGGTACACTGCCCTTATTTTCACTGACAGAGTTCAAGAAATAGTCTCACTCCAAACCTGCTGATTATGAAAGCCTCGGCTCTGCACGCAGAGCTGTGCTGAAGAGAAAGTACAAGTCCCTTGGGTGTCAGAATATCCTTTCAAGGCTTCACATTTTCACCAGTTTTTTTTTTTTTTTTTTTTTACATCTTTTCTGTGCCTGAGAACTGAAGTCTTACATTTTGGAACCAAACCAAATGTTTAATTAAAAAGTGAAATGAATATTCCTTTATATCTCACTTCTTTCATCTCAACCCCAAGGAGGCAAGAGTGGGAGGTGACAAGATGATAAATTAAAAAGCTCAGACATCCCCAGAGATACACAGCCTCCACGTTTATCCCCAGGAAGCGCAGCTATGCATCCCCCTAGCCAGACTCTGCACCAGAGGGACCTTAGGTGGGAGTGTAGCCACCAGGGTTATTGACACTTTACAGAACATTCAATTATTTTTCTATTTTAAACACATCTCAAAACTCAGAGATTTGGCACCTACCTCTAATATTATTAATTAGCAACTGATATCTAGAGTATTATTCTGTGTGAGGAGCAGGTGGGCTCAGTTCCAATATACTTACTTTTTTTCTAGGCCCGTGGTTGGCAAACTGCGGCTCTTTGACCCCTTGAGTGTGGCTCTTCCACAAAATACCATGGCCTGGATGAGTCTATTTTGAAGAAGTGGCGATAGAAGAAGTTTTAAGTTTTAAAAAATTGGCTCTCAAAAGAAATTTCAATCGTTGTACTGTTGATATTTGGCTCTGTTGACTAATGAGTTTGCCAACCACTGTTCTAGGCTGTTTGTTCTATAGAAAATGTTCCTGGGCATCAAATTCAATTTCTGCAGAAGGTGCACAGAATTCTGTGGTGAAACAAAGCATTGATCTATTTTGTACCTTGAAAATTTAATGATAGATTTTGATATCATGCTATATTTTGCAAGGTGGCACATAATATATGTCTACATATTTACTTTATACATATTATAGTTATATCTGGTATTCTATATGCCAGACTGTGTATAATGATAATAAAAATTTGCCATAACTTTTCTTAATGTCATTTTGTTTTTGTCCCAACTCATATTTCTCAGGCAAAATTATTCTACAAATTATTTTTCTTCTGAAAATTCTTTACAGGCTATATCAAATTTAGCCTTTAAATACAAGAACAACTTTGACTAATGGCACTATAATCTAACCATGGGTAGTAGAGGTTTTTGTCAGCATAATCCTATTTTATAAAAAGGACTCAGTTGGTACATCAGAGCACATATTTTAATATTTTATGTGGAAGTTAAACCCAGCTAATAAGATATAGAGTATAAAATCAGAGCATACTGCCTTAATTTTTACTGACTACCAAAAGAAGATTTTTTTTTGTGAGGCCCCATACCACAAAAACCTGAAGGCTAAATAAAGCCCAAAGCTATGGACTAGTCCTCAAAGTCTAAGATTTATCAATTTCTTTTAAAGTTAAAATAATTTATATTATTTTAAAAAGATTAAATCTAATAAAATTATTTTTGAGAAACTTATAGTCTTATTGAATAAAAAAAGTAAACATTAATTGCAAATACCCTTGTATTAATGAAAATGATCATTACCTTGAAGTAATTAAAACTGGGTGAAATCATGCTATGATTTGTTTAAAGATCTGCATGTAACGCCACTTATTAAATAAATATGTATAAAGCATATTAGATTCATTGTCCAGTTGAAAAATATTTATAAAAATGCTTTAGAAGCATTTCTTTATCTCTGTATTGAACTTCCAAAACCCTGTGTTCTACATAAGAACAGTCTAGACATTACCATCCCACCATGAGGTAGAAAGAATAAAAAATATATCATTTTCTTGCATGTGTATTTTGCCTTCAACTAAGTCAGAGATATCTTTTAAAAATGATGCCTTCCATTTTTTTCTCTTTATTTTCCCATTTCTGCATTCACTAAGTATATCCTACAGGTTTTCAAAACATGGTTTTTTAACGGTGCTTTTAAGATGCGATGAAATACTAAATTGAACTGAATGAAGCAGCATGGACTTTTCTTCTCCCTCCTTTAGCCTTGGTCTCAAATGCCAGCCTTTTCCAGTCATCACAATGATAAAGTTAAAAATAAAAAAGCTTGTGTGGCTCAGTTGGTTGGAGCATCATCCCATACACTGTAAGGTCTTGGGTTCCATTCCTGGTCAGGGCACAAACCCCAGTTTAAGTCAGGGAAACTGATCAATGACCAATGTTTCTCTCTCTCTCTCTCTCTCTCTCTCTCTCTCTCTCTCTCTCTCTCTCTCTCTCTCTCTCTCTCCCTCTCTCTCTCTCTCCCTCTCTTTCTCTCTCCCTCTCTTTCTCTCTAAAATTAATAAGAAACATTTCCTTGGGTGAGGGAGGTGGGAAGGTTAGTCTCATTCATATCCTCGGGCAGTCAGTCAACATTTAGATGTTTCCCTTGGCTTTGTAAACACTGGATTTGACCCTCACATTTCTAGTATTTCTGCTGAATTGAGGTTGAAAACTTCCAAAGAAGATTTTCTCTGTTTATCCAAACATTTTGCCATTTTATATACTCCACATTAAAGGAAAGATCAATGTTGAGTTCCTTTGCTAACTGTCACTGCAAGCTATCAAAATTTTTGAAAGGCTCTTTGATAATCCAAGAAATATGAATGCAGCATACTGAAGTGTGAACAAACATAAAGTTTATATTTTAGCTGGTTCCCTAAAATAAAAGGAAATGTAAAATATGTAAAATGTAAAATGTGCCTTATTATTATTTATTATGAATCTATAAATACATAATGGATATTGCACATATGTAAAGAATGTTAGGTCATGTTAGGAGTTTCAGAAATGCATTTATATATTTTTACAACCACTCAAGAAGAAATATTGAGTTGAAAATGCTGAGTATTGAGAATGTAGAAGAATAAAGCCTGTGGAATTATTGTAATAAAATGTGGTGTGCAATAAAGGGTTCATTCAGCAGATCCTAGTGGTACAAGTCCTGCACATCACAAAAAAGGCCTGTTCCAGGAGGATGGTCCTTAACTGGATCCTGGGGTTATAACCTCTCAGCCCTAGAAGATCCTGCTTGATAACAGTGTTTGCTTATCCCTTAGGTTCTATCTCTCAGGTATCAGTAGTTTGACCAGAGTTTATGTTTTCATGTAACTTAAAGTAAGTGCCTTTTTTTCTACCAGAATACATTCCATTTAGCCAAACTCACTGAGGTCTTACTTCCACAGATATAACCAGTTTTTTTTGTTTGTATGTTTATTTGTTTGTAAATGAGATTAAAATATATTTTTAAAAATCATAGGGATGAAAAATACCTTCTAAGTACCTCATTTTCCACAAAATATTTTCCTATATAGTACATTTGTTATTTTCCAATATGAGCTAAACATGAAGTCTTTGAATATGTCATTTGAATTAAGTCACTCTTATCTAAATCTTGCTGATAAAGCTAGTCATTCTACTTGGAGATGCTCAAAAACAAATACATGGGTATCTAGGCACAATATTTGAAATAGGTACCATCCAGGAAATGGAACAAAAAGTTATCATTAGAGAACTCAGGTGGGGCACTAGATTTTTAGAGAGGATGCTAGAAGAGCTGAAACTGAGAGGCAAACAAAGTAATAGGTCACAACTCAATGGAACTTACATTCAAATTCAGCTATCACTCATTGACTATATGGGGAAGCTACTTCTCTGTAGGGTTCCACATATAACATTTTGTTTTCACACAGAAGTTTTAATTACCATCAAATAATCAAATGCCTGATGCTTTGGACAATGGGTTTATTGGAGAGTCTTAGGATAATAAGAATTTACTCTTCAATGTAAATTTACTCTTAAAGATACCCTGAAGAGAAGAGTAATAAACTAATAAAATTAAGTATAATTATAACTTAATTTTATTTTAGAAGTTACTAAAGAAATTCTCGGAGGAATCATTGTCTCTCTCAGCTCAATGAAATGGACAGAATTAAGTCAGAAAGTGACGGAGCTTGAGGGAGAAATTATTTTCTCACAGAGCTCTTTATGAAGAGTTCTTCAATCTGCATAATGTAGGAACTCACATAGGGAAACTCATACCCACAGTCTTCACCCAACACAAAAATGCAACTTTTCCTATAAATTGCTGAGACAGGATGCCTCTGGAGACACATTTATTGAGAAGAGAAGATTCCAGGTCTGCAAACAACCATATTCTTTTGGGAAATCAATCAGTACTGAGTTTACACATTGAGTTTATGACAGAAATATATATTTCAAAAATGAAAGCTTCTAGGATTAATGTAATTACTTTTAAAAGTGGCACAGAGTTACAAACAACATCCTATCCTTGCAGGCCACTTTATGTCTGATTTGACATTTTATGGACACAAATTACCTCCATGTTCTCTGCACTTTGAAATATAAGCACATATCAAAGACAGTGATTATAAAATTAGATATTTTGGTTTGTTAGCTGTATAGTATAAAGATCTGATACATAGGTTCAGAATTTCTAATTTCTATCACCAACTATCTGACCATTTCAGAATATATTTTCTCATGTATGACATGTATGTTAAGTTAAATTACATTTTGTTTGCAAAAGTATATAATCTGCTTTTGAAATACAGTGAGGATATTAAATTAATCTAATTGTAATATATTGCAAGCAAAGTGAAAATCATTCTGAGTTAGAACTCTAATATATTCCTTTGATATTTGGAGAGTATCAGGCCATCCAAAACACTTACTCTTTCATATAGCAGCTAATAAATTATAACTAACTTTTGATTGTTTTATTAATTCTGTTTATAGGTACACCTCAACTTAGGCAAGTGGAGTTGAGTGGTCTGCATTTAATCTCATCAGACAATGATGATAGATTTCTGTTGGAATAGCTAAATGGACTCACCTGGTAGAAATTCTCTGGCAGCAGAGACAACCACAGAGACCTTCTGCTGGGTCAATTAACACAAGTGTTCCTCTAATGAGCCAAGAGAGGTGTTTAGAAACTCAGGTATCAATTATTTTTTACATCAACAAACAATTTAGGAGAATAACTAGACTTTTTGAGTGGACAGTAATTCTTTTCAAAATATAAGTCATGTTAATGTGACCTTAAAAATATTTCCATGTGGCCAAAACCGGTTTGGCTCAATGGATAGAGCGTCAGCCTTCGGACTAAAAGGTCCCGGGTTCGATTCCAGTCAAGGGCATGTACCTTGGTTGCGGGCACAACCCCTGTAGGGGGTATGCAGGAGGCAGCTGATCGATGTTTCTCTCTCTCATTGATGTTTCTACCTCTCTATCTCTAGCCCTTCCTCTCTGTAAAAAATCAATAAAATATATTTTTAAAAAATATTTCCATGTGGTGCTTAGAGATTCATTAATAGCAACTGTAGTCAGGGAAACTGAGTCAAGGAACAAATCCAAGTAAAATGACAGACAGTGGGCAGTAACCAAGTTAATAAGCGTAAAAACCAATCCCAAGGATGTTGCTAAGGCAAAATTCATTGAAAGGACCAGTCTGAAACTAATAAGCTTCCTCTCCCCTAGCACACTAGGTTCTTAGGTTGATGGTAGGACATAGGCTCCCCTGTGCCCACATGGCCATAAGCCATGGAGTATTAGACTTTAAGTAGGTTGGATACTAAACTACTCCCTACTGTAACATGGAAAGGAAGCTCTGGACACTGGCCTGTTCCTGGAACCCTAGATGCACCTTTTCCAGGAACGGCTTCTCTCAATAAACTTCAGTTCCACTTACTCTTTTTGTCTGAGAGTACATTCTTCGATTTTGCAAGACAACGAACTTGGGACTCAATACCTCACATTTCAGTTTCATTATGACTTTGGTGATTAAAATTGCTAAATAATTATTTTCTAAACAGAATTAAAGTGTCAAATGAGGTTTTAAGTGAGATATGGTCCAAAAACAGGGAAATGAAGTAACCAATACTTCCTTTTTAATTATACTCCTCATTCATTAATATCCTGACTCTCAAAGAGAATCTTATGCTTCTACAGTCTTAGTCTATTGAAAAACACTGAGACACAGGAAATGTATTTGAAACCTGTAGTAACTTTTTAAAGTCAAAGTGGATTATTTTTCAAGAAATATGGAGGCAATTAATATTGTGGAAGGGATAAATGATTTATTTATATTCATGCACAATTATCTCCATGCAATTTCTCTTTACCCCGTTTTTTGTTTGTTTGTTTGTTTGTTGTTGTTTTTTGTTTGTTTGTTTGTTTGTTTGTGTGTGTGTGTGTGTGTGTGTGTGTGTGTGTGTGTGTTTGTTTTTGTTTTCTCTTCCCCTTTCTCTCTCTCTAGATTTCCTTCATGAAAAGTTTTGCAACACTAAGTATGAGATTGAAGCTCAGGAACATGAGCAACTTAAAGCACTTCTGTCTTGATATAGGGCAGGGGAAATTTTTTTTTTTCAAGATGTTTGATTTTCATAAAGAAGCAAATACACTGATCAGTTGAGGGGACTTTTATTTATAACAAAACCTCTAAGCTAAATTGAGCTATTGAAAGCCAACTTCTTTTAGCAGTATTTCTCCTGGCATTTTTCTCCTTTATAGTGAGGACAATGGGGCTCAGTGAGGTTAGGTAGATGGACCAGGAACACATTGCTGGTGAATACAAGAGCCGAACTTGAAACCAGGCATGCTGATTTCACAGAACCTCTTTTAACAACACTAATTTTGCCTTTGTGGAGGTAAAACTTACTCATTAGCTAGATAATTCATTTGATAAGTCATTCATTTGAAAAAGCATTTATTAGCTACATCATTCCAGCATATCTGCCTTGCAGTATTTTCACACAAATTTGTTCTTCAGTAAAATTCCAAATTGCTATATCATGTGTCTTTGGGATCTTTATAGCATAGTTAAATCTCTTTATATGAAAGGCCTACTGTGTTTTGTACTCTGGTCCAAAAATGAAGTATTTTAGAACTTTAATAGAGATTATATGAGATAAGGTAAACTCTATAGCCCTAAGTATTCGATAAAAATAGGATTGCTTTTAAATTTAATTTTAAACAGAATATACTGATGAAGGCATTCTTATATCCTCTGGTTAATATATCTACTAATCTTACTATATTCTTTATAAACATTACAAAGTAAAACAAGCAAGGGGGAGGAAGCTTTGATACTGAAGAACCCCTTGATGTTACTGAAGATTAATATCAAAATATGTTAGTTCTTTTGACCATCAGAAAAGTTCTGTAGCATCATCCAGTTCTTTAAGGCTAAAAATCTTTTCTTTTACTTATTGCGTTTAAACTGATCTGTCAAACATACAACTATTAGACTGATTGCTAAGAATTTGAGTTACATGTTAGGGAATAATTGCAGTGTTCGTCTATTGAGTCTATGAAAAAGCTACTGGAGAAAAATGTTCATTCCATGCATGGTTGAATAAATTTCATACCATGAAACTTCTCTCCAGAAATGAAAATTGGACATACCAAAAATTCCTAATAAATCAAAGACTACCTTGAAATGGTTTGTTACACATAAATCTTCCTCACAACGATTTAATAAGCTAACAGTCTTTCTTCACACTGTCCTTTAACAAAGCAGAATAAAATAAACAATAAACTAGTGATGTTTTATTTTCTAGTAAATATAAGTTATTATCATATAAAAGCAATCATACTGAACTATTGTTTATGTTATTTCTCTCTTAAACACAGAAACAGATATACTAACTCTGACTTTTCAGTTGATTTTTAATTATATTAAAAAATCTGATTATTATATCTAATTATATTAAAATTATTAATTATATTAAAATTATCTATTAAGCATCTATTAGATAAAAAATAGCATTCTAGAAAGAAAAATACATATTGCCTTCGGTCTAAGAGTTTCCAGTGAGCAGTATGAGTAAAAATCCAAGGGAAGAATGAGCAAGTGCTATTGGGGGGTTAGGAGAGGTGTTAAAAGGACTAGATGGGTCTAATTAGCAGCATAAGCAACACTTCTTGGCAAAGGTGATGTTTGATAGGGGCCTTGGAGGGTCAGAATATAGAAAGGGACCTTGAGCTTCATGACACTGTGATTTTAAGTGGTCCTACCTAACCAAGTAATTAAAATACCATGAGTTTTAGTAGAAGTAGAGGATGTTGACTTAGGCCCATGGTCAGCAAACTCATTAGTCAACAGAGCCAAATATCAACAGTACAACGGTTGAAATTTCTTTTGAGAGCCAAATTTTTTAAACTTAAACTTCTTCTAGCGCCACTTCTTCAAAACAGACTCGCCCACACCGTGGTATTTTGTGGAAGAGCCACATTGAAGGGGCCAAAGAGCTGCATATGGCTCATGAGCCACAGTTTGCCTACCACTGACTTAGGCCATGCAGAAAGTGTTCAACCATCCTAATTTCTGCCATCTGCATAGAATGGATGATCCCAGTGTGGTGAATTGTATGTGTCAGCGTGGGTGGGCTATTATGCCCAGATATTTGGTCAAACACCATTCTAGATGTTGCTAGGAAGGCATTTGTTACATGGCATTAATCTTTGAATTAGTAGCCTTTGGGCAAAGGAAATGATGCTCCATAATGTGGGTGGGCTTTATCAAATCAGTTGAATGTCTTATGAGAAAAAGGCTGATTACTCTAAGGAAGAGGGAATTCCACCTCTTGGACTCAAGATTGCAACATTAACACTTCCATGGTCTCCAGGAAATTTTGTACTTGCCCCAAAACTGCATGAGCTAATTTCTTAAAATAAATATCTCACTCTTTCTATTTGTCTGTCAATTCTTCTACACACACACACACACACACACACACACACACAATATTAATTCTCTTTTTCTAGAGAACCCTATTACACCCAGAAAAAACCCTAATGAAGAAGTTATTTGTTAACAAAGTAAGTTTTATGATATTCTTCTATGATTGTAGCAGAGTACATAAATATAGGACAGAGAGCATTGAATAAGAAAAAAGGGAATGGACAAAAACAGAGAAAATGCATTGAGTTTTTTAAGTAAAGTGGGCACCCACATTTTTCAGAACACATGAGAAATAAGTTTTTTAAACAAAATAATTAATAAAAATAAACTTTAAATGCATTTTTAGCAAGAGCTTAGGGAGTGATCTACAATAATTGTCCTTGGAAAACACAGATGTATTTTGGTCAAGATAAACCTGGGGAATGGATAGTAGTCCTACAGAGAAGATAAAATGTGGGCCTGACTAGTAGATAATCAAGAGGAAGAATATGAACAAAATCAGCCCCAAAGCATTTTCCCAGCTACAGTGTTAAAGTTCATTGTGACTAGTAATTTGAAAATGTAAATCACCATCTCCTTTTACCCCTTTCCAATTAATACTGTGTCATCCTCCTGGCCTCAATGGCACATAAATCTCCCTGAGTGGCCTTCCCCAATTCATGCTGAGGGTAATACTTAAGAAATGCCCTCCCTTACTAAACAGGTCTGGGATGTCATGGATTTAAATTTATAATTGAAATTATCTATCAGTGGCTGCCTCCCAAACAGTGTGTGAGCTCCCCTTACAATATTGCTCATTTATTGTGCTCATTTTATTCATCTAGGTTCATAGTGCATAGAAAGCATAATCAATATCTACCAAGTAATGAATGAATACATGTATATTGTATAATCAGCATAATGAATGCTTTAGCTAATCTAGATAAAATTCCACATTCAAAATTTCTTTGATTCTAAGACAACTTTACCTATCATGTCATAATATTTTTTAAATGTAGTCATGTAATAAAATTAATAACTTGCCATATTTTAATTATCTTTGTTTTTTCTTACTCTTATACTTGGCAAAATATTGGATTTGAAAAAATGCGAAGTATATTTGGTCTTCATTTAATCAGATTTTGTCCTGTAATATATAGAAATCTCATTTATTAAGGCAAATAAAGCAGTAATTTTTCAGAGTATTTCCTAGTTTTTTTATCTACAGACACAAGTATTGGACTTCACAGGAATCACTATACAAAATAGATCAGATCATGTTAGAACTGTTAAACATCCATTTTTGTTTTATGAACTTTGAACTAATTATTATTATACTAGAGGCCAATGCAGGAATTCGTGTACAAGTCAGGGTCCCTTGGGTTGGCCTGCAGGATCAGATTGAAACTTGTTCACTGACATCCCCTGAGGGGTCCTGGATTGTGAGAGGGTGCAGATCAGGCTGAGGGACCTCACTGGAGCACAATTGGGGCTGTGGAGGGATGCAGGAGGTTGGACAGAATCTAAACTTTAGAGTTAAAAAGGTTTTCAAAAGAATATACACATACATATTCTAACACACATGTATATATAAAATCTTATAAGAATATCATAATAATATATATTACTGCTATTACTGTTATTATTATGATAATCCCTTTTCTCACATTTATTTGTAGGTTAAATGTTTTATCTATAGTCTCACAGCAAGTAAATGAAAAACTCAACATTAAATGTAAATTTCCAAACTCTACAATTTCATTCTTTTCCCTCAACCACTATAGCACGTTGAAGAATGTAAAAAAAAAAACAAACAAAAAACAAAAAAAAAACATGAGAAATTCACTGTTCATTATTGTTTACAGACACTAGACAAATAATTGAAACAAATGTGTGTATAATATGTTTAAATATTATAGTACTTTTAGAAAAAAATGAAATATGTACTTTTTCTATATTCACTATTGAAATGAACTCATTTTGTGTCCATTTGTGACTCTCTTTCTTTATAAACACTTCTGGAAAATTACTTTAGGGAGTAGTCATATTTTCAATCATAGGAACACATTAGCTGTCTGAAAGTTAAATTATTCTTTAGTACTTTGAAATCCCCAAAGGACCTTGGCAAGGAGAACCATTGGTTTGTCAGGGGGAGAGTGGATGCTTTGGACTGAGAAGGACTTTCTTCTTTTTCCTTTTTCCTTTTTCCATTATCAAGGTTAAATGAAGAACAAGCAAAGCTCTGCAAGGTCTTTCTAATGCCCACTTACAGATTTCCCATGCCAGACAATAGATATTTGTAGAGTGAATCCCATTGAATAAATGTTTCTAATCCATTCATAGCTATTCTTTACATCCTGCATGCAATGCAGTGTGCTTTAGTAGCAGGCAGGAAAATATGGGGAGAGCTTCTTCTATTGACATTCATCAGAAGATGTTTGTACAAAGTTCTCAAAGGTAAAAGAAGGGTGTGATGAAATCCTAAGAAAAGCTTTCTTAAGAGCAGCAGAAGGCAATCATTGTATTTCAAATCAGAACTCCATGGACACATAAGCAGAGATAGTCTTTAGAGAAACTGGAGTTCACAACCATAATAATTCATCATCAGTTTGAGAATGTCTCAGAGAGCTCAGAGGGATCACCTTGCAGACTATTTGTCTTTAGGGTGTTTCCAATGATCAAAGCACTTGACTGGTGGGGCATGATGGAATATAAAATTCTGCTTCTGTTTATACCCTCGCAGGACTGCTGACCTCATAAACACACACATGGGTCTTAAAAAGAATCTTATTTTTCAGCAAATATCCTAAATGTGCAGCAATGGTATCAGTGTCATCGAGTATGTTTTCATGGGTAATTACCACTCTCCCAAAAATGAAGGCTTTGCCAGTTGTGTAGTGTGTGTCTGAGTCCTTTTTGGAGATGAAAGCAATGCATTTATTTCACTACTGCCTCATTCAGTGGTTGTTAATGAGTAAAAATTAATTAGACCCTTTACTGGCCCTTCTGCTAGAACTTGAGCAAGCTCACTACCTAGATCCCATTAGCTCTTTTTGCATTTCCCAGCATTCTAAAACTCCAGATATCTGCAATAACATCAGCCCTCTTATTTTGTAAAGGCTGACCCACCAGTGCAGAGCAGTTTATTGAAGGGCAAACACCTAAATATATATCACTGCTTTTTAAACAACTAGTCTAGTTTGCTCTCTCTTACCTGCATATATTTCCCAAATCTCATTTACACTCAGATATTCAGACAAAATTGGTGAAAAAGGTGATGGGATTGAGAGGTACAGATTGGTGGTTACAAAATAGTCATGGGACTGTAAAGCACAGCAGAGGAAATATAGTCAATGACATTGTGATAAGTATGTATGGTGCCAGGTGGGTACTGAAACTCTCAGGGAAAACACTTTGTAAAGAATATGATGTTTTAACCTCTATGCTGTACGCCTGGAACTAATACAAAAATAATATTGAATATAAACTGCATTTGAAAAAAAAACTTTTTAAAAAAGACAAAATTGTAAATACTTTAGAGACTGAACTTCCTGAAATCAGGAAGAGGTTCAGTCTCAGATACTTCTGGTACCCAGTAGACAAAAAAGTTTGCAAAGGACTTTCAGCAACTAGTCACTGAATGCACAAATGAATAATTGCTCTAATGGTAAAATCAATGCACCTGTACACAACTGCTATAAGCCATTTGATATAATGATTACCTAAAATTGAACTAAAGTGAAAAAATATTAGCATACATTCAGAGTCTTTGGGTATGGGGCCTTTGCTCAGTTCCCAGAATACCATGCTCTCTTGCAAAGTATGTGGGGAGCTTTGAATAATAAATAATCTCACCCTGACACCCCATCTCCTCTTATAGTTATTTCAAGCTAATTAAATTCTTAAGGGAACATGTCCAAATCCCTAGACCCGTGGCTCTAGAGCCACTGTTTGCCACTCTGTTGACTAATGAGTTTGCAGACCACTGCCCTAGACCATAACAGGATTCTCTATTATATGTTCTCATAGCACTTAAAACAGTATAGTCACCCATAAATTTGTGAAATCATTGCCTGTCCTATGTATGTCTCCTCCTTTACACCCATCCAGCCAAATCCTGCAGCTCCAATGTTTTTAATCCCAGCTTATCTCAGAATCTAGCTTCATGTCAGGCATAAAGTTGAGTGCACAAAATATTTATCATTGTGAAAAGGCCAAAACACATATGCAGAGTGACCCTCTGCCTCTATGAATTGTAAAGGAGCTCAAAATATTGGACAAATAAGCCTTTTTTTTAAAAAAAAAGCTTTGATCTGATGTACTAGTTAGTCGACATATCTAATAATTAGAAATTGATATAAGAAAATGTTTAGCCGAAATTGGTTTGGCTCAGTGGATAGCGTGTCTGCCTGTGGACTGAAAAGACCCTGGTTCGATTCCAGTCAAGGGCATGCACCTTGGTTGCAGGCATGTCCCCAGTAGGGGGTGTGCAGGAGGCAGCCAATCGATGTTTCTAACTCTTTATCCCTCTCTCTTCCTCTCTGTGAAAAATCAATAAAATATATATTTAAAAAGAAAAGAAAATGTTTAGTTTTTAGTTGTTAAAACACAGATTAAAGATAACAGGAATAGAGAGTAATTGTTGGGGAAAAAATTATAGGAAGAGCCCTCAGTAGAAGAATGCAGACACAAGAATCTAGAAGGAAGCAGCATTTTTATGAAGCAATGACAAAAAAAAATTCCCATTTCCTGGATTCCCATATCTCTGAGAGTAGGGGGAAAGCTGGATTCCTAGGGTAGAGAAGCCAACTTTTTCTGTGTTTTGAGATGTTTCCTGGCTTGGAGTTAGTATGTCTGGCCGCTTACAATGTACCTGGGATGAGTGCCCCAAAGGCGAGTCGGTAAGAGAAACCCAGCCATAGAAGGTAAACACAGGATTCCTTTTTGACTTTGTCATGTCCGCTGTCCAATCTGAATTTTCCTGAAGGGGAAGAAGATGGATGAGTGCAGCATTTTATCTACCCCTTTCATTCCCTTCTTATCATATACTAGAGGCCCGGTGCATGAGAGTGTGTGTGCTTCCCTCATTCCAGCCTGCACCATCTCCAGTCTGGGACCCCTTGAGGGATCGGGCCTAAACAGGCAGTAAGACATCCCTCTCACAATCCAGGACTGCTGGCTCACAACTGCTTGCCTGCCTGCCTTCCTGATTGCCCTGAACTGCTTCTGCCTGCTAGCCTGATCACCCCCTAGCCACTCCCATGCCAGCCTGATTGATGTCTAACTGCTCCCCTGCCAGCCTGTTTGCCCCCAACTTCCTCCCTCTGCTGGCCTGGTCACCCCTAACTGCTCTCTCCTGCAGGGTTGATCACCTCCAACTGCCTTCTCTTGCAGGTCTGATGCCTCCCAACTGCCCTCCCCTGCTGGCTATCTTGTGGTGGCTATCTTGTGTCCACTTAGGGACAAGATCTTTGACCACATGGGGGCAGCCATCTTGTGATTTGGAGTGATGGTCAATCTCATATTATTACTCTTTTATTAGATAGGATAGAGGCCTGGTGCATGGGTGGGGGGCAGCTGGTTTGCCCTGAAGAGTGTGCCGGATGAGGGTGGATGTTCCCTTGGGTTGTGGGGTGGCCTGGGCGAGGGTCCTGTGGTGGTTTGCAGTCCAGCCATGCCCCTTGGCGACCCAAGCAAAGGCCCTGATATCTGGCATTTATTTACCTTCTACAATTGAAACTTTGTAACCTGGAGCAGAGCCAAGCCTCCTGCTTGATCCATGGCTGCAGCCATTTCTGTTTGGATTTGTTTACCTTCTATAATTGAAACTTGGTAGCTTTGAGTGGAAGCCGAGACTGGCCAAGGTATGTGGAAAGCTTGGCTTCCTCTATTGCTGGGGAAACCCAAGCCTCTCAACTGCTCTCCCTGCTACAGCCATCTTGGTTGATTTGCATATGTACTATGATTGACTGATGGACAGGGCTGGTGGACGTGGTTTGTGGGTGCAGTGGAGTGATGGTTAATTGGCATATTACTATTTTATTAAGTAGGATGTTTTTAACTCATTGGCTGTGGATACCCTATGGGGGTGGGTGAAGCAAAATTATTATTACATTTTTTAGAAGTATTTACACTTTGAAAAACATTATTATTATTTTCTTAATATATTCCATATAATGAGTTGTCACAAGGATCTAAAAATGCATCTATTCATAAAAATGCATCTATTCAAATCCTAATTTTAATAAGACTTATACCAACTTAAAAATTAGGAGAGCTGATTATATATAAAGTATAAAGAAAATAATTTAAAAAATAGAATATACTTTCCTCAAATGCAGTAACCCTGACTGTGTGGATCCTGCTGTGATCCAAAGGCTGACCATGAAGACTATTCCCAAGAGCATTTGATTAGTCTGAAATCACCCTTGAATGAAGAGTATCATCTACTATCTGCTATCATCCCCCCCTCTTAGAAACTCCCTAATATGTATGTTACAATTTTAAAAAAGGAGGGGGGGCTTACTATTATATTTAATTCATAGACTTTCAATTCTAAATGATGATAATGGAGAATTATCTGGGGATAACTAAAAGTGAACAAACCATTTGTAATTTTCACAGACAATTCCATAGACTTGGAAAGTAAGTTTCCAGATATCTGGGTATGTCTGGACAGTGACTATATTGCTGATAAGGACCCTACAATCAATCAGGGGCCTCTGTGAAAAAGTAGAGGATGTATGACTGACAGTATGGAAACTCTGCATACTAAAAGAACAATTTCATTAGTTCAACATGCATTTAAGCCACATGGTGGAACCATGTTGTTAGAAATGTATATCCACTTGATGCTAAATTCTGTAGAACATTTTATTATTTCCCCACCAAATGTCTCATTTTTCAAAAAGGTGCCATTATCTATATCAGTATCACCCCCTTGGGGTTTTCTCTGCACGTTTATTATGTAGAAACATATCGCAGCATAACAAAAAGATAATGTAAGGTACTTCAGAGACTAGTAAAAGTGTTTTATCAATTCAAAGAATTCCTAGTTACTCTGAAAAGAAACCCTAAACTGTTGACAATACACTTAAGTGTCCAGAAACAAGGACACCCACATCCTTACTCCAACTTACTGTTGGACCTCAGCAAAAGTAAGCCAAGTATCTTACAAACTCAACTTAAAAAGGCAGCACACCTCTCTACCTCAGTCATATATACCATGTTTCCCCAAAAATAAAACAGCCTATGAAAATAAGACCTATTTACAGGTTTCCTTCTGAGTGAAATATAAGGCACCCCCGTGAAAATAAGTCCCCCCCCAGGCTCTGTCTCAGAATGAAAATTAATTTACCATAAATTGGTAGCTAGGGCCACCACGACTGGCATCTAGCAACCAGTGACCTTACACGGAGTCCTGACATCACTGCTGTGTGGAGGCGGAGCGGAGGTTGGAGTGAGCAGTGAGCGCGGGGCGGGAGAGAGGAGGAGACTTTCTCAGATGCCTGTAGAAGAACAGGAGGATTAGAGCAGAAGGATGCAGTGAAGGTGGTGAGTGCTGGTCTGTCTCTGGTGACACTACCTGATGCTCCCAGCTGCCCTCATGATGACTGAAAGGTTCTCAGTCAGTAGCAGACCCTGCTCCAGCCCAGATCCAGGCCCCAGCAAGCCCAGCGACAGTCCCCAGGCAGGCCCCAGGGGGTAAATGTCATTTTAAGTGATCCCCCTCCCCTCACCTTGATACCCCAATTCCTTTTTTTTTTTTTTACTCCTAGAAATGAGAGCAAAAAGAAAAAGCTACTCCATGGAGTTCAAGAAAGGAATCATGGAAGACTCTTGGGGCCAAAATCTTACTGCTTTCTGCAAAGAGAAGATGTTGAGTATCTGATTGGTCTGAAAATGGTGAGCAGAGTATGGTAACCTCATTGAACAAGTGGACAAGGGAAATGCTAAAAAGCACAAGTGTGGATCAGGTCGGCAACCATTATTTTCCAAGCTGGAAGACCTGATCTGTGAATGGGTTGTTGACAGGAGAGCAAAGGCTTTGGTTGTGAATAGGGCTCAGATTCAAGAATTTGCCCTTGCAATGGCACCACAGTTTGACATAGCCCCCAAAGACTTCAAAGCATCACAACACTGGCTGGATAATTTCCTTCTGTGAAGTGAACTGTCTTTAAGAAGATCTACCAGTACAACATTGTTTAGGTTGGAAGATACTTAAGTTATTAAGTTAGCACTTGCATTCAAGTCCTTTATTGATGATGCTGACTTCTCTAAATACAATCTTTCCAACATGATTGTTATGGATGAAACTGCAGTGTTTATGGGCCAATCATCACAAACAACAATTGAACAGTGGGGTACCTCCTTAGTGTACATCCCCTTCACTGCTTACGAAAGTGCATGTGTTTCCTGTATTTTGGCAATTCATCTGGATGGCACTAAAATCCCACCTTTAATCATTTCTAAGGGCAAGAAGGAAAAGATTGAATGTGTTTTGGGTGTTTTTATTCTTGAAACTGAAAAGCCTGGGCTACATAAGCAGTTATAAGGGAGTGGGTTGATTTAATGCTGCAGCTTGTTATGTGAGGGAGCCAAAGAGGTCTGCTAGTCTGGGATGCAGCTAGCACTCACCATGCTAAAGACATGAAGACATTTCTTCACAAAAGAAAAATAGATCAGATGATGATTCCCGCAGGAATGATGGCCTATCTCCAGACTTTGGATACTGCAATAAATAAGCCTTTCAAAGACAATTTGCACATGGAAATTAATGACTACATTGAAAATAAAATAGAGAGAAATTAGCGTGGAAACTTTGTGAAACCTAAACTGCAAGAAGTTGTGATTTGGGTGAAGAATTCATGGGAGAAAATCACTGACAGTTGCATTATAAATGCACTGCGAGCAGGCTACCTTGACAAGAAGTACTCATTTAAAGACAGTGCTATTGCTAAACATGAGATATTTGGTCCACTGATTCTGAAAGAAATGGAGTCACAAGAAATTCACCAGGAAATTCAGGAATTGGATTGTTATGATGATGTTCCAGAAGATGATGACATGATTGTCATTGAATAAATGAGTAAATTCTTGATACTGTAGGATTCACAGTTTGTCTGGTTTATGTTGACAACTACCGTACTACCGTACCATATACAGGTAATAAATTTCCTTTATTTTCATTTAACAATAAATGTGTACCATATTTTTCTTCATGGATAAATAAGACATCCCCTGAAAATAAGACCTAGCACATCTTTGGGAGCAAAAATTAATATAAGACACTGTTATTTTTGGCGAAACAGGGAAACAAATACCTATGAGTCAGAAAAGATAGTGGGTTACAGCTGAGGATGTCTGTTTTAAGAAGAAATAAAAAAAAATTGGGAAAGAGAAAATGTCCTGAGTTGATGCCTTGCACAGTGAATCACCCAATCGAGGGGGAACTAACCGTGAGGACATTTTGTGGATTGGAGGTGGCAAATGGAGAATTCTAATTCACATTTATACAGGCTGGAAGGATGTCTGACTCCCCCTGGAGGGTCACATACGAATGATTTTTGTCAGTTATAAGTGACAGTCATTGCAAGAAATCCCTCTAGGTGAAGGACTTGAGGTATGAGAAAAAAAAAGAAAAGTGGGCCAAAACTGGGTTGGCTCAGTGGATAGAACATTGGCCTGCAGACTGAAAGGTCCCAGGTTCGATTCTGGTCAAGGGCATGTACCTCAGTTGCAGGCACATCCCCAGTAGGGATTGTGCAGGAGGGGGCTGATCGATGTTTCAATTCTCTATCTCTTTCTCTTCCTCTCTGTAAAAAAATCAATAAAATATATTAAAAAATAAATAAAATAAAAGCTCTCCCCTTAGATTATTTTTCTGTTTTTTTGTTTTTTGTTTTTTGTTTTTTGTTTTAAGGGAAAAGTGGGATGATGTTTGCAGAGAAGGCATGGTTTCCAGAAGAGAATAGAATGCTGCATTTAGAGTTGATTTTACAGTTTTACAGGGTCCAGGTTGCCTTGCCAAGACTGCAGGAAGAAGGTGAGGACCAGCCACCTGGGGCTGAGTCCTCTAAAGGAGGGTCCTTGATCTGGGTACAAAAGGGTGCCATGTGAGTAGGATTGGCCCTATCCTCTAGCCCTGCAAAGACTAAGGATGTGACTGCAGAAGGCAGAAGCAATAACTGGAATGTGCAAGTTATCAAAATAACGGCATGAGAAACCACTGCTAATGCATTCATTTATCTCTAGTTTGCCCCATATTTAACATCCTCACTTACTCCCACCCCCTACACACACACTCTCTTTTAGAACAACAATAATATGTTTTAGTAAACATGAAACAGTATGGAAATCGTGAGGCACATTTGATTCACTCTCATAAATATTGCTGTAAAAAAGAGAAAAAGAGAAAAAAGCTGAAGACAAAGATAAAAGTGCTAAAGAAAAGGTAGGATCGGTTATTTTAAATAATAATGATTATCATTGGCATTATTTTTATACTGATAAATGATGCCTGAGAACATATACCCCTTAAGGCACTCTGGCAGGCTGCAAATGTATTTTTGCCTTATTTTCGCAGGCCTGTTGTAAACTTACTCTGACACAGAGGATTGATGGCCCCAGAAACAGTACCAGACTGATGGCTTAAAAAGTCAATTACCTAGTCTTGCCTTCCCAGGTTTTCGTGTGCCTTCTCTTGCACCACTGCCTCCTTAAATTTCTCCTTCTATAAAGCCTCACTTCGTGGGTCACCGGCTCAACGAAGAAGGCTTCACTGGCTCCCCAATGGCTTGTTACATCTCACCTGTAACTCTAAAACTGCAATTCTACAGTATTTTTATAATTGGCTGTTTATTTGTCTCTCTTCTACTTTCCTATCAGTTCCTCACTGTCTGCAAGTAGGGTGTTTTCTTAGATACGAAAGAAATAAAGTGTGTTGAATAAATTAGTAAGATTTGGCTAATGGGTGTTCTTCACAAATAAGCAACAAAAGCTATTTCTAAAGTGTGTTGAATAAATTAGTAAGATTTGGCTAATGGGTGTTCTTCACAAATAAGCAACAAAAGCTTTTAAGATTCAAAACCAGTTCAATCAAAACTTCAAGGTTGGGGGAGATACACAATTTTATTTTCTTTGAGGATAATACATCTGTAACCAAGAAAAGACAGTTGTTGAAATGACTTCACAATGATATTCATATGTAGAATAACTATGAAAAATGGAGCAACCTATATTAAAAACTGATGAATTAGAATTTATCATGAAAACTGTATGCATTGGAGGATCATCCACCATTTTATAATCTTTAGAACTGCTTGACATGCTTTCATAACTAGTCTTAACCTTTGTGCTTTTATCTTCTCATTATGTGCAGGACAAATGTCATTTGCATTTCCTGTATGAGGAACTTTAAGGTCAGTGGGAAAAAGGTTCTCCTGAGCCTCAGCTCAGTGTTGTTGGACAAATAAAAATGGCAGGGAATGGCCAGAAAAGACATTCTATTGGAAAATCTGCACAGAGAAAATAATGCCAGCAAGAAATGATGCAAAGTAAAATTGATTTTGAGTGTTTCACCAACACCCGTCTTACAAATAAACAAGTTGGGCTCTACTAGGTCTACTGCTAACTTAGTGTATTTGTTTTGGGTGGAGTTTTTTTAGATGTGAGTGCATCACCTTGGTTTTACTGAAGGAACTGGTACTTTTATTCCACCTGCACAAATACTGACTGCAGTAAAATGCACAGTAAAGAATGTTTGGAAATATAAAATTTTCATGGAATAAGAGATAAACAGCATATGAAAATGAAATAAAATATTAAGAGGAAGCTGTGGACTATGTAGAAGATTTATTGGTTGGTTTCATCAGTATTTAATTACTTGGCTTGTCTATAAACAGGTCAAATAATAGTGGTTCTAAAAATTGATATGATTTGAGTTTTAAGTATTTGAAATACTGACAAAAAGAGGTAAAAGTAACTCATAATCAAAAAAGTATTCATACAGAACCAGCATTTACCCCTTGCCATGGTTGAAGTGATGGGAGAAAGTGACCCCAAGAATCGGGATAGACAAAATAATCTGGTTTTGACAGCAGAGTCCATAAGTAAGGTAGCTAGGTTCAACAGGTAGGTAGGAAGAGGGTGAGTGGAATTTTTATTCTCTCCATATAAAGAGAAGCCTTGTAACTTTATTTATAAAGGGGAAAATACAAGAATGAAAGAACACACCCAAAATTTCAACTAAGCACAAAGACCTAACATCTACCTAGTTATCATGCCCACTTTCTCTATAACTCTAACCACATTAGCTTTTTCTCAGTTCCTGTAAAACAGTACACTGCTTCTCACCTCAAGGTTTCTCTGCATTTGGTACTCTCTGGTCTAAGTAGCTCCTTTCTGCAGATACCAGGTCAGTTGTCTTCTTTTCAGATAAGACTTCCTTGGTCTCTCTGACCAAATTAATTGCCTTTTATCACATGTTATGAACTCCCAAAACTATGAACTTCTTCCCTGTAACACTATTTCAGCTGGGATGTTTAGTGTTTTGTGTATAGTTCTTTGAATAATACTTACATCCCCATAGTGGACTATAAGCTTTATGAGGAGGACAGCCAGATCTTAACTTAACTTTGGACTTCCCTGCCTGACAAGTACAGAAGCTGAAATTTGTCCTAATATTCTAAATGAATTAACTTTTAAAAATCTCATCTCTATTCCTAAAGCCAGGTACTCTTTGCTGGAGAGTCAACATTCCTTTCTTTATGCAAAAAAATCCTTCTAAGAAAAATGAACAAAGATAAAAAGCATTAAGGACCCTTAGAAGGAAAGAATCATAGGCAACATTTTGAGGTATGGAGATTTGTTTATCATATTCCCATGTCCCCTTATAGAGGTATGGATGATTTGCTCAATTCATATAATAAACCAAGCTATCAAAGAGCTTCTGCAATCTCATGCTTCATTCTCTGGACCTCATTCATAACTAGTAATCCTCATATTTTTATCTTTTTGTAATATTTGCATTTCAGTAGAGAACAAATATTGAAGCTAAAATAACAAACATTTATTTGTGGTATTTCCAACTGTGAGTGTACCTTTTCACCCCTAAATAATCAAGATGCACAAATTGTTAGGTTGACCAAGCCAAGCATATTGCTCTACCTGGGCAGCCCCATATCTCAGGAATTACCTCCAGGATGCAAAGCTCAAAAAGTTAATTTTTGTCATTGAGTAATGTTGGCTGGGAGAAAGTACATAATTTCAATGTCAGCCCCCAAAATAAGTGCTGAAAGCAGAGTTCTTTTAAGTTTCAAAAGTGTATGGTGTCAGTTATTCAGCATCCATGGTCCCTGTTGCTGATTTCCCCCCAACAACTGGTGTGAGCAGCCATGACTACAGTTTGCAGTGTTGGAACATCTAGAGCTGCACTCCTAATGATGCAAATCATTAGTCTTCACAGTCTCATGATTGCCAATGGCTTAACCATTGTGCATTGTATCCAAATAGTGCTAGTTTACCTATAATATGATTAATATTGTGACCATACTTACTAATAGTCCACATGGTGAAAACAAGGATGATTACTCCCAAGGCAACATGACCCAGACATTACTTAAAAAAAGGAAGCTAAATGACAGTGTTATTTTAATGGAAGATGGAAAAACACATAAAACTGGATCATGGAGGCCCAGGAGCATGGTTGGTCATTGAACATTGACCTATGAAGCCCAGGAGTTCATATTTCAATTCCCAGTCCAGGCACATGCCCGGGTTGCTGACTCAATTTCCAGTGTGGGGTGTGAAGGAGGCAGCTGATCAATGATTCTCTCATCATTGATGTTTCTATCTCTCTCTGCTTCTCTCTTTCTCTCTGAAATTAATGGAAATGAGTTTAAATTAATAGAAATGAATTTAAAATATATATTTTTTAAACTGGATTATGGAGGTAAATAACCAAAAGAGAGCATATTTCACAATAGAATTTGCTTTGGGCATGGTGGAGAATGGGATGTGCAAGCACATTTGAAGACTGAATCTCCCAAGTCAGCCTAAGACAAAGATGTAGTTTTAAGTCAATCAAAAGATTTTGTCTCCCTCCACAAAACACAAATACTCAGTGAAACATAGCAGCCACTGAATTGGTTAGTGTGTACTTCATAAATGAATACACATTATCACAGAGCAAAAACAAACATTAACCTATCATTCAAACACATGTTACTATACCATTATTCTGTTGATGGCTCAATAAAACCAAGTAGAGTAACATTTCCTGAATCAGAGGTTGTAACTGAAATGTTCCATGGGTAAACAACAGAGGAATTTTGACAACAGATGTGTTGATCCTATAGCATAAAACCGATTTTGACAGATCTTACTAACAAGCGTGCTTTCTATAATATATCAGATGATGTGTCCAATCACAGCAATAAAAACATGGTCTTCCTAGCTCTTCAATATTTTGCTCTAAAAATCTGAGTTTTACATTGTCACCTTGATTTCTATAAAAATTTTAATCAAAGTACAGAAAACACAAACAAAAATTGTAGGTTCTTGATACCTTATTTAAATGCAGACTAGTCTTTGCTTATGTATCTGCATATGTGGCAGATGGCACAAATACAAATTTTGGTACATTCCAGTCAGACTATAAACTCTATACTCATGCCCTTATCTAGCCACAATAAATTACCTTCCAAATAAATGTCCTGTATGACTCATATTCAATACTGTGAAATGGGGTTTGATTTGTCTCCCTGTGCCTGTGAGGCTTTCATCATAAAAGTTTTGGTAAGTTTTCAGTTGCCTCAAAACATACAAAAGCACTTAATGAGATATTTTTAAAATGTAGAGCTATGGGAGGATATACCACCTACAGAAAAGATGGTTATTATTGTTCTCAGCCATAGAAAAAATGTTAACAATGTTGACCTGGTGTACAATTATACTTTCAAAGTGTTGGGGGAAAGTTAGTTCACTAATTTACCATAGAAGCACAATGAGGATGAGAATGGAGAAAAAGAATACAATAAAACAAAAATACATATGCTGCTCTTCCAAAACTAATGATCTTTGAGGAGGCCAGAAATTGCCTAGGAAGGGATAAACTGACTAAGACTGAGTTGCTCAACACTATGAGTAAGCTATGACAAAAACTCAAGAGAAGAAAAAAAAAATCTAAAAACAAAACAAAACAACAAACAACAAACACACAGCAACCAAAAAAGAAAACATCTTATTTAAAAATAAAATAAAAAAGAAATTACTTAAAACTTTTTGAAAAAACATTACCACAAAAGGACAAACAAATGTAATAGTTCTTTCTCAGTTTATTTACTATATTGTAACTTATTGGGAAACCAACTTTTTTCACAAGTTCAAAATTACCTTTGGCTTTAAAAACATGCTCTCTAAGAAAGAGCAGGTTCTCTTATGAATACATCCAATGTGCTTTAGAGCATTTTAGTCACAGATAGCTGGTATGATGAATGTATAGACACAAAGGACCTAATTGAAAAACAGCTAGTCTACCAACACAAGCCTGGAGGTACAAAGCGGATGATCATGTTTAGGAAGCTGTAATTTGATCCTACAAGTCTAAAACCTGCTGTTGCTAGAAAATAAAAAGTTGGATTAAAAAACTGGGACATCTACACAATGGAATACTATGCAGCACTCAGAATAAAGAAGCACTCTTACCATTCACAACAGCATAGATAGATAAGGAGAGCATTATGCTAAGCAAAATAAATCAGTCAGAGAAAGATAAATATAACATTATCTCACCCATTTGTGAAATATAATGAGCAACATAAACTGATGAATGAAAATAGATACAGAGACAGAGAAGCATGGAACAGACCATCAAACCTCAGAGGGAAGGCAGGGGATGGTGAGGGTGGTGGAGGTAAGGGGAAGAGATCAACCAAAGGCCTTGTATGCATGGATATAAGCATAACCAATGGACATAGACAGTAGGGTGGTGAGGGCATGTCCTGGGGGGTGGGGGTGGCTGGGGAGAGGTCAATGGGAGGAAAAGAAGACATATTTTATACTATAAAAATAATTTTTTAAAAAGTAAAATGCTGGGTATCCCATGCTCCAATGCCTTTGTGGAAAGGATATTGAACATGTTTGCCTTTGTAAGAAAAAAATACTGTTTTATGATGTACAACCAGCTTGTTTGATTGCCTTCCAAGTTGTGCCTGTTATTCCAAAAAAAAAATAATAAGATTTAGTTTTTTATTTTATTAGTTTGGTGTTAGAGCGATTGGATATGTATTCCCTAATTAAAGAAATATCACATAAAACAATCCTGGCCAGAGAATCTGTTTTTAAACATCAAAGAAGAATGAAGAAAGTTATGGCTGATGATGGACTTGTTTTGTATTTAAAGAAAGGCTGAGAAAATATTAATGTCATAGCAAAGTAGCTAAGCAGATAAAATTTGTCAGGCTGTGGAAAGCTCAAAGAAAAATTCCTGTCATTGAATGTATGGCAGGATAACTACAAAGCAATCGCATGGTCTTGGGAGAGAACTGTGGGAAGAACAGAAACAACTTATGTTGGAGAAATAAGAAGGCCCTGAGATGTCTGCTGCTTGATCATTGTTAAAAATGACTCCAGGTTTCTGTAAGTCAATTGAATTGGGGCAGTGACTTAAGAAGTAGGCAAGTTTTGTGCAGGAACAGATATGGGAAGATGATGACTAGTGATCAAAGGGTAAGATTTACTGCTGCAATTTTAAAAAGAGAAAATGGTGAGAAGAAGACATTAAGAGAACAATGTAGAATTAACAAGTGATTTTAGACCCAGGAGATGCCCTGAAAATGAGACTATCTCAATTTTAAAGGGAAAGAAAATGAATGAGTACACACAGATTATGAAAAAAAAAATTAAACAGAAAATTGTTTGTTGTTCTTGTTTCTTTTAGCATTTTAATAAGTACAAGTTTCTTCAGCCAGTAATGAAAACACCAGTCCTGAAGATTGTCACACAGCAAAAGGCTAGAAAAGATTCTTTCAGTTTAATTTAAAAAATCATTGGGAGAATAGTTAGAAGCAGTTTTCATTCAGAAGCAGTTTTTATTCTCATTGAATGAGAATAAATATATGGAGAAAGAGTAACGGTAACTGATTTTTAAAATGTTATCAGGGTTTCATCATACATGCATACAAATACACACACACACATACACCTATAATGCAGCCCTACTGACCACTATACTTCAGTAAAAAGAAAAGATCAACAAACTTGTGAATAAAACTAAGATTATGTCTGATTTTTTATTAAATATTTTAGTCAATAAAGGAATGCCAATAGGAAAAATACCTCATATACAGTCACTTAACAAATTTATTAATATAGACTACAGGAAGAGCAATTCTTCAAATATTGAAAGGATTTCTCCTAAACATTTTGAGAATTATAGATGCACAGAATTCACAAACTATTAGAATTTAATCTCTATTTCATATCTACTGGTTATGCACAATAAAGTATTTTAAGTATCTTTGTCTCAGAAGCAATGGTAATCCTACTTTTTGGTTGGACATTCTAGGTTATGTGCCACAATGCATGACCTTTATTAAGTCACTATTTCATGCTATCTTAATAAGATGTATTTTTACAGTATAATTCTGAAAATTGAGAACACTGGAAAGAAGACTGAGATTTAGAGGCCAATAAAAAAAATAAACAATTATTTGCTTATGCTTTTGGTATATCTTTCCTGCTATCCATAATTTGACATATTATTTTCTAGTTATTCTAAATTTCTTTCATATGCAATATTTTTCTTTTCCTTGAGCTATAAGTGACTTTGGTACTTTTATTTTCATTATATATACATTATCTAGTATAATGTTTATTTGTTATTTTTTAAATAATATGATGATAGATAACTTTTGTTTCTCTGAGATAACTCATTATATTTAAAACTCATCTTAAGATTCCATTGAAAAGATCAGATATAAAAATAGAATCAAAATTACATATGCTATCAAAACAGATCACACTTGGTTTATAAGTCAACTGTATCAATTATTATATATGAGGTTAAAAGTTTCAGTTGAACTTGTTAGCAAGAGTATGGGAAGGCTTAACGGTCTAACATATACTAGTATTAATTAGAAATACAGAAAAATACCCCACCATTTTGTTTTTCTGGCTATAAAAAATATGTCTTAGATATCATTTTATGCTTAACATCGCACATCACTTTGCTAATACTGGAGAGAAGGACTGGGAAGGAGGAAGGAAGGGAGGGAAGGAGAGAAGGAAGGAAAGAAGAGAGGCAGGGAGGAAAGGTGAGAGAGAGGAGGAAGGAAGAGAGATTGATTGATCAATTCCCTCCCAAGGATTGCACCCACAATCTAGGTATGTGCCCTAACTGGGAATTGAACCCTCAACCTTTTGATATATGGGATGACAATCCAACCAACAGAGCCAGTCATCGAGGGTAGATTTTCTCATACAATTTTCAGTATAGATCTGTAAATTGTTTAAGGTGGCCAGTAATGGAAATAGAATTCTAGTTTCTGTTGAATGTGGTAGTTTAAAAAGGATAAATGAAATAGTGATTTACTAAAAAATAAGAGAAAAGCAATTTTTTTGCATCCTTTCATCTTATGAACTATATGACTTCAGGCATTCCTTTTAAATGTGAATAAGAGTTTTTGAGGCATAACATAACAAGAACAACTAACAATTTATCCAACTGAAAAAATGAAACTTTTGAAGGCCATTTCATTGCTTTTCACATGAACAAATGCAAATAAAGTTATAGTTCAGAGCTTTCTTTTGAGGAGGCAATACTAATCCCTCAAATTAAAAATGACAGAATAAATCTCTTGTCATTTGCAGACTCTACTGTATTTGACCTAGAAGAATACAGATTATTTCTGTTAGCAGAACAATCTGCTTCTACTACTGAGTGCCTGCTTCATAAGGTCAAGTATGCTAAGAATGCATAATCTTGAATGATAAATAAGGCTTCCCTCGTTTTTTAATACTGTGGAGATTCTTAGGAAAATATAAATATGAGAAGAACCCTTTGAGACTGCTTCATTGTGTGAAAATTAGAAAAATACAATATCAATTCTTCTTTTTCATAAAAGACCTTTAAGATATGTTTGAGCTTTCCAGCCTCCCTGTGTCCCTCCAGCAACTCATTCTTTATTAAACACAGTGTAAATCCCCCTACAGTTTTCTGAGTGAAATCCCTTGGGAGAATTTTACTTAAAGGCATACATATTGTATAGCTCAGATGTTATTTAGAACAGCAAGCTAAATAAATGGTATTCACCAAAGATAATTTTAAAAAAAATGAGAAATTCAATGGCCTTGATGAGATCCCATCTTAATGGGAAACCACCTGATTCCATCACTACCAGTCCCCTCCCATGGGCCCAGAGCTCCTTATGTCACACCTGGGACTTTAGGTGTACCCCTCCTTTCTTTCATTTTTTTAAAGTATGTTTTTATTGATTTCAGAGAGGAAAGGAAAGGAAACATCAATGATGAGAGAAAATCATTAATTGTCTGCTTCCTATACACCACGGACTGGGGATCCAGCCTGCAACCTGGGCATGTCCCCTGATCAGGAATTGAACCATGACCTCCTGGTCCATAGGTTGATGCTCAACCAAAGAGCCATGCTGGCTAGGCTACCCCTTCTTTCTTAAATCTATATATTAGGCATTATGCTTCTTATAACCATTTAAACAATAAATTATAAAATATTGGAAATGTTTTCTGACAATGCAATAAAAATGAAAGCAGATAGATGGTTAAGTCTAGCCCTTTCCTTTTATACTTGTGCTTTGTGATATTTGGCTTCCTAAAAGCTTTCAGAAAGTGTAGCTAAATTAAAATTGATATTGTAATTTAATGAGAATTTGTTTTCAAAAACGATTTATAAAAGTGAAGCTATAGCTCACTCATTTAATTGTGAAAATAACCATGCAAGGGTTGAGTGAATGCAGCCCCATGCTCTGAAGGTGCATCCAGCCCCAGGGGATGGCCCACGGGTTAGTTAGTTTCAGTGTGGAGAACACTGCTGCAGGCTCAGAGCCCTCAGGCTGAATTCTACCAGCACACTGGTAAGGTCTGACTTCAAGTTCAAAATATAAAATTGAATGCAATGTCTTTAGCTGAAGCAAACCCTCTCTCAGCCTCTTCCAGAGGGAGCCCTCCAGTCAGGCCAGCTCTTCTATTTAGCTTTCCTCTATAGTCTACCCTTAGAGGCATTAGGAATTGTGGCCTTTAACAAAGGCAGATGTGATAAGAAAGAATAGACCAAGTTTTTAAATAGACCCTCTGTGGCTATTATTGTTCATTGTAAATGTTTTGAAAGAAAACTAATTTTTTTAATCAAAATGCCCCAATTATATCACTATTCAGTTTCACATTCCTTAATAGGTTTTAAATTGTTTATAACCTAAAGTGCAAAGTTCTTCATATCAATATTGAACACCTCTCCAAAATCTGAGCTTAGCTTTTTGATTTTATATTATGCACTAACCTCTTCCCAACATTCATATTTTCCTTGAGTATAGCATATCTTTTAGCTTGGACCATTCTCCCTGTTTTTCGCCTTCAATTACTATCATTACATCTGGCACCATTCTAAATGTCCCTCTTCTGTCATTCTTCATTCTAGGAAAGGGATTATCTTAGGTAAAGTCACTCTGAGCTCTCAGGTCTAGTTACTCCCTCATTACACATCTGTTTACTCAACAAATATTTAGTGAATGTTACATATGCCAGGACCTTGCTTTCAGCCCTGGAAATAGTGTTGAACAAAGCAGACAAAGGTTCCTGCTTCAGAGTTTATGCACTAGGGAGGGAAACAGACAACACATAGATAAGCCTTTTGTGCCTTTTGTGCACCTGTAGGAAGCTCCAAGGACTATGCAAAGAATTACATGGGCAAGGGCTAGAGAGTGACTGGAACTCAAAAAGAGCTCTGCACAGGTGACAGCAGGGGAGCAGAGGAAAGCCTGGGGTGAGGTCAGTGCCTCCTGAATATGTAGATGAAATGTTACAAGCATACAGTACAGCAAGATCGAAACATTGCAGCGGGAATAAAGCACTTGTAAGAAATGTTGAGGACGTCGGAGAAGCGCAACTGCGATGAGTAAGGGGAGGCAGCCTTCAGGGCCCATGCAAAGAGGAGTGGATTTTATTCCAAGTGTAAAGGAAAGCTGAAGAAGGTTGAATAAGAAATGGCATGAGCTGACCTGTTGTCCAAAAGCATCCCTCCCTGTGCTGGATAAGAGGCTCTCAGAAGGGACAGGGAGCTCAGAGATGACTTCTGACCATGGTCCAGGTGAGAGGTGAGAGCAGCTGGGAGGAAAGGGTTAGAGAATCTGGTGTATGTGGAAGGTAGGATGCCAGATTGACTAATGGACTACATAGGATGTGAGGAAAGAAAGAGTAAGTCAAGTACAACGTTCATGTGTGAGACATGACAACTAGGAATGGAGAAGAATCAGAGAACACTGGTAGAAGAGTATGTTTTGTGGGCAGTAGAGAATAAGACTACTGTTGGGTATGTATGATACATCCAAATGGTGATTGCCAATGGAAATTTTTATTACAGCATTAAATGTGTGAATCTTAAATTTCCAGAGCTGGCCATATAAAATTGGAATTTATTAGATTTGATACATCCATATTATTGTGAAAAATTTTTAGTCTTAGTATCTTAATTACATATGGAAAATTTGTTTTCTTGGCATGAAATAAAACGTCATTGGAGAGAGAACATTATCTTCAGAGTGGTTTGCATATAACTACAATCTGATGTATAGTTAAGTTCAATGGCTATTGGCTAAACTAATGAAAATAACATTTAAAATGTCAGTGGTTTGATACATTGTGAATTTTGTTCATAAAACCAATTCTCAATTCTTTCAAGCTTGTCAAATGTTTTTGTATTGACATTTATTAACATTTATGATGTACAACATCTTACCATGACAATGTTCAAATATGAAGGTACATTTTGTTATTATTATGTTAATTTATGATATCACAATAGATGAGAAATTAAAGATTCTATTTAGGCCAGAAAGGCCTTTAAGAAACATTAATTTAAGGACATGAAGTCAAATTTAATTATTTCTTTCTGAAGTCAAACCATGCCATATCTGTTCCTATTCACTTATTGCAATAACATTTAAAATAATACACTAGATTTAATCTCAATATAAAAAGGCCATATAGAACAAGACCACAGCTAGTGTCATACTCATCAGTAAAAAACTGAAAGCTTTTCCTCTAAGACCAGGAGCAATATAAAGGTACCCAGATAAGTTCTGGAGATCTGTACAACACAGTGCTTGTAGTTAACTAAACTTTATTATATATGTAAAATTTGTTATGAGGGTAAATATTATGTTAAGTGTTCTTAACACACACATACCAAATAATAATAATAATCTATCATAATAAAAGCGTAATACACTAATTAGACTGGACAACCTTCCAGATGAAGCCCGGTTGTGAGGGAAGCCTGGGTCCTGGGTGCTGAAGGGAAGCATGGGTCCCGGATGCCAGAGGGAAACCGTGCCTGCAGCCTGGGGAAGGAAGGCCTACTATTTCACAAATTCCATGCATTGGGTCTCTAGTATTAATAATAATAGTTTGAGAAGGAACTTTGAGAGATAATGGCTATGTCTATGGCCTTTATGGACCTGTATATTGTATCTATTAAATCTGTACAGCTTTTCACATTAACAATCATACTTCAATTAAATTGATTTTAAAATATACTAGATTTAAAAATAAAATAGCATTAAACAGCTTAATTAAGATATAATTCACATACAATACAGTGCACCCATTTATTCAACAATTTAATCACCACAATCTAATTTTAGAACACTCTTGTCACCCCCAAAAGAAAACATGTAACTGTTAGCAGTCACCCATGTCAACTCAAGGTAATCGCTATTTTAATTTTTTGTTTTTCCATACTTCCTATTTTGGAAATATCATATAAATGGAATAACAAAAATATGTAAACTGTTATGAGAACTTCATTATTTTGTAGTGAATAAAATGTAATTCTATGTTTAGCCACCTTTTATCAATTAGTCATTTGATAACAATTGGGTTGTTTTCCCTTTTGGGATATTCAGAACAAAACTGCTATGAGCATTCATGTACAATATTTTGAGTGGGTATATGTTTTCATTTTTTCTTGAGTATATAATTAAGAGTATAATTGTGGGTAATAGTATCTTTCTAAAAATCTATTTTAAACTATTATACAATTCAGAAATTTTAATTTGCCCAAAAACATAATTTCTATAAAAGAAAAAAATGCCGACTCTCTAGGATAGTGATAATTTCTAATTGACTTGGGAGTTCTCTCACAGAGCATGTACAAAATCCATGTATTCTTCATTCAGCATTAAATGAATACACATGAAAATACTAAGCCATTTTTCAAGGAGGAAATCATTATTCAGATTGTAATAGAGCTTCATAAATAGAATTTTATGTTAAGCTGACCTAGTTTAAGCATTATAGTAGGGATTTCCTAGTCGTCAGGTTTTGAGGAAATTGCAGATTTTTAAACTATAAATATGGCAGCAAAATGTAAGAAGAAGCTAGGTTTTTCTTCAAATTTACTTGCCTTCATTAACTTAGAATGTGGGACACTTGTTTTAAGTGGCTCCAAAGGATATATATGTATTTTATATGCTAGTATTATTAAGTGACTGAAGGGAAAAAAAGAGTTACTTGAGACAAAAAACAATTGAGGAAACCAAGGGTTAACAAACCTGCTTACATGTGTTTAAAAGTCCAAGTCACCTTCTTTCTTATTTCTATTTTAATTTAAAGTCATCTCAATATGTCCTAGTTTTACATCCTCCAGAAAGAAAAGAAGAGCAGAAACGTTCAAGACAGTGAAGTTCCTGGTAGCTCTCAAGCAGCCCTTGTCCCAGTGTAGCAAAGTTGCTTGGAAATCAGGAATTTTAGATCTAAGTTTCTAAAACTGTCTTACTTTCTTTATATTGGAATTCCTTCAAACCATAAAAGCAATACTTTCAAAAGAGTAGGGAATCACTAGCACTCATGGTTGCACGGATATTTGAAGAGCCAAATGAAAAGTTTAAGTTAAAAGGAAAAAGAGGCTGGCTGTGTTAAGTTTTTTAAAAACTTTAAGTTAAAAGAAAAGAAACAAACAAATAAAAAACAATGGCTGTCAGTAGACCAAAAATTGCTCAGTTAACTGGGTGCTCCCAGAATGGGATGGTTGGACTGCCTTCTCTCACCCACATATCCTTGCGGCTCATTCTCCTCTGAATTTAACCTGCATAAAATAGGCTCATTAATTAGAAAAAATAGTAATACATTATTCTGGACCATCCTTTATAAAAATTTATCTATTATGATGTCTGAAAATTGGAAATATTTGTAGGAACTTTTGGCTCTTACCATAAGGATGAAAAGAGGTATTCATGATTGTTGTTTTATAATGTTCAAGGTGGTAAATATTTGTGGAAATTCTGCTTGTTTCATAAAACCTTAAAAACATTGATTCAACTCTTTATCTTAGAAATCCAAATATTTGGATTTCTCAGGTTAGTCATAAGTGCTTTAATAAAATATTAGGTCTAGTAATAATTAATGTCGTTTTCTAATACTTTTTTAAATCGAATTTATTTAAACAATACAACAAAATTTAATCAACAATATAGTTGCCGTTGTTTTCTACTACTTGTGCCCAATGCTCAGGAAGCATTTTAATTCCTCTGTTATAAAATTCTTGTGATTTTGATGCAAAAAATTCGGTCAATGCATTTTTGAGGCATTCTTCATTATTAAATTTTTTTCCAAGAAGAAAGTTTTGCAAAGAACGAAACAAATGGTAATCGGAAGGGGCAATATCAGGAGAATATGCAGGTTGAGGGAGAACTTCCCAATCCAACTGGCGCAGTTTTTCAGCAGTGATTCTTGCAGTATGCGGTCGTGCGTTATCTTGGTGAAGAATTACGCCCTTCCGATTAATCAGCGTGGGTTCTTTTTCTCTTAAAGCTTGGGCTAACCTTTCCAATTGGGCACTATACACTGCACTTGTAATGGTTTGGTTAGATGGTAAAAGTTCATAATGAAGAATTCCTTTAAAATTCCACCAAACACACATCACTTTTTTCGCATGCAAGTCAGGTTTTGGCGTGGGCTGCGGAGCCTCATTTTTGTCCAACCATTGAGGCCGCCTTTTCAAATTAACATACAGCACCCATTTTTCATCTCCGGTAACAATTTGCTCTAAAAACGGCAAACGGTTTTGACGAGAGAGGAGCGAACTGCAAATTGTGACTCTTTGATTAAGGTTGTTGTCGGTCAACTCATGAGGAACCCATTTTCCAAACTTTTGGACTTTGCCAAGTGCACGCAATTGATTGGAAATTGTTTTTTGTGAACAATTTAAAGTTGTCGCAAGCTCTTGTTGGGTAATTTGAGGATTTTGCACCAAAAGAGCTTGAAGAGCTTCTTGATCAAAATTGGACACACAGCCTCGAACACTCTTGTCATCTAACGAAAAATTTCCCTCGCGAAATTTCTCAAACCAACGCTGGCATTTTCTGGTGCTAACTGCATCTTGACCAAGAGCACTACAGATGTTTTTTGCAGCCTCACTTGCTTTTCTTCCTAATTGGAACTCGTAAAGCATGCAGTGCCGAATATGCTCTTCATCTGCCATCTTCTTAGGCCTAGTTTTGCAACAAAAACCAAACCAAACACAAACTTTTTCAAGCAAAACTTGTTAATTGCACTTCACACATTCTGTAGATACTACGTGTTTGAAGGTTATGTCAATACAAGTCAATGCCAAGCAAGATTTTAAATGAATGTTTAAAAATGACATTAATGATTACTAGACCCGATAAGTAACATAAGAAGTTTACAAATATATTATACCAATATATTCACATATAGATATGTTAATTGAATAATATTATATGGTACTATATTATACTAGAAGCCCAATGCACAAAGATTTGTACAAGAATGGGCCTTACTTCCCCTGGCTGCTGGCACCACCTTCACTCTAGCCCAGAGCTGCCTTTCTGCCTTCCCACACTGGCCAGAGGCCCACAGTGTCTGGGGCAGTGCAGAACACATGCATCATTGCCATGGCAATGAAGCAGGTGTACCACTCCACCCAGGCCACTCAGCACCTGTGTATGCAAATTAACCCACCATCTTTCTTGGGTTAATTTGTATACTCATTCCTGATTGGCTGGTGGGTGTCACGAAGGTATGGTCAATTTGCAACTTTCTCTTTTATTAGTGTAGATAGTTGATGATAATAACTACATGTGACATATATAGAGTCAATATATGGTCATTGTAATCACTGGTGATTAGTACTAGTGAAAATAAATAAATTTGATATAAAATTTAGAGCCGAATGCCTTGCCTGGTAGAAGCTTTATAACTAAACAGGTGTTGACTCTTGAGCAAGTCACTTAATCTCTCTTAAACTTCGAATTTACATCTGTAATACAAAGAGGAAAAATTAACTTTCACATATGGACAATAAAATGCTACTCTATGGAATCTGACTTCACCATCATCTTTCAAACTCATTCTGATTTTTTTTTTCCTTGAGCAGATTGCTGAAAAGCAACAACACAAATAAATATCTAAAGAAAAATCCAGCTATATATTATCACAGGTTTCAATTACACAGACAATCTCCTCAGCATAACTGATATAGAATCAGAAAGAAATAGCCAGCCAAATCACCCTCATAAATGGAGATCAAAGCTAAACATTTTTTTACTTGTTTAAAGTAAGCAAGAAAATAAGATAACAAACAAACAAACAAACAAGCAAACAAGAAAATAAGATACTCTGCATGCTTACTGAGTTTAAAATTAAAATTTCAGAAATTTTTGTCTTTTGTTAGAATGCATTAACATGAAAATAAGTCTAACATCAGAAGAATTATTTGCAAATTATATTTTAAAGATCCAACAGTCAATAATGCAGCTAAAAATTTGAGATACATAAACACGTTTATGTTAAAAATAAAATTTATACATATAAAATTGTTATTATTTATCAGATTCTATTTCAAACAGAAATGTTTAGAAAATATACAAATTTAGCCTACTGTTGCAGAACTGATTTATCAGATTATACTATTAGTGTATATATTTATATTTAATAACATTATATGTACAATTTACATAGTGTTTTATAATATTGTACATATAGACACACATATTTACACCAAACATACCAGACACTTTGGGGGATCTTATTCCAAATTTATCATATTCAATTGATTGTTGTAGTTTTTACTGTTTTAGTGCTTTAACTCTGGGAAACTAAATAATGATGAAGAAGTAAATTAATAATTAGGTAATTGTTGACTAAGTTTACTATAACCAAAGTCTCACAAGAAAGATTTTAGTAGGAAAGAATTTTTGAGAAACAAATTTAATATTGACAGATGGGGATTAGAACAATGGGAAAGTGCAATGTTGGAATATTCATGCTTCAAAGACACAATACTTGCCAGGCTGTTCTTGAACCTTATGAACTTTGCACAATGTCATTAACACATTATTACTTCCTTTTTTTTCTCTCAAAATTTAAACATTTCTGTTAGATGTACATTAATCTCATTGTTGCAATGTATCAAAAAGCAATGCATTAAGAAGTAAATTAGCAACAATAACTATTAGCCAATACAATAGTTTTCTTTATAACTATTAAGCAAACTTGATTCTCCACTGAAATTCTTTAAAAAAAATTGTTTAACTAAAATTTAAGCTTGCTATTGTTGTCCCTTAATAAAATTTATATCCTATATAATACCTAATCAAAGTTCAACTATGTTTGTGATTATGATAGTGTTATTTCCATGATAACATTCCATTTCACTGATGTTTTCACACCTAACACCCATGTCCTCCTCTTACTAACTCGGAGAGAACCAGCAATTAAACCTGTCTTATATAATTTTATTAGATAATGTCACCTTAATAAATTCAATAAAAGGAAGCATTAAAAAAAAAAAACTGTCTTGCACCATGATTCTCAAGGACACTGCACAATAAAGGTTGTGAGCAGTATAGAAGAGGAAAGTTTTCCCATTTGAGCCTATAACAGAGGATTTTGTTTCCTTGCTTTTCAATGAAATATCAAGTAAAATCAGACAGAATCACAGCAGAGGTTGATCGTGCTCTGCGTCCTGGAGATTTTCAAAATAAAACAGAAATAAAACTTACCTTTCTCAAGTGTTTAGTATTTTTCAGACACTATGTTAAATACTATAAATCCAATTTAATTTAATACTAACTATAATCCTACAACATTAATATCATCATGCCCAATTTGTAAATGGCAAAATAGGTGAGAAACACAAGTCACCTCTGGCATCCTAGAGTTTGTCCATCACTCACAGCCAGGCCTTGGCATTCTGCTGGTGAACACAAAACTATCTGACAGATCATCAACAACAGAGAAGGCCACTCTGTGACCATGGCAGATCAAGGGCACTCGGTAATTCTGCCTGAACGCAGACAAAATATGAACACTGTGCAAACCACAGATGGTCAAATACCCTTCTCTCCTACCACAAGTGACTGTCTCACTCTGGTTTTCCTTTCTCCTAAGTAAGTTTTATTAGTGCCCCATGATTCCCCATGGTGTTTTCTCCCCGCACTACAATGAGGAATATTCCAGTGTTTCTAGTGATATTCAATGCCTCTGATGATGGTGGGCACTGACAAAGTAAAACTCAGCAAGTTTGTTTTTAATTTTTTTTAATTAAGGTAATATTGCTTAATAACATATGAGTTTCAGATGCACAGCATTATATTTTGATATTTGTATACACTATGGTGTGCTCACACTTACTTACCGTATATAACCCCCTTTAGACAACTTGTCCTTACTTCACTCACTCCATTCCCCCCTAAAAACCACCATTCTCTTGTCTATATCTATGAATTTCTTAGTTTATTTTATGCTTTTTTTTGTTTTATATTCCAGATATGAGTGAAATTACTGTAAGTGACTTCATTAGATGATAAATCTTTTAATGAACAAAAGTAGATTTTAAACTCTTTTAATTTTCTTTTTTTTCAGGTGTTAAACTCTTGTCTTCTATTATCTGCCTACATCATTGCAGCCCAAGTTAATTTTATATAACTTGTGACATGTGGCATGCTATCGGAGTCATGAGAATCTCAAATATAGATTTACAGACAAGTGGAGAAGAGACACACAAAAATCACATAGAGAGGGTGGGAGGAGTTGGCAAATAAAATTCATCCAACAATGTGCAGATGCGGGGATGAGTAAGAAATGTTAAAATAATGCCCAAAATGCCCAAATTCTGATGAACTCCAACAAAAGGATGAGTTAACAAGTCCATGACAGTGAGTACAGGCTTAAGTGCCTTACATGGATTAACATGTTTCTCATCATACCACCACGAGTCAGATTTTATTCAGATTTTACAAATGGAGAAATTAAGGCACTGAGAAAACATCCTGGCAAATGGTTTATTGCAGCTGATAAATGACCATGACAGGATGCACATTTTAGGACTATAGGCAAAATAATTACACATGTACTTATAAGATTTAATTTGTTAAATCTACAAATTGGAAATTGGACAAAATGATATGGTCATTCGAAAAGTATTGTGGAAACAGTCATTCACCTCTACCTGATCTGCTGCCTTTGTGTTGAATAGTTTTCTGAGTACCTGAAAGTAATTACCCAAAGCACATCTCCTTCACATCCCAAATGTCTGAGAGACAGTCGTCTCTTTGATGACTTTTCTGAAAGTCAAGTGCCAGATCACAAAAGCATCCTTACAATGTTGGTTCTTGTTGTTTTCATATCCTCTGGGGATATATATCTGAACCACATACTGCACTGCTTTCCAAAATAATCTTTAGGAAAAGCTTGTTTACTTCAATATCTAAAGCTTACCGCTGTAGGAACATACCCCTGAGGAGTAAATATTAGGCCTATATTAAATTTCATTGCTTTGTAAATATCATTTGGTGACCTATTATAAGAAGCATTAAAATACCATTGCTTGAGTTTATTTCAAGCCAATATGTCTTCCCATAACAGCAATTTCAGAATAAGTATTTAAGATAACACAGCATGGTCTGAAGGCCTTCATAAGGACTCAAATATAAGACAATACCAATGTTTTTGAGGAATAATGTTTAGGAGAAGTCAAGCCTCCCTTAATATTTGTGAATACAAGGTAGTTGCTGATTACTACACACCATCTACCACTTTTCCAGGTGCTCTGTGGAAAAGTAATTTATGAAAAGTGTTAATTTGGTTAAGGTAAAAACTAAGTCATTTGTGTTTACTTTTTTCTCTGAAAAAAAAAAAAATTCAGAACTACAAAAAAGTTGCCTAAATTGTATTTTGGGTGTTCTTAGGCTATGAATCTCTGGAATTCTCTCATTTCAAGCCCTTTGAGGAACCCATGCATTTCTCTGCCTTAGAGGAGGTTTGCATTGTGGAGAAGCAAGCAGCAGTTGTGTGAGACCAGAGCATCCTGACTTTTCCCTTCTGGTATCTGAACTAATTAAAAGGTTACTGCTACAGCAATGAAGGAGAGAAGTGCCTTTAAATGGTGATGGTAGAACGTAAAGGTATTGCCTCAAACCTAAATAAATGGTGGAGATGCATGGATATCAAAGACTCCAGGTACTGAGGAGTGACTAAAGATAACACCAAGAGATGCTAAACCACAGAGAATTGGGCCCAAGGCAGTTGGAAGACCCAGAATGTCAGGTTTTATGTGCCACAATTCAATAGACAGTGGCTGTTTTAGTGACTATTGGACCTATGGTTTGAGAAGGTCTATACCTTTGTTCAGCATAAAAACCCTGAGTTCTTTGAATGACCTCAGGGTTGGAGAACCTCTGGGCCATTTGTAAAGTTAAAGATGAAACTTATGACTCAGGTTTGATTTAAGTAAACGTAAGCTAACTTTTCTTGCATACATGTATTGTTTCAGAAAGATTTACACCTTCCATGTGGAAGTGTGGAATGAAGTAGTATACATTATTTTTATTTACTGAATCCTACCTTTCTTTGTTCAGAGAGCTCCAAGAGATTTGCTCAAGGTCACAGAACAAGTGAATGATTAAACCTATACTTGAACAGGGGGTCTGTAAAATTTCCCCACTGGGCTGTTTACTCCATTTGACTGAATCATTGGATAGACAACAAGATACAAAAGTAGAGAAGTAGTCAGACTACGGAATTATAGTGCACTGGTAGGCAATGGACAATGTGGTCAGATAAAATCTTTATTTATAAAACAGCTATTTATCATGTAATTCCTATAATAAACAGGAATAGACCCTGCTCTCAAAGAACTCCAGAAAGGTTATGGGAGCTGCCTGCTCTGTGTCCACTTCACTCTTCTGAGCAACAGTTTGTTCATTTACAGAATATCAGAAATATTAATAGGTGTACTCTCTGGATGGAAGTTTTGAGGATAAAAGGCATGCTTTTGTGAAACTGCACTGCAATTATTATAGAAACTACTCCAAAAGGATGCTATGAGTTGTATAAACAATTGAATGGTCCCTGGTGTAAGGTTTGAGGGGCAGGAAATGGAAGTCAGAGACCAAGCCATATTAAAGGGGAGATTTATTCCACAGTAATGAGAGAGATTCATTATGGAGTAGGCAGAAAAACCAGGATTAGAGGAGGGGAGGAGAAGAAGGAGGACTGCAGCTGGACTGCCTTCTGCAGACTGGAAGAGACAGTAACATGTGCAGGGGTGGAGACTCTTTTTGAGGGGGAGGGACAGGAAGAGGTGGGCCCCAGGGCACTCACCACATACTGATTGGTGGTTCAATGTCTTGGGGATGTCTCAGCCACAGATGCCAGGAATGTCATAACTCTGCCCACTAGTTGGGGGAGGCAGGATCTATCACCTGGTACCTGAACCTTTGCGTTGACATTAAGAATGAAAAGGTTAGGATGAGAGATTGTCTGGTAGAAAGAGATAAAGATTCAAGATCATATTTTTTCTCTTAAAAATTCAGGATTATAGTGTATTGAGCAGTAAATATCAATATGTTGAGTGTTTACCATGCAAAGCTCTTTTTAAAATATATATATAGTTTATTGATTTTTTTTACAGAGAGAAGGAGAGAGGGATAGAGAGCTAGAAATGTCGATGAGAGAGAAACATCGACCAGCTGCCTCCTGCACCCCCCCCACCGGGGATGTGCCTGCAACCAAGGTACATGCCCTTGACCAGAATCAAACCCAGGACCTTTTAAGTCCACAGACCGAAGCTCTACCACTGAGCCAAACCGGTTTTGGCCACGCAAAGCTCTTTGTATCAGTTAAGCCATTGTAACCTTATAACAACCTTTGATGGTAGGTATTGCCATCATCCCCTTAAAACAGGAAAGAAAACATTTGTAGTAAACTAGAGAGAATTGCCTCAAATCAGACAGTTTCATAATAAATGCTGGGTTAGAAAACCAGTTCTGTCCTGTCCATGAACAGAGCCCATATTCATATTCAGTACTAACAATACCAGGTACTGACCATAAATAAGTATGCTATAACACAACCCTTTAAATTGTGAGTTTGAGATATTTATTCCCCGTTCTCCTCATCACCGTCTTCACAGTCCTTGGACTACATGCTGCCCACCTCCCTGGCCCTGGGATAGCTCCTTTGTCAAACTCATTTCTGGAGCTGAATTGAAGTGGAAATGACACTATTTTACCTACTGTGTTAAGAAAGGAAGAAGGAATAATTTCCAGTCTTAGTGGAGAACAGGAAGCTCCACTGATTCAGGACAGAGATGAGTAAAAAGTGGGTACTGATAACAAATCCTTATAAGGCCTCCAAACTCATTTGGTCAGCCCTGCCAAGACATTAGGGATGAGTTAAATATTTGACCAAAGATAGCGGCTACCTTTTAAGTTGACAATTTTGTATGGCCTTCAAATTATGTTATAAATATCCAAATAGTCAGTGACAGAAAAAAGGTTCCCCACCTCTGGTTTAGAAGGAAACTGTATCTCAGGCAGAAGCACTCCAAAAAAGGATGAACTGATTGTTCTGTGTAGAGGGCCCGCCCTGCGAAGGCACAAGGGCATTTCTTTAATTATTGTCAGCTGAACTCAGGGTGATGGGCAGAGCCACACCCTGGGAACATGCTTCCCCAAAAAGGCTGGATATGTTATCAGTACGGACTTTTTACCTTTGTCCTGGTGTCAGAAGTGAGCGTGGGTATGTAAATCCAGTGAAGCACCAGGAATGCTAGGGCCTACTCAAGAATGCTAATAAGCTCCTTTGATCCTAAGTTTTGGTGATACTTCCTGTTAATTTGGGATATATAAATAAATGCTATACACTATCTGTGCTTGGGGTTCCTGCCCCTCCATCAGAGGAGGCAGCGTCCCACCCAGCTCCCAGTTTATATTTATATTTCTGCATCTTGCTTTCTTTCTTTTTTTCATTTCTCAATAGCTCCTCTACTTGGAACCGGACCTGTTACTTGGAACCGGACCTGTTCCTTTTCCATGCTGGACATGGAAAAGAGATAACGTCCCACAGTTCTGAGCAAAATGGAACATGGGAAGAGAGGGACACATTTCAGGACAGCCTACTTGTACTTCTCTGAACATTCATTCTGTGAGTTGAAGCAATTGGGCATGACCTCCATAGTTCTAAGGAGAAAAGAAAAAGGCTGACACTTGATCCACAAGAAAAAAAAAGTCACCATCCAGCTTTCTTAAAATGACAGAAGACAAAGATGACAATCAGAGTCTGTGTTTGAGCTCTATAAGTAGAGAGAAAAACCCCAGCAGATTTTAGAACAATATGAGCTAACCCAGGAATGTGACGGAAAACAGTGTGTGAAAGAAGAGGGTAGGTTATTTTCTTGCTGATCCATCCCAATTAAAACACCATTTAAAAAAAAACATTTTGTTAAGTGTAGAGAAACTATCTTTAAATACAAGAACATGCCATGCTATAAACAAAGAAATGTTATTTAATTTGATAACTAATTTAATTTCTCTCTGTTTTATTAATATATAGTTCTTTCACAACTTATTGCAAGTCTTAAGACTGTGTGTACAATAATAATCATAATTAAAATAATTTTGTAGTGACTAAATCTCATTTTGAAAAAAAAAAGACTTTGCATGGTGGTGGCTCCTCCTTTATGGTCTCCAATTTAAAAAAAAATACATTTTATTGATTTTTTACAGAGAAGAAGGGAGAGAGTTAGAAACATTGATGAGAGAGAAACATCGATCAGCTGCCTCCTGCACACCCCCTACTGGGGATGTGCCTGCAACCAAGGTATATGGCCTTGTCCAGAATCGAAACTGGGACCTTTTAGTCTGCAGGCCGATGCTCTATCCAAACTGGTTTAGGCAGGTCTCCAATTTTTTAAAAAATTTATGAATTTAGTATGTAGGAATGACCAGCACAGTCCCATTCCCACTTTTTAATTGCATACCACATGGGACTAGTTTTAATAAATATTAGGACATTCACTGATATTTTCCAAAATAAACATTTAAACTTATGTTTTGTCAATTTACAAAAATGGACATGGTCTTTGATTAACATCAGATCCCAAAGCTTCTAAATTTCAATATATTTACAATGTAGCCTTGGAGAACTTTGGCCAATAAGAATCATTAGGTAACTAGTGGCCCAGCACACAAAATTTATGCATGTGGTGGAGGAGGTCCTCAGCCTGGCCTGCACCCTCTCACAATCTGGGATCCCTCAGGGGATGTCAGGCCTAAACCAGCAACTGAACAATCCCTTTCACAATCCAGGATGCTACATGCACCAGTGACCATACTTTTCAAATGGGTAAAAGGCATCTTGCTGTTGTACGGGAAGCTAGATTTTTTTTTACCCTGATTATAAAAACTAGTACATAAGAAGATCCTATGAGGCAGTAGTAACATTTCCCCCATCTTATGGGTAGAAAAACTGAGACAGAGAGAAGTTAAGTCATTGGCTTTGTGTCAGAATCAGGGCTGACCACAAAATGTGCAAGCCAGAGGCCATACATGTCATATTTGCATCATCCTGTTTTTCCAGTGTTAGAGTAGCCTTGCCATGTTTTAATTTTTAAATCTAAGAGACTGTTTCCAACATATGGGGTTGGGTCCCTAGGCCTTGCCAGCAATCAGGGCTATCTGTTAGGCGACTGATAGGCGGGGCGATTGAGGAGCCCCAGCTGACACCTGCCTTGGCTGGCAGCCTGGCTCCACCTGCTGGCCAGCCCTACCCTCCACATTGCTGCCACCAGTCACCTCCCTCTCAGGGGCAGATGCTCAATGCAGGATCTGCCCCCTTGGTGGTCAGTGCATGTCATATTCAGTCAATTTGCATATTAGGGTTTTATTATATAGGATGGCTTATAATGTTTTTTTCATAACCAATTATAAGTTACAGATAAAGTATTGTATAATTATTATTCATGTTGGTCTCCAATAAGAATTTTTGTATTTGAGATTCTCAAAAAGAGTTGAAAACTTCTTTGGGCACTTAATCCCAATTTCTTGTAGTTTACAAAGGCATAGATCACTTCTAATTTTGCACCATTCTAAAAATCTATCTGGAAGAACTGGACAGAGACAGAGAGCCTGATTCTCCTTTTCATCTCTCTTTTCACAATCATTTGTCTTCCACTTAATACACACAGAAAAAGGGCATATCTCTTACACATCCTGCATCTTACTATGTGCCATTCTCCAGGAATAGATGCAGCTTTACAGGGAACAAGATTTTTTTAAAAGACAATTTTAAATACTGGTACAGGTGAGGAGAATGCAAATCCTCCTCTGATTGTATCACAAATCCTTTTATAATTCAAGGTGAAAATAATAGATTTATCAACTGGCAACATATCATCCTCATCTTAGACTATCTTTAAAGGCCAGTGTTTCGTCACTCTAGCCTAGTTCTCCCTTTTAAAAATATTTGTTTATTGATTTTAGACAGAGAGGAAGGAGAAAGAAAGAGAAAGAGTAACACTGATTTGTTGTTACACTTATTTATGAATTCATTGGTTGATTCTTGTATGTTCTCTGGCCTGGGATCAAACCTGCAAACTTGGTGTATTTGGACAAGGCTCTAACAAACTGAACTACCTGAACAGGGCTAGCCTAGTTGTTTTATCTTCTCTCTCTACTTTAACCCTTTATAGGATTCACCTATTTTTTTTTAAGGCTTCAGTAATAATTATTCATATTTTACAATATCTATGTACTTATTCATATAATTTTATTTGGGGTTCTTTAGAGCACCCACTAGGTCTAATTTTACATAAACTTTCACTTTCAGTTCACATCTTGTTGAGACAACACTGGATGATGCTCATTTCACTAGAAGATTTTCAAAACAAGTTTTGGAAAGATAACAAGTTAAAAAAAATAGGAATATGGAGTCATAAGCTTAGCATGTCAAAAACCGAATGCAGCATTTGTTTCCCATCTCAAACTATGGTTTGGTAACACTGATCACAGAGAAGTGCATACATTCAATGAAGTTGGGGTGGAGGTGAGGGGAGAGATGAATATCAAAAGAAATAAAAGGAGGGGAGAAAAGCCATTGACATCATTCTTAATATTATCCACGCAGTGGAACTGAGTAGGAATTATGAAAAAGAGATGGAATTTAGAGCTGTAATTCTCCACATTTGTTATTGTTGTGGATCATTCACAGGTGGCAAAACACTGCTGTCAGTTCTACCAATGCACAGAACGATTCACAAGAGGCACAGGTGAGCAGTTCAGAGATATTTCTGAATCTGCATTGCAAAAGTGCCTCTGTGGAGTTTTTATATACAGAGCCTTTCCCAATATTTCTTGAAAAACATGTTGCAGAGAGAGCCCCAAGTATCAAGACTTGTCAATGGTGTGAAAGCTAGAGCAGAACGGATTGCATTCTTAGGGTCACTGCTTTTAGCTTTCAAGTCTGTATCAGGAGGATCAGCTGTTCCTCTCAATGGAAATAAGGCAAATCAGAAGAATGAATATTTTTAAGATAAAAGTTAAATTATTCTTTTAAATGTGTCCCTAAAATGAAAGCAGCTTTTTTTTTCTGATTATAAAAATAATTAAGCCGGGACTGGTTTGGCTCAGTGGATAGAGCATCAGCCTGTGGACTGAAAGGTCCCAGGTTCAATTCCGATGAAGGGCATGTACCTTGGTTGCGGGCACATCCCCAGTAGGGGGTGTGCAAGAGGCAGCTGATCAATGATTCTCTCTCATCGATGTTTCTAACTCTCTATCTCTCTCTCTTCCTCTCTGTAAAAAAATTAGTAAAATATATTTTAAAAATAATTAAGCTAAGAAAAATCAATATTAAAAATATTCAATTAAGTTATAACATCATAGTTTCATTTATTAATATAAAATGGGTATATTTTATATCAGTACATGTAATGATGTACAGAATTGCATCACATGAAATTACCTTACGTTATTTAGACAGTTCCTAACTGATACATATGTTGTTATTTTCAATTTTTTTAAATGATGATGACCTTTGATGATACATATCTATACACATGTGTTTTATTCCAAAAGTGGTACTTCTGGGAAAGGGCATGCAATAGAAATGTTAGATACATTTTAATAACTCGCACAACAAAATTTTTCATAGTTTTAAATTTCATCAATAACAAGAGAATTTCTACGGTAATTCCAACCCTCAGCAATGATGGAATTTTTTTTAAAAATATATAGAAAGTTTAAGATCTTGTCAGAAAAATTAAGCAGAGAATCTGCAATTGACTAGAAATGAATGGCTGGAGTTCAGTAAAGAGACCAAAGAAAATATAAGTTTGGAAGCTATTTCCATGATAATATAATATGTTAGAAGAAGCCAAGATAATTAATGTAATTTTTCAAATAAAAAAAATGTGTAAGGGAAAAGAATTCATAAATCCAAATTTCTTTTAAAAATGTCAACATTTGAAGGGTGAAAAAAAGGAGATCTATAAACAAAGTTAGAATGGGAGATCAGCAAAGTAGCAGGAAAATAACAAGAAGGCAGCAAAGAAACTGAAAATAAAGGAGGGCAGTATAACAAAAGGCAAGGTAGAGAGTAATGTTATTTTTTTTTAAGAATATAACATAATAATAATTAGCACTCAGAGCACTTTGCAGTCTAATCATATGAATTTTAGAATACCCTTGGTATGGTGAGAGTCAATCAAAAGGAAAACTTGGATAAAATGAAATAAGATGGATCGCTTAAGAGTTTACTCAACCTTGGCAATTCCAGGAAGTCAAAATCTTGGGTGAAGGGAGGAAATGTTGACTCTCTTGTAAATTACTGAATATATAATATTTACACATTCTCAGTTTCCGATGATTTCCAGAGCCATAGTTCAGCAGCTGCAGTTTAAAAGCTGTGAGTTTAAACATTTCAGTGTAACAGCTGAGGAACTTGTTCTCGGAAAACAGAAACCCCAGGAGACACAGAGAGCTGCCAAGCGCTGAAAGTTCAACCCACCATTTCTGACTTCGTTTTCCACACGGGGCTTTGGAGAGCTTAACCTGCAGATGAGTCAGTAAATCTTAAACATTTCGGAGGTTGTGTGAATCCCCGTTTGAGGAGAGTTTTAAATTTTAAGTTAATAGACAAATTGATTTTTGTGGGTGTACACATGGGCAGATTTTTGTAACATCCACCATAATCAGATTACAGAATTATCCCATCACCCCTCATACTTCCTTTGTACTGCATTCCTTTAAAGGCACACAACTCCCTCACTCCTAGCCTCCAGCAAGTGCTTTTGATCAGCATAGAGCTTTTTCTTTTCCAGAATGTAATAGCAATGGAATCATATAGTATGTAACCTTCTGAGATCATTATAAATAGAGTTTCAATAAACATGTATGTACAAACTTGTTTGAATATAGGTTTACATATTTGACTGCATAAATGCCAACCATTAGTTCAAAAGAAAGGAGTGAGATTCTGGGGTAATATAATAAGTAAATGTTTAATTTTATAAAAAATGAACAAAGTTTTCCAGAGTATCTTTAACATTTTATACTTTTTACAAGATTTTGCTTCATCGATATATAAGAGATCCAGATATTCTGCATCCTCACTGGCACATCTTGATATTGCTGTCTCTTTATTCTATCTAACAAAGAGGTAATATGCAAATTGACCATCTCTCCAACACACAAGATAGCCATGCCCATTTGGGCAAAGATGGCCGCCCCCATATGAACACAAGATGGCCACCACAAGATGCTCGCAGGGGAGAACAGTTGTGGGCGATCAGGCCAGCAGAGGAGGGCAATTGGGGTAACCAGGCCTGCATTGAAAGGCAGTTGGGAGTGACCAGGCCAGCAGGAGAGGACAGTTAGGGGTGACCAGGCAGGCAAGGGAGGGCAGTTAGGCGTGACAGAGCCAGTAGAGGATGGCAGTTGGGAATGACCAGACAGGCAGGGGATGGCAGTTAGGGGGGACCTAGGCCTACAGAGGAGGGCAGTTAGGGGCAATTGGGCCAGCAGTGGAAGGCAGTTAGGGGCAATCAGGCTGGCAGGAGAAGGCAGTTAGGGTCAACCAGGCTGGCAAGAGAGTGGTTAGGGCATGATCAGGCTGGCAGGCAGAGTGGTTAGGGGCAATCAGGTAGGCAGGCAGGCAGGCAAGCAGACGATCCAAGGGGAATGGGCCTAAAAGGGCAGTCAGACATCTCTCAAGGAGTCCCAGTGGGCTGAGGGACACACTCACACACCCCATGCACAAATTTCGTGCACCAGGCGTTTAGTTATACTGTATTTAAATATAAAGACTATACTGGTATATGTGTGTATGCATATTTAATGTTAGTTATTATAATAGGTTGTGGTATTTTATGTGGTTTTGCATTTCTATAATGGCTAATAATTTTTAACATCTTGTCATGTGTTTAAGTATTATCCATATGTCCTCTTTGGCAACCTGTCTTTACATGTTTTCTTCCCATGTTTTTTAATTGAGTTGTTTGCTTTTTATACTATTGGTTTTAAGTGTTCTTTGTATACTTTCTATAAAAGTTACACTTTGCAAATATTACCCCTTTACCCAGTTTGCAGTTTCTTTTCACTCTTCAACTTTTACTCACAAAACAAAGGCTTTCTTTATTAAAATCTTTCCTTTATTATCATGTTTTCTCTTATATTTCCTTCTAAAGGAACTTTTTCTTTGTGACCACTGTTTTTTCCTGAGCATCTCTGTGTTTAGATAAAGTATGTTAAGATAATGTGGCCTTTTAGCTAAAAGAGTGGCTCTGAGCTCAGTCCTCCAGTGAGTATTCATCTACTAAAAGCTTTTCCTGGCAGCAACTAACATTCTGTTTACTGACACCCTTATCTCTTAACTCTGTTTCAATTGATTGTTTTATGTTATCTGTTTATCGCCTAGCAGAGAAAATGGAGAGTCCTTGTACAGGATGGTTGTGTGAATAATTTAATATTCATAATTCATCTCATGCATTATTTTCCAAAGCAGTATGGCAAGTCTGACAGATTCTGAGCACTTGAGTTGCATTCTAACTACAAATAAGTTTATTGTAGTAAGATGAACATCCAAAAAAAAAATATTGTTTAGCAAGGGGAGTCTAAAAGTGTGATGGAAATTGCTAATTGATTATAATTGATATGATTTAAAGGTCAAAACAAATAGTAATCTGAAATTGCAGGAGTGGGATGAATCCTATGGAGAAATGTAGCTTCTGCCTCTGTGTCTAGAGAGCATTAAAATCGAGACGTTCAAAGTCAACAAAACCCATCCGACTTTTAGATTTCTGCTGCTCAGGAAAAAAAAAAAAAAAAAAGTGAGTCAAGAAAACACTTTCAGACATAAGACAGCGTGGCAAATGTTTGGTCTATTAAGTGACAAGATGAAATTAAAGTGAGAACAAGTTTAGCCTAACCTAGTTATGACCCAATTGATCTGCAGGAGATCCACCGAGACTCTTGAAGAACAGCACTTAAAAATGAGGCCAGGCAGGATATGTCTATGCCACATACTTGCAATGTGTCTTCTGGAGTTTTCTAATTAACCTCAATGAAATTTCAAAGATGATTTTTCTTCTGCCTTAAGTGGTAAGAATAATAAAAAAATTAAAAAAAACAGTTTCAGGTAGGACAACGATGTACTGATTTTAACTTGGGGAATTGCAGCTGCTGACCCACTGTCATGGGGAATCACTTTGAAGTGTAAGAAAATGGACGGATTTGTGCTAATATACCTCTGTGCTCAACTTGGCTCCTTTGTGAAAAATTGTTAACATTTGCAAACAGTTTAGAGGGCATCTGTGGGAACATGAACAGGGAAACTTTGATGATAAAAAAAAAAAAATCATGTTCTGAGCACTCACATAGATATGTTCCATTTTAGAAGAATAAATCTTTAATTTTCAAACAGTTATTTGAAATATGTACACACATGCATATTTTTTATGATTGATAACTAACCGTAGAATTTTTTTTGCCACAATTTAAAGAACTCTAGGTAGTTTAAGCTTATCTTGATTTTTCTTCTTTAAAAAATAACATTTATTATATTTTAAAAGTAGTTTACTACACATAAATATAAACATAATTGATCCTTTAAAATTAATGTGGTCCTTACTAATAAAATTGAAAGAATATCCACTAATTAAGAAATGCAAGTAGATATGAATATAATAGTTCCAAATGGCAAATTTTGTGAGGAAGATAGCTTAAAAATATTCTCCCTAATTTAATTAATCTAAACAATAATACATAACCTGCAGGTTTGTAATAACAATTAAAAACATTATCATGTTTGACTAATTAGAATAATTTTCACAGTGGGGCCAATTTGCTCATTTACATAATAAACAAACTTTACATTTATGTCATATTAAAAATAAGTAAAATAATACACTCTACTTAAGAAAATGTATGATTATCCTGTCATTGCAGCATTGATTTTTCTGTCTCATATGTCTCATCTATTTATATAATTAGCTTTGGATATTAAAAAAATTCTCGAGGTTGCGGAGAAAAAGGAACCCTCGTGCACTGCTGGTGGGAATGCAGACTGGTGCAACCACTGTGGAGAACAGTGTGGAATTATCTCAAAAAACTGAAAATGGAACTCCCATTTGATCCAGTAATCCCACTCCTAGGAATATATCCCAAGAAACTAGAAACACCAATCAGAAAGGATATATGCACCCCTATGTTCATAGCAGCACAATCTACAATAGCCAGAATTTGGAAACAGCCTAGGTGCCCATTAGCAGATGATTGGATCCAAAAACTATGGTACATCTACTCAATGGAATACTATGCTGCCATAAAAAAGAAGGAATTCTCATCATTTGCAGCAACCTGGATGGAATTGGAGAACATCATGCTGAGTGAAATAAGCCAATCAATGAAAGAGAAACACCACATGACCTCACTCATTTGTGGATAATAAAGATCATTATAAACTGATGAACCAAAAGATAGATACAGAGACAGTAAAGCAACAAGCAGATTGTCAAATTTCAGCGGAAAGGGGAGGAGGATCTGGGGGATATAATAGATCAACTGAAAGACTTGTATACATGCATATAAGTACAACCAATGGACATAAAGCTCTGGGGAGGGAGGGGATGTGTGGAAGGGAGGGAGGGGGAAAAATCAATAAAATATGTAAAAAATAAATAAATAAATAAATAAATAAAAAAGAAAAAAAAAGGAAAAAAAAAGAAAAAATTCTCAAAAACTTTAATTTAGAGAAACTATAAATCTCTAAAATGATAGTAGTTTATAAATTAATTTAGAAATATGATCATAGTTTTGTGCTGGTTTCTAAAAAAATAGGAAATTACAATTATATTGGCCAAAGATGAAATGTTGGCCCCTAGATAGGCCTCAAAATTTACTTTAGCTTTATTGGCAGAACTACTAGAAAAACAACATAAAAACAATACCTATAAAATATTAAAAATTATATGAAAGCCAATTAACTATAAGTAATAAGCTAAAACTTAACATTTTAGATACTGGATTGCTTAGACAGAATTAAATTATTTGTTGCCTGCCATTTGAATTAAAATTTTAAATCATTTTATCTAGATATAAATATTTCCACTAAAATATACAGTTGAAACCATAACTTTTTTCTATGTTTGTTTTTTTATATCGTCACCCAAGAATATTTCTCCTTTGACTTTTTAGAGAGAGTGGAAAGGGAGAAGGAGAGAAACTGACAGAGAGAAATACAGAGAGACATTCATGTGTGAGAGTCCATCTATCAGTTGCCTCTAGGGCTGGGGATCAAACTCACAATCCAGGTACATGCCCTTTACTAGGAATGGAACCCATGATCTAACACTCCAACCACTGTACAGCACTGGCCAGGGCTGTAACTATAACTTTTAAAGAGACTCAGTTTTGTCAATCTTTTTTCTTTGCCTTTCTGTAAATTAATTGACAGAAATCTTTATAGACGTTCACACATTTAAAATGCTCATGGTACATTTATTATTATTTATGTAGTATTAGAAAGGCCTTTCTTTGAAATATAAATCAAAACAAGCTCACCAACTAAACCCTCTCATCCCCTTGAATCCCACCTGTGTTGCATGTGGCTCTGTGGAACCTGGAAGGGGACAGTCAGAGATCATGGCTTCAGTTAAGGACTTAATGGGAGCTTAATACTTCTAAGGGAGAGTCGTCATATGTCATTAAATAACAAGAGGTAAAATCAGGTCTTCAAACTGTCTGATAACCCAATGAGTTAATTTTATTGGTCAAGGAGAGGAGAAAGATTACAAAGGTCTTATGTTGAAGGGAGAACCAAGGAACTAAGGGCTGCAAGAAGATATCCTTTGCACAGTAGAGAGAGAATGAAGGGGGGAGGGGAGGTGAAGGGATAGAATGTGAGAGGGAAATCTCAAGTAATGGTTCTGAAAGTGTGGTCTTTGGAACAGCGTCATTTGCAAGCTTGGAAACTTGGGAGAAATATATGTTCTCAGGTCCTTCCCAGGCCTACTATATCAGAAACTCTGTGGAGGGGCCCAGGCAATTGTGTTTTTACAAGTCCTCCTGATGGTTTTGATGCACACTCAATTTTGAGAACCACAAATGTGTTTACTTCAGAATTTCTGCTTCATCTTCTGATTACCTCAGGGCCCTCTGACATCCAAATGAGCTTTTTATACAAGTACTTTGCACGTAATTAGTTAACCCAATTTGAAAGATAACTTGAACATGTATTCCCCTTACACATGTGATCTGTGTCATAGCTGAGATGTGACATTTGATTATTTTCTGACTTCATTATTATAACTTGTTTACTTAGTGACTGGGGCACATTTTTCATCATGCCACTTGAGCATTTTAATTGAAATAGCATTCATTTAACACCTGATTTCTACAATATCTGGGGATTATTTTCTACTCTGCCATCTCAACAGTATTTTTTATACTCATGTTTAAGGTGGTATTATTGTTGTCGTACATCAGAACGACCAGCTCAAGAATGCCCAGGAGCAGCCAGCCATTGTGAATGAATGAGAGGGCTACAAATATGTGTTGGGGCTACAACTGACTCACAATCTATCTGCTTCCCACATCTGAATGACTTATCTTCCAATTACTACACAGGCTTTTTCTTTGTAGTTATATTTCTTTCATTTGGATCTCTTAAATGTTCTAAATTACATGACATGCATAGATGTTCCTAGCTGTAGATGATATGACTTTGTGCCTACATCATAAATGGTGAAGCTGGGACACAAACCCAGTTCTTTCTGACTCCAAAGCAGATATTCTTATTTACCATGAGGCATTGGCCTTGCTTTATTTATTGAATATATTACCGAGATGTATAAACTTACAAAGTCTAGGTTATATAAGTTTTTATTGATAGCATAATTTTAAAAATAGTTCTACTTAATGAAAAGTTTCTTAAAATACCTTTTTTTAAAATCAACAAATTAAGAAGACAAAAACAGATAGCCACCAGCTTTTGTTAGCCCAATGAGAATTAAAGTGTTCCTAAGATATGTAGTAATAATCATCTGCAAGGCAATTTCTAAAAGCATTATGATATTGTAGGCAACTCCCAGCAGAACAACACTGCTAAGTCATTCCTTGCCATAATTGAAGAATGTTCTTTAGGCCTTAATGTGGGTGCAAATGGCATTTTCCTTTAGTATAGCAGAGACTGGATTTTACATGGACTTTTGCTCTTACCGTAAGGCTCTAACCCATTGAAAAGGAATATAACTCCAAATCCTTCAGCCTCTACTAATGTTGAACATATAAAAAGTATTGTTAAATTTGATAAAGCTAAAAAGATTGCCTCTGAGTTCTCACTTGACTGCTTTTCAGTATACTACATAGATAACATCTATCATGATAAAAAAAATAGTATCATATGTTCTAAAGTTTCATTCTTAAATTAATATTTTTATATTTGTGTATATATGCTGACCAAAAGGTAGAACATGCCTTTTAGAGCAGTAATAATTTGCTTTTGTAAAGCAGGATTAGTTAGAAACTTGTCAGTTTCCACAGTAGCTGCTAGCCACTGAATTTTCAAATGCTGAGTTCATGAGAGGCAAAAATCAAGCAATCCTTCTTATACCCATAACAGTTTATATAAATTAAAGTAGTCCTATTTTCAAACTCCTGACAATATAGCAACACTAATGAATGGACCTTGACACTAATGTCAGAAGATGTACTTACGAGGTGATATATAAACATATACCAAAAATATTTTGAAATATACTCAAACAATACGAATCTAAGCATATTAAGGCTTACCTACATGAACTAATTTGATAATAGTAAGATATTTATTACCTTTAATAAGGTAGTAAATTCTGATTAACAATCCATGTAAGACATTCTTTTTTATACCTGACATCAAATTATACTATAGAGCTACAATAATCAAAACAGCATGGTATTGGCAGGAAAAAAAAATCACACAAAGATCAATGGAACAGAAATGAGATCCCAGAGATAAAAATCACATGTATATGAACAAATAATTTTTGACAAAGGAGCCAAAAACACAAAATGGAGAAAATAAAGGCTCTTCAATAAATGTTTGGGGATGGGGGTGGAGGTTAGAAAAGCCACATGAAAAACAATCTGGGGATTATTTTCTACTCTGCCATCTCAACGGTATTTTTTATACTCATGTAACTGGGTTTCAGTTTGTCCTCATGTACATAAACTAATTCAAAATGGATCAAAGGCCTACATATAAGATCCAAAACAATATACCACATAGAAGAAAACACAGGTACTAAACTTATGGACCTTGGTTGTAGAAAACATTTTAAGAATTTGACCCCAAAGGCAAGGGAAATAAAGGCAAAAATAAATGAATGAGACTATATCAAACTAAAAAGCTTCTAAAACAAACACAAAAGCAACCAAGCAAATAGGAGATAACATTTGCAATAGCTCTTACAAGGGGTTGATACCCATAATATATAAAGAACTGATACAGCCCAACACCAAAAAAAACAAAATAAAACAAAAAACAACAAACAATCCAAATAAAAGTTACCAGAAGACCTGAACAGACACTTCTACCAAGAAGAAATACAAACAGCCAATAGATATATGAAAAGATGCTCAACTTCACTAGCTATTAGGGAAATGCAAATCAAAACTCCAATGAAATACCACCTAATAGCTGTTAGAATGGCTATTATCAATAAGACAGGTAATAGAAAGTGTTGGAGAGGGTGCAAAAAAAAAAAAAAAAAAAAAAAAAAAAAAGGAACTCTCATTCACTTCTGGTGGGAATGTAAACTGGTACAGTCACTATGGAAAAAAGTATAGTAGTTCCTCAAGATATAAAAAATAGAGTTACCATATGAAACAACAATTTTTCTTCTGGATATCTACCTGAAAAACTCAAGAAAACATTTATTTGCAATGATATATGCACCCTTATTTTCACTGTGGCCTTATTCATGGTGGCCAAGACATGGAGAAAACCAAAGTGTCCTTCACTAGAGTTCTGGATTAAAAAAAAATATGTGGTACACATATATTATGAAATAGTATTGAGCCATAAGAAAGGATAAAATACTGCCATTTGGGACAACATGAATGGACCTTGATAATACTGACCTTGATAATACTATGTATGCTAAGCGAAATAAGTCAATCAGAAAATGCTAAGAACCATATGATTTCACTCATATATGGGATATAAAACTGAAACTCAGACACAAACAACAGCATGCTGGTTGCCAGAAGAAAGGGGTAGGGAGCTGTAAAGGGTAAAAGGGCCAAAAATATGGTGAAGGAAGATAATTTAACTTTGGCAGGCACGCAATGTAATATATAAATCACGTATCATAGAAATGTACACTTGAAGCCTATATGATGTCATTAACTGAGCCACTGCAATAATTTAAAAAAGACAATTTCAATAACAACCATTAGAATTTCCACCTGTTAAATTAATTTTATAGTCTCCTAGTGGATTTCTTAATTAGACTTGTTATTACAAAGAATATTAAATGAATTAAAAACAGCCCTGACAACTACTTGTAATAAACAAAAATTAAAAGCAAAATTTATGCTTCTTACTTTTCTCCACCCAAAGCTTTTAATAATCTTACAAATGTATTATAATGAATTATTCAACTGCCACATGAAAAAGCAGGCATGTTTGAAGAAGGCCTTGTCATTCCAAAGATGAGGCTGGTTACTGGAGTGTGTTCCAGCCTGCTCTTGAAGAGGCTGTTAGAGCTCAGAGACAGAACTCTCTTATGGCTTTGGGATAGTAATTTAGAATGCATGCATCTGCAGAAGTATCCTTTCTCCTCCTTCACTGTCTGGATCAAAAGGAGCATTTAAGCAGAAGAAAAGAATAGTTTTAATTCTAAACTCAAGACCTCTAAATGACCAATCACTTGGCATTTAGAAAGAGAGAATAAGATTTATGTCCCCTGTGGACCACACTACATCCCAGCACTTAAATTATACATAGCTTAAATCTCCACTATGCACTTCATATTTTTTATTTCAGAAGTATGTGTATATATGATTTTAAGTGATATATGTGAGTGTTACTGATAAAAGACTAGGTAGAATAAAGGTAATCTTATTAAATGAGTGGCTTGACAGTAAAAAAGTCTACAGATGGGTTGTATCTATTAATTTCAGCCAACAGCCTTTAATAGTAGTAACGTGACAGCTTTCTAATATAAGTATGGAACAAAAGATAAAGAAAAGGAAAATTTTTAAATGTTTTCCCAGGATGAAGAGAAGCAGTAAACTACTATATTCATTCACCAAACCTCTATCCCTGGATGACTGTTTTGCCTCCATGACATTTGAAGGCAGCTCAAAGAACTAACTGAAGTGTGTCACCACCTTGCTGTTTTACTTATATTTTAGCAAGAAATCAGAAGGATCTCTCAATAAATATGAATAGAGACACTCCAGAAAAGTATATATTCAAAATAATTTCTACACACCATGACTTTTTTATACTTAGCTCATTTTTTTTTTTTAATGAAGAAGCAGGGGAAAAAATTTGAATTAATGTGAGGCCAGAGTTCAGAGGTTGACTTATGCCATCCAAGCCTGCCATTCACCAAAGTTTTGGGCCTAAGCAGCATAAACCAGCATGAACTCAATTTCTCTTCCCACAAGCATGAGAAGAAAATCTTACCTATCACCATTATGATTGCAATAAATGGAATTTTGCCATCATGGGGATGAAACACTACTGCATTAGTAGCTGGCATGTTCAAAATGCAAAGAGCCTGACTTTTTAGAAAATTACTCATATTGGTTTATTAATTTTATGTTGCTAAAATGCAAATATTTACTTGAGTGTAATTACAGATATCAGTGGATACACAGCTATGCCATGACTGAGATATATAGGGTTCAGAGAGGTCTATTCATTCAACAAAATGCATTGTGGGATATTATTCCTCTCTGCACTGTCTGCTCCCCCAAAACTCCCATTTTCTTATGAGAGTCAGGCAAAGCAAGTGTTAAGTTATGGTGTAGTAAATACTATAGTTTAGGGAAATGTAGGTGCTTTCCTTCACATTTACATGGACACATGATCTGCTCTCAGGCGGTCAACCTCCAGAGGAGATTATGTCTGATCTGTGTTTTGAAAGATAAACAAAGGTAAGTTAAGCAAAGGAACTGAGGGGTGAAGGGAATTATTCAGTCTTGGGGAAAAACATAACCAGCACCTACTCTGTGACAAGGGTTCAGGATACTGTGGGGAGCAGAGACTTGGTATCTACCTTTGTGTATCTCCAGTGTCCATGTTACATTAAGTTGATTACATATACTAATTAAACATAGTAAATATGAGCAAAACACACTGGTAGATATTGAGAGCTTGAGCTCTGCAATCTGATATTAGGGCTTGAATCCTGGATCATGCCCTCAATGGATGTGAGTTCTTAGACAAGTTACTTAGCCTTACAGTCATATAAGGATTGAATAAGAAAGTGCATGCAGAATAGTTGGAGTTATATCTGACAGGTTGTATTGAATCAATGTTGTACTGCAAACACAAGCACACAGAGTTCCACAAACACAAAAACACGTGCTTCGTGGGAGCTCATGATAGGGCTACCGGGACTATTTATTTATTTATTTATTTATTTATTTTTTAAGGAAAGAAAGATTTGATTTATTTGTTCATAAAGAGTATCAACCCACCATCAGGGGCAGATAAAAAACAATGCAGTGTGCATCTGATGCAATGATATGACTGTATGAGCTCCATTGATTGAAATACTAGACAGCTCTGCCAAAGCCGGTTTGGCTCAGTGGTAGAGCATCGGTCTGCGGACTGAAAGGTCCCAGGTTCGATTCCGGTCAAGGGCATGTACATTGGTTGCGGGCACATCCCCGGTGGGGGGTGTGTAGGAGGCAGCTGGTCGATGTTTCTCTCTCGTTGACGTTTCTAGCTCTCTATCTCTCTCCCTTCTTCTCTGTAAAAAAAATCAATAAAATATTTTTAAAAAAATGAAATACTACACAGCTCTATCTGGTTGCAAGATAAGATACATTTTTCAATTTTGAGATTAAGCATGAATATAGTAACTGGTGGTCTTGAGTATAGCGCTATAGACACACATAATTATAATCACTAGCTAACTAAGATTTTTAAAAGTTTCATGAAGGCATTTAATGAACAGGTTATTAGCTTTGTGGTCTTTAAAAATCTATCAAATGAGATTGTTTTATTAAACAAATTATGTTTACTAAGCATTTTCTTTTGAGCTATTTTCCATGTAGTTAAAGTCTATGAACATTATTGTCAAATAACTGAGTAATTAATTACCTTCAGTGTAGATTTCATTTCTGTTACTGTACCGGGCCCATTTAAAAGATTCAGAGGAAGTGACATTCAACTGAGACCTGAGGCATATGAACAGAGGGGAATGTAAAAGGAAGGAGAGAACAAGAAGGGGATTTGAGATGGAGAGTTTTCCTTGACTTCTTTGATAGAAATCTTGCTATTGAGATTTGAAGTCTTAAGCAAGAGTTAAAAATACGATGAATGAACCCAATTTAATAAATGTGTAAAGGATCTGAATAGCTATTGCCCCAAGGAATATATACAAATGGCCAATAAATACATAAAAGCATGGTTGGCATTATTAGTCATCAGGGAAATGCAAATCCAATACATAATGAGATACCACTTCACACACCATGGTAATGACTAGAATTGAGAATCAGATAATAACCATTGGTGAGGATGGGGAGAAATCAGAACATGCATAGTTGATTGGGATTGTAAAATGGCACAGCTACTTTGGAAAATGGTTTGGCATTCCTCAATTGTTTAAACACAGAGTTCCACATGAACTAGCAATTCTTCTCCTGGGTATATATGCCAAATAATTTAAAACACAAATATTCATAGTAACACTATTTACAATATCTGAAAGGTGAAAACAAGGCCCATCAAAAGATGACTGAGAAAAAAAAAAGCCCTTTATCCATATTATGAAACATTATTCAATGATGAAAAGGAACATGGTGCTGAGAAATATAATAATAAAGGTGAATTTTGAAAATATTATGCTAAGTAAAAGAAGCCAGTCACAAACGATCACATCCTTTATGGTTCAGTTTTAAAAATGTCTAGAACAGACAAATCTATAGACACAGGAAGTAACTTAGTGATTGCTCAGGGATGGGGGCTGGTTGGAAATGACAGCACAAAGGGGTAGTAACTATAGGGTACCAGCTTTCTTTTTACGTTGATGAAAATGTTCTAAAATTATCTATGGACGTATCTATGGACAAGTTAAATAACATTGAATTGTACACTTTATATGGGTGAATTGTACAGTATGTAAGTTATACCTCTAAAAATCTATTTTATTTAATAAATATATTAGATTTGTCCAATAGTATGCACTTTTGAAAAGAAGAAAAAAAACCAGATCAATATCAATATTTTCACTCTACTTAATATACTTATTTTATATGTAGTTTAGTATGAAGTCAAAAGCCAGAGATTTTCAATATACCACATATGAAAATAAAAGTAAAACAAAACACAAGTTATTCTGTACATATCGTTGTGGAACTTTATTGCTTTTCAAAAGATTGAAAATAAAAGTTAAATTATTAACTGCAAATTTTTCTTAAAAATTATGATAAAGTGTTATCCATTTAGACTATTAAATGATGCTATCATTTATCATTTTAATTTATGTTTTGAAAACATTAGAAGCCATGGCATTCAGATAGTTTATATTCCTTGATAATTTATATAAACTTTCTTAATCCCATTATCTATTTAACTCCCTTTCTCCTCACAATTTGTAGTGATTACTGGTCTAGCCATCACCTTGGTAAATATTATTGTTAAGTTTCTCATCTCTATTTCCCAAAGAACCATAACTCACCCAGTTTTGCTATCAGTTGAAATCACCCCACATGTACCCTAATCAAAACATATTTAACAGACTTGCTGAAGTGAAACTATTGTCTTTTGGAAAAGTGAATTACACACTAAAATGTATTTAATTATTGTGCAGCTATAGCATTGGCATTTAACAAAGTTATTACTAAGCTTATTTACTTTGCAGCACAACATTGTTATTTTTCAGGACAAATTTTTTTTCTTAAATTAAAAATAAAATTGTTCCTGTAACAGATACCAAACTGACTAAATATATCTCAAGGTATCTTTAGCATTAAAATGCGAAACACGTTTCATGATATGTTGAAATTTGATTTCAGCTCACTTTATTTAAAACATCAACAACCACAAAACAAAAATCACATATCATTAATTCAAGTCTAATAGCTAAGATGTTATACCGACCTACTTGTGGGGGAAATGACCCAAGTACGCTCATGGCTGTTTACATGAAAAGGCAGGTATAATTCAGTCAATCATCAGAGATCATCATTTACAGGGTATCTTCCAAAAGAAAGATTTTTATGGTGTATTTTAGAGTTCTCAACCTTAATAGCACTTCAGAGTTGCAAATAAAACTAGAATGAAAATAGTGGAACTACAGTGAGAATCTAAAATGGCAAGCTATTTATGAAGGATAAAAATATATTGTCAATATATATGGCCAAGGGTGTGTTTTTGTAAATCTAACAGTAAGTTACTTCCAGTTAGGAAAAACAATTTTGAAAATAAATTCAAACTATCTTAAAACCCAAATATATCAGAATGCACCCTTTTGCTATAGTCAGACAATCTAAGTATGCAACCATGATAATAGCAAGCTAATGCATAACAAGTTAAATTATGAAAAATCATTCTAAGCAAACTAATAATAATTTGCTAACATAAAGGCAGTGGGATGATGCGTGCTTTTAGATAAGTGACCTCTGTGCCATCAAAAGAGAATAACATTTTGACTTTACCAAATCCTTAGTTAAAAAGTTTCATCATTCGTGATATTATTTTAATATGCTCTATATTCCCAGTTCAGACACTTCCTTACTTCAAATGAGTCTAGCTATAATTGATAACAGATGTCTTAACTATCCCAAATGAAAACAACAATCTTTCCCCACTACAATAAACAAAAATGTCTCAAAGGCAAAATAGAAGCATATGCAATTCCCAAAGTCAGAATTTCAGTCTGTTCTAATCCATTTTACTGCTAAACTTAGTTTAACAATATGTATTTTGGTCCAACAGGCCACAATGCCAACATCTGCACTTATCATCCGGCAACTACATAACCTCTGCCTCAATCACCTGTGTGGGAGCTTTTTCCTCTCCAACTCAAGGAACCTATCAAAGACACCTGCCTTGGGGGAGAACGAAATGAGGGATATTTTGAACATGAGGTGAGGAGAAGAAAAGAGATTCGTTCATAGACATTTTGAGCATCAACCCTGCACCAACCATTGTATAAAGAGCTGGATGGAGCTAGAGGTGAAAAAATTCACACCACAGTCCACTTTACAAGACAGACTTGAAACAACTAACAATCACACAATACATGTACAATCACAGATTGTACTGGATGCTTTCAATGCAAAGTACATGTTGAATTGTGTCTCTTTCAAAAATATCTTGAAGTCCTTTCCTCCTAGCACCTTAAGTGTAACCTTATTTGGAAATTGGATCTTTGCACATGCAGTCAAGGTAAGATGCAGTCATTAGGGTAAACTCTAATCCAATATGGCTGGTCTCCTGGTAATGAGACAGCAACTGCAGAAGCCAATTTGCATGGAGGGAAGATGTGAAGAGACATAAGGAGAATGCTCTATGATGACAGATGAAGAGAGAGAAGTGATGCATCCACAAGCCAAGGAACGCCAAGAATGGCCAGCAACAGTGGAAGCAAAGAGAGGCAAGGAACAGATTTCCCCCTGGAGCCTTCAGAGAGAATATGGCCCTGCCTATACCATGATTTCCGACTTCTATCCTCCAGGAGTAGAGAATAAAATCTTGCTGTTCTAAATAATCCCGTTTGTGGTACTTTATTGCAGCAGCAACAGCAGGAAACTAATACACTATGAAAGAGGATAGCAGGAATGCTTGAGCTTATCATAGGAGGGAGGGAAGAAGGCCAGAAAGGAGTTCCCTGAAGAAGTGGATTTGGAGTTTGAGATCTGAAGGAGGAGCAGGGTCAACTAATTGAGTGAAGGATAAATATAGTGTGTTTCCAGGCAGGGACCAGCATGGTGTGAAGACCTGAGGAAGCAAGATGTCTAATGCATTCCTACTGCAAAGAGGATGATGCCTGGAGACAATGGAGTCAGCATGGGTAATGAGGTAGAAAGGGCAGGATCATAAAGGCCTCATGGACCTCATGGGAGAGAAACTCATTATCACACATCTAAGCAGAAGACAGATTCAATACACAACTCTCTCCTCCTTTGATTTCTTATACCCTGTAATAGATCATGGGGACATACGCATATCCCTAATAACTAGTTTGTGTCTTCAATAATATGGCTTTTTTCCAATTGCAAACATTTTCTAGAAAAAAAAATGCTGCTATTTTGCAGGCAAATAAAAACAGGAGTTTCTTTGACTAGATGTTCATGTCTCCAGGTCAAGGGCCTGAAAATACCTTTATCTTTCCCCAGTTCCCATTGGGGAGTCTGAAGCTGCTGGGCCTTGCTCCTTCCTGAGAAGTTACAGCCAACAACCCAGTAGTACTTGTAATCTCTCACTTGGCCTCTGTTGTCCTGGGGGCACTGTGCCTGTGAAGGCCATTGTGATTTATCCCTTCTGCTGCTCTGCAGGCAGGCCTGGGTAAAGAGGAAAAGTGCCACTTGAACGTAGTGCTCTTAACAGATACCTACTGTGTTTGTCCACAAGGCAAAAGGAATCAAATAGAAAGCATAAACAGACTGTGCTGTGGTTTTTAGTCTTTCCTATCACAGGTTTGCCCAGAAAATCTCTTACATATTTCTTAATTGACCCCATGGGTGATAAGTGTCCAGAGAATAATAGCCCAAATTATTTCATTTTAAACTAGGTTCAGCTCTCCTAAATACTGCATTAATTTGTAGATTCATGTTGTACACTGACCTTTTTATTTGCACTTCCAGGGGGCAAAAAAGCTCTAGCTGTAACCTGAAGCACCACAAATACAAATCAATAATCCTTCACTGCGAGGCAAGCTTACTGTGTTGTTTCTTTCTTCCTCTTTCTGTTGGCTAGCTTTCTACACACTAGTCTTGCTGTAACTAAAACTCTTAATACTAATACTAAATAAATAAAAAAACAGATAAAATCCCACTGATATAGAATATATATATATATATATATATATATATATATATATATATATATGTGTGTGTGTGTGTGTGTGTGTGTGTGTGTGTGTATATATATATATATATATATATATATATATATATATTAATATATAAAACAATTTTAGGAAACAATAAAAAAGTTGTCAAATATATTAATGCTACTATAAGAAAAAAAATAGAAGTGTGATATCCAAGATAAATGTATAATGTATGTACTATTTATGTATTTAAAATGGCCTATGTAGGAATACACATATACTGTATATTCAGCTATGGCTATATCTATTTATAGTGCTTTGTATACCCAAGTAACATTTTCTGCAGAACTCATTGTATTTGGGTACCTAATATCATATCTGCCATGTTATTGAAGAGGGAGGAAGTTGTTTTTTATAATAATCTATTGTAGAGGGAGAAAACATGGCAAAAAGGATTTGCATAAAAACACTAGCAAGAAGGATTTCCTAATTCCAACTCCAAAATGAGCTGTGTGAGAGTTACTAAATCACTTAATCTTTCTTATCATCTTAGGCTCCTCATTGGCAGGTGGAGATAACAATACCTGCCTCATAGTTTTTCCTATAGTTTTGTAAAGAAAATTAAATGATAATGTATTTATAGAGCCCTGGCTCAGTGCCTGACACTTGGAGACAGTCCAAAAACTGGCGGTTATTAATAATAGTCATAATTTATTAACAATTACATTGTAAGTCATACTTGAATGGCATTAGAAAAGATGTATAACACTATAGTTTTTAATATATTTATGACTCGTGGAGGGGAAAGGTGTTGAAGGGGTTGTGTTTTCCCTAAAGAGAAATGTTCTATGGAAACTGAAATCCAGAAAAGCTGAATTCTGGTATGGGACCCCAGATCATTCCATTTTATAATTCTTACTAGAATGAAATAAATTTCAATTGTTTTGGAATTTAAGACACTACTACCCATAGTAAATACTACCCATAGTTACCAAGTTAATTTGTTAACAGTTGTTGAATGACATCATAGTTAAGGATACTGTATGTTTACCTTTGGCCAGGTACTATAAAAAGTACTTAATTACACCTCACAATAGCTCTCTAAGGTGGCAGGCATCATCGTCCCGAGTTTACAGATGAGGTCACTGAGACATGACTTGCCAGTGTGACACAGATAGCAAATGGCAGAGCCAGATTCAAAGTGAGGATAGTGGCTCCAGAGCCTATGTTTCTAATCTGCATACACTGTCCACCCCTACTGATCATCCTAACTGTTCAACACACAGGCCCACATTAGAGCAATTTCATCTAAGGCTAGCAGATTTTAACAGAGTGGTAAATGCATACTTCTATTAAATTGAAATATTGACCTAGCTTATAATCCATTAGTAAAACAAATACCATGTTTCCCCAAAAATAAGACATCCTCCGAAAATAAGACCTTGCGCATAGAAAGATAAGACATCCCCTGAAAATAAGACCTAGCACATCTTTGGGAGCAAAAATTAATATAAGACACTGTCTTATTTTCGGGGAAACAAGGTACTATTTTAAAAATCTAGATAGAAGAGCTGTGTCTGCAAGACCACCTGCAGCAAGACCAAAGACAAGTGATGACAGAAGTGTTCTATTAGGAAAGAAGAAGCAGTAGATGGCCCATCCTGACCATTATGAGCACTATAAACCCTGCCCCCATTTCAGTGGCTGACATAATGTTTCTTTCTCCTCCACCATCCACAGTCCCTTCTAGGTGTCTTCTAACACCCCCTGGCTCCTCTGTATCCCACCTCTGCTCCTCTTTTAGTTCCATAACACACTAGTAGTGCCACGAAGTGTGCTGTAAGACTACTGATGCTTATGAGACTCAAAAAAGTGCCTCGTTATTAAATTAAATTAATGCACTGGGCAAATCATGCATTAACAAATTACTCTATGTCAAGAAAACATACAATTTGATAGAATCTCTTCCTTTGCGGGAAGAATTTTGTGATCTTTAAACCTTTTACAGGAATCACAATGCTACAGACATTAACTGGGCTCATTTGTGCATATTGCTTTCTCATAAACAGAGGATTTGGGAAACGTCTTCTACAGGTACCACAAAAACTCCCCCAGCCCAGTCTTTCTAAGTTTCAGACCTTCTTTACTGTGAAACATTCAAGGGACTATATCTGTATTGATTCTGGTTATTCTAGAAAAGGGGGAAAAAAAACATATGAAAAAGATGGATGCTTATGTTATAGTTTTGCAGTTCAAGTTTTATATTGCAATTTAATGCTAGGGTATTTAGAATGTTTATGGAGTCATATCACATTTTGGGGATTTTAAAGACATATGCTTTGCCAGTGATTTACTTCCACTATATGTTACCAAAATATGGTGCATACTAATATTAAATAGAGCATAAAACATATAAGCCATTGGATAAAAACTCTGAATTGTTCTCTAGTAAATTGATGAATTAAAACTGAATACTTAGTGGTCTTCATTTAATTGTAAAATGTTGAGAGTTTCATTTCTCATAAATACAAACAGATAGATTTCCAACCACATCCATATTTAGTAAATAGGAACCAACACAGACCAAATAACAGAAATGGTTCTGAGAGAAAACTCTACCCAACGTTTGAAAGTAAGATGTGTTTCATGATCTATAAAAGCTAGGGGCTCATTACCAAATCTTTGTATAAAACTGTTTTTAAAACATGTAAGAAACCCCATTGTAACTAATGTACTCACTTTTCAAAAAATACCATTTCAGTTAGTGGGCCTAGAGCAATTATCAATAATCATATCCTGTGACATGCCCACAGCACCCTGACCCTAACCTGCTATTCTTTATGGTAGACGTGTTGGGAGTTGCACTGTACTTAAAATGTAAATACATTTTTAAACAAATATTTATACAGTATTTATTAGGATCCAGGAATGATAAGAGACCCTGTACATGCATATTCTAATCTTTATAAAAAACCATGCAGGTGGCTGAGAGATGTGGGAAGCACCTGCAACCAGGCAGGATCTCCTTATGAACTGACAGAGAGTCTGAGTGCAATTTCGAGCCCATGCCAGGCAGACTGTGGCAGAAGGTGCAGACTTCTCTTTGCAGGAAACTGTCTTCAGTTTTCTGTAGATTAACTGAGAGGACAGAACTATGTCTGTTCTTCTGCCCAGTTCCGTGGTCTTAGCCAGAGGTCCCAGGAAAAAGACTCCGGGGTTGATTTTATGAGTCAGATGGCTTGTGGCTTCAAAGAGGTCGTGAAGAAAGCTACAGCAGAGCTGAGCATTCCTGCCCTGAAAGCCAAGTGCCTCCAGCCAAGAGAGGCCTGAGGGAAGGCAGTGCAAATAGTTAGAAGCCTTTGCAGGTTGGGGACACAGGGGAGCCTATCCTTTGACAGAGATGACACTCCCTCAAGCAGTGCCCCATGGCAGTGGCAGGGAAGCTCAGGGACACTCCCAGGGAGCAGAAGGCTAGATGTGAGAGCCTGTGGGGAGTCAAAGTAGACCATGGCTCCATCTCGTTGAATATATTATTTATACATGTTTTGACTTCAGAGTTTCTTCCTTTCTAATAGCTTCCGGTAGTGGCTTACCATGCATACCCGCTGCTCTTGGTTTTTCACTGTGTCTGTGTAATTCTCCTTCTCCAGCGGCCATTGAGGCATAAGGATAAATATTGTCATTTCTTCAATGGAGAGGAGGTCTTCCCCTCTGCAAAATGCACAGTCAGGCTGGCTCACAAGGAAGGGACCAGCATGCTGAGGGAGAATGGCGGACAATGCCCAAGTAGGGAGGAACTGACATGTAGATGGGAGAAATGCCAAGGAGCTTGCTAACTCTGCAGTGAGCCCTGCAAGTGCTGGACACAAAAACAGTGCAGAAAAGGCTGTGAGCCCAAACTACCCAGGGAGGCTGCCACTGAAAGATGTCTGCTCTCTCCTAAATATCTCAGGTGAAAAAGATCAGGTTGTGCTGTAAAACAATCACTCTCACTTGAGCAATTATTGCAACTGTCTAATTATTCCAGTTGGCAGCAACCACAATAATCCAATTCATCATTTAACAGGCTGCTTAATTATGTTGTGATTCACAACCCCTAACCATTAGAATAGGGCTCTGGAACAGGATAATGCAAGTTTCTTCATGCAAATTATCATTCCAAGTTCTTTGTGAGAGAAGAAAATATTCAATTGTAGTAAAACAAATTTGGGAAGCTCTCTAGAAAACCAAATTCACTTTAGATAACAATCATTAACTTTTCTCTGCTTATTCAAATTGCCTTCATGTTTTTTTAATGCATCATTCATCAGGTAGCAAAATATATTATCAAATGCAATTGATATAGATCTTTTTCTTTGTGTTTGTTTTATTGTGCAAAAACCATGCAACATGAGGTCCACCTATTTTTTTAATCTAACAATTTTTAAAAAAATATGTTTATATTGATTTTTAGAGAAAGTGGAAGGTAGAGAGATAGAGAGACAGAAACATCCATGAGAAAAACATCATTGATTGGCTGCCTCCGGCATGCCCCCTACTGGGGATTGAGCCAGCAACCTGGACATGTGCCCTGACCAGGAATCAAACTGGTGACTTCTTGGATCATGCGTCGATGTTCAACCATTGACCCACACTGGCTGGCCTGACAAATTTAAGTGTACATAACAGCATTGTTAACTATGGGCATGATATTGTGCAACAGATCTCTGGAACTTAAGCATCTTGCATGACATAAATTTATAACCATTGAATAGCAACTCCTCATATCCCCTAGCCCTGGCAAACACCATTCTACTTTCTGCTTCAATGGGATTAATCACTTTTGATAACTCATACAAGTGATGAGATTATCAGTATTTGTCCTCTTGTTATTGGTTTATTTCCCTTCCAATAATGTTCTCAGAGTTCATCCACATTGTGCATGTGTCAGGATTCCCTTCCTTTTCAAGGGTAAATATATATATATATATATACCAATTTTCTCTTTTTTTAATATATTTTATTGATTTTTAACAGAGAGGAAGAGAGAGGGATAGAGAGCTAGAAACCTCAATGAGAGAGAAACATCGACCAGCTGCCTCTTGCACACCCCCTACCGGGGATGTGCCCGCAACCAAGGTACATGCCCTTGACCAGAATGGAACCTGGGACCTTTCAGTTAGCAGACAGACGCTCTACCACTGAGTCAAACCGGCTTCGGTACCAATTTTCTTTATTTATCTGTCAATGAACACTAAGGCTGCTTTAATATTTTGGCTATTGTGAATAATGCTTCAGTGAACATGGGAGTACGGATATATCTAGGATCTTGATTTTAATTTATGTGAATACATACCCAGAAATTGGATCATTGGATGGTATGGTAGTTCTACTTTTAATTTTTTTAAGAATTTCTATATTATTTTCCATTGTGGCTGTATTGCTTTATATTTGCACCAATAGTTATTCGGGTCTTTTTTAATGACTGAGTAAAACTTACATATGTTGAGAATATTGTTGAAATCAAAACAAATGTTTCAATGTTACCTAAAATAATATACTTTGGCAATATTAAAAAATAACCTTTTTTTACACAAATTATTATTGAATATTATCAAACTCTAAATCAATAAAAATTTTTAAAGATTAGTCTAAGAGTACATTATATCTTCAAAAAAGTAGGATTTTTTTCTTGAAGGTTGTTCTGGTTTTATATTTAAGCAAAAATTAAATGTAAAACCAGAGAGAAGGACAAGCAGGAAAGATAAGGAATACTTTGCTAACATAGAGAACATAAGCAAATACAGTCAATAGTACACTGTTTGCGTGATGCAAATTCCCAACCTCTGACATGCCAGATGTAGTGGTTATTGGGGTATAGCAGTTTACCTCCCCAAAATAGGGAAATGGTTTAATCAGATCTTATATCATTGGAAATAAAATAATATCTGTTCTTTAATCAATTTTTATGGCCAGAAGCTTACTTTTTTTAAAAAACAAATTTGTAATTAATTTCAGAGCGGTAGGAAGAGGAAGAGAGAAAGAAATATCAATGAGAATCATTGATTGGCTGCCTCCTGCACACCCCCTACTGGGGTTCGAGCCCAAAACCCTGGGCATGTGCCCTTGACCAGAATCAAACCTGGGGCTCTTCAGTCTGCAGCAGACACTCTATACCCACTGAGCCAAACCAGCTAGAACAAGAAGCATACTTCTTAACAAGAATATTGTTTTGTTTAAAGAAAACAAAACAAAAAAACATTCATCCATTTTTTTTTTTTTTTCATTCTTTCACCTAAATTGAGTGCTGAATATGCCCTGGACCTCTTCTAAACAGGGCTACCATTGCAAACACAACAATCCATGAATAAGCACAGTCTATATGGAGTTTTTATTTAACTCCTCCAGAGGTATACTGGAGGGTATGGGGATAATTTCACATAGCCAATTCAAATTCGAGATAAGGTGGAAAGGTTGGGAAGACTATGTGAGAAGAGGGTTGGTTAAGATTTCCATGCTGCTGATAGAAGAGGAAGAGCCTGCTCTTTGCCAGTTATATCTCATCCTAACAACCCCACTCTGGAAAATAAATAAGTGCCTACCATTTCCCCATTCAAGCTTAACCAGGAATACTTGAATTCCTTTAATCCTGAGACCTTTTAATGTCTTTAATTCTGAAAAGGACCTTAATTAATTGTTAGCTTAATTTACTTAAATTTTTATTTGGCACCTTATTTTCATTATATTTAATTGTACATTATTGTTTACCCGTTTTAGCAATTTATTAAATTATGCTATTTTTTTAATAGCATAGAGAATTTATTGAAATTGGGCTAGTTGGCCAGATACTTTTTATACCAACATATGACCATGCACGATGCCATTCCTCCTGGTAGGTAAAGCCAGAAAGATCATGCTGGTGTGCTCAGACTGAGCTACTACTGCCCTTTTTCAAATGGTTCCTATGACCTGAATATCAACCATTAGTAGAGATTAACCACTTCACAAATAAATTCAATAGAACTGAAAAATTTAAGGATTTGCCAAAGGGCATGCTTACCACTAAATTGACACTGATTTCAGGAGACATAGACGTTATCACTACAATCAACAGTTATATAAATATTTATTTTGTTTTGAATATGAAGGAAATTTACTTGGAGTTGGGGTTAAAGAATTAGTAGGACTCGGGACACTTCAAACTCAAAAATGTATGGGCTTTGAGTATAACTGTGATTCTGTTCATTCATTTGTCATCACCATGAGCATTGCAGGCCATGTCTTTCTACCTGGCTCTTTTTCCCTAAACTTGAATTCATATATCTTCCATGAGTTTCACAAAATAAAGAATAGAAAGGTTTAATACAGCTCTTAACATATAGTGAATTCTCAACAAGGTTATTTTCCTTTAGCAATATTAATATTATCATCTATGGACACTGTGATTTGTTTTAGCTTCAAACATTAAAGGTTCAATCATCCTTTTTCTAATTTTCTTATAAATCTTTTCTATAGACTGTGGACCATATAAGTTGATGGCATAAGGTGGAGTTCCTACTTTTAAAGCAATGGAAATGGGTTTGGGCTGATTACAGTATAAAATAAATGTTTTGGAATTGCCTAAAACACTTGAGAAACAGAATCCTGAAATGGTATATGCAATATGGCCCAAATCACATATTATATAAACAGTGCCCAAATGCATGACACAACTAACAGAATACTCCTGGCACCATACGGGATTTTAGAGACTTGTTGCCTGCCTAAATGATGAGGCCCTTCCTGGCTCTAATGTCACAGCTGCCCTGGAAAATATATGATGTTACTCTTCCTTTAATCATTTCATTTCTCAGAAATGCAGCCATTTTTTTTTGAGATGGAAGAAAACACATTTTATAGAACAGAACATTTAGGCACAGAAAATTTGGGTGTTTTTCATAAGAAACGGAGTCTTTGGATCCCAAATTCCATTTCAATATGCTTTCTGCCATACCACACTTTGCAAGAAAATGCAAATAAAAACCAAACAACTGAAAAACCTACACTTATATGAATAGAAAAGATGCTCCAGAGTAACTCTAATTTCCTCTATTAAAAAAAATAATGTTATCAAAAGTACCTGCTGTCAACATTGAATCTGTGGATTCAGGGTTATGTGGGATGTCTTTGTCACAGTGGTCATTCAGATTGGAAAGGCGCTGCACTCAGAAGGACTATCGTGATAAAACAGAACCCATACCCAAACTATATACTCATGGATGCACTCAGGCCATTGGCCCAATAACTCTTCAGCTTCTCTTGTGACTCTTCCAATAATAAAAAGGTATACAAATTTGATGAAGGAAAAATTAATCACTTCCAAATATTGCATGAAATTTGTGGTATGTCTATGAATAAAACTTGGATCTCTTATTTTCTAGTGGAGCATTCCAATATACTAAATGTATCTCTAAATACAGTATTCTACATATCTTAAAAAGAAAATACTAATATGACCACATAAACAAAATACTAAATGACTGTGGCTGTTTATGCTTATTTTCACAATGAGAGCATAACCAACTCATTCCCTGCTCTTGACATTGGTTAAAGTATGGCTTGCACTGGAATTTGATTTTGGGAGGTTGAGGCGGTGGAGATATACTATGTGAAAGAGACATCCCAAACTGCAGCGAAATACGAAGAAGCAGAGAGGATAACTGTCTTCAAGGACTAGCCTGTGTAGTTGAAGAAAGGGTGATACAAAAGGCTTTGATGAGTAACCCCCAGAACTTGCATAGTATAAATGGGACCAGACAGAGAGAATGGTTTATTTTAGGTAAAGAAAAATTCTTTGATTTCTTAAAGATTTCGCCTCATAAAAACAAAACAGATGCCCCATCCAGTTTTGCTCAGTGGATAGAGCCATCCACCTACAAACTGAAAAGTCCTGGGTTCAATTCGATTCAAGGGCGAATACCTAGGTTGCAGGCTCTTCATTGGCCTGGGCCTGGGTCAGAACTCATTCAGGAGGCAACCAGTTTATATGTTTCTCTTATATTAATATTTCTTTCTGTCTTTCCCTCTCTCTTCCACCCTCTCTAAAAATCTATAGAGAAATACCTTTGGGTGAGGATCAAAAACAAAATAACAAACAAACAAAAACAGATAAGGGAACCTGAAAAAGATACAAAGAGTACAACAAAAAGTAAAAATAAATGAAGAAACAGTGGGAACAGGAAATTATATACAAGAGAAGTCAGATGAAATCAAGAGAAAAGTAAACATCCAACAATACACTATTTGTTTTTATTTGAGCTTCCTAGATCCAAACTCAGGATGAAAATCTTATCAGAATTGGAAATCATAGTATCTGTAGAGGTGGCATACCCTGTCTATATGCATTAAGTTGTTCAGGAGAGGAATGGCTACCCAGGAAGATGGAGACTCTCTATCTAGGGGTGTAAAGATCTTGCTAGTTGTATCATTTGTTAATGTTCACTAAGGATAACATTTTAAATTAAAAACAAAAATTAACATAAATGTTTTTATACAAAGGGGAAAGGATAATAATAATTTTAAATAAATCAATGTTGGTGAGAGAAAAGGAGAGGAAAAGGGGAGACACTACGGGGATGGAATCCATGGTGATGGATAAGGAACTGGCTGAGGAAGACTTGAAGTCAAATCATTCCAAGGTTCCCCTCTGTAACAATGAAAAACGAGATCCCATTAAGCAACACCAGGGACATGAGCTCCTTTCTTGGAAATGCAACAAGTAGAGAATGGAGGAAACGAGTTGGTTTGGACATGTTGAGTTTGAAAAGCCAGTAGAATTTTCAATCAGACTTAATCAAATCTGCAGGCTTCTGGAGCATACTTTAGAAAATTGGCAAAGGAATGTGCTGGAAAGGATGATGATGATGATGATGATGATAATAATAATAATAATAATAATAATAATAATACTCCAGGTAGGAAAGGAAAAGAGAAAGGGGCCACTGCAGGGTAGACAAAGTGGGTTTAGAGGGGCATTTGGGGGGCGGGGGATTTGGGGATCTGGAAAAAGGAAAGAGAACCCTTTGAAGAGAGCTAATATTCAAGGATCTGATCGGATGACTTTTTCTAAGAACACTGCAAACAAAAAAGCAAAATAGATATGACATGACACTCTGTATTATGTAGAAAGGCTTTCACTCCAAAATTAAATATATTTAATATTTTATTTCAATACTTTTTTACTGTTTAATTTAGTCTTTAAATGTATTTTTAAATATGATATAAATTAGGCTTAGAATTTATATTTTAAATGAAGAGGAATTTCCCAAAATGGTGTGATTGCTAATTAGCACATTCTTTCTGCTCATCTTCTATAATAAAAGTGTAATATGTTAAGTTTCTGACCTATTGGTCAACCTTTTGGTAGACTGCTCGACCAGTCACTATGACATACACTGACCACCAGGGGAAAGACATTCCAACTAGTAGGTTAGATTGCAGCTGGGTTCCGGCCAATTGGAACTAGGCAAGAGGGTTGGACACGCCCTGGAGCCCTCCAATGGTCCCTCCCTGGCAGCCATGATCACCCCAATCAGGGCAACTCCCAGGCTGGCCAGCCCCTATCGGCCCCAGGAGGGACTAGGCGAGACAGCCTGATCAGCCCGATTGCCGGCCGGGCCAAGGGACCCCTCCCATGCATGAATTCGTGCACTGGGCTTCTAGTGTCTTCATGATATAATAAATTCACACGCGAGCACACACACACACACACACACCTGCACTCTGTGCTCTCTGTAATCTATTGTTGCTCAGAAACTCCAATCATTTTAAAATGTTCATATCTTTATATTTAGTAAGGCACAAAAGCAACTTTCTTAAAAACACAATTTGAAAGTCCTCTCTACAAACATTATGTAAACAAGATAAACTCCCATTATGGTTGAAAGCATGTAATTAATTACTTGTTCTCAGCATACCTTTTTTGAGGCTTATTTTCTAACATCACCCACTACTAAACAGACATTTTGAGAACAGCATTTTATTTTTTAATACTTTATGTAAGTTCATTATTTTGTGTCATTACATATGTGCTCTAATGTTGAATGACCTTGCCAGTATTTTCCCTGAATTGTTTGTGAGCAATATACTCATTTATGTTGTTTGTCCCTAAGAAGAAGGATCTTCTCTTATATATAATATTAACAACACAGCTCTTAGAGTTACTTAATGTCATAGCGATACCATAGTTTCATCTAATATTCATCCCATGTTGCAATTTTGACAAACCCAATGATGTCCTATATAACATGTCCCTGTTCTGATATAGAATTCAGCCTAGGATACATACTAGATATATTTAGTTGCCATGTTTCTTAAGTCTCCATTTAATGATACTGATATTTTAAAACCAAAGGCAACTTATTTTATAGAATGTTTCTTTGCCTGATGTAGTATCACCAGAATTATATATAAAACCGTGATTCTTGGGGTATCAAATGTGAAGGCACTCAGTGTCTGTCTAGTGCCCCTGGTATGTTAATCTTAAATTCTCAGTCAAGAGGTGTCTCATAGTTTCACTGAGATTACCACATTTCCCTTGAACGAATAAGCTATCTCTAGGAAGAAACTTGGAGAACATATAAATACTCTGCTTCCTGTCAAATTTTAATTTTTGAATTCCTCCCTATTACTTTTTAAGATTACCATCTTTGTGGAGACCATTTCACCAGCCCCAGAGCACAGCTAATTGCTTTTCCTCCTGTGCTGCCAACAGAGCCTGTGCATGCCCATCTACATTACCCATTATAAGTTCCTGAGTACGTAGTTGTCTGTCCCTTTATCAACTTTTCAAAGGCAGGGGTAGCACTTACAGGTATTTCTCAGCTTGTGAATTAGTTAGGAACTTACATTTTACTGAAAGAAACCCTCCAAGGTTTGCCACGTTACATTATAAAATAAGATGCAAAATGGAGGGCCATTTCATACTTCCTTGAATTTAAGCATATTTAATAAAGTCTAATAACTGCCTAGTAGACCATCCTATATAATAAATACCTAATATGCAAATCAATGGAACAGCAGAACGAAGGACCAGTCAGCGGTGGAGGAGAGGGGAGGCGTGGGAACCTGGCTGGCAAGCAGGTGGTGCCAGGCCAGCCAAGGCAGGTGACAATGGGCAGAGGGAGGGGCCGGTGATTGGGGGCTGGGAATTGGGGAACAGCAGCGGCCAACATTTGGTAGCTAAGGGGGGCTGGCTGGCCACTCAAAGGCCGACCCTGTCCCCCAGTAGGTCCGTGAGTCACCTCCCGTAGAGGGAGGCCAGACTGTGGCTCAGGCCCGTTCCCCATGTGGGCCTAAACTGTCAGTCAGATATGCTGAGGGCTCATGGTCTGAGAGAAGGCATAGGCCAAGCTGAGAGACTCCCACTCCCCAAGCGCACAAACTTTCGTGCACCCGGCCTCTAGTCAGATAATAAAAAAGAGATTTTGCTATTTTGACTCTACCTGGAGATCGTGAAAATAAACAAATAAAAAGTTGTCTTCTACCTCTGGGCCCACTGTGTTGCATGACTTGAACACATGGGCACACTTTCTCACAACCTCTGAAGCTAGTACTAGTATATCTTGGCATACATTTAACTTTCATTGTCATTCTGCAACACATGCTATTTTGAATAAGTCTTATGCTAGCATCTGTGCAGTCTTATTTCTAAGAGACATGACAGTCAGAGGCTGTATGTGTAATTTGTGTATTCCATCCTGATCTGCCTCTCGGTTCCTCACTGCATGACTATTCTGGAAGCTGGGAGGCTGTATGCTTGGAGCTGTTGTGTTACACAGATTCCACCCCTTCTGTGCCTCTTCTGCTCTGTATGTGACCCGCAGCAGCTGCAGCAAGGGCTCTGTGAAGATATCTGTGATAAATACAAGCGTTTCCATTTTATTTTGCTCTGAACAGACTGGTTTAGTGCTAGGCATCTAGTGGTCTTTAAATCACAGTCTCCTTTGTAGGGTCTCCAGGTTTCAGCCTACAAATGTGACACTCAGAATCTTAATGCCATTGGTTTCCAAGATCTTACGAACTCACTAAGAGCCATTCTTGACCTTCCCTGGCACTCCAGGCTATAGGAGGCTCAGTTGGTCCCTGTCCTGAGGAGAATTGTGCAGTGACCTGAAGGAACAGGAGTGGGCGCTGTGAGTTCCCTTTTTCATTTTAAAGAATTTTGCCTCCCAGCCAACCAGAGCCCACCCATTTCCCCTGTTCAGTTTCCTTTCTGTTCCACCTCATAACTCTGATTCCGACTTCTGAAATGTTGGAGTTGGTTCTACGGAGAACTCAGATGGGCTGGCATTTTGAACTCAGAGTTTGAAAGTCTTCATCAAACAAACAGATTAATGTGAGAAAAATGTGTTTAATGATTTTTTACAACTGTTTATTGAAATCTGATATTTTTGAAAAGCATTGATGAAACAAGAGGTTAGTGTAAGGCACATTTCCTGGGATTTGAGCAGTAAAAACACTGACTGCAACACAGCCCTTGCATGGAAGTGAATAGTGGACTGAGGAAGAGGACAACTGTATGTGAATTTCAGCTGCTGATTAAAATCTCAAGCCCTCAGATCAACAATCAGCCTGGTCTGTAAAATTAAGGACAGGCCAGACAGCACTGATCACTTTTGACAGAGATAATCAGTGGTGCGAGTGCCTGCTCCTGAAAGAGCAGGTAGAGGGCCCTCAAAATCAGCGCTGCTTTAAAAAAAAAAAAAAAAAAAAATAGCATCTTAGGACCAACCCAGAACGGGGAATCAGAACCTGCATTGCAGCATGTTTCTTAGGTGACTTGCATATTGCTTCACGTGTGAGAAGCAATGCCCATATTTCATGTACGTTTAAAATGGTGACATCAACTCACAAAGTTGATTTCACAGGAGGAAAAGACACTTTATACTACAAGATAATATTTATTTATTCCCATAAAGCCCCAGTGTCCCTTAGCGCTGCCCCTTGGCTGAAAGTCTCTGAAGACAGTGCGGCTACATAACCCTGGGCAGTTGCAAGGGAATCAAAGGAAAACATTACGATTCTGGTCACTGGCGGCAGCACCAGCTGTTATGTAATTCTGTTATAAAGCTATTTCCTGCTACTGGAGGGTTTGAAATAACATTTACTTGTATAATTTTAATTCCATTTAGTTTATCCATCCGGGGCCAAATAAAAAGCATAAATTAATCCACTATGAATATGTCAGGCAGATAACCATTTTAAAATATGAGAGAATTAAATGTTACTTACAAATACTTGATAACCTTAACTTTCCAAAGATTTCTAAACATCTATTGTATGCCTCCTATTGGACCCATTATTGTTCATCGAGACTGTATTTTCTAAACTTTTTCAGTTCTTAGCATTATGTGGAAGATATGGATACACTGGGAAAGAAGGAGCTGCTAAAAGAAAGGAGATAATGCCCCACCCTAAAGGGGGGATGAGGCCTCCTCTATTTCTGTACCTCAGGGGCTCCTCTCTCAAGTTTAAATGTGCAACTAATCCATTGTAAGGGCTTGTTAGCTCCAATATTCAATAATTCTAAATTTATGTTTGCCAAGGGACTCACACAGACTGAAAGTGAAGGGATGGAAAAATATTTCAGGCAAACAAATTTTTTTAAAAAGCTGGGGTAGCAATATGTATATCTGACAAAATAGACCTCAAAGTGAAGGCCAGAACAAGTGATAAGGAAGGCCACTTCACAATACTAAAGGGATTGATACAACAAGAGGATATAACTCTGGTAATCATATATGCATCCAATTCAGGAGCACTAAATACAATAAAATAAATAAATAAATAAATAAATAAATAAATAAATAAATAAATACTCCTGGAAGATAGCAAGGAAGAAAACAACAACAATACAATCATAGTAATCATATCGATAGTAGGGGACTTTAATACCCCACTGACATCACTGAATAAATACTCTAAACAAAAAATCAGCAAAACAGCAATCCTAAATAACTCACTAAATCAGATGAACTTAGTTGAAAATTTCAGAACATTTCACCCTGAAGCTATGGAATATACATTCTTCTCAAGTGCACATGGGACATTTTCAAAGATAGACCACATAATGGGTCACAGGCAAAGTCTCTCCAAATTTAAGAAGATTGAAATCATACCAAGCATCTTCTCAGACTACAATGGCATAGTATTAGAAGACAACTACAATAAAAACAATAAAAAATTCAAACACTTGGAGGCTGAATAGCATGGTATTAAATGATTGGGATGCAAAGAGATAAAAGAAATTAAATTTATTTTTGTTTGGTTTTAAAATACATATTAAAACATAAAGAAGCTATGAAAATATGATAGGTGTTGAAGGGAGTGAAGGAGGAAGGGGGCTACAGAGAGAGAGAGAGAGATTGATTTTTAAAAAATCAACTTTACTGCCTAAAATTGTGAATGTTCCTAAAAGAGGAGCAGTTGCCAGTCACCCTTCAAGGTCCCTCTCTGCCTTCTGACCAACGTTGTCCTGGAGTAAACCTTAAACCATGTCTTTTCAATAGCGAGGTTGATCTATGTGGCTGGAACTTTCTGAATTTACCCTGGTTGCTCCTTCTCACCCTCAGTAGGGCACAAACTAATCCTAGGGCCCCAGAAACCTAGTTTCTGGAACTTTAATCCTGGAGGCAACCCTGCTTCTGCTCAGAGCAGCTCAATAATCACTCCACATGCAAAGCCACTTGAACACTCACACTGCCATCTTTCCTCCCTCTGTCCTAGAAGAGATCACTGCCTCTGAATCAGCCCAAAGCATGTTCTGCTCTGGGCCTGGAGCGGGGTTGAGGGGAGGGAATAAGGGAACAAGGCTTCTCCTTTGGTCAGCTTTCTTAATCCACAGTTTAGCTAGGGGAAGCAGGGTCTCTTTATTCTTTGCATGTAAATCAAAGTCATTAGTATCCTGAGTGCAAAGCTACCCCTTTAGGTAAGTCTGTGATAAGGCTTATAAGGCAAAGAGGTGACATTGCTTCTATAGAGATAATGCATAACACCTCACCACAAGAATTCCCACATGTTCACAAATCTCAAGGAACATTTACAGATGTATTTTGGGATCAGAATTATATATAAAAGCATAAATGTGGTTTAAACTTTTACATTGCCCAATGCCTCTATAGATTAATGAAAATGCCTACAAAAAAAAGACATTTTCCTTTTACATGAAGTCATGTTTAAATCTTGGAAGAACTGGCAGGTGAAACTGGTAATAGTGAGAGAAAAATATGTTGTAATGAAGTGTGTTATTTGATGAAGTAGGAGAACAAATTGAAGAGGAAAAAAGCAGAAATAGAATAAATAAAATAGAATCAAGAAAAAGATACAGGTGAATCATGGTGACTTGAAATATGCACAGGAGAGAGTAAAGGGCAGGAACAAAGGATGATGAACAAATGTGAAAATGTAGGAAAACAAAGAGTAATAACTGCGGAAAGCTAGCACACTGCAAAGGAAATGAAATTGAACAAAACCAAAGACAGGAAGCCAATATAAAATGAAAACAAATAGTGTCAAATAAGAAGAAGAAATAAAAAGCCAGAGATGACCAGAGGAAACAGAATAATGGCTCAATATAACAAGAACTCATACAACTTAACAAAGGAAAACAAACAAGACAATTAAAAAAGAGACTTATCCAAAGTGGACATACAGATGGCCAAGAGACATATGAAAAAATGCTCAAAGTCACTGATCATCAGAGATATGCAAATTAAAATGACAATGAGGTATCACCCCATACCTGTCAGAATGGCTACAATCAACAAATGACAAGTGCTGGCAAGGAAAGAAAACCCAAGTACACTGCTGGTGGAATGAAGACTAGTGCAGCCTCTGTGGAAAACTGTATGGAGTTTCTTCAAAAAAAATTAAAAATGGAATTGCCATCTGATCCAGTAATACACTTCTAGAAATATATCCTAAGAAATACAAAACACTAATCAGAAAGAATGTATGTACCCCTATGTTCACAGCAGCACAATTTACAATAGCTAAGATCTGGAAACAGCCCAAGTGGCCATTAGTAGATGAGGAGATAAAAAAGCTGTGGTACATTTACACAATGGGATACTATGTAGCTATAAAGATGATCTCTTACCCTCTGAGATGTGTTAACATAAAAAACCATTGAAACCTGTAAAGAATTTTTGTGAGTTTATTGGAGCCAAACTGTCGACATGAGCCAAGAAGCAGAACCTCAATGAATTGAGATAATGGTCCTGAGAATGGTGGGTTACATCTATATTTATACATTGCAATCAAAGAAAAAGGGTCTTAGGTGGGTTATATGAAGTCCATTGATGATAGACTAGAGATGTGGGAGAAAGCAAAGCAGGGAAATTCCTGGGATTGGATAAAAAGTAAAATGATGGTGGGTACAGGAACAATTAACATGATAATAAAGGAATTTGTGGTATCTGTCCTGGCACCCAGTAGATTAGGTTGTGCCCCAAGGAGTCCAAAAAAAGGGAAGTTACAAGTAACCCAGACATTTCAAGGATATGTTATCATAGATGCAAAGAGACAGATAGGCTCAGTTAAGGTAAAGGTTGACCTTGTCAGTGAAGATACCAGCCTAGGATGTAACTACCCACCATAACTGCTTTTAGTTAAAGTTTAATTTCAGACCATCTTTTGTGGTTACTTTAGGCCTCTGAGTTTGTAAGACTGCCATGCAGGCCTCCCCTGAGCTTGTCAGGTTAGCATATGGCCGCTTTCAAACACAGATGCATGGAGGGACCTGGAGAGTATTAAGCTAAGTGAAATAAACCATTCAGATAAAGATAACCATCACATGATCTCACTCATAGGTGGAATCTAATTAACAAAATAAACTGATGAACAAAATAGATTCAGAATCATAGAAGCATGGAACAGACAGAGAAATCTCAGAGGGAAGATGGATGGAGGGGTGGGGAGGGGAGAGATTAACTGGGGAATTTTATATTTATACTAGAGGCCAGGTGTACAAAATTCATGCATGGGAATTCATGCTGGGGTGGGAGGGGAGAATTCCCCTCAGCCCAGCCTGCACCCTCTCCAATCCAGGACCCCTCAGGACATCTCTCTCAAAATCTGGGACCACTGGCTCCTAACTGTTCATCTGCCTGCCTGCCTGATCACCCCTAACTACCTCTGCCAATCTGCTGGCCTGATTGGCCCTAACTGCCCCACTCCCTGCAGGTCTGGTGGCCTTCAGCTATCCTCCCCCCTCACCCCCCTGCCTAGCCAGGTCATCCCCAACTGTCCCTCCATCATGCTGGCCTTGTTGCCCCTAAATGCCCCCTCCCTGAAGGCCCAGTTTCCCCTCACTGCCCCCCCTGCTGGCCTGGTCACCCCATGCAGCCTGTGTTCGATTGTCCATCTGGTTGTTTCAGTACTGACAGCCCCTGGCTTTTTATATATTAGGATACTAGTATACTAGCCCAAGGACACAGACAATAGTGTGGTAAAAGCTGGGAGGGGCAGGAACAGGGTGAAGGGGGTTACAGAGGGGGAGGGGGGATGTGGGGGAAGAGAGAGAACATCTGTAATACTTTCAACAATAACAATATGTTTAAAAAAAAGAAATTATTGAAATAAAGAGATGAGTACAACAGGAAATCTAGAAATGTGATAAAATATGCCAAGAAGGAAGCATTGATCAAATAAAAACAAAACAAAACAGAACCGTAATTAAAAGGACTAGAGAAGAGGCAAAAGGATATTTTGAAAAGAAAGCATTCTTGGAAGCTGAACCTAAATTTGTCACAGATTCTTTCTGCAACTCAAGCAAGTAATTATTCCCCATAGACTTTGATTTCCTCATCTGTAAGACAAAATAGTTATCATCATGCTAAATAATATGCATGTGTGTGCATGCATGTGTGTACATATTTATGCATTGTGTGTATATGTATATATCAGGATTAGGATATGGCCTGTTTTCTTCCCTTCATTTATTATTATTTTTTTTATTTTAAATTTTAAATTATAGCCGAAACCAGTTTGGCTCAGTCGATAGTGCGTCAGTCTGCAGACTGAAAGGTCCCAGGTTCCATTCTGGTCAAGGGCGTGTACCTTGGTTGTGGGCACATCCCCAGTATGGGGTATGCAGGAGGCAGTAGGTTGATTTTTCTCTCTCATCGATGTTTCTAGCTCTCTATCCCTCTCCCTTCCTCTCTGTAAAAAAATCAATAAAATATATTTTAAAAACTTTTTTTCTATTACAGTTGACATATAATATTAGTTTCAGGTGTATAACATAGTGATTAGACATTTATATAACTTATGAACTCTCTGGACACTGGCTTTGCTTCTAGCTCTGCTGAATCCCCCAGCTGCACCTCTTTCAGAACTGGATTAAGGGAATTGGGACTTTGCAACCTAAGGGATGTAATTCCATGCAAGTACAGTTTTCTACTACATCACATCTTCCTGTAGAAGCCTCTGAAAATGTGGTACCCAAAGAACCCCACTCCCATTAGCAAAGGAAAAGGCCAATCCATGCAATTCTCTTATAATATAAGATCCATTCTTCTCTCTTATTTTTCATACTTTATAATCTCTTAAGGCTTCTATCGGGTCTAGTAATAATTAATGTCGTTTTTAACATTCGTTTAAAATCTTGCTTGGCGTTGACTTGTATTGAGATAACCTTCAAACAGGTGGTATCTACAGAACATGTGAAGTGCAATTAACAAGCTTTGCTTGAAAAAGTTTGTGTTTGGTTTGGTTTTTGTTGCAAAACTAGGGCTAAGAAGATGGCGGATGAAGAGCATATTCGGCACTGCATGCTTTACGAGTTCCAATTAGGAAGAAAAGCAAGTGAGGCTGCAAAAAACATCTGTAGTGCTCTTGGTCAAGATGCAGTTAGCGCCAGAAAATGCCAGCGTTGGTTTGAGAAATTTCGCGAGGGAAATTTTTCGTTAGATGACAAGAGTGGTCAAGGCCGTGTGTCCAATTTTGATCAAGAAGCTCTTCAAGCTCTTTTGGTGCAAAATCCTCAAATTACCCAACGACAGCTTGCGACAACTTTAAATTGTTCACAAAAAACAATTTCCAATCAATTGCGTGCACTTGGCAAAGTCCAAAAGTTTGGAAAATGGGTTCCTCATGAGTTGACCAACAACAACTGTAATCAAAGAGTCACAATTTGCAGTTTGCTCCTCTCTCATCAAAACCGTTTGCCGTTTTTAGAGCAAATTGTTACCGGAGATAAAAAATGGGTGCTGTATGTTAATTTGAAAAGGCGGCCTCAATGGTTGGACAAAAATGAGGCTCCGCAGCCCATGCCAAAACCTGACTTGCATGCGAAAAAAGTGATGTTGTGTGTTTGGTGGAATTTTAAAGGAATTCTTCATTATGAATTTTTTCCATCTAACCAAACCATTACAAGTGCAGTGTATAGTGCCCAACTGGAAAGGTTAGCCCAAGCTTTAAGAGAAAAAGAACCCGCGCTGATTAATCGGAAGGGCGTAATTCTTCACCACGATAACGCACGACCGCATACTGCAAGAATCACTGCTGAAAAACTGCGCCAGGTGGAATGGGAAGTTCTCCCTCAACCTGCCTATTCTGATATTGCCCCTTCCAATTACCATTTGTTTCGTTCTTTGCAAAACTTTCTTCTTGCAAAAAAATTTAATGAAGAATGCCTCAAAAATGCATTGACCGAATTTTTTGCATCAAAATCACAAGAATTTTATAACAGAGGGATTAAAATGCTTCCTGAGCATTGGGCACAAGTAGTAGAAAACAACGGCAACTATATTGTTGATTAAATTTTGTTGTATTGTTTAAATAAATTCGATTTAAAAAACTATTAGAAAACGACATTAATTATTACTAGACCTAATATGTCTTCCAAAATGAGTATAGTTGAACTTTTCTCATGAATCTGATTATTCTTGAGGTTGATGGGCCTATAATACTTTGCCCAAGCAGAATTTTGAATTTCCCTATAATATTTTGCAATTGATTTCACTAGTGACCTCTAGTAGTAACTTCTTACAGGAAACATTTTCAAATATTTAAATTTCTTTCTAAGATAGAAAAAAACATTTCTCAATATCAAAAGTAACCTAACATATATCTAAGGCCTAATTTTTCAGTAAAATATAATTCTATTTTTCTAGATAGAGGAAACATACATTGCAGCACAGATAGATTATAATTTGCTTTGATGTAGGCTTTCTTATTGAGAGGCAATTGTTATAGGAAGAATTTTTAAGTGATAGAAAATTTTTTCAAGAAGATATTCTTTTGTCACCTAAAGTTAAGAATTCCTATAAAAGCATCCATCCTATTTATGGCATTGGAAAGGATTTTATGAGAGGCATTTCATAAAAGATATTCACAAGTTTACAGGCAAGGAAGGATTTTGCAAAAGACTTGAGCAGAGCATGTTCAATTAGAAATGAGGTATACTTGCAGCATTTCACACACTCTGCAGATTTGTGCAATGACAAATATGAACATAAATATGCTCCATTTCAGAAACAGAGGTAAGGAGGTCTATAGTCACAGCCAAGCCTTTCTGAACTTCCATGACCATAGTGAGAGCAATTTCTGAGGTGAAAGGCCTCTAGAGTTTGAGCTGAGATAGCCAAAGTCCCCCAGTGATGTTGGGGTCTATCTTATCTGGCTAAAGTATAAGGTAAGATAAATAACTGACCAAGGTAATCAGAATATCTACAGTACTTAGCACATAGGGGAGTCTGAGACAGGAACTTTTAGCCCCCAATATGCTCTTCCTCTTTTTGTCAGTGTCCTCAGCTAAAAGACTACTGTTGCCAGTCAAGTCACTCTGGCATCCAGGTGTGGGATTGTGAATAAGTTCTGGTACCTGAGGTATAAAGAGAACTTCTAGGTAAAGTCTAGGAATGCTACTCAGAGAGCATTTAACCAGTCTTTCCTGTTTCATGTTGCCTCAAGTGGATAGGATGGCTTGAGCTTCCATATCCATTAGATTATGTTGAGGACAGAAGTTACTTGTTAGGATTGTAGACCATAAAGATAGAAGAACATAAATAATATAAGTCACTTAGGTACCTGATATAACAGCTCTGAGCGGTCCATCTCTGGACTCCTACTGCATTAGAAAGAAACAAATTTTGGTCCTGTGTAAGCCAGTGTTATTTCGAAGTTCCATTTTTGCATCAACACATGATCCTAAATGACACAGTGCTCAGAGATATGATCAAATAGACAGACATAATTAGCAAACCTAGTTTTCTTGTTGCATATGAGAGTAAATTTTAAAAATTCAATGTATCACTCCTTTTTCTAAATAATTGATCTTGTGCTATGAACATACAAAGAAAATACTTTTATTTGATACCAAGACTATATCTCTAAATTAGAATCACTTACTGGAGATCATGCTTTGCTGTTTCATAAGAAGTGAGATTCATAGATAAAACTTAGTGACCAGTTGTTAGCTGATCAAAGTCTCCTAATGTAAAAGGTTAAATGGCCCAGCTATTCTGCAGGCCTGTACTTGATTACACAGCTTTAAACTCCTATAGGACACACTGACTCTTCAATCTCCATGAACAGCCCTGCTCTGGCAAAAGATGTTACACTGAATTATAAATAGACTCTGAACTCCAGGTCAAGATTGACATGGAGCATAGTTTGGGTATAAAATAAAGTACCTGCATGCATATTTGGGAAGGTGTGTGTATGTGTGCCTGCGTGTGTGTGTGTGTGTGTGTGTGTGTGTGTGTGTGTGTAAAGGTTTAACACACTAAGTGCCTGATTCCTGATCAAGAGTAAGGGCATAAATAAAACAGTGATAGGATCAGACCTGATTAATTTTTCTGTCCTACTAGAATCAGGAAGTGAGAGTACAATCTACTGTCCTCTTCAAATTTTAATTTAATGATGAAAGGGAATCTCTCTGACAGGCCTCACTGCAGATAATGATTCAGCACCTATTAGACCAGATTTAAATGCACTAAAAAGTTCATTTCAGATAATAACTGTAGAATTAGTAATTTATGCATATTCATTAACATCCTTTCTGGGTCTAAAATTCCCAAGAGTAAAATAATTATTACCCCAAAGGGGGAAAACATTTTCTTTCTCTATTCTCCTGCAAATCATTTGCTTGGACTAAGTTTGAAGCCTTTTATATGTTAGAAACTCTAACAGGTGATGGGGGTCGGGGAGACAAAGACAAAAAAAGTCATGATACCTACTCAACAAAAACTTCATAGTCTAGTGAAAGAGGCTAATGTAAAAAGGCAGTTAGCCCACAATGTGATATGCTATAGTAAGACTATGTACAAGTTCATGCATATGGGTCACCTACATTTAGGTCTATGTTTGTACAAGTTAGAGCCTCAAGCCCAAAAACTAGTCTAATGTTTGACATTTTCCTTTCTCCCATCTTCTACATCTAATCCATTAGCAAGTTCCTTTACTTCTACTGCATTCCTTCTTAACTTCTATCAATGTGATCAAAGTCATTTGTATATCTTATCTAAATGACTACCATAACCTACAATTGGTTGTTAAGTTTTCATGCTGAGAACCTTATAATTCATATCCTGTCACATTTCTATTTGGATATTCATTTTCCTAATCGATATCCATAAAGTATTTTCTTTTAGAGTACCATGTTCCAATATGCCCTCCCTTTGCCCCACTAACACTTTTGCTTGGTTCCTACCCAAGAGATTTTCCATCTATTCATTCATTGTATGTAATGCTCTGCCTCCATTCAGTGTATAGATGGGGCCTTTCTATCATCCACGTCTCATCTCTAATGACACCTATCAGGAAGGTCTGCTCTGGCTGATTGTTCCAAAGCAGCACTATCCTAGATGCTCTTCATTACATCCTATCTCAAATAATATCATTGTTTATTTGTTCAATTTTTATGTGTCTTCCTTTAAGAATATGTTCAAAGGAACTTTTTCTGTTTCTTCATTCTGTAACTGTGCCTATCACATAGAAGGAAATCAGTTAATGTTTCCCTAATACATAAAACTGTAAGCATGCATTCTTTCTGTGTTTGGAGGAAGAAGCTGAAAACTCTGGGGAGTCATGTTTCGTGCACAGATTTTTGCCTTTTTCTGAATCACAACTGAATACTTTCACAGCAGTGGGCTAGGTGCCAGTTCTGCCCAGTGAGGATGAGGCGGGATGGAGATTCAAAAGTCAAAGAAAAAGGAAATAATAAAAGGAAAGTCACTATAACAATAGAAGAAAAACCGTTCCTCATTGTGCCAATCTGAACAGGACTCAAGAGGTATTCAATGAGACAGAGACCAGAGAAAAATGGTGGAAATATGGTAACCCAAGTAAGGGCTAAGTAAAAGGCTCTGGCAGTAAAAACAAAGACTTGGGGGGAAAAATTCAAGAAAGTAGAGTTATTTCTGTTTTGTTTGCTTTGTTTACTCCTTGGAGGCATTTCAATTAGGCTACAGCAAGCTAACCACTGATTCAGGACAGCATTTGTCAAAGGCTGAGCAAATGCAGTATTATTGTTTCTTCTTGGTATTACTTGAAATGGAGCAAGTGCTATTTTTCCATATATAAAAAGTAACCCTATTTTTGGGCCAAAAAGAGGAGAGCAGAATTAACAGAGCAAAACTCTGTAACTTGGTGGACTATAACTTGTTTCTGACACAAACCTTTAGCATTTCCTACTTAGCATTTATCTTAATTGTTAAATATGTATTTAATTTAAAATTTTAACATAATGTCCCTCTAGTGTAAAGCAACCAGAAGATAGCAATGCACTTTTGAAATCAATGGTCTTGCTAATTTAACAAAACTAACACATAAAATCGGTATAGTACAAGAAAATTGTATAAGGAGAGGTAACTGAATTATGAACAAAAGTAAACAGATAGTTCTGGAGCAAAGTTTTTGTGGAGCAAAGTTTTAATGAGACACAATGAAAATATATTCCAATAATCTCTAGATAATAGATGTAATGCAAGCAAATACATTCTTGAGCCCTGTTGACTCTTCCTTCATAAGCAAATTGCATTTCCTACTTCCACACCAATTCAGACACTCAGCAAGTCACATTAAATAGCATCCTACTTTCTGTGACTATTCTCCCCATCATCTTATATAAATCCATAATAATGATAACTGTTCTTGTTCCTAACAATTCCATCCCTTGGTGATTATTTCCTCATCAGATCCCATTGGGAACTTACTCCTCATATGATTCATTTGCAGTACAATTATAAGCTTTCTTCCACCAATTTTTACATTTTATGCTATATGGCCACTGATGTCTCCTATGTCACTGGGTGCTTAACACACAACTCTGAACATGGTGTATATCATTAGTATTACATACAATATGTTAAGTAAGAAAAGAAAAAGAAAATTAGTGTGCCAGGATAATAAACTATAGTAAGAGTGATCCATTAAAATGATCATTTTAAAATGGCCACTGTGATTTTAAGACTAGTTTTAAAATATGCACCTTGCAATAAAAATTGTTTGAACCCTTAGTTTAATAAGATAAACAGATAGTGAAAATACACTAGGTAAGCATGTATGCCTGTTGACATTCTCTTACCTGAAGAGACTCAGGATTCTTAATCTAACATGAATGATGAATATTTTAGGAAATACTCAAACTTTCAGAAATCGTACATGGAATTTTGTCTGTGTGTACATTTTATAGGGGTACAAATACCTGGCTCTCATCATATGTTCAAATCAGTTTGTCCCTATGGCTTACTATCCACCAAAATGTATGGAAACATTTCCCTCCACCTGCTTGTTAATTTGTCCTTTTCTCTGCCTCTGATTGTTCCTCTCCTCTCCTCATTATCTCCTTCTTCAGTGAAAGAGAGAGGTTTACCCCAACCCTAATGACAAAAAAGCTTCCCTTAATTTTCTATTTTCTGTCATCAGAGAGTGCACAGCAATGAGGCCTAAGGACCATGCAGGGCGTAGACTACATTCTAAAAGGAACTTGGTATTTGAACATATAGAACCTATAGTTTTAATTTACAGAAAATTATTTAAAGATGTGCAATAACCTATGGGCTCTCCCACAAACAACTCTCCCTTTCCTGTTTCTAAAGGGAATGCAAACATTTACTTGAATGAATAGCACACAAGGACAAGGAAGTCAATCAAAATTTTTCCCTAAAATATTTTACTTCAGCTCAATTAAAAATTATAAAGTTTAATTTGATAAAACTTTTATGACCTTAGTGTTCATATAATAAATATTTTCTGTCTATTGGTGTGTGGCCCAAGATAATAAACTATAGTAAGAGAGATCCATTAAAATGAATGCAAGATTAATATGCATCACATACATAAGAAAAGTAGACACATATCAGAGTTATTTCAGAGCTTTAAAAGAAACTATCATTTGAAATGTCAGATAGTCTGAAGCTACCACTTATAAGCAAGACACTTACAAAGTAAGATCACTGATAATATTTTAATGCATGGCTGTTTAAGAAAATAAGCTATTTTCTTCTAAATGTTGGCTATGAAGAACTCATTGTTTTCTACATTCATTTATCAGCTCATACCTGCAGGTTAACATCATAAATTTAGCCTCAAAGCAGCAGTGATCAATATGTCAAGAACAACAGTTAGAAGAAGCTTTTAAATTATTGCTTCCTGAGGGAATGTCAAGTATCAAAATGGTTCTCATTTTTTATCACTGAAGTAAATAATATTAAACAAAACAGAAATATTAACTGAACTGCCACATGCTTTTAGTTGGTTTGTCCTTTCATTTATGATAAATGGACAAGTTCATTTCTGATAGCAGGTGGGTCTCACTCTCATTTTGGTAGCTGCTCAGATGGAAAGTCTCTGTGACAGGCATTGATCCATTTGAAGCCCACAGACTTGGTGGTTCTCACATTCCTCCTGCCTTGCTGATTCTTTATCCCAGTTCATTGTGTTTTTAGGATTATTATTATTATTATTATTAGTAGTAGTAGTAGTAGTAGTAGTAAAGTAGTGCAGTTATCATTAGTACTTAATATCAGGCTACCACTCAGAGATGCCTATTAGGTATTATACAGTGCTGGCTTCCTCAAATAATTAAAAATAATTTATCCTCACAGTAGCCTTGGAAGAGATTTTTATTTCATTGTGAAGATGACTAACAGAGACCCAGAAAGATAAAGTTATTCACTGTAAGCACAAAAGTAGAATGTGATAAAATTGCAATTCAGACTTATTCTGATTTCACAGTCTTAACTTTTATATTGGGCACTGATCTCCCTTCAAAAACAGATTTTTAATAATCCATTGTTTAAACAAATCAAATAGAGACTCTCTTCTGTTCTTTCACCTGAAAATCAATACAAATAAATTTGGAAAATTCTAGCTGGACTTTTTAGCCAGTGAGTCAAACCAATATGACTGGCCTGGTAAAGATGAGCAAACAAGAAATATTTGGTAAACCCAACAGCTCACAGAGGGAAAGAAAAATCCAACTGAAAGAAACATGAGGCTTTACCTCTTAGAGAAGGCCAAAGATTTTATTTCAGGAGCAAAGAAATTACTGCCAGGTTTCTAAAGAAGAGTACAAAAGGCAAAGACAAGACTTCTGAATTTTCTTTTCTTAAAGAAAAAAAATGTATTAGATAAGATTCCACAGATGATGCTTTAGCCCAGCATCTATTCATTTCGGCAGAGCATTCTGTATAGTTGCTCCACTATAGGAAATTACCAATCATTTATCATCACCTACTTCCTGCTGGTTGGGGCCTCACAACCCAGCTGACAGCCTCTGCCATCTGTTCTTGGATCATAGTCAGGAACAATAAATATCTCAGAACAACAAAGTAATGCTCTTGGTGTTTATTCTCTCTCTCCTCCTATCCCCCATTACCACATACCAATATCATAAACGCACTGTGTGGCATTTCATTAATTCAATCGCTCGTTTTACAACATTTTTTTTTCTATTGGGGAAAAGTATCAATTCTCTGAAATTTCACACAAAATCTGTATTTCATTACTTTTGACCTTATGTTTAGCACTGGAACATTTGCCTATGACAGAGCTAGAATTCAAAGTTAGTACTCTAAAGACAGCAATTTTCAACATTTTTCATCTTATGGCACATAGCATAAACTAATTACAAAATCTGCAGCACACAAAAGTATATTTTTGCTGATCTGACAAAAAAGATATAATTTTGATTTATTCACACCTAGTGTTGTGTTGGTTGTTGTCACTTTTTATTTGAGAATCTAAGGGGGAAAAAGTCAGTGCCCTTGACTAAACAGTTAGGTACTACATGTTTTAAAAAGTCTTGCAGTAGCAGCACACTGGTTGAAAATCACTACTGTGAGAAGACATCTACTGTGAAAACTTAAGTTCAAGCTCTGGAAGAATGCTTATCACCTCAACAGGCGACAAAATGTTGTCAAGCAATAATATTCATTTTACACTTACTGAGTATGAAGTGTATGAAGGAAAGAAAAGACAAGAAAGAAATAGTCAAGGAGATGCAAATTACAACATAGGGAATATAGTCAATATAGTCTAACTATGTATAGTGTCAGATCAGTGTGAGATTTATCGGAATAATCACTTGTTATATTACGTAATGACTAATCACTGGGGTGTACACTTGAACCTAATATAATAATGTATGTCAACTGTAATTGAAAAAATGATTTAAAAAAAGAAAGGAAGTTCAAGGACCCTGGTGATATTGTGGTATTCTAAGAAAAGAGCTAGTTCTAATTAGCAGCTCCATGGAGTCTTAACCTCAGTTTCCCCCTTTTATAAAGTGGGATCCATAACCATCTTACCTACTATAGAGAGTGGTAATGAAGAGGGTAAAGCACTAAAAGATGTAGTTTTACTATCCATTAATAAAGAGGATCCCAGTAGTCCATGTGGCATGAACATGTATGCATCTAAAGTTTGAGTGTCAGAGGGACCTTCACTTTCCTGTGGCTTCAAACACTTAAAGCAATCAATTCAACATGCTAGTAGAATACCAATGTGGTATGGGTCCATTTCAAATCATTTTACTGGATATTTAAATAAAAAATTTGAATATATCTATTCACGGTATGTAAGTTATTTAACTTCTGTTTTAGGATTATTCATTCAGAAATCATGCCTTTATTCACAGTCTCCTAAGCTGATTTTTGCTAGGAATAAGTTTTTCAAATGCATTTGAGTAAACAGTGTTTTATCATCAAAATGCTACCACTTTTGCATTCTACAATTTTCAACAATCTACCTTGGGTTACCTTTGGCTTCTAAGATTTATACACATAGAGAAACATGGCTAATAATTAAACAGAAAGAACTAAGGAGTCCTGGGGTGGAGGGGGGGAGAGAAACATTACACTTCTTAAATTTGCCATGAATCATGTATTATCCTAATATACTTCCACGAAAACATGAATTAACGGTAGAATGGATACATCTCATGAAACTGGTCACTTGGAAGAGAAGTCTTAAGCATGCCACTGGTGTGGGGGCCTGTGCTCAGGAGTATCTGCTTCTTGCTCCTCGGTCAGAACAACAAAACTACCCAGAGCTACCCCCAGCCTGTGATATAGCGTGTGGATAACTGAAGCTCCTGAAAGTTAACATTGAGGTTCAGGAGAGCAAGAGCAGTGTGATGGTACTTAAAGATTTCTGTCAGTAAAGGTTATCTTGCTTTAATAAGAGTATTATTCCCAGAGACTTATTTAATTACTAGAGGCCTGATGCACGGATTCATGCATCAGTGGGGTTCCTCAGCTTGGCGTGTTGGGATCGGGTCAAAACTGGCTCTCCAACATCCTCTGAGGGGTCCCAAATAGTGTAAGGGTACAGCATAGGTCAAGGGACCCTACAGGTGCACAATCACGGGTGGGGAAGGACAGTGGGAAGGTTCCAGGACATGCCCACTCTGTCTCACCCAGTCCCGATTGGCCAAACTCCAGCAGCAAGCTAACGTATTAGTTGAAGCATCTACCCCCTGATGGTCAGTGTACATCATAGTGACTAGTGGAACGGTTGAACAAATGGTCAGATACTTAGCTTATTAAGCCTTTATTATATAGGGAGCTACCATAGTCCACCCAAAAAGGGCTATTGCTAAAATGCCCACATGATGTGGATACTTCATAAACACCCTTTATTTTCATGGCGATACCATCCAAAAGCTTTTAGAGTGGAGTATCAGTGGTAGGCTACTATTGACACACACATATTCTGGCTGAGAATAAAGGTCCAAGGAGGCTTAATAGAATTTAGTTTATCAAATAAGTTAATGGCCCAAATCACTTCAGGCAATTTGGAGGCTCTGGTTAGATGCAATTTGACATAGGATAGTAACAGGCTCTGGAAAGAATGATTTGAGAAGCATGGCCATGACAGCCTTAGATGTCTGGAGGCCATAAGGAAAGCCCTTGATAACTGAACCAATTAAGCACATCTGAAAAAACAAGATGGCCCTAATTGGGCATAAAAAAAAGGGACCCAAGATATGATGGTTTGGGCACACGTGGAAGAAAGAGTGTAGTCATTAAAGAAGCACTTTGCTCATTATATTGTTTTGATGAAGGCCATTTGGTATTTATAAATCTGTTATTTGTGAATGGAGAAGGGAAAACAAGTAAATTTCCCTTGAATAATTCCTGGCGTGCAGTCTTAGGATTTTTAATTTCTACATCTGCATAATTTTGGCTGTCACAGAAAAAGAAATGCCCTTTAAATGTTTTATTCTGAATGGGCACACTTGGCACCATGTTGATGACATTCTGCATGTGTATAAAACTGAATCAATCATATTTTCCAAGAGTAATAAAAGGGAGAGAGAGAGAGAGAGAGAGACAGAGAGAGAGAGAGAGAGAGACAGAGAGAGAGAGTGAGAGAGAGAGAAATCTTTAAATGCATTCAGAGCATGAAACTCTCTATGAATGGCAATATTGTAACTTGGTGTCATCTGAAAAAATTGATTAAGCATTTAAAAATGCTAAAATTATCCACTTAACCAAAGACCAAGGTTCATTACTGTCCAAAATAATTTAATTACAATCCATTTCAATTGAAAATGTGTCTAAAATATTTAGGACAGAAAATAGCAAACAGGTTACTGCCAAGATATTTTGGACCATTATTTTGCTTATCAGTTTTCTAATATTAGTGTGGTAGTGTATACTGTGGTATCACAGAATTAATTCTCAAAAAGTCAAGAATCAAATGTTAATTTGTGAATTACCCAAATTTTTTATCTATATATTTCCCTTCTTCTGCCTTTCCACGTTTCGACAAATACTGGTTCACTAGCAGTGGTGAGAAAAATCAAGATGAAGTCAAATTTACATATACTACATATATTCATTAGCATTCAACTTTTGGTGACTTTTCCCAGTTACACGAGAAGCCAAAAGCAAATTCCAACTGTCTGTGCTTTGGTTGTTGTTTTTATTAAATGTCAATTTAAAAAGTTTTTGTTATAATAAATTCATTTAAGAAAATAATTCCTGAACATTATGTATTTTTACAAGTGCATTAAATGAATGGCATATTTAGTTGGGTTTTTGGAAGTTTAAAATTTTGTTTTATGGATTTGCTTTAATAGTCAAACAATTACAATAGATTAAGGGTACATTATTTCTTTAAATTTTTCTTTTTCCTGTGAGATAGAGAATAACTTGTATTTACCCCTAAAAATTAAATTGACATTATTAGAGTATATGTGCTATCCTTTAGTTTTATAACATCTAACATAAACTTCTCTGAGTTCTGTGTAATTAGGCTGCAATTGTGAAATGAAACATTAAAGTACAATATTTCCAAAACAACAATTCATGTGTAATTAGATACTGATTAGAAAGTAGATTATCTAGTAAACTAGTTTCTGCTTTGATTGCCTGTGTTATTTTTTTTAAATTCCCCGGAGACAGCGATCACATGCTGTGATGAGGCTCTCAATATTTGCTAAAACTTATAACATCAGTCAGGATAGCAAAACCAATTTCAATCTAGACTAGCTGGATCACTGACTTCTCAGTTGAAAGTACAAATAGGCACTAGTACTTCTACAGGCTAATATTTAGTTTTTACTTGAATGGAATTAATTGTGCTTTCTATTTTTGTTTACTGTTGGCATAAAAGACACTAGAGATGCATCAAGATTATAATTACTAAAGCTGTTAAGCACTGTTTTGACAAATATTATCATGAAAATACTAACCATCATATAGATAAGAAATATCTGATATTTGTTATGTAAAGATATGTGAAAATATTCAAAACATTTAAATGGTAACACTTCCACAACAATTAAAATATCAACATACGGCTTTTAAGATGAGAACTCTATTTATAAGATTTCTCCTTGCAAGGGACAGAAATGAGTTCATTAATCTCTTGATTTCCAAAATATCTGACAGTTGTTTAGGAAAAACAATGTTATGTATGAGCTTCAGGATAAATATTATTCTGCATGACCATTTATTGGTTGAAACAAAATAAATTTTCTTGAATTATAGAATATTAATTCTAAAATGAATAAACCATCTTTATAATATTCATAAGAACAAAAAATGTTTTTCTGATTTACAACATCACAGCACAACTATATGTTTTGTATATTTGGTGACATCAAATAAATATTTTGAAGAAAGAAAAAGTTATTTAAAATAGGTGGAGTTGCCCGGCTGGTGCGACCTCAGTGGCTGAGCATCAATCCATGAACCAGGAGGTCAGAGTTCGATTCCTGGTCAGGGGTCAGGGCACTTGCCAGGATTGCAGGCTTGATCTCCAACGAGGGCCATGCAGGAGGCAGCCAATCAATGATTCTCTCTCACCGCTGATGTTTCTCTTCCTTTCCCATCCTCTCTCTGAAATCAATAAAAACAATATTCAAATAAACAAACAAACAAATAAATAAATAGATAAATAAATAAATAAATAAATAAAGTAAAATGAAATAGGTAGAGTCCTTCTCAGAAGTTAAGAACAAACCTCAACCATCCCTAACACCTTTCTTTCACCATTTCTACATCTATCAGTGGTGAATTTCTCTGTCTTTCAGTAGCATTTCATGGACAATATTTTAAATTGGCATGTGAGAACTGATTTAGGCTATGTTTGTCCACATTGTTTATGTAAATAAACTCAGTACTCTCTTTATGGGTAGTTTTGTAAATCTCCTGCTCCATCAGTCTCCAACCTTTCACTCCACTTTCTGTAATATGCTTTTACCATATAGACACCTGGATACCTTGGTATATTATCTTGATTTAACTAATAAACTATGATATCATAGGAATTGTGTGACTACTATCTAATTTTAAAATTATCAAACTGTTTTAAACTCTATTATAGAGTTTATAAAGACTATGAAAAAACTTATTGACAAAAATAATATATAAATGTGAAATTAAGAGGCAGCTAACAAGAAACAGAAAACCAGTGAGCCAAATGCCTAATGGAACTAATAAGAATGAGAATAACAACAGATCCCATCAGGGGAACTCAATATTTCAGTGGTTCCAAGCATTTTATATAAACATAATATATTTATATAGACATCCTAATAAAGTTATACTTTACACAGAATATGTAAAAGAACTGAATAAAAAGGAAGTGGATATGAAGTGGGGTATGGATGGAAATAATCCAGAGACTTCTTTCTCAGAGCTTGGGTAAATGACATATGAGTAAGAATTTCCATTTGAGTGACCAAGTTTATAGCCAATCATTTGTGGCTTTAATACAGCAGATGGTTCCAAAACAGATATGATAGATAAATTGGAAAGATTCATGGTAGAAAGATGGCAACTGATCTCATGATTCCCTGGCTTGGAAAGAGCTGGGCTAGAAGCAAGCCTAGAGGCCAAGCTGCATAGGTATCTTGGCTCCCAGACCTGTAGGGCAAACATGATTCCAGTCTCAGGCTGATGCTTACCTGGACATCACTGGTGGCTTCTATCCCTTCTTTAGCCCAAAGTAGTCTTAGACAGGAGGGGCAAATATTCCAGGCATTGAGCTGTCATCACACTAAAAATAGACTGAGATTTGTCCCAAAGTGTTTCTTTGGTTTGAAAGAAGGAGTGTTTAAAGATGGGTGCCCAAGTTCCCATACTACCTGAGTTGTCCTTTATGACCTTGGTGTGGTGTCAAGCATGATCAAACCTGGGAGGACCAAAGCAGCAATATAACCTATGACCCAATTTACTTCAGTTCCAACTTCTGTACAATAAATCCATCTTGCAGCCTAGGCCTATGGATTCCTGGAAAGTGTCATATGACCTTAAAACAGAGGAAGTAAAGTTGTGGCCTGGATTACTAATGATTATGCATGGTATTGATGGCCAACTAGAAAGTGGACAGCTACAGCATGACAGACCATCTCTGGACATCTGTGAAGGCAGTGGGTAACAAAACCTTCACCAAGGGCAGAAGTTGGGGAAGTTCACTTTATCATTCACTCTGTCCAGCTATGGAAGGAGATACTGATTTGTGGCTTTGTTTAGTATTTTGCAATATGAGGCAGAGACATTGAAAAGGGCATAATTAGAAGATCCTTCACAAATATTTTGAGCTAAAGTTTATTGGATGTTCTTACCCAGTGGTCAAAATATTCAAACATATATATATTATATGAGACATCTTTACTGATGTCTCATATAATGCTCATCAGAGTGAAACCTCAAGTGGAAGATTCCATTACTCAAAAGTATCAAGTGGCAGATTCCATATTTTCCCTCATCAATGGAATGTAGAAACACAAACAAAAGAAACAAGGTTTCCTACATACAAATGGAATTGTGGTGGTTAAAAAAGGAAAACATGCCGGGACCGGTTTGGCTCAGTGGATAGAGCGTCGGCCTGCGGACTGAAAGGTCCCGGGTTCGATTCTGGTCAAGGGCATGTACCTTGGTTGCGGGCACATTCCCAGTAGGGGGTGTGCAAGAGGCAGCTGATCGATGATTCTCTCATCAATGTTTCTAACTATCTCTCTCTTCCTCTCTGTGAAAAATCAATAAAATATATATTTAAAAAAAAAAAAAGAAAAAAAAAAGGAAAACATGAGGGAGGACCACGTGAATAAAAGGGGTCAACTGCCTGGGACAGAGGAGACAAACATTAGGTGGTGATTACATAGCTGAGTGTGCTCTGTTGCACTACAAAGTTGTACAAGTGAAGTTTTATAATGTAATTAATTAACCCGGTTACCACAAAATGTAATAATGAAATAATTATTAAAATAAACTTTGTTAGTCCCCAAAACAAAATAAACAAACAAAAACAAACAATCTCTCTCCTTCTGCTTCTGGCCCCACCTACTTTTTTATTCTGTGTGTATCCCTGTGTTTTTTTCCTAAATTAATCAGTTTGGCATATTATCAAAAAATCTTACTTTTACTGCCAGTAAAGTAAGATTCTATCTATGAGAGTTTAATATATGAGAGCAGAAATAAAAATCATAACCAAAATAATTGCATATATTCATATATTTATATTTAAAGCACAAAAACACAATAATAGTTAAGTGATTCAAAACTCAACTACTTATGACGATGACCTCTATAACTTGGGGAATTAAAGTAAAATTAATAGTGTTGTTTTCCCTTTTAAAGAACGTGTTGAACTAGTGCTTTTCCAATAACAACTCTGTTAAAAGTTAGAAAATCTTGGTAAAAATAAAAAGTAGACATTGAACTTTTTGTATGTTTTCAGGCTACAGATTATCATATTTTACAACTATATAATTTCAAACATTAGATATTCCAGAAACGTAACACTTGCACACACAGAGACACACATGTGAAGGAGTTAGAAACCATTTCAGGCACATGAGACACCAAGACCACCACTGATGATCCTAAGGTGTTTTAATGTCATAGTAAAGAGAACAGAGCTCCCTCAGCTTTTATATATCAAACTGCAATGTAGTCATTTTAAAGTCATCACATTGCTAATAACCAGGGCAAAATGTTTCCTTGTAATTGGAGTACTTTGAATCTAGGACATAATGAGAACATAATGTGGCCCTAAGAAAAACTATTCTTGTACAAAACATTCTAAACAATAAAAAATTCAGGTCATTTCTCCTCTGTTGTTCACAATCTTCAGTATATTAAAAATTTTAGAAGGAGGAGCCTCAGATTTCTTATGGAATGCATTAGAAATAGCCACAGCAGAGAGTGCTGAGGAAAGTTTCCTATTACTGCCTGGATAGTTATGCTTTCCGTAGCCCACCGTCTTCACTAACTCATGGCAAACCAAAATAGTTGGTAGCAAATAAGTGCAATACCATGGTCTATTATATTGTTTATATAAGAAAAATAGACATATTTCCAATGCATGCTTTCAAATTGCCAGATCTACCAGATAATATTTCTTATGAAGTTGAATGCAAAACTCTGGTTAACATGTCCAAAATGAGATAGCTGTCACATTCATCATCCCGGACCATGAGTGGTGTATGATAAAAATGCAGAACAATTCCAAAAGAGTGAAAAAATAAACATTTAAAGAACTTGATATATTTGAACACGGAGTAAGAAAGCCCTACTCTACAGATGGTCAGGTGACCTGCCTGCCACCATTTTTTTAAACCTCTCATTATTTGTATAGTGCATCATCTGGATTTTCTACTAATTTTTGGATATTTCAGTGGCTTCAGTTTAGATATTTGGTTATCAGCTACTGAGATGATAAATAAAAAGTATAATGTTAAAGACTGTAGGATGGAAATTGCTAACAGGCAGCCTGTGGGGTGTGTGTGTGTGCGTGCATGCGTGCGTGCGTGCGTGCGTGTGTGTGTGTGTGTGTGAGAGAGAGAGAGAGAGAGTGTGTGTGTGTGTGTGTGTGTGTGTGTGAGAGAGAGAGAGAGAGAGAGAGAGAGAGAGAGAGAGAGAGAGAGAGAGAGAGAGAGAGAGAGAGAGATCAGGTTCTGAAAGAGAAGAAATCTTCATGGAGGAATAATTTAATAGAGAAAACATCTAGACAAATATAAGGTCGCAGATGTTTTGCAATATTAAGGTCTCTGTCAACCTCACATCTGGATAATAACCATGCTATGCCAAATCCTCTGAAGAAATTTAAGTGTCTCCTCATAGAAAAAGGCAATTTTCTTTAAGTTCAATGCACTTATCTCAGGGAAAGACATGGTGCCTGTCCTTTTAAGATGCTAAACTTTCTGAAGTTATCACCTGTCACTTAAAGTAACAGGGATGATTTGTTCTTCCAGGAATGTGACTCTATTGCCCTGTTTCAATCTGGCATTTGCTTGAGATATTTTGATCTACATTTAAGTTGAGATAAATGTAAATGATATTTTGCATATATCAAGGGAGCTGCTTTTTTATTATTTTCTCTCTGAGATTGTCAGAAGTGCTCTTCTAGATAAAGTGGACAAATTCTTAATACTATCTTGGAAAAAGTCTACCTGTTATGAAAGATACTAACAAAAAGCAGCATGTAATAGCTTTAATATCTTGTGACTTGTGAAACTAATGCATTTGCATGTGCAGGTATGCACACACACACACACACACACACACACATTTACAAATACATGTGGCACTCCTGCACAAGTACACGAGGTGAATTAAGGCAAAGATGGTTTAATTTGTGCTTTTGGTACAAGATTTAGGAAACTTCTACAGTAAATTCTCCTATCTAGCATCCCATCCCCCACACCATTGATTCTAAAACTTTCACAGAATAAAGACAGTGAAAATATTTGAATTTTAGTTTGTACAATTAAAGGTCCATTTGAGACTATAAATCTCATACCCATGAAAATGTTTTCTTTCCAGGGCTTTTGTTCTTGTAAATAATAGAGGTAACATAAAAGGTACTGAATTGTGCCAATGGCTTGTTTCTATAGGGGGGTGGAATCACAAAAGCTGTAAAAAGAAAAATAGTCAATTTTAGGTAGTTCAATACAATGGCAAACGAGAGCAGAAATGTATCCTGAACCTGGCCTGTGTGGCTCAGTGGTTAAGCATCGGCCCATGAACCAGTAGATTATGATTTGATCCCCAAAGCAGGAGGCAGCTGATCAATTATTCTATCATCATTAATGTTTCTTTCTCTCTCTCCCTCTTCTTTCCTCTCTGAAATCAATAAAAACATAAATAAAATAAATTACAGTTAAAAAAAATGTATCCTGAGACTGGAAAATATGCCTGATTTTTTTTTAAATAAAAAGAGCTTTTGTTGTTTATTGTAAAAATTAGACATAATTATTTTTTAATATATTTTATTTATTTTTTAACAGAGAGGAAGGGAGAGGGATAGAGAGTTAGAAACATGGATGAGAGAGAAACATCAGTCAGCTACCTCCTGCACATCCCCTACTGTGGATGTGCTTGCAACCAAGGTACATGCCCTTGACCGGAATCAAACCCAGGACCTTTCAGTCCACAGGCCAATGCTCTATCCACTGAGCCAAACCGGTTTTGGCTAGACATAATTATTTTTAAAAGTCAACCAATATAGTGAAAAATAAAAAAGTAAAATATATCTAGAATCCAATGTCCTATCACCTAGAAGGTGATATTAATGTTAATATTTTAATGTGTTCATATAACACGTTATGGACAAACACACAATAATTCATTGATGTGCAATTTCCTTCTTTACTTATTTTTATGTTGTGTGCACAAATAACTCTTTGATCCCTGCCTTCATCTTTAAAACAATTTTCAATTATCTTTCTGCTTAATCCTCTTATCTTCCAATCTCTAAATATTAAGTCTACCAAGGCACAGTCCTTAAATGTATATTCTCACATTTTAGGTAATCACAGCCAGTCCCAGAGTTTTAAATCAATTTAAAGACAGAAGTTTTCCCAACTGTCCACTTCTAGTCCTGAACATTCCCCTGAGCGCCAGCTTCATATATACAATTGCCCTAACAATATCATTATCTGGATACAAAAAAAAAAAAAAAAAAAAAAAGAAAGAAAGAAAGAAAGAAAGAAAGAAAGAAAGAAAGAAAGAAAGAAAGAAAGAAAGAAAAGAGAAAAAAAAGGTTAATCCTTCTTATCTCCAGAATGCTCCTTCCTCAGTCTTGTCCATAGCCAAGCGTGATTAAGTTGAGCAAAGGGCCTTATTATGATCTCATAGTCATTTGGTCTGGCCCTGGCAGGAAATTTTGGGTGACTTAATTAAAGGTTAGACCAAATATAGCAGAGTAAATTTTAAGTTGATAATTTGGGATGGCCCTCAAATGATGCTATAAACATCCACATGGGCTTTAGCAGAAAAAAGGTTCCCTACCCTAAAAGCAAAACAAAAACTCTCCTATCACATTTTCTCTGTTCAGAAAATAAAAACACTGATTCCTCTGATTTACATGCATTGGAATGTATTTGCTGGTCCTTCTCCATAGGATCTTCTTCCCCACACTACTGCAGAGTTTACTCCCCTCCTTAACTTAGGTCTCTAATCAAAACCCACAGTACAGAAAGGCTTTGCTTGACCATCCTGAGAGAGCAGCCTTCCTTTCCAGTATCATTGCTTGCTTACTGCAGTTTATTTTTCTTCTCACTTTTGATCTGACATAAGTTGTCTTCCCTGATTGCAAAGCCAAGTGGTGTTTAGTATTTTCTGTTGTTTGATTTTGGCTGCTCTTTCCTCAGACTAGAAGAGCAAGTAATGCAAAATAATTAATTTCAAATTAAGTAATCAAACCATTTTATGTTCTTTATAATATACAGTATGACTTTGTCACAATTTATTTTCCTGATAAATATGTGTGTTGGTTATATATTCTCACATCAAAAAAGTTTCAAAGAACATTTTTAGACTTGATTCTGAGCTCATGCCTAGACATAACTGTATTAGATTGTGGTATATCTGGTGTCATATTTTTAAAGTATATTTTATTGATTTCAGAGAGGAACGAAGAGGGAGAGACAGAAATGTCAATGATGAGAGAGAATCATTGATAGGCTACCTCCTGCACTCCCCAACTGGAGATTGAGCCTGCAACCTAGACATGTGCCCTGACCAGGAATTGAATCCTGACTTCCTGGTTCATAGGTTGATGCTCAACCACTGAGCCACTCCAGCTAGGCAACTGGTATCATATTTTTAAAATATTGTCAAATATCCCCAAAAAGTACAAAATTCTTCACCCCCTCTAGCAGTCTGACTTCCCATTTTTCCACCTACCAGCCAATACTTGTCGCTGCCAGACATTTAATTTTTTCTAAATATGATGAATATATACTACTCTATTACTTATTTCTACTTTAAATTAATTTCAAAATTAATGTGGTTGAGCATTATTTTATGTGCTCTTGTGTTTGTGTTTCCCTATCCAGGCTTTACATGTCAATTTTAACCAGTACAATGAGATAAGAAGCTAACAAATGCTATTTATTAAAAATAACAAAGAAATATGACTTGGTGTCTTTATTCAAATAAGTTATATAGTGCAGATTAGGGTAATTATATCTACATACCTGTTAAGCCCTTGGATAATTAAGTAGATTATAAAAATATCTAATTGTGTGTAATTAAAAAAACTTAAATATCTTCAAAGATTTTCCCATTATAGAGCCTAACTTCAACTTAATACTTTACTATTACTCAAATGAGATAACCATATATTTTAACTATAATCACAAAAATTGTTGACTAGTGTCTCAGTGGCTTATCACTTTATGGTTCATTCTCATCTCTGGTTAAGAAGCTGTAGGATACTCATCTTTCTAGGAAATACTATAGATAAGAAAATCACCATGACATTCAAGGCTGAAGATCATGTTACAATGACATTTATAGGAAAGGTTCCCCAACAATCAAATTTAAGGTTTTCTACATAATGTGATGTTAGTCTCATATATAACACCGATGGATATGCAACAGGTAACAAGCAAGGAAAGGCAACATTAACTTTTCAATGCCTATCAGGTTATTAATATTTTTACAGATAGAATGACTTTCCCTTCCTGAATGCTCACTATATGCCAGACCCTATGATAAGCACTTTACATGCAATCTCTCTTTTTAAAAAGTATACTCCAAAGTACATACAGTATTATTTCTGTTTATAGCTGTGGAAACTGAGATTTCATAATTTGCAGAAGGTGGAGTTTATTACAGTTGTCTCTAGAGATAGACTCTGAGCTGCTTTGCCCCGCTATCCTCAAAAGAACATTTTAAAGAAAGTGTTAAAGTATGGCTTCCATTTATGAAAAGGTATCAATTTCATAGAGTCACACCTAATACAATAGCATCCTGTGTTTTCCTTAAGTCAAAATTCTAAGAACTTGATGTGCTTTACTTCTAGCAAAATATGTTAATGTTCATGGCATTGAGTATATAACTTATCATCCTGCTCCCTTTCCAACTTAACTGGGCATCATAGCCAACTGTTCCTAAAAGAAGAAAAGACATTCTTCAAACTTCCTGTTAACTGACTCAGGACTTAGCTATAAAGATTTGTGACAGATGCAAGGATAACTTCATTTATAAGGCCTATTCTTTAACTGTATGTTATCATACTTTTGTTTTCAATATTTCCAACCATTTTAGCTTTTGCTATGGGCACTTTTATTATGGGTTTCATATAAAATAATTTGTGAAGAAAATAGGACTCTTACTATAAAGGGAAGAATACTAACTTGGTCTTTCTTGAAAATTTCCATCCCTGTGCATATGACACCGCAATGTTGTACAAGCTGAAAAAGATGTCTTATGCTCACATCTGTGTGTTTCTAGAGAGCTAGGCAGGGGTGTTCCTGATTAAGCAAATTGGATGGAATCATTGCTGCTGGGAAATAGCCCCTCCTCGCTGTTGAAGAAAATATTCATCGAAATATTTTTAGCAGACAACTTGTCCCATGCTGAGAAGCTAATGTCTCACCTCTTAAGTACCAGCTAATTCCTTCCAAAAACACATGGCTGTATCATTCAAATCATAATCCATCATGGGACACAACCTGGGGATGTTTGAATTTCACTACTCAATAGTCAATTCTTTTAACAGATTTCCCGGCATACCCTAAAGAACATAATTCTCCATGATCTACACAGCAGGCAAAATGCCCAATTTGAGAAGAACCTGATTTCTACTGTTTAAAGTCACATGTACATTAAAAAGTCCCTAAAAAGCATTTTTTCAATCCTTGCCACACTTACAACAACGGCCTAAGTGCTCACAATGACCAAACTTAAGCAGTTGGCATATCGGGTCTAGTAATAATTAATGTCGTTTTTAACATTCGTTTAAAATCTTGCTTGGCGTTGACTTGTATTGACATAACCTTCAAACACGTGGTATCTACAGAACGTGTGAAGTGCAATTAACAAGCTTTGCTTGAAAAAGTTTGTGTTTGGTTTGGTTTTTGTTGCAAAACTAGGGCTAAGAAGATGACGGATGAAGAGCATATTCGGCACTGCATGCTTTACGAGTTCCAATTAGGAAGAAAAGCAAGTGAGGCTGCAAAAAACATCTGTAGTGCTCTTGGTCAAGATGCAGTTAGCGCCAGAAAATGCCAGCGTTGGTTTGAGAAATTTCGCGAGGAAAATTTTTCGTTAGATGACAAGAGTGGTCGAGGCCGTGTGTCCAATTTTGATCAAGAAGCTCTTCAAGCTCTTTTGGTGCAAAATCCTCAAATTACCCAACAAGAGCTTGTAACAACTTTAAATTGTTCACAAAAAACAATTTCCAATCAATTGCGTGCACTTGGCAAAGTCCAAAAGTTTGGAAAATGGGTTCCTCATGAGTTGACTGACAACAACCTTAATCAAAGAGTCACAATTTGCAGTTCGCTCCTCTCTCGTCAAAACCGTTTGCCGTTTTTAGAGCAAATTGTTACCGGAGATGAACAATGGGTGTTGTATGTTAATTTGAAAAGGTGGCCTCAATGGTTGGACAAAAATGAGGCTCCGCAGCCCATGCCAAAACCTGACTTGCATGCGAAAAAAGTGATGTTGTGTGTTTGGTGGAATTTTAAAGGAATTCTTCATTATGAACTTTTACCATCTAACCAAACCATTACAAGTGCAGTGTATAGTGACCAATTGGAAAGGTTATCCCAAGCTTTAAGAGAAAAAGAACCCGCGCTGATTAATCGGAAGGGCATAATTCTTCACCGCGATAACGCACGACCGCATACTGCAAGAATCACTGCTGAAAAACTGTGCCAGTTGGAATGGGAAGTTCTCCCTCAACCTGCATATTCTCCTGATATTGCCCCTTCCGATTACCATTTGTTTCGTTCTTTGCAAAACTTTCTTCTTGGAAAAAAATTTAATAATGAAGAATGCCTCAAAAATGCATTGACCGAATTTTTTGCATCAAAATCACAAGAATTTTACAACAGAGGGATTAAAATGCTTCCTGAGCATTGGGCACAAGTAGTAGAAAACAACGGCAACTATATTGTTGATTAAATTTTGTTGTATTGTTTAAATAAATTCGATTTTAAAAAGTATTAGAAAACGACATTAATTATTACTAGACCTAATAGATCAACTACTCCCCAAGGAAACAGTTTTGTTTTTTTTAATATATTTTATTAATTTTTAACAGAGAGGAAAAGAGAGGGATAGAGAGCTAGAAACATCAATGAAAGAGAATCATTGATCAGCTGCCTCTTGCACACCACCTACTGGGGATGTCCCCGCAATCAAGATAAATGCCCTTGACTGGAATCAAACCTGGGACCTTTCAGTCCGCAGGCCTACGCTCTGAGCCAAGCCGGTTTTGGCAAGAAAACAGTTTCTATCTTCCTGTCAATTTTGTATTTCTTAACATCTTTTGAGAAGAAACAATTAAAGTTTACTTAGTGATACATAAAAACAAAATACAAGTTAAAACGGTTAACTTATTAACCCAAATCATGTTTCCAAGCTGAATAGTTGGTTGGTTGGTTCCATATTTTCTTAGCTAAGATCTTTCTCTGACTCACTAGTGATTTAGATTCCTTTAAAATGAATTTTATCTGTCTCACAAAGTGTAAAAAATTACTAGGCATGATTTGTTTTTATTTCTCAGCAATCTAACTTGGCTCAGTTAAAAAAGACATTAGTTGAACTATGCTCTGCCTTAGTCCATTTGTAAATGAAGGTGATTCCCTACATAACTACTAATTAGTTATGTGTCTACAGCTACTAGGGCATTTCTAGAAAACACTCATCGTCTTAGTTTATAATCCCAGCTCTGCCATCCTAAAGCTTCATGGTTCCATGGAATTTATAATGCCTATTTTGTAAAGACTTAACCCATAAAGTGGACACACAGATTCAGTCTGCAAAGGACTGTTGTGAGTATGAAGCAAATGAATCTGAAGTGCCTGTCACAGGGCAGCTGCTCAATAAGAGTGCTGTGAGAGGTAATTCCTGCATTAGAAAAATATGAAGGTTTTGGAAAATAAATATCTATTTTTAAAATAAAAGGTCTAAACTTCTAAAACACACACACATGCTTCAGTTTAAAATGGGCACCTGCTTTTTAGAAATTTCTTCAAATGTCCCTGCCAATTGGCCTGTTCCTTGTGAGAAATCATCTCACTTAGTAATAACCCGAGAGCGATTTGTGAGTTTTAGCTCAATAAGTGCTAAGCCTTTTGATTTCATATGTGATGTAATCAGTGTGTGTGTATTTTAAATCTCTCTTTCAAAACCATGGATATCATTATCTTTTTGATGAAAAAAAAAGTTAAAACTAAAAAGAAAATAGATATTTGGTTTTGAAACAGAATTCGGGAAAGCCTTCGGAAACCTACCTGAGCTCATATAACCAAATGCTTACTCTTTCTTCCTTTAGTCCAAAGCAAATGTCAGTAGCTGCTATTTTATCCCTCCTTTGTGGAACAAATGCCAGACAAGCTGACATATGAGAAGAGGTACAGTGTTCTGGGTCATCAGGAATAGTGAGAGACGCAATAGGATAAGCCAGTGCCTTATTGCCAAGAGTTCCCCACCACAGCGACTGAGCATGGCCAGTAAAAGCAATTCCAAAAGCACTTGGCTGTGTTCACTTCTTCCTGGACTGCAATAAAGCTGGATTTGCATTTTTTTTACCCACAGATAAAAATGCAGAAATAAAACATCAAGGCATGGAAAAGTAAAAAACTCTTCTAGAGCCATTATTGTTTTTATATGTATAGCATCCAACTTAATCATTTTTAAAACCATTTTAATATAGAAATGACACCCCTTATATACAAAGTAAAATTTCTCCAGTACCTATCAAGAAGTGCACATTTAGCAAGGAAAATTCATGACCAGTGCATTCAATTTGTCATGGGATTTAATAATCCAAATTAAAATGTTAGGTATTTTATATTTTAAGTCTTGCTTCTTTATATTTGAACCTATTTATATCCCACTGAATTTATATCCCACTGAATTTATATCCCACTAAATTTAACCAGAAAAATTTTTAAAAGACCAGGCTTCCATTTGAAGAAACAATCCAGGTATACTCTATGATACAAAGCTCTTTTTGAAATGCCTGATGACAGGAATCACTTACTTTACAATCTACTGCTTACATTGGACTGTCTTACCAGAGAACCATTAGTTACAGTCATTGTGCAAAAGGATTCTATAGTTTTCCTGTGTGTATCCATAAGAAACAACACAATGGTTCCTGTGACAAGTTGTTTGAATAGCAACTCAACAGCAGCTGAATGAACATTTTGGTTATACTTACCTGTATGAGAGATAAGGAAAAAACAATTTCTAGGAATTAGCAATAGTCAGACCATCACTGCAGTGGGTGGTAATTGGCCTGTGAAAAAGAGCTCCAAAAAAGAGGAGCCACAAAGAAAGCACATGGGGACCTCCTTGTGTGAGAGAAGGCAAAAAATAAGGAAAGTGCTACCAACTGATAAAAAACTAAGGCAAGGCAGGAAACCTGGTAGATTAAACAGCATAAGAATGACAAATGGAAAGACATTCCCTGAAAAAGCAAAACCATGAGGGTAGGGAAGTTGGGGGGAGGGATAGGTACTTGTTTTAGGTGTCCTGCTATTGCTCTCATTTCTTCTCTTTTGTTTTTCTCTTTAGCATTCCCACAGTTAGCTGGTCCCTGGTGTTTTCAAGCTCTCCCACTGCCTGTAACTTGATCCTGTGAATAACATTCAGGAGTTTTGTGATCACCTTCCCTTGTCAAAATTTCACTGTATCTCATTCTTAGAAGTGTTTGATACAGGTAACTAAACTAAACTGATAAATGCATTTTGTTCATTTATGCATTCATTCATTCAACATGTATTTTTTTGGAATATTCCACAGTGATTGTGACAAGCGTGATCTTTGTTCTCATGAAGAAAGTAATTAAAAAAAACAAATATATTAAAAGCTACTTATAGTTGTGAAAAGTGCATACAGGCTGCTGAGATAGGAAATACAAAAGGGTCTAAAGTAACACAATCAGGAAAAGCCTCTTTGAAGAAAGATTTCAGCTCAAATCAGATGAATCCAGAAGAAACCACACATTCACAGTGTGAGCCAAACATTATCTAAGAAGGCATAGGGGCTGGAGTATTTTGGGCCATTAGGTCATGGGATGATTGGATCATGTATTGTCCTAAGTGTTTCTGTCATAAGGGTCTTTCCTCTGAAAGATCCTTGAGTTTTAAATGGAAGTGTGACATATTTTAATTTATATGTTAAAAAAGATAATTTGGCCATAATGTGGAAAATGAATTGGAGTCCAGACAAGAGTGAAAGATGAGATACCACACTGAATGCCTCTGCAGCTCCCCAACTGAGAGAGAAGATGGGGGGAGGCCCAGATGCTGACAGTAGGGACAGAGGAGTGGCTAGATTTGAGACTCATTTTGCAGGACTGGCTGGTGGACTTCAACAGGTGTCAGAGTTATGGGGAATAAGTGTGAAGATTAGAGTATATGGGTTGGGAAGGAAACACCATTGGCAGTTTGGACATGGACTAAGATGTGGCAACAATGGCAAAAGCTTACTATTTCTTCCTAAATACTTGTTACATCTGCCTTTTCCTTTTTGTCCCTAATATGGAATAGCAATTTATCTAGAAGATCCTCCTCATCTGATTTCTGGAAGGACTCCAAGAGTGGTACTCCATAATTAAGTATCTTCTTACCTCACAGAAAAACGATGCTCCTAATGAAATGTGGTAATCAATGGGGATTTTGGAAGGAATGTTGATTTATGACAGAAAACTTAGCCTGGGTTGCCTCACAGTGCAAAATCTTTTGCACACTTGCAATTTTAGTTATTAGTTCATGATCAACTATACAACATTTTAGTACATTCAAATTTGTAAAGATAAAAAAAAATTCATCATCTAATGAATCCAGTATTATAGAAAATCACAGATGGTTTGACCTGGGCACCCAAGGCTCATTGAGTCCTGCCATCTGACTTATGTGAATGAGTTACTCGCTAAGTAGTTCGCCTCAAGGTAAATAGCTCGCTAATGGCAGAACTGGGACAAGCATGAAGTTCTTATCCATAGTGTATATCATGTAGACTTCTACTGTAATCATGATTAAATTTAACCACAATAACAGTAGCCAAAATTACTTGATAAATGGAAAAACATTCACTGGGCCAATATAAAAATTTCAGAGTCTCTAATGCCTGGGGCATGTTCTGTTTTCCTGTTAATTTCCATATATAAATAGAAAGTTGGAAAGACACAGGTATCCTTCTTTCTGTGTGTTCATAATTAAGTAATCTGGCACATAACAACTTTTTTCCCTGGCATTTTCCAGTTGGCTTTTCAGGGCTTTTAATAGTGAATAATCCCTAATTGTGATGTGTGAAATCTGTTCCAAAAAAACCTTCCAGAACAACAACAAAAAAGTCAGCAGTCCTTAGCCAAGAAGCTTATCATTGAAGTCCAAAGTACACATTGGACCCACAATTTGGTGGTGAGCCAGAAAAGGGATTTCAAATGCATGATGATGATTTGATCAACTGGGAAATACCCTTGATATTCAAAGCTATCTATCAATACCTGAGCTACAAAGAGCCACCAGACATTAATAGAGATAGTCTATGTAGAAAATAATGTGCTATTGTTTGAATGAGACAGGATCATTTCTAATTGTATGTGTTCTCTGGTAATTCTAAGAGGAAAAGAATTTTCTAGATGGAAAAGAATCCTGTTCAATATTTGTAAACATTCAGTTATAGGATTGCAAGAAAAGGTTCCAGGCTTGCAATCCTATAACTGAATGTTTGCAAATCTTGAACAGGATTCTTTTCCAGCTAGACCCTTTACCTGCAACATTTCTCACCTTTATAAATCATAAGATGTCTTTTACATCTATGTATTCCCTGGTAGATGGGCAGAGGTTTCTGATACTATTGCACAAAATGGCTTTGTCACAGCAGTAAGAACCTGGTACAGGTGATTTCTTTTCTGCTTCTGCCTTTGGCCAATTGAGGGTATAAAGTTACAACTGATGTATACATTTTGTACTTGATAACACCAAACTAACAAATCTTACCAAATATGTAGGTTCCTAAACATTGAGTTTATTTTCTACTCAAGAGTATTTTTCCTTTGGTATCCCATTCCTATATGACCATGCAGTAGAGAAATATGGAACTTTCTGGGCAAAGAAGGCATGATGGACATTTGCCTATCCTATTTAAAAGCTTCCCCTTGGCAAATTAGTCACTATTCCTGTGTGTTTCAAAGTTTTCCAAAATGCCTTTGATTTATTTGAAGAGAAAATTTAGTCCTTGGTACTGGAAGTAATCCTTTCTTTCTCATGCTCATCCTCTCTCTCCTATCTATCATCTCTTTATCTCTCTCTAACTTCAGTAGAAAGGACTCAACCCATTCACCCCTTCATAGCTTGCATAGTGCCCAGCTTACCGAGAGCTTAAATATAATGTACCCCTCACTGAGATTCCTAAGAAACATCATTCTGCCAAGTAGAATGTAATTAAGATCAGACCAACTCATGATCTTAAAGGTTTTGCAGCAGACCCATCCCATCATGGAAGGCATGTGATGTTCTAGTTGCTCTTCCAGTTAATAATTATATCTGGCTGTCTGAACTGTCCCTGCAATTTCATAAAATTCTTGTCCTAAATTACAGTGTTCACACATTAATCCACTATGAAGTAGTTTGCATATTTCAAGGTCAGTAAGAATATGTTCTTTTTGTACTTTTTGTATTTCTTATTTGATAGACATTATTTATCTAGTGATATTAATATTCTTAAGGTCAAAAGGATTATAGAAACATGAAAGTATATATCTTTAATTAGTGACAATGCTGAACTATCTAATCTCTATTAAGAAGCTGTGAATCATGAGAAACAAGACAGTATAAGAATCCTGTTTAGTGAATTTTAAACTAAATTAGACCGACATATTGGGTCTAGTAATAATTAATGTCGTTTTTAAACATTCTTTTAAAATCTTGCTTGGCATTGACTTGTATTGACATAACCTTCAAACACGTGGTATCTACAGAACGTGTGAAGTGCAATTAACAAGTTTTGCTTGAAAAAGTTTGTGTTTGGTTTGGTTTTTGTTGCAAAACTAGGGCTAAGAAGATGGTGGATGAAGAGCATATTCGGCACTGCATGCTTTACGAGTTTCAATTAGGAAGAAAAGCAAGTGAGGCTGCAAAAAACATCTGTAGTGCTCTTGGTCAAGATGCAGTTAGCGCCAGAAAATGCCAGCGTTGGTTTGAGAAATTTCGCGAGGGAAATTTTTCGTTAGATGACAAGAGTGGTCGAGGCCGTGTGTCCAATTTTGATCAAGAAGCTCTTCAAGCTCTTTTGGTGCAAAATCCTCAAATTACCCAACAAGAGCTTGTGACAACTTTAAATTGTTCACAAAAAACAATTTCCAATCAATTGCGTGCACTTGGCAAAGTCCAAAAGTTTGAAAAATGGGTTCCTCATTAGTTGACCGACAACAACCATAATCAAAGAGTCACAATTTGCAGTTCGCTCCTCTCTCGTCAAAACCGTTTGCCGTTTACAGAGCAAATTGTTACCGGAAATAAAGAATGGGTGCTGTATGTTAATTTGAAAAGGCGGCCTCAATGGTTGGACAAAAATGAGGCTCCGCAGCCCACGCCAAAACCTGTCTTGCATGCAAAAAAAGTGATGTTGTGTGTTTGGTGGAATTTTAAAGGAATTCTTCATTATGAACTTTTACCATTTAACCAAACCATTACAAGTGCAGTGTATAGTGCCCAATTGGAAAGGTTAGCCCAAGCTTTAAGAGAAAAAGAACCCGCGCTGATTAATCGGAAGGGCGTAATTCTTCACCACGATAACGCACGACCGCATACTGCAAGAATCACTGCTGAAAAACTGCACCAGTTGGAATGGGAAGTTCTCCCTCAACCTGCATATTCTCCTGATATTGCCCCTTCCAATTACTATTTGTTTCGTTCTTTGCAAAACTTTCTTCTTGGAAAAAAATTTAATAATGAAGAATGCCTCAAAAATGCATTGACCGAATTTTTTGCACCAAAATCACAAGAATTTTACAACAGAGGGATTAAAATGCTTCCTGAGTGTTTGGCACAAGTAGTAGAAAACAACAGCAACTATATTGTTGATTAAATTTTGTTGTATTGTTTAAATAAATTCGATTTTTTTTTTAAAAAAAAGGTATTAGAAAACGACATTAATTATTACTAGACCTAATAAAATTAGAAGGAGAATTGCTGAGTCATCAGAAGCACAGGCCTACCAGAGGATAATCATGTTTTCCATGCCTGCTGTCCTCATTCTGTGATACTGCTAGCAGGCTCTCACTTTCAAATGGTTGCATTGTTTTTCCTTTCTTACAGTTGTTAGAACATTAATTTCTGCTTCTACTTTGAGTATTCTTGCTTGTCAAAAACAATACACATTTAAATCCCAGACATTCCTGAATGTGATGCATGGCAATATAACCTGTCACCCCTACTCACATACCAAACGCTCAAAATCCATGTTACCCCACTGAGGCTACCTATAATGAAGGCTTAGACCAGGCTCTGACCTCCTTAGCAGAAACCATGCTGAAGTACAATCCCTGGGGTTCTGATCCAAGTGTTATCCTGAAGAAATGAGTCCCCTAAGCCTCTGTCTTCCTCTTTGCTCCAAGAGTCAGTTCTGTTATATGTAACTAGGAATAAAATCGCCCTCTGCCCAGGAGATGATGCTGTGATTCATGGAATGATATCTGAAATATGTCTATGAGAGAATTTGTCTAAGAATTGCGACTCTATTCCACTGATCTTTTGTCTCTGATGAATTTCTCTTGCTCACCTCAGAGATAAGCTACAGAAAAGAGGAAAAAAAAAACATACTATATAAAATTCTGGGGTTGCTTTTGCCTCAAGAATTTAGAAATAAATTTGACCAGGTGGGATATCAATGATTAGTCAGTAAACACCTCCCTATTCACCAGCAAACATCATTCTATTTCTAATCCAACTCAGGTTAATTTATTAGGATTTTTTGTTTTGTTTTGTTTTTGTTTTTTTGTCAACTCAGGTTAACTTAATACTTTTTATTTTTGCCTCCTTTAAAGCAGTACACCTATAGGGAATGGTTTTCAGAAACTAGTCATAGAAGTGAAATGCAGAGTGAATCTCCAGTGGTTTCCTATGAAAATCAGAAAAACACATTGATATAAGACCATATATATACTAAACATAGACTCACTGCATCATGCAAAATTGTAGAGACCATAAAATAAACCTGAATTGATCAGCAAAACATACTGTATGCCAAAAGACAAAGCTGTATGATAATACTTATATGTGGAAACAAAATAGAAAACAGAATGGTGGTTGCCAGGCTGGGAGAAATAGAGATGTTGATCAAAGGGTACAAACTCCCAGTTATAAAAGAGATGTTCTGAGGATCTAATGCACAGCATGGTGATTATAGTTAATAATATCTATATATGTAAAAGCCTAATACAATAGGTCCTCGGGTTACATAGTAGATCCATTCCTAAGGTGTGTCGTAATGCGATTTTCACCATAAGCCTGAACCCACCTACATAAGCACCTACGTCACTCACATGGAGCACATATAGAACAGCAATGATGTGAAGCAGTAAATAAATAAATAAATAAATAAATAAATAAATAAATAAATAAAAGAAAGATAGCAATTCCCGACCTTTACTTGTGGTAAGTAAATAATAAAAAACATAAAGCACATATGTGCATATGTCAAAATGACAGAACTTGTAGGATGTCTGACTGATCACCCCTAACTGCTCTCCCTTGCTGGCCTGATTCTCCTAATCACCTAACTTCTCTCCCCTGCCAGCATGATCCCCCTACCTGCTCTCCTCTGCCAGCATGATCCTACTAACCGCCTGTGCCTTGGTCCCTGTGGCTTTATCCAGAAGGACATCTGGAAGACATCCAGTCTAATTAGCATATTACCCTTTTATTAGTATTGATACTTGAAAGTTGCTAGGATAATATATCTTAAATGTTCTCCCCTTGAAAAAGAAATGGTAGTTATGATGGAGATATTAGCTAACATTATGGTGTTAATTATTTTGCAATAGTATCACATCAACACATTATAAAACTTAAATGTGCACAATATTATGTCAATTGCATCTCAATAGAGTTGGGAATAATTTGAATAAATTATTTTTAAGTGAAAAGCACACATACACACACACAAACAGAACCTTTGTGGTATGTTGCTACTGTTGCCAAGAACGGGCTTCTAAGAATGCAATGAGTCTACTCCAAGCTTGATCAGGTGACTTGAGTCACCAGGACATGTAACTTCTTCGTGAGAGTTCACAGATACCATAAATTATAACACACACACACACACACAACTCTGTATTATCTAGGATTAGTCTTTCAAGTTTTTATTAACATAATTGAGAGAATTTATAAATATTTCCTCTATCTCCTATCATGGCTTCTTTTCTAGGCTGTATTCAAAGAAACACAGATGTAGTAATATTTCTTTATATGCATTTTTAGGAAAATATTTTTATACACAATCACATGTTTAGGTTGAAGGTCTATATTACTCAGAATGAAAACATTTCCAAGAGTAAATAAATCAGAAAATAATTTAATTCCCCTTGAGCCATACCTTTAAAGTTACTCTTGGAAATGTTTTGAATGCTTAAGAATATTAAATGCAAAAATATTCCAGTCTTAAGTTAAACATAAGTAAATGTAGTATCTGCACCATTGTTTCTGTTATATGCATAGTTTGAGTCAACTGCACAAAACCTCCATAAAATGCAGAGCAATGGCAAGCTTCCCACGGTTAAAAAGAATGAGGTGGGGTTATTCTCTGGATTCCTCAACTTCTCTTGAGAATTCTAAAACGGAGTAAATGATCATAAATATATATTCATTCATTAAGTAAATAAAATGGCTACATATAGAAAACAATATTAATTAGGAAAGACTTTTTGGATTAGATAATACTTAATCAAGAAATATAATAGAAGGAAGGAAATCGGTTTGAGCCAAAGAATAAGAAAGTATTTATAAAAAGAGAAAATGATATGAAAAGCATTTTAAAATAAGACAATAAATGAAAACATAGATAGGAATGGGACTACCATGTCAATAGATAGACTCAGTTAGTTGTATAACCAAATAATCAAATATCATCAATTCCATTTGCATAGTACTTTAATATCTGTAAAATATTTTTAATAGTATAGGATTAACTCCTTGATGACAAATAACTCAGTGATAGAGAAATAAACATCCTCATTTTAACAAACCAAGAAATAACGATTCAGAAATGCTGGTAAAATATCTAAAGATACAATACTTAAAAGAAAGTGACAGAGGTAGTATGAAAATTTCATCTTGCTTACTATCTAATGCTCTTCTACTAAGCCATTGTGTGGTTTATAAAATTTAAGTACATATTTATGTGGCTACTGTCAAACAAGGATCGGGAAAAATATAGGAGACAAATATTAAAGCTCTGAAAATATAAATTATTTGCTATAACTCTTATCTCTCGTAGTATACTAGAGAGTCTTAGTAAAAATTCTTAAGATAGTAGGCACTCCTTTATCTATAGTTCTAGGGGGAAAACACACAGAAAGTGTGTAATATTTTCTACAGCAAGTTATAGTTTGATTTAAAATAATTTTTAAGGATGGTATAAACCTTGTCTTTTTTAAAGTGAATTATTATTTTAATTTATTCACAATCACTTAGAAAACAAAATTATTCAATAAATTATAGAATAAATTTATTGCTCTTATTCTGAAATCTGTTATCTCTAATCTTAATACCCACCATTCTCACCTCATAGTGTGCATCCCTTCAGACTGTTTCATACACACAAACACACATGCCCATGCGCACACACACAAACACAGACATATACACAAACATGCAAATACAAATTTTCATTTTCCTCTTTATTACATAAAATGTAGCATACTAGATACATTATCATGCACTGTTTTAAAATGTAACCTATCCTGAGATATTTTATAATCAATATGATAAATATCCTTTCTTTAAAATAGCTGCAGAGTATGTCAATAGTGGATGTTTATAGACGGGTACTCAAGTTCTTCCTAATTTTTGTTGTAAACATTTAAATAGTGAATTGTAGAACAGACATAGTTAAATTGTAATGTTAAGCTGAAACCGGTTTGGCTCAATGGATAGAGCGTTGGCTTGAGGACTGAAAGGTCCCGGGTTTGATTCCTGTCAAGGGCATGTACAGTACCTTGGTTGCAGGCATATCCCCAGTAGGGGGTGTGCAAGAGGCAGCTGATCAATGACTCTCTCTCATCAATGTTTCTAACTCTCTATCTCTCTCCCTTCCTCTCTGTACAAAAATCAATAAAATATATACTTTTTTTTTTAATTGTAATGTTAAAATTACCCCTATCTAGGATCTTTGACCTTTAATTCTCAACCCTCCCTCAATTTCTCTTTTCATCATCATGCTCTTTGCTGGTATTACCACTATCCTTTTATTTAAAATATATTTTTATTGATTTCAGAGAAGGAGAGGGAGACAGAGAGAGTTAGAAACATCAAAAATGAGAATCATTGATCAGCTGCCTCCTGCATGTCCCCAACTCGAATCAAACACAAGACTCTTCAATCTGCAGGCCTATTCTCTATATCCAATGAGCCAAACCAGTTAGGGCACCATTATCCTTCTTGACTTCTCAGTAAAGAAAGAGGTAAGAGGGAAGCAGGATAAGAAAAGTATGCTCAAGTTCCACATTTTCAAGGCAAATGTTAGGTTATATTTTCAGGCCACAGTTAAAATAACATTCAATTTCAGTAAACCACAAACCTTTATAAATATCTTTTTTAACACATGGGTTCTTCTGGCTTTTCCAGCATGCATTAATCATATATGCATATGATTTCATTTGCCTGTTAAGATCCAGAGCAAATTATTTATGCTGAATAATTACCAACAATTATGGAGCAGACACTGAATTCCCACATTGAGTATCACTTTTTCTTGCCATTGAAGATAAATTTCCACTAGGGCCTGATAATTGGTTCCTAACCTATCTCTTCTTTCAGCTTTATGTACAAAGCTGAAAGATTCATCTTAACCCAGAGGCATGTAACTTAAAGAAGAAAAAAAAGAAAACATGTTTCAAATGTTTTTGATAAAAAGGGCTGAAAGGAGAGCATCTTAATTATTCATAAAAGACGTCGACTCTCATATTTAGCAGAAAAGAGCACAAAGATATGAATCATCAACTCCTAATAATTAGCTACATCTTAAGTGATATAACAATTTAAAGTGTTGTTCGACAGAACATGTTAAAACATGTCTTATAGATATTGCACAACACCATTTGTTCCTCTCTTTCCTTTCCACAGGTTAGTGCTGCATTGGATGTGAGGCATCAGTTGTCTCTACACAATGTTTTTTTCTAAGAATTCAAAGCTTATAAATGACAGGCTGAAAAAAAAATGACTAGGGCTCTTTTGCTCCATTTAAACCCAATGCTCATTTTCTCTTCATCATTCCCTAATATGGCCTTTCATCTGCCGACCAGGCCAAGGGAACATTATCCTTTCCCAGAAAGGGTGATATTTCTGGGATAAATGTGCTTTCTAGTCTGAGCCCTGCACCAACAAAACCTGTTGAAAAGAGAAAATGCATTCCTATCTGACATCAAATAACTATTCTGACTGATTATTTTCTCTGAACTGACAGGTTGTTTTGGCAATATAGACACGAATGTAGGCAATGTAGTGCATAAATGATACAATGAGGGGTTCCATAGTCAAAGCAGAAAAATTGTACAGTGGTTCACTAGACACTCAGTATTTACTTGATTCAATAACAACTATTGTAAAATTACTATGTAGATTGTAAAAGGTTTTTTAAAAACTTGTTAATCTTATGCAGTACATGAAATTGGAACATAATGGCAATGGGCATTTAGTAGATTTCATTAATAACTAATGAGATAAAAGATACGTCAAAAATACACTGTGCTCCCACTTTTACAAATCTATCACAATCAATGACACTGTAAAGGAGTTATATGCAATGGTGAACCTTAAATTATTATTTATAACTGAAAAGTGGAAACAAAAAAAATCTCTACAACAAGGACGTGGTGAAATAAATAAGCATTCTATTTCCCATTCTTCTCTGCCACATACTCCAAGGATGAATTCAAAAAGGTGAGTCAATTTCAGAGTTACATAGAGTTTCTCATGATTCCCCCAAGATCCTTCAAGGAGCACTTCTAAAAGTTGAGTCACTTTCAAGGTAGTGTCACACACACACACACACACACACACACACACACACACACACACAAAGGAATTAAAACCTAGAGAAGGTGATTTTTGCCCCCTGTTTAAATATTTTAATTCAACTAAATTTAGTTTGGTTTCTGTACCAGTGAACTTGAGAAAGTTTTGATTACCAAGAAGATAAGTAATTGTTTGTTCTGAATATGGGAATTAGAGAGTAGTATTCAAAAAATGTATTAAAGATAATGAGTACTTTGTGAGCCAAAGCACCACACCAGCTTGATTCCATCATCCTAATTTATCAGACTCTGTATTATGAAAATGGGCAGATTTCTTCAGGCTTTTTCTCCTTCTAAGAAAAGCCTATAGGGAGCCCATGACTTAACAGAAAATCACATTCCTTTCATAGTTATTTACCATGGGCAAGAAGGAAGTGGTCTTTCAGTGGGTGCCAGTGAAACTTGAATGACGTTGTTTCTTTTGTATTTATATTTTCTCTACCTGAAAACCCCCTGAATGTCAGCATCCAGGACACACTCTTCCCTAGAAGCCTAGGAGTGCAATTGCCTAACTTACATTTTAAAACCCACTCACAAGGCTTTAAAAAAATGATTCTTAGAAATCACCTTGGAACAAAGAATTAAATAAAATAGCAGGACTGAGAAAGAACGTAACTATGGGCTTGCAGGGGTTCAGAATAAGTCTGTCCAGGATGTGCCACTTTGGCATGTGGAGCTGAAGACAATTAAGGCCCAAAAGATTCAGGAATAGCTTTTATCTCCCCCTGACCTAGTTGAAAGGATTTAGATAGTCAGCCTGGCCCAGGAAGAGATGTCTCACCAGAGAAAACTATAAAGAGTAAGAGCAAGGTATAGTAGACTGGGAGAAACTTAGCAAAGTCTTTTTTGTTTTAAATCCTTTCTGTATCTCGCTGTCTCTGCATGGCATGACAAACATTTGTTTTGTCGTCTTCCTATAAATGATGTCCCAGACTCTTGATCCCTTCTCTTTGGCTCAGAAGAGCATGAGAGCCTCGATTATCTGACTATCTGTGGGCTTCATATTCTTATGGAGCCCGTGTATGTATGAAGTTAAATTGGATTTTCTGCTGTGAATCTGTCTCACGTCAATTTAATTATCAGACCAGTCAAAAAAGAACCTAGGTAGGTAGAAGATAAAATTTCCCTCCTCAACAGACTCTTCCCACGTTGCATTATCATGTTTTCTTTCTCCCTTCCACTATTATTTTTGGTTCTCAGCTTCGTTCTAACAACATCATGCTTTCCAGAGGAAATGAATGAATACCTTCCACAGATTGGCTTAATTTTCCTTAAACTTGTAAATAGTTATCATCTAGGATTTTTTTTTTTTTTCTGAAACCCAGCTCATGTGGAAAATAGCAATGTAATTGTAAAGGTTTTTATCTGCATTGAAAGTACAAAAGTGAAATATACATAACCAATGAGTATAATTCTACTTTCATTTCTCAGGAATGTTTATATGGAATATATATACATGTGATGAGGGTAAAATGATTTACTCATATTTCTGAAAATGTACAAGCTGTCATGCAAATCAGATTTATATTGCTTCAGCCATATGATTGATCCTTTATGCTTATTTGTGTGTTTTGAATGAACCCTCATGAAATAGACACTTGACATCTTCCCACAGCAAGGCATTTCATTTAGAAAGACAGACAAGATGCATGCTCTGATCATGGGATGTTATAAATCAATAGACAGTCTGAATGTTTCGCTTTGCATTTTTGCAGTGCATTGTAGCTGATTTAAGGCAAAGCCCAAAGTCCTTTCCATGAAATAGACATTATACATCCCAAGTCCCACTTTTCCTTCACTAGGCTATCCCTTTATAGCATCATTCTTTATATATATATGAAATTGAATTTTTACAGAGAGGAAGAGAGAGGCATAGAGAGCCAGAAACATCAATGAGAGAAGAACATCCACCAGCTGCCTCCTGCACACCCCACACTGGGGATGTGCCCGCAACCAAGGTACATACCCTTGACCGAATCGAACCCGGGACCCTTGAGTCCGCAGGCCAATGCTCTAGCCACTGAGCCAAACCGGTTAGGACTATAGCATTATTCTTTTCAAGTAGACTGTCCATTGAGTATATTAATTGATCTCTTGCCGTTTTGTGGACCACAGTAAAAAACTGAGGCCCCTGGCAAATTGTTAGAGTTAACACATCCCAGTTGAGGCAGCCTAGGCTTCACTTCACCTACTTTAGTGTCACACAAATGTCTGAGAAGTGTGTTACCAGTTAAACATTTCATAAAATATGTTTCACATGATTAAAAGGTATATTGATCCAATGTACTCACAACTATATAGCAAATGGAATGGATAATTAGCTTAAAGAAGCTTGCTCAATTATTTTCCATATGAAAACGTAACATGGTTTTTCCTTTGCTTGAGGTAATTCTTAATGCTCTTTTAAAATAAGAGACTATCAGACTTTTAAGTAATATTTTGAACATTTTTTTAGTCACAATTATTTTCTGTCATATTCAAGAAAGGAGCCATCACCCTAACCGGTTTGGCTCAGTACAATAGATAGAGCATTGGCCTGCGGACTCAAGAATCCCAGGTTTGATTCCAGTCAAGGGCATGTACCTTGGTTGCGGGCACATACCCAGTAGGGAGTGTGCAGGAGGCAGCTGATGGATGCTTCTCTCTCATCGATGTTTCTAGCTCTTTATCCCTCTCCCTGTCTTTCTGTAAAATAAATAAATAAATAAATAAATAAATAAATAAATAAATAAATAAAATATATTTTTAAAAATAGAAAGGATACATTGTCTAAAGTGACACTGACAATTTGCAAAAATGTTACTTAAAAAAAATTAAACAAACAAAGGCTGATTAGTTTTCATATGGAATGCCAAATGGCATTCATGTTTAAAAATTATTATTGATATTTTACTACAAAATGTTGTATTAAGCACTTGGGCAGTTTTCAATAATCAGGACACTGAGGTATCAAAATGCTATGCAAACATAAACCTGGGGTTAAGAAGTGAGGTTACTGTGCTCTTTTTCAGTAATTTTTTTTCCAATTAAATTTCATATATCTTAGGACATTCCTTTTACTTTTACATGTTATTGTAAGTAACAGTTGTATTTTTTAAAAAATAGATTTTATTGATTTTTTTACAGAGAGGAAGGGAGAGAGGTAGAGAGCAAAAAACGTCGATGAGAGAGAAACATCGACCAGCTGCCTCTTGCACACCCCCTACCGGGGATGTGCCCGCAACCAATGTACATGCCCCTGACCGGAATCGAACATGAGACCCTTCAGCCCGCAGACCAATGCTCTACCACTGAGCCAAACCGGTTTCGGCAGTACCAGTTGTATTTATAGTTTTCTCTCTACTAAGAATATACTTGAGAGATGTAGTAATTTCTACTCTCTTTTCTCTCATGAAAACCCCACATGAAACTGAATTAAATTCCTTAAGACTAATATGCACTAAATAATAAATGTTTCTTGATAGCCTGGCTGGTGTAGTACAGTAGTTAAGCATTGACCTATGACTCAGGAGGCCACAGTTCCATTCCTGATCAGGGAAGATGCCCGGATGTGGGCTTGATCCCCAGTTCAGGAGGCAGCTGATCAGTGAATCTCTCTCATCATTGATGTTTCTATTTCTCTCTCCCTCTCCTTTCCTCTCTGAAGTCAATAAAGATATTTTTAAATATTCTAGATGTATAATCAAAGGCCGAGTCAACTTCATGAAATTCTCATTTTTTTCATCAATACTCAGAAGTGACTTTTTTACTTCACCTTTGACTCTAGGATGCTATTTTTGAAAACAATGATTATATAATTGCCATTAATATATCATTCTATTCTCACCCCTTATACATATATTTATTCAGGTCAACATAAAAATATTTTGTGGGGAAGCACGGGACTTGGCTGGAAAGTCTGTAAGGAGGATTCTCCAGAAGATCTGGGTCCTCTGGAGGGCAACTTGCCAAAGGTGGCAGGCCCTGCCTTGACTTTTCCAAATAAGTCCCGTGCTCCCCTACAACATTTAAAATATGTGTTTATAATTATCTATAAGAGGTTTATAATATTGTGCTCTAAGTCATAAAATCATGTCATTGGAAATTATGCTTGAGATTTTGGGCAATTATGTAATCCATTTAGAATACTTTTTTTGATTCACATATCTACATCAGGCTTCAATTCTCACTTTTCTCTTGAGTTTTACACCTATATTTTATGGTCTAATGGCTATCATCTCTTGGCTAATAGTCATGTTTTACCAAACTCAGTATTTCCCCTCATGTTCCCAGTCGCTCTGTCTATCTTGATTAATAATGGCATCATTCATCATATTACTAAGCTACAAACATTGAAGTCATTCTCAGCAACTGTTTTCCTACTGTATTCATTTTCAACTGGTCACCAACTTCGGTAACTTCTATTTCCAAAAGAAAGATAGATGATAGATAGATAGATAGATAGATAGATAGATAGATAGATAGATAGATATTTTAGAAAAGCTATACTGATTAGTGGGAGAAGTTCTTGGAAACAAAAATACTACTTAGGAAGCTGTTTAAGCAATCCAGAAAGTAATTATGTGATTTTTCTTAAAAAATATATGAGAATAAATACATGTATACTCACCATGCACTCAAGTAGATTATTATTTTTAAATATGTTTTATTGAGTTTTTACAGAGAGGGGTAGAAAACTAGAAACATCGATGAGAGAGAAACATCGATCAGCTGCCTCTTGCACACCCCCTTCTGGGGATGTGCCCGCAACCGAAGTACATGCCCTTGACCAGAATCGAACCTGGGACCTTTCAGTCTGAAATCCAAAGCTATATCCACTAAGCCAAAGCAATTTTGGCTCAAGTAGATTATTTATGTACATATGTATCTATAATCTATATGTATACATATCTATTTATCAATGCCTTTGATGAGTGCCCTTTTCTAATTAAGTGCATTTTCTTGCACAAGACACTCTTTAAAGTGTTCTATGCTCTCTGTCCACTCTACCCTCTTTCCACTGTCCATACCTTTGAGTTTATTGCAAAACCCCAGGCAGTCATCCTTGTTCATTCATCACCCCTCTATGGATCATGAATTTTTTTTACTTTAGGGCCTTTTCTTTAGATCATTTTTCTTCCTAAATTCCTTCAACATCCAGATATCAGTGGAAAAAAATCTCAAATACCATCCTCTGTCACCAAAATAGCATTAAAATGCAGTTCTTTCTTAGAGAACTAGAAAGACATCACTGTACAAAATTACTGTATCATCTCATCCACCAGAGCCTCTGAAGGTAGGGATACTGTTTTTATCATCTCTCTACCTGCTGTCCCTGCCATAGAGTAAGCTTTTAATTGTTTTAAAAGCCTGTTGAATTAATAATTGGGACAAAACTTATTTTTTGTTCTATTTATTAATAGCTGGTTTAGATTTCATTTTGCATATATAGATATTACCTAAGTCTGGCAAAAAAAAAAGGGGGGGGGGACAGAAAGGAGTTCTGAGATATTGTTTGTAAAATATGGATGGTTAGTTATGTCATGACATTTTTAAAATTCCTATCTGTTGAGGTGATTGCTAGATCAATTATGAGACAGAAAAGATGAGAATTAATGTTCATCCAACAGGAAGTGAAGCAATTACCTTTGTAACTCAACTCAAAATTCCCAGCTTTTGCATCTATAGACCTGAATGTTTAAAATGGCTTACTTTGCCCTAACCGGTTTGGCTCAGTGGATAGAGCATTGGCCTGCGGAATGGAAGGTCCCAGGTTCTATTCCAGTCAAGGGCACGTACCTTGGTTGTGGACCCAGTAGGAGGTGTGCAGGAGGCAGCTGATCAATGTTTCTAACTCTCTATCCCTCTCCCTTCCTCTCTAAAAAAATCAATAATATATATATATTTTTTAATAAATAAAACGGCTTACTTTTTTATGCTGTACTTTCAAATATTCTTTAATAAATGTTATAATAAAACCTGACACATCTAGTACCTACTTGTGTCCTCCTGTGTTGGAGGGTTATGCTTGCCTGCCCCCCACTTGTTCCATATAGGTTTTGCTTCATTATTTTACAAATGTGGACCAGAATCTGAACATATAATATTTTCATAATGGAAATAGCATTGCTAAAGGGAGAAATGTACTGTCTTTTAAGATCCTTTTCTTTGTCTTTCTTCACTATCCTCTGTCCTCATCTTTTCCTTTCCCTATGAAGCTATCTTCCTAATAACACTTAAACTACTATAATTTTCCACATCTAGGCATACTCCCAAGATCATTGATCCTCTCTTTTTCTTTTTCTTTCTTTTTAATCCTCACTTGAGGATATGTTTTTCATTAAACTTTAGAGAGAAAGAAAGGGAGAGGGACACACAGAGAGAAGCATCCCATGGTTGTCTCCGGTATGCACCTTTGCTGGGGATTGAACCTGTAACCTGGATATTTGCCCTGACTGGGAATCGAACCCATGACCTTTTGGTGCATGAACTAAAGTTCCAAGCAACTGAGCCACACAGGCCACGGCTTTCTCTTCCATATTTGTTTAATTTATTTTTATTGTTGAAAGTATTATAGATGTCCCCATTTCCCCTCATTGACCCCACTGTAACCTACACCTCCAGGTCTTCACTACACTCTTGTTTTTGTCTTTTAATGACATCTTCACCACGTCTTCAACTACCTCTCCAGGCTGATGTCACTTGCCCCTAATTCCCTTATCAAACCCAGTAATAGAGGGTGAAAATTTCTTTCACTCTTAGCTGCTTGTATCCAGAAGTCTTAAAGGCTAAACTTGATAGCAATTTATATTTATTTTAAGACATACAGAGCATAAACCTTATATTCAAAATAAATAAGGAAACACGGAATATGATTAATGTATCCTTTCCTCTCTGTAGAAAGAAAACTCAGAAAACTGAAAATAAAAGCAAAAACTTTTGACAAGCCTCATGAAAAAGCATGGAAGTGCAGGTGTGTAGACATCATTGACAGATTTCAATTAGTGCAACTCTTTTTAAAATTAGCACCTGTCTTTAGAGAGAACTGGCATGCAAAATAAGGCAAGCATGCATATTTAGATAGGAAAATCTGGTGATTCTAAAAATCATAACTTATTTTTAAAATTGGGGGAGGTGATGAATAGGCTTTACTTATAAAGTGAAGATGCTTGAATAGCGTATTCTGTTGTACTGACATGTATAGTTTGACATAAAGGCAGACAAATTTCAAAGTTAGTAACATTTCAAAAATAAATGTTTAGAGACTTCCATGTACATGAAACACAAATATAAAATACAGATATAAGGAATTATGAAAACAATAATGTCAAATATTAAAAAAAAATTAGGTCAGGTCACTTAAGAACTCATATGATCTATCCTGACACTCATATAACCCTGTACTCCACAGTAATCATATCTAGAATATGAATGGTGGAAATAGGTAATTTCTGATATTATTTCAAGTTCCTTCATCCTATCACAATGTATCATTTTATAACTTATCATTGTGAAATGATCATTCTATATTGTTAATGCTGAAACATGGACCTGTCACTAACATTACTTTAATCCAATTCATTCATTATTTCCTGTGAAAATAAATTCTTTAAAGTGGAAATATCATTTAAAATTAGGCCAGGAAGCCCTGAAGAGGGACCTCTCACATACTTCTTGCATCTTACATACCAATTATTTTGACAAGGGAAGATATTTCCCTCCCATAGGAATTTTATCTCCTGCTTTGAATAAAAAGAAGGAAAATCCCTCTCTGTGCCAGAAGTAATGCATTAACCACCAATAACAGCCAATGAGAAAACATCACAACCTAAAACTCTTCTTCTCCAGTAATCTTTTGTTCAAAACAACCCTCCCAATTTCCTCCTAAAACTTAATAAAAGCTTACCTTCCTTGCGTTTTAGGACTTGCTTATGTCTCAACATAGCTTGCATATCCCAAATTGCAATTCTCTCCTATTCACAAGTGAACTAATTTTGCTCATAAAATAACTGGCTTTTGCTTTTGTGTCTTGACACTCACTTGATTTTTGTGATACTTTATGACCTGGACCTCAAAAATGTCACATTTCTACCTTGTTAAACGTATTTTCTTATATTTTTCTTCCTTCTTAAACATTGAGTAATAATATAAAGACAAGTCCAGAAAATTTTCATTTAAGTTTACCATACAAACATTTGCCCAAAGTTTTATAACTATATCTATCTATATCTATCTATCTATCTATCTATCTATCTATCTATCTATCTATCGATCTATCTATCTATACACATCTATATCTATATTTATCTATCTATATCTAAAGCTATAGCTATGTCCATATCTCTAACTATCTATCTATCTATCTATCTATCTATCTATCTATCTATCTATATAATCTGTCTATATATAATGCTCAGAGAATTATATGAATTTTAACAATACATTTTTAAAAATCAAGATATACTAAATGCTAGCTCTTTATGAAATTATGTAGAATTATAGGACTGACTCCAAGCAAGGGACTATCTGGAAAGATAGGTAAGGATGAGGGAAAGACAATGAGTAACTAATGCTGATACTTACATCTCACTTGGGAAAATGTCATTAATATATGTGAACAAATCAGAAAACAATTTTTTTTCCTCTAAAACATATGGTGTTGCATCAGAAGTTTAGAGAGAGAAGAAAACTGTAGAGCTTGGAGTAATATAAAAGATTTATTTTTGGAGGTGGGACTTCAGCTAAATTGTGAAAGATTTAGATAAACAAAGAAGAGAAAAAACACAGAGGCGGGAAAATGATATGAAAAGAGACCCAGATACAGTATTTCCTGCCTTCCTCTCTCTCCCTTCTGTCCTCCCTCCTTCTCTCCTTCCCTTCCTTTCTACCTAGGAAGGGAAGGATAGTAAAGATCATGGGAAAAATCAAACTGAAAAATCTCAAAACAAAAAAGTCAATGATTCACATCAAGGCAGAAAACAGACCAAAGGGATGATATTCAATGTCTTACAGTTTCTATCAAATGCTATTACAGCACTAAAGAGAAAAATGTTAATGATGGACATGAGATACAGCAAGAGAGTTATAGTCAACTATAAAAAGCACTGTTTTAGGGAAGTATTAGGAATAAGGCCTATAAGCAGTGTAAAGTTATAGTCATCCAAACAAAGAAAAGAGTATTCTATTTGTAAATTAACTTTTATTCTCTGTTTTATGTTTATCCAAATTACAATTTGGATTACAATTATTAATTCATACAACTAATAATTAAAATTTTTGACCAAAGATGAGTATACGAATATCTTAACAACTAGAATCCCTTTCAAAAAGTGTGGGGCTGTTGACTTTGACACATCTGCAAACTCCATTGCCTTCATGTCCTGATGATTACCATTTGAGGCTAATGCAAATTTCTTAAACCATCCTCTGTCTTCAGTCCACTACTTGCTGGCTGCTTATCCTTGGACAATTCAATTAGCCATGCTAAATTTTAATTCACCCATCCATAAAATGGGAATGGCAACAACTTTAATAAACTGGTACATTTGTTTGAAGAATTGAACTTAACAGTGCTTAGAAAACTCTTAACCCTATCAATGCCACATGATTATTACCTAATGTTAATTGTAATTATTAGTAGCAGCCCAAATCAAGGACAAACTTATGAATTAAGCAGTTAAATGATTGGCTTGAATAGGAGGTAAAAGCTTATTCTCAAATTTACAAATATAATCTGTTCTCTCTCTCTACCTTATTCAGTTATTAAACCTGTAAACCTCAATCTGACTGGGACATGTTCAGGAAGAAAAACCACACAAATGAGGTGTAAATGAAGACATTTAAGACATGTTTGTAAGGTATGGAATTGAAGATAAGTAGGAGACTCCATAGGTTTGGAATGAACACCCTAATTAGTGCAGTTTGAATCTGCACCAAAGGAAGGATAAAGCAGAAGGTCAATCAAGTTCCCCTTCCATTGTTGAGAAGCACAAACTCACTACATCAAAGAGTTGAATTACTTAATAAATTAAGCAGCATAAGTTGATCCAAAAATCATAGCTGATAAATAAGAAATAAACTGAAATAAAATATGGCTGAATTTTAAAGTTTTAAAACAAACAACTATTTGAAATGGTCTGGTGCTAATTCTATAGGGCTTGCAAGATAACCCAAAACATTGTTTCATTGCATGTTATTTAAAAGATTGAATTGTGGTTGCTCAATATATAAGTTTGTTAAAAAGAATGACCATACATTTAACTATTTTCAGGAATAATTAGTAAAGGGTAAACCCTTTTCTTTATTTCTCACTCTAACAGAATAAAATGCCCTCATAACTCAGTGATGGTTTAGTATGTGTGCACTTTTTAAAAATATATATACCGTATTTTTCGGACCATAAGACGCACTTTTTCCACCCCAGAAGTGGGGGGAAAAGTCCCTGCGTCTTATGGTCCAAATATAGCCTACACATATACTTTAAAAAAAAAGTTTTTTTACTTGCCCGGCTCTGTATGGTCTCTGTGTGCTTGCCCGGCTCTAAAATGGTTCTAAATGCTGCTGTTTACTTTACAGGGTTGATTACATGTGTTTATGACTGTGATGTTGGGTTTTAATGCACATAAAATATTTTAGGACACTATTTGTTTCAGAATCTTTTTTTCTTCATTTCCCTTCTCTAAAAACTGGTGTGTCTTATGGTCCGGTGCGTCTTATGGTCCGAAAAATACAGTATATTTTATTGATTCTTTTACAGAGAGGAAGGGAGAGAGATAGAGAGCCAGAAATGTCTATGAGAAAGAAACATCGACTAGCCGCTTCCTGCACATCCCCTACCGGGGATGTGCCTGCAGCCAATATACATGCCCTTGACTGGAATCGAAACTGGGACCTTTCAGTCCGCAGACCGACGCTCTACCACTGAGCCAAACCGGCTTTAGCAGTATGTGTGCACTTTTTACCATACATCATTTTGTTTTGCATTTTGAAATAATGGTGGATTTTTTATTACTCTTAAACAATTTTGTACAGTAAGTGAAATATGTTTTAAAACATAAAATTATAGCAGTCTTTGAAACAGTCTTCATTTTTTATAATTCACTTAATTAGTATTCTCTGTGTATCTTTTGTTCAGTATTCCAGTTATTTTTAATATTTCAGTATTTCTTAATACATCAGTTTTCTTTATGAGATTTGGGATTTATAAATATGAAACTGAAACAACAGTCTTTGGATCAGGTATTGTTCAGAGTTCACTTTGATCCATCACTTCATGGAACTATTTATCAGCAAGAAAAAATTATTTTTGAAAATACTTCTATAAGAATTTTCCCCCTAAATGTTTTATTTTCATAAATATTTTTCTAAGAATAATGTTTCAGTGAAAGAAATACATTTGACATATATGTTACTTCTTTCTGGGTAAGGCCTAATAACAATAATGAAAGATCCTCCAAATAGTTAACATTAATTATGCTACTTCTGGATCTTGAGATCAATATGAGGCCCTGTGTTAAGATGTGAATGATTAAAAGGAGTAATAACCTATCTTTAAAGACTCAGCACTGTAGTTGGGAGGAAGAAATATAGAATAGGGGATAAAATAGCAGTGAGAACCATTTTAGTAAATGACTAAAATATACCACTATAGCTAAGGTACTTTTCTCAACCCTTGATTTAAAATCATTTAATCATTTAATCCCATCAATATTTATGGAAGTGAGATCTTTATTATCCCTGTTTTGTAAATAAGAGAAATGGATGCCCAAGGTTGCACAACAGAAAGTAGCAGAGCTATAATTAATACTGTCCATTATATCAGCACCTGTAAAATGATGCATGAATAAAGGAAAACTGTATTGGAAGTTCTTCAAAGGTAGGAACCATGTATATATAATATTTTTGCTTCTGCAAATTATATACCATATTGCTAAGAATATAATAAGTGTGTAATTATTTAATTAGTTCATAGCAACAAATATCATGAGTAAGTTCAGGTATCTCCAGCTACTTTGGCATGAACATACTTCTTTAGGGAAATCTGCTCATATAATTTTCCCCTCTACCATGAGAACAAAGAGAACCGAATGAAGCTAACGTATGGGTTTTATAAATCTCTCCTTTGTTCTTCATATAACTTTTACCTGCACTTGCAGTCTGTCTTTGGTGAGAATCCACTGCAGTGGTAAGATAAAAATGGACAGGTGTCATTGAGAAAGATGTGGCTGCCCCACTTCTTAGCATCTTTTTTCCTACATACATTCACTCCCCTACTTTTTCAGCAAAGATGCTATTTTGTCAGTATGCGTCTATGAAGAATATGTGAGCATATATGCTCATTTATAATTTGCTAATGATTGGGACTTTCAAAGTCTTTTGCTTAAAATGATCAGTTATTATCTGAGTTTAAGTATCTTGTGATAGCAGCTAACTAACCCACAAAGGGGAGTCTCTTTCAACGATACAGAAATAGTTCATGGAGGCTAAATGCAGGAAGCACAGTTGGATCTCAAAAGACAGGAACAAAACCCAGAGCACCAAGTTCCTCTCCATTCTTATTGAGTTTGGCTTCGTTTTTCAGTCTCTGTAAAGACTGGTGCTTCTGTTTCTCAAATGTCGGAAAATAGCCACAGTCTGGATCGACTTTGCTCTCCATTGTGTTAGGCAATCACCAGAGTTGCACAGCCCCAATTCTACGGATGACAGCGCTTCATCAGGCATTACATCCTGGACTTGGCTGGGGTAGAACTTAGCAGAGCTAAAGGGAATAAACAATCTAGAACACAGTGTTCCATGCATAATCTGTATGTTACCTAGGGGACATTAGAGAACCTCAGTACCCAGTTTTCATAGTACACGAGTGCAATCCAGGTATCTTGGGAGTGGGATTCGGCATCATTAGCTGCAATGGCTTCCCTGGTGATTCCAGTGTACAACCACATATGAAAAACAGTGCTGAGGCCAATGGGGGTCCTGGGACTAACAGCACCAACATTGCCTGGCAGCTTGTTAGACATTCAGAAATCCCCTAGAACTACCGGATCAGTATCTTAAAAGAATCTCCAGGTGATGTTTATGCACAGTGAAAGCTGAGAAGCTTTACTGACACAGATCCTGCTTAACACACATAGCAGGACTGGTAGCAATTGAAGGCTATATAACTCATGGAGTTATAGTTACACTAAAAGCAAATGTTTCACTTGTTTATTTCTCTGTGATTCTGTGATTCAGTTACCCAAGTTAAAACATTGCCTTGTCTGCACAATATATATATATATATATATATATATATATATATATATATATATATGTGTGTGTGTGTGTGTGTGTGTGTGTGTGTGTGTGTGTGTTGAAGTCAGCATTTATCAGCACACATTTATCAAGTCAATGCTGTGTGTCCAGCACTGTATCAAACAGTAGATTTTCAGTTTCCAACAAATAAAATATATACTTTATATGCCCAGGAAATAAGATGCTGATCATGAGGCACATTACATGTTGTTGAGCTGAAATTAATCCGTCTTTTTCCCCACCACGTAATATTTATCTACGAATATTAGCATACGTCTCCTAAAAATATGAATGAGATTTTTCCTAGATCAACCCATTTTTATTTGTATCTGAAATGTCTACACTTCCTGTGGAAGGACATACTAGTGCCTCGACCGGCAAACTGTGACTCTCGAGCCACATGCGGCTCTTTGACCCCTTGAGTATGGCTCTTTCACAAAAAACCAGAGCCTGGGTGAATCTATTTTGAAGAAGTGTCATTAGAAGAAGTTTAAGTTTAAAAAATTTGACTCTCAAAAGAAATTTCAAACGTTGTGCTATTAATATTTGGCTCTGTTGACTAATTACACATATGTAAAACCTTAATCAATAAAGAAAAAAATAAAGAAAAATACACAAATAAAATATGGTGACTATACTTGTATACTTGAAATGTGCTAAGAAACTAGCTCTTAAGTGTTCTCACCACACAGGCAAAGAGATAAAACTATGTGAGGTGATAGATATGTTAATTAGCTTGATTGTGGTAATCATTTCACAGTGTAAATGTATATCAAACCATCAGGTTTTATACTTTCAATCTACATGGGTCAATTATACCTCAATAAATCTGAGAAAAAAAACAGAAGTGGTTATTTGAGGAAATAACCAATTAATAAAGGCAGACAGAAAAAAATGAGTAATTTTATTTTATTCTCTATAATTTTCTTTATTTCCAAGTCTCAAATTTTAATATACTATCTTTTATAATGAGGAAAAAAATACATTTTCAATTCTTCAAGGAAAGAGGGTTTTTGAACCATAGGGAAAGTAGCATTGTGCCTGATGCCACAAAACCTTTGAATTATAACTTAAATCCCATTGTTGCCTTCCCTGCTCACTCAGCAACCTTGTGCCTTCTGATAACTCACTTCCTGTGTAGCCTGGGGGAGTGGGAAGCCAAGCTGTAGAGGCAGGGGCCACTGGCCTGCCTGGCAGCTGGATTTTGCATTGAAAAAGAGAGAGAAGTTCATGGTCAGGAGATGGAAACTCTTCCTGCCACTGAATTACAGGTGGATTTGTAATGACAGGTTCCACAACTGTGTACTAGCTTCTGCTAATCCAAAGAGTGCTGCCACGTACTCAGAGCTATGCTGCTACTATTTCCAATTTTCCTAACAGCCCACCAGGTTTCCTTTTATTTCCTTCTGTTTATATACACAGAAACTGAAGTGATTTTTCTTGTCAAATGACAAATTGCCAATAAATGTCAGACACTGAACTTCAAACCATGTCTAATTAACTTTAAAGCATGTATCTCTCCCATTCAACCACCCTACATGGAACTTACTTGAAGGAATTCTTCTCAATTACTTTAGCACCATAGACCATGAAAAAAAAAAAAAGTGTAGCCCTAACTGGTTTTGCTCAGTGCATATTATACATGTGTCAAACACAAGGCCCGCGGGCCAAATCCGTCCCGCCAGGCCTTGCAATGTGGCCCGCACCGCGCTGTCATCACTGCACTCTGCTGCGTTTCCATCACAATGACAGTTTATGACTGTTCAGTAAACCATTCGGCCCGCGATTTAGGCTGGATTTTAGATTTTGGCCCCTTCTCTGATTGAGTTCGACACCCCTAGCATAGAACTTCAACCTATGGACTCAAGTGTCCCAGATTTGATTCAGTCAAGGGCATATACCTGAGTTGCTGGCACATCCCCAGTAGGAGGTGTGCAGGAGGCAGCTGATTGATGTTTCTGTCTCACTGATGTTTCCAACTCCCTTCCTCTCTGTTAAAAAAAAAAATGTGTGGAAAGATATTGATATGTTTTTTACTTAAGATGACCTGAGTAGCTTAAATAGTGAATAACTCAAAACACAATTGGGCTAATTTAGTGTCTCTTCTCCTTTTGGGTTCCTCATTCCTGGGTCTCATGGCAAAATGCAATGCCAAGTTTGTCTCCTAAGCTGCAAGAGATGGCAGAAAGCACTAGTGCTTCCTCTGCCTCTCAGCAGCTGCTCTCACCTGAGTCCTCACTGGCTCGCCCTGCATCAGTGGTCAGCAGATAACCTCTCCCTGAAACCAGAATGTGTGGGTCCTTCTGGTGTGACTGCTTCGGCAGCTGTCTGGTTCTCTCAAACACTCTTTACAAATGTGATCTGACTTTGCTACTTGTTCTCTGTAGGAGCAATGGCCAACTACAAGCTAGTCCATCACAACTGGGAGGAAATTTTATTTTATAAATGGAAAACATTCTCTCCCTAGTTCTCTTCCACACATACTCCCTGGATAATTCTCAACTATTTAGGATAAAACAAAGAAACAGACAAGATGTAAGTGGGTAGGAACCTTTTGACATTCTATAATAATAGCAGGAGTACTTTCTTAACATCATGATCTCTCCCACCACAGAGAAGCTACTCTCCTGAAACAAATTCTTTGAAGTTGATCTTTATCTCTCTTTTCTATGGCTTTCATCTTGTGCTTCATTCTCCACAGTTAAAATGCCCAGTGATTTGTTGATCAGATGACCTAGATTATTCCTTAGACTTAATTACTGGGTAATTTTTTGCCTTTTATGTGAATTATTTCTCTATTAATGTATATTTGATTTCCAATAAAAATTAAGTAATACTACATATAAATCAATTTGATGAGATTCCTACATTTAGCTTTATTTAACCATGACATATACTATAAATCTTTTTACATTAGCAACTGTCTTTGTGCCTTTGTCAGTAAAATTTTAATGTTCATTCATGAATTCATTAGGGTGCATCTTAATGGCCTCAGTGGTTTAAAAAAATATATATAGTAACTTTATTCTTCTAAAGCAAATGATAAGGATTTATATAATCTTTTTTAAGATTTGGCAACATTACTAGTAGAAATGTAAATGGACTCAAATGTTGGTCAAGCAATTTCATTATAGGAATTTACTCTGCAAATGTATTTGTTCACGTGGACAAAGATGTACAGACTACAGTGATTATTATAACTTAATTATATGTCAAAAGTTTGGAAATATCCTAAGACATGTTAACTTGGACTGGTTAAATTATGTTAAACATATTCAATGATTCAATGTGAAGATTGAAATAATTTGATATGTGATAATATAAACAATCTTTAAAACATATTGGTAAATGAAAACAAATAAAAAGAAAGAAATTAAAAGATTGGGATGTGACCCAGAAAAGTATATAAGAAAGTGAACAAATCTCTGCCACCCATCTCCCAAGTTGAGAGAGACAGACTTTTTTTTTATTATGTGTTCTTAAATGCTATTTTGTGTAGCATGTTACCTTTTTAATAAAAATATTATACTCAATTATAATAGAACATATGCAACACTGGTTCATTCCATTTAAAGTGTTGCATAGTGTTCTATGACATTTTTTAAATTCTTATAGATTGCTTCCACAAAAGCAGAATCACAATCTTAACACATCCCTTATGAA